>NW_026622952.1:31033454-31665240 GCF_023065955.2 Ursus arctos | reverse complement strand
TCTTCTTTAAATGTTTAGAAGAATTTACGTGTTGAATCTCACTGGTCCTGGACTTTTGTGTGATGGGAATTTTTCAATTACTGATTCAATTTCATTGCTAATAATGGGTATGTTCAAATTTTCTATTTCTTCCTAGTTCAGTTTGGGAGGTTATATGTTTTTAGGATTTATCCATTTCTTCTAGGTTGTTCCATTTTTTGATGTATAGTTTTTCATAATATTTCCATAATTTTTTGTATGTCTGTGGTGTTGATTGTTATTTCTCTTCTTTCATTCGTGATTTTATTTGAGTCCTCCCTCCCTCTCTCTCTCTACGAGTGTGGCTAAAGGTTTATCAATTTTGTTGATATTTTCAAAGAAATAGCTCCTGGTTTCTATAACCTGTTCTATAGGGTTTTTTTTTAAGTTTTTATTCAAATTCCAGTTAGTTAACATACAGTAGGATTTTAGTTTCAGGTGTACAATATAGTGATTCAACACTTCCATACAATACCCAGTGCTCATCACAAGTGTACTTCTTAATCCCCATCACCTATTTAACCCATCCCCCATCCCACCTCTCCTCTGGTAACCATCAGTTCTCTATAGTTAAGTGTCTCTTTCTTGGTTTGCTTCTCTCTTTTGCCTTATGCTTGTTTTGCTTTTTAAATTCCACATATGAGAGAAATCTATGGTATTTGTCTCTGACTCACTTATTTCCCTTAGCATAATACTCTGTAGCTCCACCCATGTTGTAGCAAATGGTAAGGTTTCATTCTTTTTTATGGCTAGGTAATATTCCATTATATATATATATTCCATCCATTATATATATATATATATATATACATATATATATATGTCTCCATCCATCCACATACATACATGCATAGGTACATACATACACACACACACACACATACATACATACATACACTATACACATATCACTTCTTTATCCACTCATCACTGAATGGACACTTGGGCTATTTCCATAATTTGGCTATTGGAGATTCTGCTATAAACATGGGGGTGCATTTATCCCTTTATTATTTTTGTATTCTTTGGGTAAATACCTAGTAGTACAATTGCTGGATCATAGAGTAGTTCTATTCTTAACTTTTTGAGGACCCTCCATACTGTTTTCCAGAATAGCTGTACCAGTTTGTATTTCTGCCAACAGTGCAAGAGGGTTTCTCTTTCTCCACATCCTCACCAACATGTTTTTCCTTGTGTTGTTGATTTTAGCCACTCTAATAGGTGTGAGGTGATATCTCATTGTATTTTTGGTTTGTGTTTCCCTGATGATCAGTGATTTTGAACATCTTTTCATATGTCTGTTGGCCATCTGTATGTCTTCTTTGGAAAAATGTCTATTCATGTCTTCTGCCTAGTTTTTAATTGGATTATTTTTTTGGGGGGGGGAGTTGAGATTTATTAGTTCTTTGTTTTATTATACTCTTTGTCAGATATGTCATTTGCAAATATCTTCTCCCATTCTGTAGGTTGCCTTTTAGTTTTGTTGATTGTTTCCTTCTCTGTGCAGAAGGTTTTATTTAGCTGAAATCTCAACAGTTTATTTTTGCCTTAGGAGACGTATCTAGAAAGAAATTGCTATGGCCAGGGTCAAAGAGGCTACTGCCTGTGTTCTCTAGGATTTTTATGGTTCGTGTCTCATATTTAGGTCTTTAATCCATTTTGAGGGTTTTGTGGGGGGGGGGGGAGGGGTGTAAGAAAGTGTTCCAGTTTCACTCTTTTGCATGTTGTTGTCCAGTTTTCCCAACACTGTTTGTTGAAGAGACTGTCTTTTTCCCATTAGATATTCTTTCCTGCTTTGTTCAACATTAATTAACCGTATAGTGGTGGGTTCATTTTTGGTTTTCTATTCTGTGCTATTGATCTATATGTCTGTTTTTGTGCCAGTACTGTCCTGTTTTGATCATTATAGCTTTGAATCTGGAATTGTGATGCCTCAAGCTTTGCTTTTCTTTTTCAAGGTTGCTTTGGCTATTTGGGGTCTTTTGTGGTTCCATACAAATTTTAGGGTTGTTTTTTCTAGCTCTGTGAAAATCACTGTTGGTATTTTGGTGGGGATTGCATTAAGTGTGTAGATTACTTAGGGTATTATAGATATTTTAACAATATTTGTTCTTCCAATCCATGAGAATGGAATATCTTTCCATTTCTTTGTGTCATCTTTAATTTCTTTCATCATTGTTTTATAGTTTTCAGAGTACAGTTCTTTCACCTCTGCTGTTAGATTTATTCCTAGGTATCTTATTGTTTTTGGTGCAATTGTAAATGGGATTGATTTCTTAATTTCTCTTTTTGCTGCTTCATTATTGATGTATAGAAATGCAAAGGATTTTAGCACATTGATTTTGTATCCTGCAGCTTTACTGAATTCATGTATCAGTTTTAGCAATTTGGGGGTGGAGTCTTTTGGGTTTTCTATGTACAGTATGATGTCATCTGCAAATAGAGTTTTACTTCTTCTTTGCCAATTTGCATGCCTTTCATTTCTTTTCTTTATTTTTGTTGTCTGATTGCTGTGGCTAGAACCTCTGGTGGTGAGAGTGGACTTCCCTGTCCTATTTCTGACAGCAGAGGAAAATCTCTCAGTTTTTCCCCATTGAGGATGATATTAGCTATGGGTTTTTCATATATGGCCTTTATAATGTTGAGGTATGTTCCCTCTAAATCTACTTTGTTGAGGGTTTTTATCATGAATAGATGTTGTACTTTGTCAAATGCATTTTCTGTATCTAGTGAAATGATCATATGTTTCTTATTATTTCCATTATTAATGTGGTGTAACACTTTGGTTGATTTGAAAATATTCAACCACCCTTGCAACCCAGAAATAAATCCCACTTGATCGCGGTGAATTATTTTTTAATGTATTGTTGGATTTGGTATGCTAATATTTTATTGAGAATTTTTACATCTATGTTCTTCAGGGATATTGGCCTGTAGTTTTGTTTGATTGTTTGCTTGTTTTTTGTGGAGTCTTTCTCTGATTTTGGTATTAGGGTAATGCTGGCCTCATAGAATGAGTTTGGAAGTTTTTTTGTTTTGTTTTGTTTTTTTCCTTTTCTATTTTTTGGAATAGTTTGAGAAGAGTAGGTATTGACTCTTCTTTAAATGTTTGGTAGAATTTACCTGTGAAGCTCTCTGGCCCTGAACTTTTGTTCATTGGGAGTTTTTTGATTACTGATTCAATTTATTGGCTGGTTACTGATCCGTTCATGTTTTCTGTTTCTTTCTGTTTCAGCTTTGGTAATTTGTATGTTTCTAGGAATTTATCCATTTTTTCTAGGTTGTCCAACTTGTTGACATACAGTTTTCCATAATATTCTCTCATAATTATATTTCTGTGGTGGTGTTCTTTTTCCTCTTTATTTTGTGATTTAATTTATTTGGGTCTTTTCTCTTTTCCTTTTGATAAGTCTGGCTAGGAGATTATCAATTTTATGAATTTTTTTCAAAGAACCAGCTCCTGGTTTCTCTGATCTGTTCTATTGTGGTTTTTTTTATATCATTTATTTCTGCTCTATCTTTATTATTTTCTTCCTTTTGCTGACTTTAGGTTTCTTTTGTTGCACATTTTCCAGCTCCTTTAGGTATAAGGCTATGTTGTTTATTTGAGATTTTTTCTTGCTTCTTGATGTAGGCCTGTATTGCTATACATTTCCCTCTTAGAACTGCTTTTGCTACATCCCATAGAGTTTTGGACCATTAGGTTTTCATCTCCATTTGTTTCCATGTATTTTTTAATTTCCTCTTTGATTTCTTGGTTGACCATTCATTGTTCATAGCATGTGGTTTAACCTCCATGTATTTGTGTTCTTTCCACATTTTTTCTTGTAGCTGATTTCTAGTTTCATAGTATTGTAGTCAGAAAAGATGCATGGTATGACTTCAAACTTTTTGAATTTTTTGAGACTTGTTTTTTGTCTTAACATGTGACCTATTCTGGAGAATGTTCCATGTGCTCCTGAAAAGAGTGTGTATTCTGCGGTTTTAGTTGGAATGTTCTGAATGTATCTGTTATTGGCTTTGAATGACATCTGGTCAGTGTGTCATTCAAAGCCAATGTTTCCTTCTTGATTTTCTGTTTGGATGAACTATCCATTAATGTCAGTGGGGCTGTTGTAGTCCACTATTATTGTATTACTATTGATTACTTCCTTATATTTGTTCTTAGCTCCTTCATGTATTTGGGTGCTCCCATATTTGGTGCATAAGTGTTTACAGTTGTTATATCTTCTTATTAAATTGTTCCTTTATATGATTATATACTGTCCTTCTTTGTCTCCTGTTACAGTCTTTGTTTTAAAGTCAATTTTGTCCAATATAAGTATTGGTACTCTGGCTTCTTTTACTTTCCATTTGCATGATAAATGCTCTTCTACACCTTCATTTTCTTTTTTTTTTTTTTTAAAGATTTTATTTATTTATTTGACAGAGATAGAGACAGCCAGCGAGAGAGGGAACATAAGCAGGGGGACTGGGAGAGGAAGAAGCAGGCTCATAGCAGAAGAGCCTGATGTGGGACTCGATCCCAGAACGCTGGGATCACGCCCTGAGCCGAAGGCAGACACTCAACCGCTGTGCCACCCAGGAGCCCCTCTACACCTTCATTTTCAATCTGCCTGTGTATTTAAGTCTGAAATGAGTCTCTTGGAGGCAGCATATAGATCAGTCTTGCTTGTTTATGCATTCCATCACCCTGTGTCTTTTGATGGAATGTTTAGTCCATTTACAAAGTAATTTTCTTTTTAAGATTTTATTTATTTATTTGACAGAGAGCGAGATAGCCAGTGAGAGAGGGAACACAAGCAGGGGGAGTGGGCCTCCCAGCAGAGGAGCCTGACATGGGGCTCGATCCCAGAACGCCGGGATCACGCCCTGAGCCGAAGGCAGACGCTTAACGACTGCGCAACCCAGGCGCCCCACAAAGTAATTATTGATAGGTATGTACTTATTGCCATTTTGTTAATTGTTTTATGGTTGTTTTTGTAGTTCTTCTCTGTTCCTTTCTTCTCTTGCTATTTTTCTCTCATTGTTTGCTGGCTTTCTTTAGTTATATAGATTCCTTCCTCTTTGTTTTTTTTTTGCATATCTTTGCTGGTTTTTGATTTGTGGTACCATTATGTTTATATATAACATCTTATGCATATAGCAGTTTATACTGAGTTGATGTTAGCTTAATTTTGAGCCCTTTCTTTACTTCTCTCCCCTACACTTTCTTGGTATATGGTGTCATAATTATATCCTTTTGTGAGTTCCTTGACTGATTTTTTATAAATATACTTAATTTTTACTGCTTTTATGCTTCCTACTTTACTTACTGCTTCTTATGGTCTTTCTTTTTCACTCAAGGACTCCCTTTAACATTTCTTCTAGGCCTGGTTTAGTGCTGATGAATTCCTTTAACCTTTGTTTGTCTGAAAAACTCTTCATCTCTCCTATTCTGAATGATAGCCTTGCTAGATAAACTACTCTTGTTTGCAGGGTTTCTTTTTTTCAGTCCTCTGAATTTATCATGCCACTCTATTTTGACCTTCAGAGTTTCTACTGAAAAATCAGTTGATAGTCTGGTGGAGTTTCCCTTATATGTAACTATTTCCTCTTGCTGTTTTTGAAGTTCTCTTTTATCTATGTGTGTCCTGGTGTGGATCTCCTTTATTTCATTTTGTTGGGGGAATCTAGAATTCTGTTTCTTTTCCAAGATTCTGGAAATTTTTAGTAATTTCTTCAAAGAAATTTTCTTCTGTCTTTTCTCTCTCTTCTTCTGATATCCATCAATGCAAATGTTAGTACAACTGAGTTCTCTTACTCTATTTTTATTTTTTCTCTTTCCTTTTCAGGTTGATTGCTTTACATTAGTCTGACCTTCAGGTCATTGATCTGTCCTTCTGCTTCCTCTAATCTACTATGTATTCCCTCTAGTGTATTTTTAATTGCCATTATTGAGTTCTCCATCTCTATATGTTATTTTTCATATTTTCTATCTCTTTGTTGAGGGTCTCACTGAGGTCCTCCACTCTTTTCTCAAGTCTAGTGAGTATCTTTATGACTATTTCTTTAAATTCTCTATCAGGCACATTCCTTAACTCCATTTTGTTTTGGCTCTCTTGATGTGATTTTGTCCTGTTCTTTCATTTGGGACATATCCCCCTCTCCTCTCATTTTGACTAACTCTCTGTGTTTGTTTCTGTGGGTTAGGAAAGTTAGCCAAGTGTCCTGCTCTTGAAAATATTGGCCTTATGAAGAAGAGGTCCTGTGGTGCCATGCAGTGCATGTACCCTGTTCATCAGAATCTGGCATTTCAGGAATGTCTCCTGTGCATGTTGTCTGTACCCTAGAGTTGTGGCTGAGCCACTTTTGCCTTCAGTCCAGTAGTCGGCAATGACTCTCTTGGCTTGTTGTGATCAGGGTTTGATCCCCATGTTGTTACTGGACCAGTCTGGAGCTGCATTGGGCTTGAGTTGTCAGGCCAGGTGTTTGCCAGAGATGCAGTAGCACCAAACTGCAGGGTGCTATCCCTGAGTTGTCTCCGGAGAAGCTTGTGTTGGTGGGTGGGATCTGCAGTCATACTAGATGTCTGCACCCTGCCCAGTGCTGGGGCTGCTATGGGACTAGAATATGAGCCTCTTGACGGAGGGAGCTGTTTCTATTTTGACAGTGTATATAACCAATGTATAATACAATGCTTAATACACAGTAGATATTTAATAAATGTTTGTCAAATAAATTAATGAGTGCTATGTCAATATATAAAAGAACATTGTCCTTCAGCAAAAAAAAATAAAGGGCACCTGGATGGCTCAGTTGGTTAAGCCTCTGCCTTCAGCTCAGGTCATGATTCCAAGGTCCTGGGATTTAGCCCTGCATCAGGCTCCCTGCTCAGTGGGAGGTCTGCTTCTCCCTCTGCCCCTCCTCTCTACTTGTGTTTTCTCTCTCTCTCTTAAATAAATAAATAAATAAATAAATAAATAAATAAATAAACTCTTTTAAAGAATTAATAGAACTTCTCTTGATTTGTCTGTTGGTCTGTGCTGTAATTTTGCCCAAGTATTTATCTATTTACATACTTATATAAGACATATATACACATAGATGCATTACACATATATTTTAAGTATTAGAGAAATTTAATTCTTTTGAAGAAATATCTAATGATATTTTAATAATATGTAATATTACTTGAATGTCAGTATTACTAATTTAATGGGTTTTGTGTATGTGTGTTTACCATTACAGTCTTCCAGTGTTTGAATCAATATACCCTATGAAAGTGAAGGAGGAAAGTAATCAGGAGGTCAGCAAACCATTGTTTAGGCACTTTAAGTTTCATCTTAAAAAATTACATTTCAAAGAAGCTATGTGAAAGCAATACAAATAATTTATTATTCTTTCAGCCTTATCATTAAACATTCTTCCATGGTTCTTTTGATGAGTTATGGAATATGTTATTCCTGCCTTCAGTAAACTCAGCAGCTTGTAAAAACAAAATTGTACCTGGTATTTTATCTTACATAAATTCATTAATATTTATATTGTATCTTTATGACTTTACTTTCACCTCCTCCTCTTCCATAATCCCCATGTGAAATCTGTGTGTTATAATTGTTATGAAATGTGATATTACTGCAATTGTCATTTTATTGGCAACTTGTCCTAATCAGATGGACTCTATGATTGATGTTCACTTTTTTAATTGAATAAGAAAAAAACAGTGTAGTGTGGAGGCTCTGTTTCACCTTTATTCATATTCCTTGTAGTGATTACTATATTTCCATACATTGAACAGAAATTTAATGAAAACATAATGGATGGTTATGATTATTCCCTATTATTGAAATACTGTGACTTGCCCTTTGCAAAACATTCTCTTTCCTTGGGATTTTCCCCAAGTTTATTAATTTTAACTTACCATGTTTTTTTTTTTTAATGTAACATATGCTTCAGATAAAGTATATGATAATAAATTTCACTAACTTTATTTGTCATGTTGGTTCTTCTCTTTTGTCTATGAATGCTAATGTAAGTAGCTCTGAAAGTGAATTTCCAAGCTGCTTAATTATGCTGGAAATAATATCAAAATCAGTAGGATTATGGGACCTGTAAAATATCAAAATATTTCAGTAGAAGACTTGAAGCAGAATTCATCGTAAATCTTTACTGTGCAAGAGTCTTTTCCTATATAAAAAAAATGAATAAAACCTTAAATGTATGTACAATATACGTGTATTTACAAAATTACACTGCCTGTTCTTTCAGAATAAATCTTATTCAATCAATAAATTTTGATAGCAAAAAACCATCTCTCTTACATTTCCTGAAATCCCCATCAAACTGCTTTTGCCTTTGAGATAATTAAAGGAAAAGAATGGTTATTTCCCTGCATATTTACTTTTCCTTTATACAAATTCAGGAAAGGAAAAGGATGTAGAGGACAAATCAGTAGATTGTGAAACCTAATTGAATCTCTTTTTAAACTTTTGATAAGAGAAGAAATGGACACTTTATGTTTGCATTTCCTGCATTTTTGTTTTCCATAATGACATAATTGAGAGTTGAGTGTCCCTGTGTTAATGTATAGATAGAAAGCATGTTCTGTATTTTTCCACAAATAAATAAGATGCTAACTGTAGGCATTTTGTGGATGCCCTTTATCAGGTTGTGGAAATTCTCTTCTATACCTAGTTTGCTAAAAAATTCTATCATGAATAGCAAATGCTTTTTCTGCACCCATTGAAATGTCTTCTGTTTTTTTCAGAGTGTTAATATGGTAAATTACATGTTTTTAATTTTAATTTTTAATGTTTTTAATGTTATTTTTAATGTTATTTTTAATTAAAGCAACTTTGCATTTCTGTAATAAACCTACTTTGGTTATGGATGCTTGTACTTTTTGTATATTTTTAAATTGTTTGCTCACATTCTGCTAAGGATTTTTGTTTCTGTGTCCATGAGGTATATTATTCTGTACTTTTCTTTAATAACCACTTCTACTTTTGCATTCAGTATAATGCTTGGCCTCAGAATATGAATTGAAAAACATTTCAATCTCCTTTATTTCTTCAAAGAGTTTGGGTAGAATCGATACTTTTTCCTTCTTAGTTTACCAGTTAAACCATCTGGGCCTAGAGAATTCTTTTTGGAGATATTTTTAATTACAAATTACTTTCTAATGGTCTGTGTTGTCAAGTTTATTCAAACATAGTGTTTTCACAACTTCATTTTTATTATTTTAATGTCTATACATTGTGTAGTGATCTCCCTACTTTGTTCTGAAATGGGCAATTTGGTCTCTCCTCTTCACGTGGTCATTCTTGCTAGTTATTTTACAATTTATTCATCTTTTCCAAATACAGCTTTTAGTTTTATGTATTTTTTCTAATATTTCTCTATTTTTCATTTTTTTCTGTTCTTAGATTGTTTCCTTCCTTATACTTATTTTGACTTTAATTTGTTCCTATTTGCATTGTGCAAAATACAGATCTATATTTTAGTCTTTATATTTCCTTTTAAATATAAACTTTCAAAGTTATAAATTTTCCTCTAAGTACTATATGTATTCTGAAAGTTTTTATCTTGGCTATTCATTATCATTCAGTTAAAAATATTAAATTTGCATGTGTGTGATTTCTAATTTGATAACTTAGAATGTGTTATTTAATTTCCAAAAGCTTGGGGTTTCCTACATACTATTAGAGGTAAAATTTCTGGGGCAGTTTTGAGAGCATTTTTTCACATATTATAACCTTATGGTAAAAGGGATTCAATGCTCCATGGTATGCTATTCAGCGCACTTTGTTGTTGTAAGCCTGTTCTCCCTTAAACCAAATTGTAAATGAAATTAACACAGTAGTTGTAAAACCACCAAACTTTTGAAGTGATCTCTTTTTCTTCTTCTGTTCCCCTCTAAATTTTCTCTTTCTGTCTCATTTAGCTTCATTTCTCTGAACACCACCTTAGGAATCCATCAGGAAACAAGCCTATTAGTTGACTAGGTATTTACATAGTCCTGTTCCTACCCACTCAAAGGAAGTAACTTTATCCTGTACCAGCTTGAAAAATGCCAAAATTCTGATTGATGTGGCTTGGGTCATTCTAACCACATTTGTATGGGGTATGTTAATTAGAATAACAGAGCCATCAGGACAAACTTGGCTGGTGGGACTCTGCTTATCATGGACTTTTCTGGGAAGTAGGGGTCATTTTGTACTGGCCAACTACCATATTATCCATCCATTGCTATGTATAGAATCTTAGTGTGTTTTAAAAATTTAACTTCGATTATAGAGACTCAAAAACCACCTATGAATCAAGGTTCATTTAATAATTATTTTAGTTAAGAAAAGAAAGATGCATATATTTTATTCACTGACATTTTAGAGAACATTTGTACAGCTTTGTCCTCTAGCAAAATCTGAGGTCTTTTCTTCATATGACAGCCTGACCCAATTTTTTGCTTTTAAGTTCAGCTCAGTATCTCACCCATTATTCTCCATCAAAAATATGTCATTAATCCCCATCATGACCAGTTTGAATAATTATTTCCTTATCCCATAATTATATTGCATTTCTGAGTCTGTTTTCCTGGCAAGATTTTGCATTCATCATTTGTTCATTTCTTTGAGTCCTTAGTACCCTCCTTTATTTACTCTTTATTATAGATCATTTGGAAAGTAGTCATATAAAGCCATGCATGTATCTGAGTTGTTTCTTTACAGGAGTGGTGGAGTGCTTCTGAGCTTACTTTTATTCCTCTTTCACTCATTTATCTCCAGTATCTTCTGTCTTCATCTTTGCTTCACAAATTATATCAATTTCAATTCCTGTGCCTTTTGTTTTCATTACATATGCTGATTGTAAAAGTTCTCTATCAATAAGGATATGTCTGGTGTATAAAATGCTTCGTATTCTTATTCTTTTTAATTGTATTCTTTTCAGTTCTTTATTACATATTTTAGTCAGTAAAGCACCATGTTGCTTGTGTGTATTTACATGGATACAAATCAGATTTCTCTTTTAAAATAGGTTATGATAATCAGATTTCTCTTCCTGTTCTTACACATTTTAGTATTTTGTAACTGCCTGTTATTTCTTTCCCTATAGCTGGCAAACTGGAGCTATCTCACACTACGCAATCAGATACAATTTTTTACCAGGTTTGTAGATTTAAAATAATAACCAAGCTTTATATCTGTTGTTTTGAGTTTTATTAAAGGATTAAGAGGAATCACTAATCAGAACAGAACCAGGTAAATTGAAACACCAGTGACAAGAGAATAATACTATACTACCAAAACCTTAAGGTAAAGAATATTATATTAACAGAGTATCTCAAAAGCACTTGGCTGGAAGACTTGATCAGAATAATACATATAATTCTGCAAGACACCTTGTTTCAGCTTTAAAAACACAATGTGCCACAAAGTCAAAATGTTACTCTCAGGTCTTCCTGTTTGATAACTTATTTTTGTTGTGGAATTATTACTCTAAGTAGAAATTATTGTTCTAAGTAGAATTGCTTAAGTTAAAAAAAAAAAAAAAAAAACATCTTTTTGCTCCTTTGCCTTGTGCTGTCATTTTGATCTTTTAGAAAATATCATTTGTAGACTTATGGTCCACACACATATCAACAGCTTTTTTTTTTTTTTTTACCCTGGATTGTGGGTCATATTCGTGCTAACTGCAAATTGATGCATATTTCTTTAAGCTGAGTATTTGATTTGGACTTGAGGTTTGACTCTAATCTAAAACATTGTACATGGTCAGTCACCTGAATATGCTTATGATTTGGTTTCCTTCTGGGTCTCTAATGACCCTTCCTCATATATCGATCAACTTTACACTTGATGAAACATTAACTGATATCTGGGAGGACAATTTTCTTTCTATGATTGCTTCTTGTGAGTATTGTTTTGTAATCTAAAAGTTGGGTATGTATATATGTACAGACAATATATGACTTTAGTGAAAATATTCAGAAATTTATATTCTATTCTTGTCTACTTAATCACTGTGCTTGCTATCTTTCTGTATTTTTGTGGGCAAATATGTGGATGCAACTATGATAATTATAATTTCTAAATCTTTCTAAAATTAATGAGAGTTTATTAGAAGTTCCTATTAAGCAACATGAATTTTGAATTATAGTAGAGCTTGCTTAAATGTAATTATGATCTCTTAATGACTTCCAATTGATTTTTGTTATGGCTACTACAATCAGAGAGCACCTAATTAATTTATTTTACCAAATAAGTAAAACTGAGCATCACCAGTGTCAGAATATCACAGTGGTCTGAGCAAGTGAGTTGAAAAATATTTATAGGAGTAAAAGCAAAGAATCAGTATATTTCAGAAATACAAGAGACTTTAGAGCTCATCCAACAGTATCCTTTCATTTAACAAGTAGATTGAAGTGTTGAAAGTTTACATGATTTGTTTGTAGTCATAATAATGAAACAATGAGCAAGAGAATACAGCTCTTCTAATTCTTTCCACTGAAATCTGCTGTCCTGACCATATATCTGCAAATACTGTTTGACTCAGGGAGCTTGTCTATATAGTTAGTAACTTACCATTTTTCTTTTTCTTTTCCATAACATGCATAGTGATGAAGAGATGAGTGGACTGTCTATTCTATCATCGCTAATGAATCCAGATGAGACTAGAGTTGTATTTCATGCTTTGTAGCTCATGGTTTATTAATAATGTATCCCATGCTAAACACAGAATTGATTCTGGGTGTGATATTTTCCAAGCAATTCAAGTCTCATTGATTCATTAGCATGGAAAGTAGTTATTGGTATGAGGTGATCTAAAATGTTGTGTTTTAAATACCATATCAGTATTTAATTGAATAACTGGTTTTATTTATATAATTTGGAAAACCAAGAATCAGAATATCTCATCCTGAATGATATTTCAAAATAATATTATGATCACAAGTATTTATTGCCGTACCTACTTTCCTGTTGAGGGTGAATCTTCCAGTGGTTCTGAAAGTGCGTTGGAGACCAGCAGTATCAATATCATCTAGGAAGTTGCTAGAAATGTTAATTCTCTGGCTCCAACACAGACCTACTAATAAACAATTTGTGTTGTAACAAGCCCTGTTAGTGATTCCAATGCGCCCTCAAGTTTGAGAATCACTGTTTGAAATGAATTTTTCAAATAAGGTAAATGACTTCTAATGGAAAATGTTCGTAGGTAATGAAAAAGTTTATACTGCTAATAAATGAAAAAGATTAGAAATATTCTCAAGTAGAGGTTTGGAATTTGAGTTTCAACATGCTTTAAGCTGAATGATATGTACCACACTGTATCTCCAATTAGAAAAAAAATCACAAGATGGCATGTGCAAATGTTGAAAAGCAGAGTTGGCAATGCAGACTTGAGTATCCAGAGGGTTATAATTATTAGATAAGATTGCTTTAAATGTCTCTAACCCAGAAAAAAGTGATATACCTCTATAATCCAGTACAAATGGAAATATTGAGTTATCCACAGCCTTTCCCCAAACCAACTCCCCACCAAGTAGAGCAGTAGAACTATACTATGCTGTACCCATTAGCATGTAACATATTTAACATAAGCAATAAAATTGCCTAAATATTTAAATAAATGCATTCCACACATGGGTTTCATATGGTAAACTGGACATACTCTATTACATGTGAGGAGTCACAGCGTATATTCACATGTTAAAGTCTCTAAAATTACCATAGTATAGAAGCCTGTTTAATTTTGCTTAATATCAAATTTATCAAATTGCTTTATTATCGATAGCTTTCCTCAAGTCATACATTTTAAAATTTCACGAAACTACTGTTGTGGAGAACATATTTTTAAAAGTGCTGATCTAAACATTAAAAGCTGTGCCATCATAAATATTAGAACGTCTTCTTTGTAAAAGCTACTGATAAATGTAAAGGATTTTCAACCAAGAACAAAAATTCCTCACTGAAAATGTTCCTTTGTTAAAAGAATAAATGTAGTTTTATTTCATCATAGGAGTTACTATTGCATTGTGACTAATGGATTGGATTAGTCTTTCAGCTCTCACCCTCATCAGCTAGGTAACCTTGTGCATAATCTCATCATCTCTGTGCTTTAGCCACTTAAATCATTACATGGGAATAATATTAATACCTTACTCATAAGGTTGTTGTGAATTTTGAAAGTTTCTGGCACTAACACAGCTCGTAACACACACTTGGAATAAATACATTTAACTATTATCCTGATTGGCTTAACTAAATATATTTGCAGATCTTCAAGCCCTCATATTGTAGGAAAATTTCTTTGGGTAAATTGGAACTTAGATATTTAAAACATTTATTTATTTGCCCTTAATACTTCTTCAAGAAGAACAGAGAAAAATATGAAATCTTTTTCTGAGGTTTACATATATGGTAATGAAGATGTATCTATCCTTACTGAAGTTCTAATAAAGCAATTCTGCTAATGTAGAATACTATAATACTAACATTAAGAAAAGAATTAAATAAAAAATCCTCAGATAATAAATGAAAATATAGTAACCCAATGCTAGGTGCTGAATATTAGTTAAAGAATAAATTACCATATACTCACTGTTGTATTAAGAACTAAAATGAGTAATATCCATATACCTGCAATGTAATTAATTAAAAGACCTCTCTTTCCTTTGGTTATAGGGAAGTGCAGAACTCCAAAATGTAATTTGAATATTACTACATACTATGTAACAAACAAAAACACAATTTTGGCATTCAGGAGTATTGAGCTACCACTCAATTAGATTAAGACTCATCTCTGCTATAGATAAAAAGATCTGGGCACCTGGGTGGTTCAGTTGGTTAGGTGTCTGCCTTTGGCTCAGGTCATGATCCCAGGGTCCTGGGATTGAGTCCCACATTGGGCTCCTTGCTCAGTGGGGAGTCTGCTTCTCCCTCTACCCTTCCCTCCTGCTCGTGATCTCTCTCTCAAATAAATAAATGAAATCTTAGAAAAAAAAGATCCATTTTTCTGTTCCTTGGACATTAAAATATGTTGAAAGAAAGATATTTTCTTAAGTTAAATAAAATATGTACAGCCATATTCCACATGGATAATGGCTGATTTACATGGGAGTACCGATTTTTAAATTTAAAACATATACTGCATGTCATGCATGTGAATATATGGAAGAATATGCACCAAATACCCTTGATAGCCATCTCTATGAATGATGGGATTTTAGATGTTTTACTTTTTTGGTTTCTGACTTTATTTTTTCTTATAATGAATATGCATTCTTCTGTAAAATAATATAAAAACACTTTATAATAAAAAAGAAAACTACCTAGGCACAAAGTCAAATATCATCTTATCTCTCAGGCCTTTCCAGATCTTCCTCAAACAAATGTAGTTGATTTGAATTTTGAAACCATGGAGCACTTTGTTATGTGTCTTAGGACAAATCAAATGTTCTGCCATAAAGTATATTATATATACTCACACAGTTCATAGCCTTGTTGAGAGAAAAATTTATACTTCCTCAACTTTGAATGACAGATGATACCCTGTTTCAAACATAATTAGTGTTCAATAAATATTTAATGAATTATTTGAAAAAGTTTATTGACCCAATAACCTAGTTGTAAGCCTAGATACTACTTTCATAGTTATCACAAAACAGTTAAATTGCAAACACTTCGTAGAGAGTTTCTATTGGCTAAAATTAAAGGCTTCAAGTCAGTGATTTAAATCAGAAGATTCAGCAAGGTTAACTGCTATCGTAATGCTTGAGGTATATAAAGAACTAACAATAAAGGGGCAAAAAACTGACTGGAAATTGTAGGAGAAATGTGTACTCTCTCTGGCAGTGGCCCTGCTGAGCAGACACATGACGTGTCCGTTACGGCCTTAGCCAAATGATAGCAAAGCTCACCTCTTCTAGTAAGCTTCAGATATCTTAAGGTAAAATCCAATATAGTAATTTTGTATTTTGAATCATATAGGACAATGAAATTGGAATGTGAGAAGACCTAGGTTTAGGTATGGCTCTATGTTAACTCTGTAAGTCACTTGACCTCCCCATCTTCAGCCTTTTTTTGCAGTCTGATAAACTGATTTTGGTTCCTTCCAGCTTTAAATGTCTATGATTTTTCTCTTCATGATTTTAATATCTATTAGAACTGATAAATGAATTCAGTAAAGATGGCAAGATACAAAACCAATATAGAGAAATCCATTGCATTTCTATACACTAATAATGAAGTAGCAGAAAGAGAAATTAAGAAAACCATCCCATTTACAGTTGTACCAAAAATAATAAAAACTTAGCCAAAAACCTGTACTCTGAAAACTTTAAAACAGTGGTGAAAGAAATTAAAGATGACACGAACAAATGGGAAGATATTCCATGCTCATGGCCTGAGAGAACAAGTATTGTGAAAATGTCCTTATTGCCCAAAGCAATCTAAGATTTAATGCAATCCTTATCAAAATACCAATAACATTTTTCACAGAACTAGAACACATAATCTCAAAATTTGTATGGAACCACAGAAGACCCTGAATAGCCAAAGCAATCTTGAAAAAGATGACTAAACCTGGAGATGTCATAACGTCAGATATCAAGATATACTACAAAGCTGTAGTGATCAAACAGTATGGTACTGGCACAAAAACAGACACAAAGGTCAATGGAGCAGAAAAGAGAGCCCAGAAAAAAAAAAAAACACAATTATATGGTCAATCTTTGACCAAGGAGTCAAGAATATGCAATAGGAAAAAGATAGTCTCTTCAACAAATAGTATTGGAAAACTGGACAGCTACATGCAAAGGAATGAAAACTGGACAAAATTCTCACACCATACACAAAAATAAACTCAAAATGGATTAAAGACCTAAATGGGAGACCTGAAACCTTAAAAATCCTAGAAGAGAGCACAGGCAGTGATGTCTCTGACATCAGCTGTAATGACATTTTTTAGATAGGTCTCCTGAGGCAAGGAAAACAAAAGCAAAAGCAGAAAGCTTTGCACAGTGAAGGAAACAGTCTACAAAACTAAAACACAATGTCCTGAATGGAGAAGATACTTGCAAGTGACAAGTATCTGATAAATGGTTGGTTTGCAAAATACATAAACAGGTTACATGACTTAACACCAAAACCCCAAATAATCCAATTTAAAAATGGGTAGAAGACATGAATGGACATGTTTTCAAAGAAGACATACACGTGGCCCACAGATAGATGAAAAGATGCTCAGCATCATTCATCATCAGGGAAATACAAATCAAAACCACAGGGGGATACCACCTCATACCAGTCAGAGTGGCTAAAATCAAAAACACAAAAAATAAGTGTTGGTGAGGATGTGGAGAAAAAGCAACCCTCATGCACTCTTCATGGGATGCAGACAGGTTCAGCCACTGTGGAAAACAGTATGGATGTTTCTCAAAAATTAAAAATAGAATTACTATATTATCCAGGAATTCTATTACTACTACTTTACCCAAAGATTACAAAAACACTAATTCAAAAAGATACATGCACCCCTATGTTTATTGCAGCGTTATTTATAATAGCTAAACTGTAGAAGCAACCCAAGTGCCCTTTCTTAGATGAATGGATAAAGTGTGGTGTTTGTATACAATGGAATATTACTCGGCCATAAAAAACAATGAAATCTTGCTATTTACAACAATATGAATGGATCTAGAGGGTATAATGCCAAGTGAAATAAGAGAAAAATACCATATGATTTCACTCATATGTAGTATTTGAAAAACAAAACAAATGAACAAAGAAAAAGACAAACCATGGAATAGGCTTACTTACTAATAGACTTACTTAATAATGAAGTACTGGCTTATATATTGAATAAAAGCATACACCTTGGGATGCACAATAAAGAACTAGTCTGATAAATGACTTTTATCCAGAGATAAAATTCTGATTTTCTCTTACAAAGAGAAGAACTATTCCCTTCATAATTTACATGTGTCTAAATGGAAAAATTAACAGGCATGTATTTTAGTTTAATACATTATATAAGTAAGCAAATAGGATACCTCTTATCTAAACCTGGAGCATTTTGATGTGCGTATGTGTTTGTAGGATATAAAAAACTAAGAATATTGAAGTTGTACAATGAAGAGTGAAGCTCTGGCCATACTTGGTGTCTTTTAAATCAGCAGCAAGCAAAAGAAAAAAAAAAAAAAAAACAGAAAACAAAAGATTCAATAAAGAGTACCTAACTTATTCATACAAATCCTATTATTTCTATTGATTTAGTAACTAGTAAACCTCATTTTCTACTCTGTGAAGTGATAATGCTCCCGGCCATGAGCTTCTTTATTTCAAGACTGTAATTTGAACTATTTCCATCACCTCTGGAAGTTGCAGAATAATCCACATGCTGATCTCCCAGAAGGAATATCATATTGCAAATGTGCTATTCTTTGCAAGTACAAACAGAATGTTAAAAGATCAGGTTACCTTTCTTCTTGGAAATCTACACTACACCTAAGATGTGAAATACAGCTTTTATTTTGCTGGAGGCTCTCAGAGGTGCAGCTGCTGGTTGGTAACACCATTAAGTAGGTTCAAGTTGGGAATGGAAGGTTAACAACAGTCTGTGTATAATAGAAATGTAGACAAAAGATAATCCAAGTTTCCAGCTTTCAAGGGATTCACTGGCAGTAGCTGACTGTGAGCTCTCAGTACTAAATCTAATAAAGTCCTCAGGCAGAGCAATGGTGGGGTTGTTACCTTTGAGAAATGGCACTGTGTTTTTCTGCATTTGGATCAGAAATAGGCACACTGGCAGATTTTCTATTTGAGGGGAACCAGAACTGAAATCAAGATACGTAGTAGTTTTATGTCTGTAGTTTTTATAAATGAGTTAACATTTCCAGTATGAAAAACTTGAATGAAAATATTATTATGATACTGCTTCCTCCCAGTCATTTTCCAAGTAATAAACCAATACAGACACTTGACATATAATTTTGCAACTGTGCTTTATCAAACCAAACTTCTTTTTCCTAACTTAATTTTCTCTCAAAGCTAACAGTGTCATCACAGGAAGAGTCTCTAATTTAAGTGTTACTAATCACCCTAGACTGAATTTGAATATAAAGCAGAATACTAGCTAGGGTAGAATATTGTAATAGGCAAATGTTTGATAAGTTGTAGTTACAGTTCCCTTTTTCACATTGCCCTTTATACATTTCCTCTGAGTCATTCCTACTTACTCCAGAATAAGAGAGCTCACTGAAGACTCACCACAGTCATTTTATCTAGGAAGAGCTAACTAGAAATGATAGATCCTTGACAAGGGCTTAACATGCTCACTACACTTCTGCATTAGAAATCTTTAGTTTTCATAAAGAGCTTGTCTTACATGACCTTTTATCTAATTATTTTTTAAAGAAGAACAATCTGAGACCAATGAGAAAGACACCACTGTGCCAGTCTGATTTTTTTGAATTATATATATTTATATAACTAAAAAAATATAACAGACCACAAGTAGTAAAAACACAACTTACTCTAAACCCTAAATCCACTAAACCACTAAACCGAATAAAAACTGCTACTGCCACCACCATCAGTGGGTATATCAGGTGGATGCTACTCTTAGATGAAATTCAAAAATTTCTTTTGCTTAAAAATCCTTATGAAATCTATTTGATGGTTTAGTGCACCTTTAACAATTGCTAGATTTAGACTGGGGATTTAATTCAGCCCAAGACTGGAGTAAAGTGAATTTACTGTAGTCTTTCTAAAATGACAGAGGGAGAAAATTTGATTTTCCATTAAATATGACATAGTCAATAGGAAAAAGAAAGGAAAGAGTAAAATGCACAAGAAAATGGCAGGGCTAAACAGGATACATTGGGTAATGTCTGGGTCAGTCCTTTGTTCACCTTTGTTTCCTCTTGCATTATATTCATTTTATGGTTCGAGTATCCATGCCACTTTCTTTAACATAAGTACGTACATACCGTCCTCTCCAGCCACTTCCTCCTTGACAATAAATGCCTCTAGTGTGAATGTTCTAGGACGTCTCCAATTTTAGATATTATATTAGGGATGCAGAACCAAGAGGATATACATACATATATGAAAATATTTGTTATAGGAATTGGCTCACGTGGCTATGGAAGCAGAGAAGTCCCACAGTCTGTTGTCAGCAAGGTGAAGAAGAACGAGGAAATGGGTGATATAATTCAGTCTGAGTCTGAAGGCCTGAGAACCAGGAACTCTGATGCCTGAAGGCAGGAGAAGATGAAGCCCTGGTTCAAGAAGAGAGAGGGAATTTTTCTTTCTTTCATCTTTTTGTTTTATTTGGGCAATCAGTAGATGGGAGGACCCCCACCCACAATGGTGGGAACGGGTCTCTTTACTCAGTCTACTGAAGTACATGGTAATCCCTTTCAGAAATACCCTCAGAGACATACCCAGAAATAATGTCTTACCAGCTATCTGAACCCAATCAAGTTGACACATAAAATTAACCATTGCAGAATATCAATTGGGTATTTTGCAATAGGAAAGATATTTGGATTCTCTAATAAGGGATATGCATTGTAGGGAGAAGTTATTACATTACAGAAAAGCAATAAATCATTTTAAAGGAGAAATGTACTTACTTTGCTATACACATTTCTAATTTCTCACACAAAGTAACACTGGGGCAGCGCACATGAAGGATGGTAAGGCACAATTAAGAAAGCGTAGTGTAAGATCATTCAAACTATTGCACTACTTGCATCCTTACACCATACACTGAGTGAAGCAGGTCTGCATTCTTCCTTCATGTGGACAGTGGTATGAGAGCATAAATGCTGTAACTGAGTCAGAAAATTGCTGGTTCATAGCTCTGGTTTCACATCTGGCAAGTAGATTGCACAGACATTCCCTAGAGATAGCATATGGTCTTTGAAGACCTAGATACTATTGAAATTAATTGGATTTATATGACATCTGGATAAGCAGAAATGTCATGATGGCACTAAATGGCCCTATTATAGTTGCTGCATATGAAGTTAGCGTGAAAAGAGAAACACCAAGCGTACTTCAAATACTTACTCGGTAGTATTGTCCACATTAGCTCTTCAACTATGCCATGTTTTCATTGCCTTTTTCAATTTCTCATAATCTGACATATTTTCTTTTAGACACTGTTCTAACAAGGTCAAGCCATGTTTTTATGGAATCCCAGAAAAATGTTTATGGCCCGACACAATAATGCAATTTAGACTTCTCCGCCAAAACTCCCATCAGAATTGGTTTGTAGTTTAATTCCAAAAAAAAAGAAAAAAAAAAGGGGGGGGGAGAAAAGAAAAGAAAATGCTACCAACAGAAAACAAATTAAGGACCAAAGAAGCAAACCCCAGTGAAACCGAAGAACTACCGATACAATTACATTTTTAAGGTGAAAAAGAGTCATAATTTGGTCCTTTTTATTCCAGTTTTCTTTACGCAAAAACTGCTTTAAATAAAATACCCCCGTATAAGCAGCTTGGCCATTACTAAGTAAAAAAAGTTCTGTTTCAGCTTCTAGTTTGGGATGGAGATAAACTGGAATGAATAGAAAGGTGTTGATATAAATGTTTTCAGGAATATGAGAGGTTTTTGATAAATTATAATATCTCTTATTCAAATTAAACTCTCTTGAGACCTATCACCTATTATAGTAATAATAGTTGATCTCCATTTAATCTAGCAATTTAAAAAAAGGACCTTAGCAAAGAGTTTATTTGGGGGGGGAAGCACTTGTTGAACTCGGGATGATCACTTTGATACTAATTTGGGAAATGTTAGACTAAGAAAACAAGGTTTCTGCCCTAATATCTAACAAAACGGTTAATAGAAGGAGAAAATGAAAAATTAACGTTTACCAAGTTGCCTGTAATGGCAAAAAGCAAATTCTTTAAATGCTTTGTGCCTAACAAGGGGTTTTTCAAATTTCAGAATTTAAGATGCTGTATAAGAGTTATAAGAGTTTAAGAGAGTTTTTAAAACTAATCAATATTTAGAAAACACTAGTTTGCATTTCTTTTCCAAATTTAGGTAGATGTGAAGTCTCAACATGTTTAATAAACTCATTTCTGATATCCTTTTTATATTCAATAAAAAAAAAGTAATAAAAATTGGTGGTCCTCCTTGAACCCACTTGAAGGAAAAACCAAAAACATTAAAATCCAGAAAGCTCTGTCAAGTTTTATGCTTGTTGCAGGGAATTTAAAGATGAAAAATGCAAGGCTGTTTAACGGAGCTCATGTTTTAGTGAAGTTTTCTGAGAGGCCGATAGTCATGATGAAACAATGTGATAAGTGTTTACATCATCATCGGTATGATCAGAGTGTCCGTCAAGTTGGGAGGGGTTAGCAATGACTAACTTCCAGATACCTCAGGGAAGGAGGCATGAGATGGCTCCATTAATCACCAGAATGCTGACCTCCGAGTGTGGCAGTGACACCAAGAAGGAATGACAGCTCCAATAGAAGACATTTTAGAATAAATATTAAAATTTACATTAATATTTTTCTTTGACCAGAATACAAGTATAAGCCAAATTCAAAGCATTATTTTTAAGATGCATTAATGAGACATTAATGAATTAATGTCCATTGCTCCCATGGACAATGAATTGGCTTTTCCCAAAACATTTTCTGAAGTGGTATTAAAACTTCCAAATAAGACCCTAATTCATAAACCAAACCAGAGAAATCATAGAAGTAGTTACAATACCTAGTTATTATACTTTTTAATTCTATCCAAATAATTGGAAAGCAAGAGGACAGCGAATATATTTCCAACAACAGCACTAATAGAAAAAAGATAGTCTCTTTAAATAGTATTGGCAAACTGGACAGCTACATGCAAAAGAATGACATTGGGCGAAAGTTTCACACCACACACAAAAATAAACTCAAAATGGGTAAAGACCGAAATGGGAGACCTGAAACCATAACAATCCTAGAAGAGAGTCCAGGCAGTAATGTCTCTGACACCAGCTACTGTGTCTCTCCTTGCATTGGTTTATACTTGTCAGTAATGAAGAAATATGGGATACATGTGGATACTCTAGGATGGTCACATTCCCATTTATCAGATGTTTTGTTTTCTGGATTTCTGTAGAACCAGCACATTCAAGAACAGTCAGACTAACCTTGTTCTGCCTCCTTGTGGAGAGTCGCAGTTCACTGGCTTAAAGTGCAATTATCTGCTCTCGCATCCTCAATGGACTCACAACCCCAGTGCACACCCACAGATATGAATCAACTCAAGCTCTCAGGGTGGTAGAACCCCCCCGCCCCGGGACTGCTTCATGTTATTTTTTCTTTGTTTGTTGGAAGATTTCTGCCATTTGTGTCTAATGGTACTCTAGTTACAATTGTTTTTAATTCTATTCAAATTACTAGTAGCACCCTCATTTTCCACTCTTAACTTTTTAACCTCTGTTTTCTGCCATTTTTATTAGCTTCTGTGCGAAAATTCTGTCCCTTTTATAACAGACTTCATAAACGCATCATAACGGATTTTCTTTTTCCTCCAAGTTACAACAGCAAACCACAATGCACTAGATACACTTTTTAGGATTAGATTCCTTCTTCTTTTTTCCTTCCTCCCTCTTCATTCCTTCCCTCCCTCCTTTCTCCTATCCTTCCCTTCCTCTTCCCTGTCTCTCTTTCTGCCTCTCTCTTTTGCCTTATGCTGTATATCTTTGGGGTGATCTATTGACAGCAGAGCAACTGAAGGTGTCAAGGGTGGAGAGTGTGTGTGCGCGTGTGTGTGTGTGTGTGTGTGTATGTGTTAATGGCAATATATGATGTTTTCTGAGACGTAGACAGCTGAGCTCCTTAAGGTTTTACTGGTTGTAAACCTATGGCATTTATTATTTTAAAAGGTAAATACTGAAAATATAAATGGGTTCCTAAAAGCTTACATTCATGGATAAAGGATTATATTGCCACCATATATGATGACCATTTGTTTTCATATTATCATTCAATTTCTTTGTCAGACTCATATACTATCCTAGGCATATAATAGGATTGACATAGGACTTAGTCTTGTATTCTTCACACCTGCCCTAGTCATCATCAGCATTATGTCTTCCAGAAATTTTAAATCATTGGCACTCATGTAAATAATTCAAGAACAATCAAATATGCAATTCACAGTTTCTACTAAATATAATATGGTAGTTAGATTCTTTGGAAATAATTTATTCCATTCAAATACATTTTTGCTTTTAGTAGGATGAGAAATACTTATTTTAAGACAAAATTTAATCTATTTGATCTCTGAAAATATTGCGTATGGTATAAACCTGTAATAATAGTTTTAGTTGTTAGTGCTAATTATATTTTTATTTTTTAATATGCAAACTCTCATTCTCAGAAACAAGGGGTTAATTACAAACGAAACTTCCTTGGAAAAAAATTGTAGCTCTGAAATTGTTTTTAAATCAATATATATTACACTTAGATTGCAAATAAGCTCTGAGGTGAGAACCATCCCTAGATGATCAGGCGAAGCCTGACAAGAAGCCAGGAGGCAGCTCTTGATGAGTGCTCCGTGAATGCATACACCTCTCTTCTTAACTAAAGCATTTTAACGCACTGTAATTTGCAAGGTATCTTCCCTGTCGGCCCTGCCTGAAAATGTTTCCTTTTGGATTTAGCTACAAAGGTGTCTTTTTTGGGTGTTTTTGTTATTGTTGTTGTTTAATCCTAAAACAACATCACAGAGTAGAGGCAGTTATATTTTATAGTCTTTTTATATAAAAATAAGCAAATTTTGTATGAAAAATAGGCATGTTCATATGATAGGTTTTTTAAAGTAGGAAAACAATTTTTAAGAGAAGCTTCAAATATTCAAAAATGCAAAATAAATATGCCTTTATTGTAAAATCCATCATATAAAATTAAACATATTATTTGTGGGAGAAGAATTAATGTTTATGTTATAATTTTAAATCAAGAGCACAGTTTGCAGGATCAGTCAATAAAAGACACTTAATAGGTAAAATAAAATATTATTCCCTGATCATTATTACCTTAAAACTACATTCAATTCTTAAGATTACTAGAATGGAGCCTAGATTTCTATAATGAAATATTCAGGAGTACTAATTATGTTAATATTATATGAAGAAATTTCTCAAATGGTTAGTAACTATACTTTCAATCCTTAGTTGAATAAAATGAATAAAGCCACTCAGGCTACAATTTCTGGGTCTGTATAACTTCTGTGACAGAAGTGCTCTGATATTTATATTATGCTTTTCTTTTACCCTGAGCATATTGTTTACTGTTAGTATATTTGAGACTCACATCATAGCCTGTCTGCTTTATGGAGCAAAGGTAAATTCCAGTTTGACAGACACACTAGTAGCATTTCCTGACTCTGCCTGGCTTTCTAGGTTAGTCATTCTTCAGTCCTGATTTTCTACAGCAGCCAAACAGGTGCTTTTTAATGCACTTCAAGCATGCCAGGCTGAGAACAACAGGCTTGTTAAATAAATGTTTTTCGGAGACTTAATCTGAGGGTCATTAAAGGTAGGAATAGACTTCTAACTGTGACTTGCAATCTTGTGTCCTGGAGGCATGTGTGGATGTAATGAACTGACTGTGGATGTTTCCAGGAGTGCTTGTTATGTGCCAAACTGTTAGGCTTAGTGTTTTCATGTATATACGTTTCTCATTCAATTGCTAAAACACAACAGAGCAGAATTGTTAGGTAGAAATTGAGGCTCAGAGAAGTTATGCAACTTGCATAAAGTCATGCACTGGTTAAGAAGTAACCTCAGTAGATACTGGATTTTGATCCAGATGTTCAGGCTGTCTATTGTTTACCATCTTACTGCATTTCATGGAAAGCCCAGGGGCCTTTAAGGGGCCTATCTGGAACTGGATGTCTGCCTTTGGTGAAAGATTTCCTGTACTTTTACAGAGTAGTGGACTTAAGTCCTGTTCTAGGAACATTGTTCCCACTTCAGGACTTGTTTGCCCTGTGCAAAGTTATTTAATCTGTTAATTTTAGGTTTCTCTCTCTAAAAATAGTGAAAATGATATTTCAAACTGTTGCCCAAGGGCATCATAAAAATTAACGTAATAATCATGGTCATAAGTCATTTTAAGCTACTAAAGAAAATTCTGACTGGTAGATAAATCCACAAATTCTATTTTTATCCTCCCACAGAGCCCCCACCATAGGCCCACTCCCCCACTTACTCCCATTTTCCAAGAACACAATGAAGAACGGACAGAAGACACTGCAGGAAGTAGCACCATGGCCCCAAGGAAAACACTAATAATGACATGAATCTTACTTTCAATCTTGATGAACATTCTTCTTTGCCCAAAGCCTGGTTCCTTTTTTAATACACAGTGACTATGAGAGTGACTGACTTTTAAATAATTTCTGTGATAAAACCATAATTGTAAGACTCCATAGATATAAATTTCTGTATCAGCATATAGATAGTATATGATCTTCATTAATATTTTGTCAAATAAATTTTAATGTGATCAACACTTACCATGCTTTCTCCAGTAGATCTTAGGCAAGACCACCTTCAAGTTAAGGGAATCATAAAGGAATTTATGACACTAAAATTTATCTGGGACTAGAAGAAAGATTAAATAACTAAAAGAAATAGCAAAGAGCAAAGAATGGAGAAGACTGTAGCAAAAGAAACATGTCTAGCATGCTAAAGCATGTCATCAAGCAGACCTGTCTCCTCATTCTCATGGGAATCAAGTAACTGAATCTTTGTTACCTTTAATTTCCCTATTTGTTAACATGGACTAAATAATAACTTATGTGGGTTAGGGAGGCAAAATGAGAAGTACATAGGATAAAACTTGCCATATTCCAAAGTAAGTTACTGATCGATTCAAGTTTATCAATTAAATTTTAATATTTAACTTTTAATGTTTGATCACTAATAAGTAGTAATTTCTGTTAGTAAAAGAGTCAGATATTCATATTATAATGTTTTTTTTTAATTTTAGAAAAAGTGAAGGCATCAAATTATTTTATGTCATTTTTCCCCTCAGTTTCTTCAAATTCAAGGAATTACATTTACCCAGGTCCAAATATTGGGTTGACATAATAACTAAACTTTCAGTTACTCGGTTAATATGTGATACTATCAGGTTTCCCTAAAATATGCTGTAAATGGTTGAATATTGCCCTTCTCAAATTATGAAAAGAGGATTCCCTAAGAGAGAAAATTGGACATAGAGACACAGAGGGCAACCACTACGTGATGATATAGACAGATTGGAGTGGTGCAGCTCCAAGGCAAGGAACACCAAGGATTTCTGAAAACTTCCAGAAACTAGGAAGGAGGCATAGAGCAGATTCTTCCTCAGGGTCTTCAGATGGAACCAACCTTGCTACCCTGATTTTAAACTTTACCCTCCCAGTTGTGACAGAATACATTTCTGCTGATTTAAACATGCTGGGTTGTTGGGCTTTGTTATAGATGCCCGTGGAAACTAAGACTGATATTGGTACTGGGCAGTAAGGCGCTACTGTAACAAACATGGAAAAATATAAAAGTGGCTTTGGAATTGGATAATAGGTAGAGGTTGGAAGAATCCTGATGCTCAGGATAGAAAAACCTAGGTTCCCTTGAAGAGACTCTTTTTAGAAATAATGGATGTTAATGGCAATTCTGGTGAGGTCTCAAAAAGAAGTCAAAAGAGATGTAGAGAAAATGTCTATTATCTTAGGAAAACATGTATTATCATGAACAGAATACTGCTGGAAGTATGTTAAAGTACTTCTCAGGCACAAATGAGAAACATGCTATTGGACACTGGAATAAGATGATCCTTGTTTGTTTGTTTCTCTGTTTTTTAAGTAGGTTCCATGCCTAGCATGGAGCCCAACACAACACTTGAACTCATGACCCTGAGATCCAGACCTGAGCTGAGATTGAGTTGGACTCTTAACCAGCTGAGCCACGCAGGTGCCCCGATCCTTGTTTTAAAGTGATAGAGAATGTGACTGAATTAATTTCTGCTGGGTGGAAAATAGATCTTGTAAGTAATAAACTTGGAAATTTAGTGAGGAGCTATCCAAGTAATGTGCAAAAGGTGAAGCCCAGTTTCTCTTTGCTGCTTATGATGAAATGTGAGAGGAAAGAGAGAAACTGAGGAAGAAGCTGCTAAATACAAAGGAATCAGCACTTGATGACTTGGAAAATTCTCAGCATATCTAGATAGTCTGTCTTGGAAACAAGTCCGAGGGTATAGCTGGGCAATATTTGCTAAACAGATTAGGAATGTGACTTATGGATCCAATAACCATCTCAGCAGAAGCCAGGAATACACATGGGATTATCCAGGAGAGATCTGCAGAGAACCCTTATATTTAATGGTGTAGATCCCCTGACAGTCACAGAAGAGCAATAATAAGGCTTTTGAGACTTTTATACTGACACTCCCAGCCTAAACTAAAACAGGACAGAGATGGGACAAAATGAAGGAGGGATGATTCTGAGAGCAAAGACAAGAATGCTGAGGACAGAAAGGACATGTTTGCTGCACTGGAGGGTCAGGAGGGTGGACTGTCCCAGAAGGCTTAGAAGACAGAGCTTCTAGCCACAAGGTATTACTGTCAGGCGTAGAGACCTACTGGAATTTGCTCTGATAGGTTACAAACTTGCTTTAGACCAGTAAGCCCTTTTTTTTTTTTTTTTCATTTTCTCCCTTTTGGCATGGGAATTCCATTCTTACCCCATCCTGTATTTTGGGAGCAGATAACTGGTTTTCTAGTTTTATTGATCACTGGACAAAGAGGAATTTTGTCCTAGGATGGATAATATGCAGAGACTCATTATATCTGATTTAGATAATAAGATTTAGAACATTTTTAGTTGATATTTAGATTAGATTTTAGATTTAGAGTTAATGCTTGAATAGGTTAAGACTTTTAGAGATGTTGAGATTGGGTGAATGTATTTTGCACATGGAAAGGATTTGAATTCGGGGGGTGCAGAGGGTGGACAGTACTGGGTTGAATAGTGCCTTCCCCCCAAATTCACATTCACCCAGAACCTCAGTATGTAACCTTTTCTGGAGATGGGGTTATGCAGATGTAATCAAATCAAACTGGGTTAGCTTGGGCTCTAAACCAGTATGAAGGATGCTCTTTTAAGAAATGGGAAATCTGGGGGCGCCTGGGTGGCACAGCGGTTAAGCGTCTGCCTTCGGCTCAGGGCATGATCCCGGAGTTCTGGGATCAAGCCCCACGTCAGGCTCGATGAGCCTGCTTCTTCCTCTCCCACTCCCCCTGCTTGTGTTCCCTCTCTCACTGGCTGTCTCTATCTCTGTCGAATAAATAAATAAATAAATCTTTAAAAAAAAAAAAAAAAGAAATGGGAAATCTGAACATGAAAACATGGAGTTGGAGATGGGGTGGATGTATCTAGAAGGGAAAGAACACCAAAAATTTCTGTTAACCACCAGAAACGAGGACAGAGGCATGGAACAGATCCTCCCTCAGAGCCTCCAGATGGCACCAACTCTGCCTCTGCCTTGATTTTGGAATTGTAAAAGAATAAATTTTTGTGGTTTCCAATGCTCCAGTTTGTGGTGCTCTGTTATAGCAGCTCTAGGAAACTAATACATGCTTTTGCTATTATAGCAAATTATTGTAGTAAAATTAGTAACAGATTTTCCACCCTAGTCACTCCCTTAATGTATCAATTTACATTGCAACTAAAACAAACTACCATATGGTCAAAACTATATGGTTAACCTTATAAACATAGTATACCTGATTTAAACGGAGACCAAATAGGAAAAGGATACAAATACATAGTATTCATATACATGATGTGTCATATGCAGAGAAAAAGCACTAATACTTTTTATAGGAATTTCCCCCATCATAGCAAGGTAAAAATAAAAGTATATTCAATCACTCATTTAAGTTGGTTTCAATTGTTCTGAGTAGGTATCAAAAAATTGTATTTAGTGAATTTACATTCAACCAGAAATATTGTTTGACATACTAACATGAAAATTTGTAATTTTCTTGCTTTTGTTTGGTTGGAATTTGGGTGAATAAGTTATAAAAGCAGACAATGGCGGGGGGGATGCCTACATCAAAGTAACTTAAAGATGTAATATGAATATGGTCACCCACATGTGGAAATGATAAGACACCAAATTTAAAGCTAGATTTGTTAAAGGAATAAAAGTTAAAAAAAATATTGTTTTATACTTTTTTTTGATAAGCCAAGTCATTTTTGACATTTTGTTATTTTTGGTATATTGACTAGAGATCTCCATAGAATAGTTCAAATTCGTTTCAGTTTTGCTATTACTGACAGAGATAAGGTAGCAAACACAAATACTGAGAGTTTTAAAACTGCCATTCAGGGAGTGTTACTATTTTTCTATAATTCAGACTACTAAAATGATACAAAACAGACATTTAGACTGGGTTTTACAGTGTTTAAAGTATCCTCTAATCTCTTAATGAAGAATGTGAAAGCATTAAATACTATGGAAATACCAGCGGAAAGATGAGTACTGTCCTTTCATACCTTTTTGATATTTTGTGGCTTTGGGTTAGAAGTTCTTCTTTGTGTAGCATAACATATAAAACTTAAAATTGAGATGGATTTTTTTTGTTGTTAATTATAAATATCCCAGATCTGAGGATAAAATATAATATGATAAAACACAGAAATGCTTTCCAACATTATTAATAAAAATAAAAATTCAAGATATATAGAAAGACAAGAAGGAAGTGAAACAGTGAATTCATTCTGATCACCTGTGAGCTTTTTGGACTCTGATAAGAAAATGTATTATCATAGGACATTTTTAAGATTTTTGAGATCCAGAAAGAAAAGTGAGAGACTACGAATAAATTAGGTGTTAGCTGAAGGTCATTTTAATTGTACTAATTTAGAAATATATAGAAGAGAAGAATTTCCCATTTCTTACTGAGACACAATATATGCACAGGAGATATGATTAGATATGGCTTGAGATCCTGTTTGGACACCTTCTTAATTATCTTTAATAAAAATGAAATTTTAGAAATGAGATTAATTCAACAAATCAATTGATAATGACTAATTAATTAATGTCAGTTATCATTTATAAAGCAGTTTGAAGCTGGAACATGCTATGCTTGTTAAGTAGTATTATTAAGATTATAATGATGAAGAATGTGGATAAAAAATCTGGCATGAGTAACATTTGTAAAAAACCATTTATATTATGAATGTTATAAAAAGTGACAGTATTTAGGAAAAGATATGCAGTTATGTTTCTTAGATTTCTTTTTTTTAAAGGTTTTATTTATTTGAGAGAGAGAGAGAAAGAGAGCATGAGCAGGGGGTAGGGGCAAAGGCAGAGGGAGAAGCAGGCTCCCCATGGAGTAGGGAGCCTGATGTGGGACTTGATTCTAGGACCCCGGGATCATGACCTGAGCCGAAGGCAGACGTTTTAACTGACTGAGCCACCCAGGCACCCCTTAGATTTCTTTAAAAAACTTTTTTCTTATACAATTAAAGGTGTCTTTTTAATTTACTCTTATGCTTCATTTCTAATGTCCATCAATCAAAAAGTGTTGAAGCCCCTAACATTTAACAGCTATTCATCTGAGCATTAATAATTTAGTGGTGAACAAATAAGCAGAATCCCTGCCTTCAAGGAACTTATACTTTGATGGAAGAAGCAAATCTAAAGACATAAACACAGAAATAAGAATTTCAGAGACCAAAGGATGATATGAAGAAGATTAACTAGGATCAAGGGAGAGAGTGTTTTAGCTGGGTTATCTGGGAAGCCCTCGTGAGCTTTGACACTATGCCTAAATAATGAGAAAACACTAGCCAATGGCCAAGATAATAACAAATGTGAGAGCCCAAGTCAGAAACAAGATTTGCTATTCAAGAAACAGAGATGAATCAAATGCGGCTGGAGCGCACTGAGGCTGTAGTAGAATACAGAATCAGGAATCTGGGCAAGATGATGAGAAACCGGAGGAGGAGAGACTGATAGGAATTTTATTCTGGCAGTTGAGTTGAGAATGCCTTCTGCAGATTTAGGAAAAGAGGAACAGGTTAAGGGTTTATTTTTTCAATAGCTTTTTTGTGGTATATGTTATGTATCACAAAGTTTATCTATCTTGTGTATAAGTCCTTGATTTTTATTTTTTTTTTTATTTTTTTTTTAATGATTTTTTATTATATTATGTTAGTCACCATACAGTACATCCCCGGTTTCCGATGTAAGGCTCGATGATTCATTAGTTGCGTAATAAGTCCTTGATTTTTAGTAACTACCCAGCAGCTTAACCATCATCATGAATTGGTTTTAGAACACCCTCCCTCGCCTCCCACCAAAGATCCATTATGTCCACCTGCAGTTCAGTTCCATTCCCATCCCAAACCTTAGACGACCACTACTCTGCTTTCTGTCTCTATATATTTGCTTTTTTGTGGATATCTCATATAAATGGATTCATTCAATCTGTGACCTGATTTGATAGCAGTTTATGTCAGAATAATAGAAAGGGTGAGAGGTGGTCTGCTTTGGGACTGATTTTGATGATAGAGCTTGAAGGACATTCTATTGAACTGCATGTAGAATCAGAAGGAAATAAAGAATTAAACATAAAATGATTCTCAGACTTGTTTTTGATTGTGTGATTATGCATATGGTGATCCTATGATAATGATGAAAAATCCTCAAGGAAAATATTTCAGATTTTTACTAGATAATGAGAGTCAAGATACCAACCAAGTCGGCAGTTGGGTATAATAACTCCGGGAGGAGTCAGGAGAAGACAGATGGTTAGATAGTCATCATGGATGAGATCACCTAGAGAGTTCTAGGAGAGTAAGAGCAAAACAGGGAGAGAGGGAGAGAGGAAGAAGGCAGGAGCAAAACCTCTGAGCACTAACAGTCTGTTGTACCCAATTTGCAGGACTCAAAAATGTGGGCTCCTTTTACAAAAAAACTGCTGAGAACTTGAATTACTGGTTTCCAGTCCAGCATTTAAAAAGCTTAGAAGTCTTTACTCCATCATAATGACAAGTAAAAAACCCAAACAAACTAAAAAATCAAACTCTTCGAGGTCTATCATAGAAGTGAGATGCCAGGGCAAACTGCTGCCAGCAAAATTAGAGATACAGACAAGCAGATACAGAGAATCCCAGCTGTGGGAGCAGAAACCTGCCCAGGAACCAGTACTGGGCCTGGAAAAACCTAAACTGGAATTGACAAATTGCCGGAGTCTCGGTGTAGACAAGTCAGAGAGAGAAAAACCCCAGAGGGACCCAATTTTACCTCTAGGAGATGTACCAGGCCTCTCAATGAATATTGTAGAAAAATCCCCTCAGGCTTCTGGCAAGGAGAGGGGAAAATGAGTCATTTTGAAATACACCAAATCTTGCTGTCCTTCTTAGTAAAACTTGCTTTAAGGAGAAACTTTTACTGGAGCCTAACATACTTGGGAGAAGGGAAATATCCAACTCCAGCCCTCTCTAGCCAGTGAACTCCAGTGAACCTCAGCCATTCTGTCCCACCCTTAGGGGGCAAAAAACTGAGAAGCTAAGTTCACAATTCAGGTACATCCTCACCAAAAGACTGATACCTAATCATAGGATTATGGAACACATCCCTGTTCCCCCACACTTTACCACATTACTTAATGCTGACATATAGCAGTTTCTTTTTCTCAGTAGATCATGTATGCCTCTCAACAAAAATGACAAGGCATACTAAGAGGAAAAACCCAGAGTCTGAAGAAAATGGCAAGATATGGAAAGAAAGTGGGAATTATCAGATAAGAAATTCTCTTAAAACTATGATTAACATGCTAGGACTTTAATGGAAGACACATGGAAAATGTAAACAGAAAGATGGACATTCTGAGAATGAATAAAAAAGAAATGATAGGGATCAGAACCAGTGTAATAAAAATGAAGAATATCTTTGAGGGACACGTTAGGAGACTGGGTATGGCTGAGTTTGAGGATATGACAATAGAAACTTCAAAAACTGAAAAGAGAATATTAAAAAAAAAGAATATCCAAGAATTGTGGGACAATTACACAAAGCATAACATGCGTAAATAAGAATACCAAAAGAAAGGGAAAAGAACACGAGCAATAATTGAAGCAATAATGTCAAATTAATGTCAGACACCAAAACAAAGATCTAGGAAGTTGGAAGAACACCGAGAAGATTAAATATAAAAAGAGCTACATTTAAGCAAATCATATGTAAATTTCAGAAAAAAATCAAAGATAAAGAAAAAATCTTGAACAAAGTTGGGGTGGTACTTAAAGAGCAGCAATGAAGAGAATTATATATGATTTTCCTAGAAACCACACAAGCAAGAAGAAAGTAGGGTGTTATATTAAAAGCATTGTGAGAAAAAAACAAAAAACAGCACTGAAACTTGAAAGCAACCAAGATACCCTTCGGTAAGTGAATGGATGAATAAACTTTGGTACATCCAGATAATGGAGGATTATTCACTGATAAAATAAATGAGCTATCAAGCCATGGAAAGACATGGAGGAAATGCAATGCATAGTACCAAGTAAAAGAAGCTAATCTGAGAAGGCTACATACTGTATAAGTCCAACCATACGATATTCTGGCGAAGCAAAACTATGGAGACAGTGAAATGATCAGTGATTGCCAGGGATTGGAGGGAGGGAGGGATGGATAGGCAGAGAGCAAAGAAAATTTTTAGAGCCATGAAACTATCTTGTATAATAATAAAATGGTGTGTATATGTCATACAATTTGTCAAAATCTATCGACTATACAAAAGCAAGAGCAAACTCTTACATAAACTACGGACTTTGAAAGATAATGATGTACCAGTGTAGGTGAGTCAGTTGTAGTAGTTTTATCTTCTACTGGGGGTTATTGATAGTGGAGGAAGCAGTGTGTGGGAGAGGATGGGGTCTTTGGGAAATCTCTGCACTTCCACCTAATTTTTCTGTGAGCCAAAAGCTTCTATAAAAAACGATGTTTCTTAATTTAAAAAAAGTTACTAATAACTTTAGGATGACAACATTGAAGAATATAGTCAATCCTGGGGCTCTTTTAAGTAGGATACTCTGTGCAGCTACACACATTTTGCACACCCATGAAGCCAGTCTCATGGTGAAAGGACAAGAGAAATCAAAGAAGATTGTCTTATAGAAGCTTAAATAAAGATGTCATAGACTTTATATGACCCCCTCAAATTCAGATGTTGAGGCTCTAACCCCCAAATGTGACTGTATTTAGAGATAGGACCTTTTGGGAGAGTTAAGGTTAAGTGACATAATAATCGTTGGGCTCAAATTTGGTTTGGCTAGTATCCTTATAAGAAAAGGAAGAGACGTGGGGTGCCTGGGTGGCTCAGTCGTTAAGCATCTGCCTTCGGCTCAGGGCATGATCCTGGTGTTCTGGGACCGAGCCCCACATCAGGCTCCTCGCTGGAAGCCTGCTTCTTCCTTTCCCACTCCCCCTGCTTGTGTTCCCTCTCTCGCTGGCCGTCTCTATCTCTGTCAAATGTATAAGTAAAATCTTAAAAAAAAGAAAAAAGAAAAGGAAGAGATGAGATCTCTCTCTCTTTTTTTCCATGCTTGCAGAGAAGAAAGGACATGTGAGCATGCAATGAGAAGGCAGCCATCTATAAGTCAGGAAAAGTCTCACCAGAAACTTCTAACCTCCAAAACTGTGATTAAAAACATTTCTGTTTTTACTACCTAGTCAATGATATTTTGTGATGGAGCCCTAGAAGATTAAGACAAAGTGTTTCAAAAAGGAAGCAGTCACTATGTCCAGTGCTTTCAAGTTCATGCCATACGTGTACTATACCTATAACTACAGAACGGTGGAAGAGATAGCATTCTCTGATAATAAATTTTCCATACTTAATTGCTCTTAAAATTTAAGTCTTTGCAATATATGTGAAGGATCCATGTCAACATGACTGGATCACAGGGTGCTAAGATACTTGGCTAAACATTATCTTTGGGTGTCTCTAGTCGGGTGTTCCTGGATGAGATTAACTTTGAATTGGTATACTGAGTAAAGCAGATTGCTCTCTCCAGTGTGAGTGCACCGCATCCAAACAGCTGAATGCCTGATAGAACCAAAAATTGGAATAAGGTAGAATTTCTCTTTCAGTCAGACTATGGATCCAGATCAGCATTCTTATTCTGCCCTGGGGTGATTGATATCTTTAGCTCCCCTGGTTTTCAAGACTTTGGACATTTGACTGAATTATACCACTGGTTTTGCTGAATCTTCAGCTTGCAGATGGAAGATCATGAGACTTTTCATCCTCTATAATTGTGTGAGGCACTTCCTCATAATTAAACTCTCTCCCTCTCTCCTCTCCTTCTTCCCCCACCCAGTTCTGTTTTGCTGGAGAACACTAACAAATGCAAAATATCTCATTCATTATTCAATTTCTTGATTAAAAAGTAATCTATGACTATTATAAAAAACTATTCTGAAAATATGGAAGAGTATGAAGACAAAATAAAACATAAATATCATTTATCATTTCAACCACTCTGAAAAATGATGACTAATTATTATGCCACTCCATATAGCATCATGCCATACACGTTTGTAGGCTTCCCTCTTAACATCCATATCACTGCATCTCTATTATGGTTAGATACTATGTAGCTATTACCATGTCAATTGACGCAAACTGCCATATTTTCACTCCTTACCACTTTTTAAAATATTTACAATATGCCAAGTATTTTATAAACTATTTTACATTCATATATCATTTTATCCCTGAAGTAGCCCACTGATGTGTTTACATTCCCATTGTACAGTTGAGGCTCTAAGGATTAAAGAACTCAAACGATGTGCCCAAGTTAAAGATTTAGAAGCTGGGGTTCTAGTTTTATACCCAAGCCACTCCAATTCCAAAGTTCTAAATTGTCTTAGTCTTAATTATTTCAGGTGTGTATCTCATTGTATTTTTAAAAAGCTGTTGTATATATCTGGAGAACATGTTCTGTGCCCTGTGTTTCTTTTGTATGTCCTTCAATATTTAATAGACTGCTAGGCACATGTTTGTTTCTAATTAAATTCTTAATTAATTGAATTGAATTTACCGTATGGTCTTTGCTACTTCATCATTAATTTATTTCTGTTATTGATTTGGACTCAGTAAAAATATACATGATCTCCATTGATAAAAACATTAAGAGTTATGATTTATGTGGCTTAATCAAGATATTGTTTTACTAAAACACTTCTGGTTAATAAAATCAAGAGACAGTTCTATAATTAGGTTTTTTTTTCCCAAATGATATGTGTCTAAAATGTAAAGAAAGGTAAAATCACTGATTAATGTCTTCATTGTACTATTTATCAAATGATGACAAAAATTTAAAGTATGGATCAAATAATATATAGGAACAAAGTCCATATTTTCTTCCCAGAGAACTTAGTGTTAATAAATTGAAGAAAATAATACAGAATAATTGCCATGTCCACACTCCCCTCTCAGTTCTTCGTCTCTGTGAGCTTTCAGGCCACAGCCTCTTTTCATACATGTCTTGCAATGACACTTAAAATAATCTTTTGCTGTAATATTGTCACCAGCTATACCCCAAGACCTGACCTTTACTCACCTGCTTGTATCCACCAACCTTTGTCCCATATTTTCCTTAAGCTCTTCTTTCCAGTTTATCTCTTAATTCTGGCAAAAGAATTACAGGCAAAGCATCCCCTGTGGAAACTAGAACTACCCCCGAAGCAATAACAAGTGCCTGGACGAGGAGCTCCAGCGGCCCAGACCACCCAGGCCAGTTAGAACTTGACCCCAAATCACACCTATCCAGATGGACCATGGAGTGACCCATGGAGCGACCGACAGTTACCTTCACCTCATGGCAATACTAAAATCTCTGCCCAAGGAAAAGCACAAGCCTCATTTACATAACATACAATATATATATAACATGTTTCCTTAAGACATATGGACAGCCTTGTACCTGCCTCAGTATACAATGAACAAGACTTCCCTTTCTAAGTATTCATCCCTAACTAACCCTAAATAAAAGGAAGGACTCATTCATCCTCTCTTGGAGGGTCACAGCTTTGGAGGTTATTCCCTATGATATCCTTATTTGCCGCAGATAAAATTTCCTTTGTGCGACAACTCTACCTGGTGTGGTTTCTATGTGACTCACCAAGGACCGAACACGTGTTAGTTCAATTACAATATTTCTTCACTCTACACTTATTTCTGACACTTTTTTTTTTTGATGTGGCACAAACTGTTCAATGTGCCAGTAGGTATCAAGACAAAACGATTAACCAGAGGAAATGATTTAAATGCAAAATGATCATTGGAGGACAAGAAAATGATGCATTTTTGAAAACAGGGAGTGTAAAATTTGTTCATATATATATATATATATGAACATGAATTTTTGATGGTTGGTATAAGTATTGGCTGAAGAAATCTTGAACCAAACGTGTAATAATCAAATATTTTTATATGAAATATGTATTAATTTGAATTTTTATTTATATTGAAAGATTTGCATAAGGGTATTTAATTAAAAGATTTCAAGCACCATGACCAAGTGGTATGCAAGTAGAATAATTCTAACCTGAGTGGAAGTGAGCATTGTTAGTTCTGTGTGTTCACGATTATTCACTACTCATTTAAGTGTGATATCTATAGATACTAATGTCCTTGAAAGCAATGAGACTAAATTATTCTACAAACTCTGTGATTCAGTGTTTAGTTATGTAAATTATCCTTCCCTCTCTCTCTCTCTCTCTCTAGCAGTTGTTGTATATTCAGCTGGTAGGTTTTGGGTTCAGCAACATGCAACTGTAAAGATAATCTGAAATCTAGAACAGCAGAGTAAAACTCAAAGAAAATAATTGTAGAGCAAAGAAGGGAAATAAAATTTAGAGGGCAAAGATAGCTTTAGAAATATCAGATGGGACAAATGAAATCTATGCAATGTTATTTCTGTTAATATAATGCAGATAGGGAAGCTGAAGACATTCTATAAATGTTGTAATGGTTTCTTGCTCCCTTTCCTGCTTCTATTCTTGCTAGGACCTGCACCCCCACCTTACACGTGCCTCATACCCTGTGTCCTCTTTGTAAGGGAGTTGATCATTTCTTTAAAGTCTTCCGGCACAATAGATAACGTCTAAGGAAGGATCAGGCAAGAATGACCTGATGAAACCATCATGTGCGTATTCCAGACTACCAGCGCTAGATATCTCAACACCAAGATCCCCTTGTTCTAAGGAATAAATGATTTATGGAGGACACCTGGACCCTTTTCCTTATTCCAGCCAGTTCCTGGACTCCTGCGAGGACATACACCAGAACACAATCCTCAAAACCTCAGACGCAAAGCAGGGATTCTTTCTCCTTTACTTTCTGAATCTCCCAGAGACCCTCCCTATATCTACACACTCTCTACATATCTTCAGTAAATTCTGCTTTCCCTTCCTGCTGTCTCACATTTGATTTCTATCCTGGGCACAGCCAAGGACCCTCTCAGCTGGTCCCGCGGGTCCTTGGACCCGGGGTCCTTGGGTCCTTGGACCTGGCCTGCCTACATTATAATAATGCTTAAAATTTATTTATAAAACAACATATTATAAACATACTGATATGATTCCAAACTGAGACATAATTCTTTGACAAATTTTGAACAAAGGTAAGTAAAGTAATCTGAAAGACTTACATGGAAATTTTTAAAATTATGAAACAATTTAGAAATAAAATAAAAATTACCATTGTGCATTTATTATGTTATTGTGTTAATAACCAAATATTGCTTAATTTGAAATGTTTACAGATTATCATATTCCCTCATTCAGGTTTCCTTATAAACATAGGACAGTTATCTAGAACTATGCCTTCTTGTTCAGATGCACAAATATATTCTGTAGAATTCTAAAAATTCAAAGTTGACCTTATTCTTGCTGGCATACAGAAAAGCAATGATCAGTATTTTAAGATAGTACGGGATGTTAAAGTTCAATATGAGAACGAAGGGGACGGTGATAATGTTGGTAACTGGGATCAATATAAAATCAACTAATATAGCATGTTCTACCATAGCATATATATTAGTTGGAACTCCAAGTTTTAGAGTGAAATAGAAACAATGCAATTAACAGAGGTAACAGACATGTGATATTTACAAGGAAAATTATATAGAACCCTGAAGAATATTGGTTTGAAAGGCCACATTAGGTCTAAGCAGTTATAAACTAACATAATTTTCTCTCTGTTAGTATCCAGCATGCATTTTTCCCTCATTCTAATTTTTCTTCAGTCGTATAGCACTGACATTATGATACAGGCCTTGTGCTTTTTGTTTTTGCTTTTTCATTTATTTTATCATTTTCCCATTCTCCTATTGAGTATCTGACATTTTTATTGTCTATGGGGGAGGAATAGATTTTTAGATGTAAATACAAGAATACATGCATATATGAATAGATATTTCGATGTGAATATAAGAATATAAGCATATATGACCAATTGATCATCATTCACAGATTCTATATTTGTAAATTTGCCTACTCATTAAAGTCTATTTGTAACCGCCAGAATCAATACTTGCAGCTCATTCATGGTCATTCACGGATATATGCAGAGTGGCTAAAAATTTGAGTCATTCCATGTGTATGTTACCAGGGAAGGTCAACCGGTATGATACTCTGCCTCCTTGTTTCAGCTCTCATACTACAAACATATCTTTTTCAGTCTATTTAGTGTGACATATTTCACATTTTTGAGCTGTTAGTTATTCTACTATTTAAAATGACCTCCAGATGTAGGGCTGAAGTGCTTTCTAGTGTTCATAAGAGCAAGAAGGCTGTGATGTGCCTCACGGAGAAAGTACATGAGTACCTGTGTTAGATAAGTTCCCTTCAGATGTGAGTTACAGTGCAACTGTCCATGGGTTCAATGTTAATGAGTCAATGATATACATTAAGTAAGGTTCTGTTGAACCAAAATTATATATAAGACAATGTTATGTATTCATCAGCTGACAAAATGTTGTGACCAGAGTTTGCAGGAACCAACTGTGTATTTTCCCTAGGAACATTGTTCAGTATTACCTAATCTAGTCTTTGCAGAGACAATACAGACTACAAATACCATGAATATTAACAATTGACTGTACTATCAATTTCTTCTATGGAGATAATATGGACATACAAAACTATGTTATTAAGGAAAAGTATAAATACTTTGCAGTATAAGTCTGTCAAAAGCTAGGTTTTAGGGGCGCCTGGGTGGCACAGCGGTTGAGCATCTGCCTTCGGCTCAGGGCGTTATCCCGGCATTGTGGGATCGAGCCCCACATCAGGCTCCTCTGCTATGAGCCGTCTTCTTCCTCTCCCACTCCCCCTGCTTGTGTTCCCTCTCTCGCTGGCTGTCTCTCTCTGTCGAATAAATAAATAAAATCTTAAAAAAATAAAATTAAAAAAAGCTAGGTTTTAATTATTTTAGATAGAAGACGTTCATTTCTCACACAACCTTAAGGTGCTATGGAAATCAAAAATAGGATTAACAGATTTCCAAACTTGGTAGTTTTTCATAGCCTATTCAAAAGAGGACGTAATCTCAGCGACATCACATATTTTTAAGGACTTGTTAACTTTTTGAAAGATGTATAAACCATGGGAATATTCAGCCCATACTGATTGTAAATCCCATTTCATTCCTTCTGAATATGCATATATTTAGCTTTGATGTCAGAAACCAAAATGCTAAGTACAATTTTCAAAAAATTATCCTTTCAACCTAATATTCAGTAACAAAGTATAATGTTTAATATGTCTTTGGGAAATTTTACCCTTTGGGATTTTTATAGCCTCCTTGTACTCTGGATTCTTTAATCAAATTTCCTGACCACATGGCTCTTTGGATGTTCTATAGGCAACTAATGGGCATCTCAAAGTTAATATGTTTTCCCCCAAAACTGTTTCTTTTGTCTTTCCCTTAAGAGTTAAGAACAGTTTCATTTTTGCAATGTTCATGTCAACCACCTTCGACATCCTTAACTATTTTCCCCACTTTATATGTCTAAGCCATTAGGAAATCCTGTTGGGGAAATTAAATCCTTCAAATATATGCCAAGAACCCAGCCACCTTTACTATCTCTACCTTGATCATTTCTTGTTGTTTTTCCATCTCCTCTCTTGGACTCTTCAGTCCATTATGAAATGAGCAGCTAAAGTGAAAGTTTTTCAGCGGAATCTTATCATTTTTTTCCATCAGTGAAAATTATCTAATGGCTTCTTAGCTTGCTCAGAACCAAAATCAGTGTCTTTCTGTGATCCACAAGACCCTTCATTACTTGACTCCATCAACCATCACCCATTGTGGCTATATTAAATCAAGTTCCCATTTTTGAATTAAAAAACAAGAGAAGAAGATAAACTGTTAAGGGCTCCTGGGTGGCTCAGTCGGTTAAGCATCTGCCTTTGGCTCAGGTCATGATCTCAGGGTCCTGGGATTGAGTTCTGCATCAGGCTCCCTGTTCAGTGGGGAACCTGCTTCTCCCTCTCCCGTTCCCGCTCCCCCTGCTTGTGCTCTCCCTCTCTGTCAAATAAATAAATAAAATCTTTAAAAAAAAAAAAAAAGAAGAAGATAAACTGTCAAGAAGATAATCCAGTTATTAATGTGATGAAAAATACAGTTACTGTTTGATATGGATATAAGAAAATACAACTTTGCACAATATTGATTTTTTATATATTGAAGGAAATTATATTTGTAAATTTTTGGTGAATATTATTATAGAGATTTATACCAGCAAACTTAATTAAGCATATAACTTAGAGGTTTCTTTTTTTTTAAATTTTGAATAGCACTTATTTTTCTCAAGAAGTAAATAGATTCCTAAATTCTGTTTCTGCTCACCTACCTAAATTATTCCTTAACTTTAGTGAACAGAAGTAAAATATTATAAAGATTGCCTTTTAAAAAACTTGATTTGCAGTGATTCCAGATAATATATTTTGTATTTGCTCATTTCATTTTCTAACACTCTATTAATAATATATTTAATGCTGAGGTACTATTTATATCAATGTGAAACCATCTCAGTATAGTCCTATTCAGGAAAATAAAATCCTGAAGACACTGAACAAAAGAGTATATGTGTATGGTATAGACATATTATCAAGATTTATTGTACTAATTTATGTAAACTGACTACTGACAAATTAGTATGGAGAGAGTATAATATCTCATAAGATTATTAGGAAGGGTAAAATATAAATCTTAGCATATTTGATTATTCAAGTTGATTGTCTTCCTGGTCTTGAAAGGTGTCTACCATTCAACATATATTTTCTATAAATTATAGTGGAGTATAAAATTAATCCTACCTGCTACCATTTTATTTTAGGATGGATCACTTAAGAAAAGACAGGGCAGAAACATTAATGATTATTTACAAAGAATATAATAGAGCAAAATAGTGAAGCACTCTTTCATAGAGAATGATTTTTAGAGCAAAGAAAGAAAGAGAAAAAAAGTGAGAGAGAAAAAGATGGCTCAAAGAAAGAAAGAAGAGAGCTATCTAAGCCCCTGGGATTTCTCTTGGGAAAGGCTATTATTTGTATTGATTTTAGTTTGCAAGTTTCTTCTTCAATTTCTCTGCTGGCCCACCATGTAATCCATAAATAATAAATAGATGAACAGTGAGTCATTCTTTTGATTGCAAGCATAGCAACCATCACAACGCATTAATCCGCCAACTGAGCACCACATCATGCCCATCATAAAATGCACTTCATTGTGGAATCAAGACCCTAGAACTTTAACTTGCTATTGGCCCCAAGATTCTAACAGATGGGGTAACACAAAATGAAAGGATTCTTAAAGACCAAATATGTCAGCTCTTATTGTTATTTGAGCTTTAATTCATATGCTTACTCTTTGCCCTTAAACCCTGACTTGTGTATTGAATGTCTAAGGCAAGAACGGTTGTTGTTACATTTAACAAAGTGTTATATATGAGTTTCTGGGTGTTTTTGGTGGGACTCATACAATTTTCTCTAAGTACTACAACTTTGTTATTTGTCACATTAATCTGTGAGAAATGGGAAGCTTCAGACTGTGAGCATGTAACTGAATGGCTAATTTATAGGCCCAATGAAGAGAGGAATAGAAGTGACTAATGTCAATGAAAGGACCCTTTAGAAAGTAACATCAATAAAGATAATTAGGAATTAATAATAATTCAGTGAGTCATATGACCCCAGGGAGTTTCAGTGCTTTAGAGAACTGAATGGGCATATGTATGTTACATGTTTGAAGACCTTTCTTATTCTATTGAAGAACCATCTTATTTTTATGATTTTTTAAATTCTTTCTGATAATATAACAAACATTCAGAAAATAGTACAAATCTTCAGTGTGTACCGTAACGAATTTTAAAATGTCAGCACACTTGTCATTCCAGCACTAAGAAGAAGAGCCAGAAGATTAACAGGCATTGCCAAATCCACCCCCTCTCCATCCAGATACTTTCTTCTACAAAGTTGACTTTTGTCCATTGAGGCTGATTTCTAAGTATTTGCTTTTGTCTGCTTTCTTATGTGTGGAATAGTTTGGCATTTCTCATTTTCGTACAGTATTCAATTCCTTAAATATACTACAGTTCATGTTTCCAATTCATTGTTGACAGCAGTTATTTCAAATCTTGGGCTATTATATATAGTGCTGTTATGAACATTTTTGTACATATTTTTGGTAAACATGTTGGAGACAGCATTGTGTATATTTTTTCTTAATTTTTTTTTCATCTTGGCTTTTTGGTAGTTGTAGTGTTAGCACATACTACATTTTGGACTTAATTGGTTCCTAATGACTAATAAAGTTGAACACATTTTCATATAATTTTTGGCCATTTGGATATCTATCTTGTTTTATGAAATATCAAGTCTTTTGCTTATTTTTCTGTTGTGTTGTCAGCCTTTTTTAATAATTTGTAGGAGCTATTTTTATATAGTAAATGAAAGTCACCTTGTATTTTTAATTATTTAATGGTGCCTCTTGATAAATATAAATTTGCATTTGAACTTAGTACAATTTTTCATTTTTTTTAAATTTTCTGATGGGTTTTATAATGGTTCTGTGTAAGAGATTTTTGTCTTTTCTAAATCAATAAATATGTTCCCTGATATTTTCTTCTAAAAACTATGTAACCTTAATTTTTATATTTAGATCTACAATCCATGCAGGATATAGATTTGGAGAGGTGGTGCTATTTAATTATGATAACTAGCACAAAAATATCCATTTTCTATTCAGTTGCATGAAGTTTCATAAATTTGATTGTAGGATGTCATTTGGTCAATGTATCAGTATGGGTCCAATCGGGAGAGGGAAAACATGCAGTAATTTGAACAGAGACTATCAATATAAAGAGTTATGAAGTATAACAACAGATTAAAATAATGAGAGATGGGCTAATAAGTAAAGAGAACTCTAAAGAGTATAGAAATGCCAGATATAGGGGGTAGTCACTTAGTATTGATATGAATACTCAAGGAAAAGCTCCGTATATATCCCCATTCTTCTGAGGTTCAGACCTTGTTGGAGAGTATACTACTATGACTCATATCTTGGCAGAAAGTTGCCTGTGGTGGATGCTGTGGAACATGCTGGAAATCTACCCTCTAGGGCCTGGGGAAGCTGGAGGTCCTCTGATACAAAACTGTCTAGAGAAGGGTGGGGAGAGCTGTTGGTATATAGGTGATGCTGACCATCATCCACTGCAGGCACCTGATACAGGAGTTGCCACCCATGCTGCAAGAGCCTAATGCTGGACACGCTTCTCACATTATAGGAGCTATGAACTGGGGAAGCCATATGCAATGCAGGAGCCTATCAAGCAAGCACACCGCAACCAGGAAGCAAAACCCTTTCTTCCCACAGTGTTTCTCTAGCATTCTCTATGGAGGAAACTTCAGCACTGCCTGAAGAAACAACCATATTTTAACGACCCACATCCATTCTCACAGAGCAGAAAAATCACGTTATTTTAGAGTGGAGGGATAATGAATTAATAATGGCAAGGTCAAATTCAAGTTTAAAAAAATAAAGACTAGGCAGTTAGACACCCAGGATGTCTTAATCTAACTCTAATATTAATGAAATGGGGCCTTTTCTGTGACTCCATTTGGAAGGTAGACAGATTCCCACCACCAGTGTGCCCTTGACAGATGAAGACCACATTGTACTAATCTGAGAATGAACTGGCTCAGCATGTCCTGAACATGAGGTCCTTGGAATCAGCCTCTGCTAGAAAGTCAGGCACTGTGGACCATGTGGACTCTTTACAAACCAGGAGCTGGGCACAAGTTGTTAAAATGTATCATGACTTAATATGATGTTTGCAAGGTATCTCTCATAAAACGAACCCAGTTTAATGAATTCACTCACTGATGTTAGTAATATCACTTTTTTCACAAAAAATACTATTTAAAGAAAACACTGATTGGCAAGTATCACTCCCTGAAATATCTTTTTTTTTTTTTTTTTAAAGATTTTATTTATTTATTCGACAGAGATAGAGACAGCCAGCGAGAGAGGGAACACAAGCAGGGGGAGTGGGAGAGGAAGAAGCAGGCTCATAGCAGAAGAGCCTGATGTGGGGCTCGATCCCGGATCGCCGGGATCACGCCCTGAGCCGAAGGCAGACGCTTAACCGCTGTGCCACCCAGGCGCCCCACTCCCTGAAATATCTTTAATTCCACTTACATATAGGCATCTTGACTATATTGAGTGTGTACTTCTGATTAAAGACTTTGCTTTTAAAATATTGCATTCTTCTACTTTTCTTTCTGTCTGTGACAATTTCCTTTCTAATTCTTTTCCAAATGTCATCATTTCTCAATAACTTACCTGTGGTTCACTCACTTCTTATTCTTTTTCTTTAAAATTTCATCTATTTCTATGACGCAACTCTTATTTTTTTTTGTGAAATACATAGGTATCTCCAATCCTTAAGTCATTCTCAAGATTCTAGAGTCATAAATTTCTAAATACTTGTAAGACCATTTTGTCTTATTGCATCTCCAGCAACTCAGATTCAACATAACCATAATTTTTCCCACTAAATGTGTTTGCATCCAGAATTCAAAATCCACATTAATGGTACATTCAATCATCTAATCATCAATGTTCAATATTTTATCTCCACTCTCTATACTTCCTAATCCATCATATTCATTATACTTTTAAGTTTTTTAGATTCTCTGTATTCTCTTTTTTATCCTATATTCCCATCCCTAGTATATATGCACTAAAATTTCAAAGGTATAAAGAAAAGCAACATGGTATTGAGAATCAATGATTTGTCTTTTGAGGGTATAGGCTAAAGTAGGTGAAGAGTCTATAGTCTATTATTAATAAATCCAAGATCGGTAATAAGATGGCATAGTTCTTTGAGTACATTAACAGGCCATGAGGTCAGCATTTAAGTTTTGATTGCAAAGGATATCATTCTAAGTGTTAGAAACAGAGGTTAAGCATTAAAAAAAAAAAATAGGAAAAGGACAGACTAAAGACCTCATTAAGAGTCTCACCTGAATGAAGCAAAGCAAATAGAGGACAGAGAAATTAAAGTTAGAAAACACTGGAAGAGTACCAAAGATCAAGACAGACTTAATCTTGATGAAGAGCTTAACAGGGGAATTCTCATGATGGAGAGAAAGGTAGCTCCATAAGGGAGGGTAATAAAAAATTCCTGAGATGTTAAGGTCAAAAGTAAAGATTAAGTGTTAGATTATAGAACATAAGTATAAGTTCATGTACGTCTTAGATAAATATTGAAACTGAAATGGTGTTTAAAAATAGGATATGCAAATGGTTTAGCGTCCAGATTTTCCTTTTGTCTAATTCTTTATAGCAAATTCTTTTGTACTGTTGGAAGCTGCACAGAAAAACACTGAAAAAACATCTACCTATAAGAAACTTGATTCCCAGGAGGGTGAATGAGCTCCTGAGGTCAAGCATAGCTCTAGAATTTTATGAATGTGTGGAATCTTTTATTTACTTCTCTGTGAATTGCCTCCTGAACTCATGTAAGAATTATTTATCTTTCTTTTTCAGAAGTGAGAACTGAAAGAAGGTTAAGTAACAGGACCCAAATATAAGAGCAGCTCACTAATAGAATTCTAAGAGGAGTTGTAGAATCCGTAGTAAATTGCTGAAGTTGTTTAAAATTACATGTGGTAATTTAGAAAATTCCAAGTGAGTGGTCCTATTCATCTACTCATACCTTATTAGATCAATATAATATTAAAATAAAATTATTTATTTTATTTTTATTTTCTAAGTAAACAAAATATCTAAGTCTAAAAATAGTACTTAATAGTATGCATTTTAATTATAACATTCAAAATATACTGTTTATTAATTAACAGCCTATTTGACCTCAGAAATTATTATTCAACACATATTTTCTGAGTTCATATTATTTTTACAATACTGTGTGTGACCCTGTGAGGCTATAAAAAGACATTATAGTGTAGTGTGTAAAAGCATGGATTTGAGTCTAATTGCCTGGGTTGTAATTTTTGCCTTACCACTTACTATCTGTAAAAACTTGGGGACATTATTTAACTTCTTTCTTCATCTATAAAAAGTGGATGATAGCACTTACTTCACTAGGTTATGAGTATTACCTGACTTAGAACAGTACTTCATACATAGTTATTTCTCAGTAGTTATTAGTTCCTATGAATAAGATATATTGTAACAAATAACATGATACAAGGGATTCAAGCTACTGTGCCATGATCTTGAACTATCATGCTATATTAAGAGAATTATTGGTGGTGTAGGGGAGGCAAAAAAAAAAAAAATTCCCTCTACCTTCTGGAGTTCTTAGCTGAGACCCCTGTCGTTAAAGGCAGATTAATAAGAGTAAAAGAAACAGACATTTGATGAACATGTATACCTCATGTATACATGGAAGATGCCCATGGAGAAAATGAGTAACTCCCTGAGGTGGCTTAAAATGCAGGCTTACATACCATTCTAAAAGAGAAAGGAGAAGGGATGTGGACCTCTTAGGGGAGAGGAAATGATTTTTCAGAAAGGTGATGGGCACTTGGAGAAGAAATGGGAAGTGTGATATAGTTTGTGACAAAGTTTTTCTGGATTTGGTGTTGACTTCTAGGCTCCTCTACTGTTGACAAGAGTCAGTACTCCCTGGTTGATGACACTTCTGGGAGGGGACTTATGACAAGGAGTTCCATTTGGAGGATCTGCCTTTAAGCAGATAAGGGGAGTTCAGAGAAATCTCCCTGCCTTTGCTGTTTTCTCCCAAAATAATCAATATGGCAAAGTGGCAGATTTTGGAGTGCCATATTATACTACCCTTCCATGGTTTTGGATTTTGGGCAAAATTGCCCTGCAAACATGCTTTGAGAATCCCTCTGTGCTGTTGAATCAGAGGAAATGGAAAGTGATTCTGGGAGAAAACATGATCAGAAATCAGGTGGTAGCTATATCAGCCAGTTTCAAAAATGGACTGAAGGACCCATATATACATATATCAACCAACTGGGACTACTTGGCTTTCTTCATGTGTTTTCCTTTTACTTCTCCTGCCAAAGATGTTCAGGGTTCTTTTGTGTTACAAGAAATCTCTGGGTACAATGTTATTATATATAAAGAGACCACTGACTAAACAGAGAGTTCTTAGAAGGAGAACGTGGTTGGCAGATCAATTAACAATGAGTTACAACTATTTAAATACAAGGGTTCCTTATAACCTTATAAAAGAGCATTTGTAATTTCAAACTACTAAGAAGGAAGATGAATCAAACAACTCACCTTCCAGCTAATAGTGTTTTTCTATAATCAGATTTCAGTAAATGACAGTCTTAAGCTGAAATGTGGGTCTGTGGTCCTTACTGCTACAACATTCTGGTATTGTCTTGGTACTGCATTATGAGTCCCAGCATCACACAGTTGTCTTACTTTAAATGTCTCCTTTTCCATCCTTTCTGTTGCTGGAGACTGCGGTGTCTGACTCAGTCCCTGAAAAGCAATCAGATTGAAATGCAGTGTTACATCAGGTAGGAAACATAAAATGGGCTTGGCTGCTTGTCAATCTGTCAAGTGCCTCTGTCACCATCTCTCCTTCTCTTTCTTATTTGAAGAATTAGTGTTAATGGGGACATCCACCCAACTCATTTTATGATGGACAACCAAGGCTCATAGTCTATAGCATCATACTTAGAATAGCAGAAATGACCTCAAATTGTAGTTTTCTCTTCATGGATTCTGAATATTTTTTTCCTGAGATTTTTAATGGAAAATTAAAATTAAACTTTCATTCTGGCTACATGAAGGTATGGTATATATAGAAAAATGAGTCTTGCCACAAATTAACTACTATACATTGGGATCTTGAACCAAGAAACTCAAGTCAAAAGTGGAGAAGGTTTCAAAGGGGTGAAGGGCCCTTAAAATTATTCATTCCATATTACCTCATTTAAGTCTTGGCCCCTGAGATTCCCTCCTGGTTTCACTAGCTTTACTCTTCTTCTCTACTCCTGGGGTCAAATAAACCTACCCTTAAAATTATTTTACAAAGCAGTTGGTTCTCCACCTCTGAAGATAACAGAAAACTCTCAATCAGATCACCTCAATAAAAGATTTAGCCCTCTTGTCACTGTCATTGATGTTCCTGATCCTTAGATGAACCCACATTAGAGATAACTAGAGACATCTAGACAACTTGCCAAAAGAAATATGGCACTCTGGTACAGACTGTTAAATCAATATTAACTGAACTAACACTTGTGCCCAACAGAAACCTGTTTCAGTAAAAACAATCACTTAGCTTTTTATACTTTAAAGTTTGTCAAAAGGTAGAAGTGAAATAATAGTTTTCTTAAGCCTAAACTTACAAAAAGTCAGAGCATAGAAGAATTATTTGCATATAAAATAAAGAATCTTAGGTTAGCAACACATGTTGAATAGATAAAAAATTTTTACTACAAATAAATAAGAAAGTTGTCTTTAGTATGTTATATGGCTTCGTTTATACTTAAGATTATATCTTCCTACAAAAAGACTCTGGAATTCTATAATCCACTCAAGTATTATTGAATTAAAATGATGTTTTGGATTTTTGCCCTTCAGTCCATGAAGGAGTAACTTCTATGAGATTTACCCTCACACAAATAGCTAGAAATCTGGACAACATATAGGAAACAGTACTTTCCAGTCATTGGGCCATAGGAGTGCGTGCTGTAATCACTGAAAGAATGGAAACAAGAGATGAGTCCTATGAAGTGCCTTTCTTTCTGCCTGGGGACAATTTGCAGATGGCAGCGTGGCGAGAGGAAATCCAAACAGGGTTCAGCACTTTCCCCGAGTTGAAGAAACTAAAATTAGTCTTCAAGAAAGTGAAGGCACCTAGATTTGTGGGTCAGACTACCTGACAGGCAGGAACTGTACAGAAAAATAAATTCCAGAAATTAAAGGTCTCTGAGTCTTTGGGTAAATACCAGTCCAAACATACTTAGGATTAAACTCCATAAGACCAAATGAGAAAAACTGTAGTAGGAAGAACAACTTCCAGGCTTTCCTGAAACTTTTAGAGTCTTGAACAGCCAGAATGGAGAGAACCTGCTTAATACAAGAGGCACAGAGTAAAGCTTTATCTTAGCAATAGGTTTAAATAAAACAGGCCTACTCCTAGAATAGTGACATTCTCCTGTCTCCCACACAAAAAAAGAAGTGAATAAATAAGTTAATGTGAACTATACCAGGAGAAAAATCTGGCAATAAAAATAACTTGCAAGAGGTAAGAATGATGGAATTATCAAAGATTCTAAAAGATGTAAAATACAATTTATGTATGAAATTTTCCTAAATGAGATTAATAGAATAGACCCTAAAGATGAAATAACTGGAAAACTTGAAAACAGAGTAATAGAAAATATTCAAAATATAGCACAGAAATAAAAGAGAGTGAAAAAAGGAAAGTAAAAGAGTCTGAGCGACTTGTAGGACAATAACATACATGTAATCAAAGTCTTAGAAAAGGGCAAGGGACAGAAAATATATTTGAAGAAATTGTATCTGAAAATATTTCACATTTGATGAAAACCATAAACCGAGGAATTCAAGAAGCAGTAAAAACTGCAAGTAATACAAGACCAAAACATACCATGTCACATCATAATCATCTTGTTGAACACAAGTAATAAAGCAGTCAAGAAAACACAAATGCGCACACAATCATACCATACGAAGAAACAAAGACGAAAATTGCCATAACTTTTTCATCAAAACTTATGCAAGTTTTGAAGTGTTGAAAGAAAAAAAGCTGTCAACTTACAATTATAAAACCAGCAAATAAAAATAAAAGTAAAGTCAAAATAAAGAGTAAGTTGAACAATCTGAGTGATGTAGTTGCCAGCAGATTTCAGGTGAAATTTGAAAGACATTTTAAAGGAACTTCTTCAGGCTGAAGGGAAATTATAGCAGATGGAAACAATAAGAGAAGAATAGTGAAAGGGGTAAATAAACAAATAATCATATTTTTTTTCTCCTATTTTGTTTGAACGGTCCTGGGGCATTTAATTTTGGATTTATAATGTATAGAAGTAAAATATATTTCAACAACAGAATAAATAAGAGGGGAATGTACCTAAATTGTTGAAGCTTTTTTTATGTGGACTGCCATTATATTTTATGAAAGTAGATTATAACACTATACATATACATATTATAAATCCTGGAAAAAAACACTACAAAATAAAAAATAAATGTTACAGTGATACTGCCAAGAGTAGAGGAAAAAAAATACCATCCTAAAAAATAAATTTTAGGAAGATAAAGGAACAAAAAACTATGGAATTTTAGAAAGTGCTAGAGTTAAACTCAAACATGTGAAACATTACCTCAAATATAAATGACCTAAACAATGAAAAATTAGAAAATGGATAAAAACATGAATTCCGACTATGTGCTAACATAAACCCATTTTCAATATATCAAAACAGAGTAGTTAAGAGAGAAAGAATGAAAGAAAGAACAGATTTAAGGAAATTTACAAGCATGCATACAATTTTCCATGTTTAAAAAGTAAAATCAGTAAAAACAACAACAAAAAGATATGCTATGTAACTTTAGTCATAAGAAAGCTGGCATGGCTAAATTAATATCAAACTAGACTTCAGAACAAGAACTGTTAGAATAGCTAAGGGGGGGGGGCGGGGCGCCTGGGTGGCACAGCGGTTAAGTGTCTGCCTTTGGCTCAGGGCGTGATCCCGGCATTACGGGATCGGGCCCCACATCAGGCTCCTACGCTGGGAGCCTGCTTTTTCCTCTCCTACTCCCCCTGCTTGTGGTCCCTCTCTCTCTGGATCTCTCTGTCAAATAAATAAATAAAATCTTAAAAAAAAAATGAAGAAGAGCTAAGGGGAATATTTCATATTATAACGGGTCAATTTATCATTAAGACATATCAATCCTTAATGTGTACCTACTCAAAAAAGAGATTAAAAGAAGCAAAATCTGGCAATCTAAAAGGAAAACAGACAAATACACATACTGTAAGATTTCAACACTCCTTTCTCATTAAGTAAGGAGCATTCAACAAAATAGACCATAAAACTCAAAAAATTTCAAAGATTTGATTTGATGAAAAGAATATTCTCTGACTTTAGTGAAAGTAATGATTTGGAAATCAAACAGCATGCTCCAGTAAACTGCATGTTAAATAAAATTAGAAAATATTTCTAATTTACTGAAATTAAAATTCTAATATATTAAGATTTGTTGTACAAGGATAAAATCGTGCTTATAATGAAATTTATAGTTTTGAGAGGCATATTAGAAAAGGATAAAAGTTTAAAATCAATGATTAAGCTTCAATTTTACTAAGCTAAACTATAGAACAAATTAAAGTCAAATTAACATAAGTAATAATAAAGAGCACAAAATTAATGACTAAAAAATGGACAAACAATAGAGCAAATAATAAATCCAAAAGCCAAGTGCTTGAAAATAATTGACACTCCTACTTAGATAATAATTAAAAAAAATTAATGACAGAATTACCAGTAACAAAACTGAAGAGAGGGCATCACTACAAATGCTACAGAAATTAAAAGAAAATATAATGAATATTTTAATTACTTTTTTCAATAAATTTAAGTGACAAAATTCCCTAAAAGTCACAAAATATCAAAACATTCAAGCAAAATACAACTTCTGAATTTTTCTTTATAACTAAACAAATTAAATGTAAAACCTTCTCAGAAAAGGTCTTAAGAAATGTTCCCTAGAAGCAAACAGTAAGTTCTATAGCTAAGTTTCAAGGTGTCTGACCAGTCTGTGCTTTTCAACATTGGGCTATGCCACTATGAATTGTCTAAAGAAAAAAGCAAGAGTTAGAATGAAATAAAAAAGCAATAGGCCAAGAAATAGATAAGAAGCTTAATTACTCTAAGCAAAGTTCTCTGGAAAGAGAAAGAAAGAGAGTGAGAGAGAAAGAGAGAAAGAAAGAGAGAGAAGGAAGGAAGGAAGGAAGGAAGGAAGGAAGGAAGGAAGGAAGGAAGGAAGGAAGACGGAGCAAGGAAAGAAGAGGGAAGAAGGAAAAGGAAAAGAAAGGGAGGGAGGGAAGAAAGAAAGAAGGAAAGAGATAGAGAAAGCAAGCAAGTAAGCAGAGAAATCTAATATTGCTTTGTAATAAAAGCCATCAAAATAGAGACAAACCACCTCTGACTTGTTTATAAAAAAAATAATTGTTGGGGTGCCTGGCTGGCTCAGTCAGTATAGCATGTGATTTTTGATTTCGGGGTTGTGAGTTTGAGCGTCACATTGGGTGGGGAGATTACTTAAAATCTAAAAAAAAAAAAAAAATTGTCATTTGTCATTTTTCTGAGCCCTTTTTCTAATGTTGGGAATATTTTAATATTTAAGAAGGTGATTAAAAACATTTCATAATGAAAATTAAAATCTTAACATTTTCTCTTAATTTTAAAATGCTTTACATTGTGGGGTTTTTTTAATGGAGATGAATTTAGTTCATTTGTAGAACTAAAAATTTGTTCTAAAAATGTAGAAAGAAAAAATTTAATATTTATTATAGAATATTTCATTTCCATCCAAGAATATGAATGTAGGTACTAAAAACATAATTAAAACTACTATAAACATACAGTTTTTAAGGAAACATTGGAATTGAATTTTGCTGTACTTATAAAAACTGGTGCCATTTCTGGATGGATTTTTTATAAAAGGCATATAATCTTATCTTAATCTGTTAATCTATCATAAAAATTCTAAGTGAAATCTAAACAGTATTTGCAACAGTTTTCTAACAGTCATTTATTAATTGCACCATATTTGTATACATATATTTTTTATTTTTCTAACATTTATAAATTACTTTGGAGACTGATTTTAATTTATATAGTTCTACATGAAATTTGGCTGTAATTTAAAAATAAGAACTCTAAGTACCCAAATATACAAGGTAACCAATGAATTTTAGCCTATGAGTATAAAGAGTATCTGTGCCATAGATATAGTTTTATATCATATCTGTTAGGATAGGCCAGTTTATGCTGCAGTTAACAACCAATTCCAAAATCCTGGGGGCCTAAATAAAGATTAAGTGCTTGCATTTGCGTTTATGTCCATCACTAATGGTAGTAACTGAAAGATCCAGGCTGCTCACAACTCAGGGATTCAAGCTGGCAGAGAAGCAACTACTTGAAGGATGTCAATCACCTTGCCAAAAGTTAAAAAAAGCTCTGAAGGTGGGTCTTGCATCAGCAATTAAGTGCTCTATTTTGCAAGTGATAAACATCATTTCTGTTCACCATTTATAGGCCAGACCCAGACATTTGGCCCCCACAACTACCAGGAGACCAGAAGGCAAGTGACAGAAACATTTGACAAACAGTAACCAATGACTACACAGAAAGTACTCTTCTTTAAAATAATAGAAATCCAAGAGAATAAATCTGTAAATTATGAAAAATTACAAATTTTAAAAATCAGATTGATCTGTATCAATATTATTAGGCACAAATATTACCTTATTTGGGGGTAAGATGAAAATAATTGAATTAGGCAAGAACATTTTTACCTTATGTTGCTACTAGGTTATAGGGAAAAGAGGTTTCACAGCAAATTTTTCTGTACACATGAATATTTATAATCAAGCAAACAAACCTACAAACAAAAAAAAAGTATATTAAATTTTAAATACAGTAATACTATACTAAATTTTAGATCTGCCACTGAAAATGAGATGAAGTTACTTCATGGAAAAGTGTGTAAGAAAGGCTTGAGGCTGCTGAGTTAGGTTACGGATCAGAGAAAATGAACGCAACGAGAATCTCTAGCAAACGTCATGTGACCCAATAGAGCAAAGAGGAAGAAGTTAGGGTAACCAGGCATCATGTTCAATACCGCATTTCTCTACAGTTTATTGCATTTCACGGTCTCAGTGCACTTTAAGCCCAGCCACTGTGATTTGGTGTTGCAAAAAAGAACAAGATGGGAAATTTTACATCTAAATCAACACAATTTCTACATTAAGATGACGTCATTCCCTACTTGAGAATGATATAAACTAATTTGTATTACACAAACATGTGTATCACACAAAACATGGTACAGCAAAGCAAACAGTTCCAATTTAAGACAAACCATCTGGTGTAATCAGAGGCAAAGAGAAATGACACGCTAGTGGTAGTCACTTTAGAGCATGGCCCTCCCCTAGGGGCTAATTCCTTCTATTTGAATTCTCAATTAAAGCATCTAATTGCACCTATGGCTTAAGTTAAATTAACCAATGTAATTCTAATACAACATTTCCTATGCTTACATATTTTAAAATAAATTGCAGACAAAATTAAAACACTAGTTTCATGTTATAACCCCAAATGATACTGGGTATCATTTACATAGAATTAATATGGGAGCATGCAAGTTTTGGTAAACATCTAAAAATATGTAAAATTTGTTGAAAGATGTATTTCTGTTCTTTAATATCCCATCAAGTCAAAAGATATTTGGAGTTAGAATTTTAAAAAGATAATTATATATATTCACAATGGAAATGAAAATTCTATTAATAAAATAAAAATTCTATTCTATTAATAAAATTCTATTCCATTCAATCTGGATGGAAATAACAAATGTTTATATTTGAATCCACAATTATGGGTTTGTTAACAGTGTAGCCATAGTTCTGTGACTACAATTTAAAATACAGAATTCAGTAATTTATTTGATGAATGATTTTAAATAAAGCCTAAGTTGTTGCTCATTATTAGAGTTAAAATATCTTCAGATACACTATCTTTATGAATGAGATTTATCAAACTTATAAAAATTGTTAAGCAACTGACTTTCCCAGATTGCTGGTTCCCTCATTACTAAATTAAATACATATTTGACAGATGCTTAGTTTGCATTTATAAGAGAATCATGTTACTAACTTTTTGAAAGTCACCTTTGACAGTTGATGGAGGTCCCACTAAGGTACCCAAAATGATTCAGCTGCCAAAGCCATCTAAAATGTGTTGGGTAAGGGGCACCTGGGTGGTTCAGTCAGCTAAGCCTCTGCCTTTGGCTCAGGTCATGATCCCAGGGTCCTGGGATTGAGCCCTGCATCAGGCTCCCTGCTCAGTAGGGGAGTCTGCTTCTCCCTCTCCCTCTGTTGCTCCCCCTGCTTGTGCTCTCTCTCTCTATCAAATAAACAAATGAATAAAAATCTTAAAAAAGTAAAAATAAAATAATAAATGAATGAATGAATGAATAAAATGTGTCACATAAGATATGGAATTCTTGGACTCTAGTGAATTTTTTGTCCCTGGAGTGAATCCCAAGTACAATAAACTTTACCTTCACTGATCTTTTGTCATTTCTTTTTTCTCTGTTGTCTGTGCTTTTGCTTCTGATATTGACAAAGTTTGGATGGTCTGGCTTCCTTATGGCCAATATATCATTTTTCTTTGGTGATTACTAATGATTGAAAAACTGTTTTATTAACTAGCCAGTTGATGATCTCAGTCATGATGATCTGAGTCATGATCTCAGTCTCCTCTCAGTCAGAGATGGGGATCTATTCTCTGTCAAACAAGAGATGATGAAGGACCTGGTTTTCAGCCATTTTTGTTTGTCTATACAATATTATGTCTCATTAAAAAGAAGACAGCCCTTTGAGATCTAGACTGGTACGATTTTAGTGTTTGTGTTCATTTAAACGATGGCCAAAGTTGTAAAAGTGAATGTAAAGCTCTCTACGCACTATGTGCCTATAATCGACAAGAAGCTTTTATCTCTCGTATACATATTGGAAATATTTCCTATATTGGAATGTTTTAATAAATTAAACTATAAATTCTCCTTAAAAAGTACTGTTTTTATTGTTTTACCAAAGCTAATAGCTTATATATATAAAATACAGACAATGCAATATTCCTAGGAAAAAACATTAAAAAATAAAATGTTTACTGATTACAATGTTCTACATATTGAAGGGGAAAAAATATTGTCACAAAACTGTCAGCTCAAAAGTAGTTTTATGTAATAATCTGTTTCTATGAACAGGTATGAATCTCTGGGGAAGTTCTATTTTTTTTTTTCCATGATGTGCAATGGAGGAATATATTTTGTAGTTTTTATTTTTTTTAAAGATTTTATTTATTTATTTGACAGAGATAGAGACAGCCAGCGAAAGAGGGAACACAAGCAGGAGGAGTGGGAGAGGAAGAAGCAGGCTCATAGCGGAGGAGCCTGATGTGGGGCTCGATCCCATAACGCCAGGATCACGCCCTGAGCCAAAGGCAGGCGCTTAACAGCTGTGCCACCCAGGCGCCCCTATTTTGTAGTTTTTAAGATGAAAGTTGCTTTTATTTTCTTATGTAAGACTAAATAATCTGATTCTTGAACTCCTTATTCTTATTTACTGACCGATAAAGCTAATATTATGTTCGTATAATATTTACAAGGAAGAAAAATATAAATGTGTTTTCAATAAAAATTGAATTATGATTCTGAAAATATTTTTCACTAGCAAGGGCAATTAATTATGTAATAAGTCAACTGAAATTTAATTTCTAAGATCCTTAGATAAATATGCAAATTTGCATATTAATAGAATTAAATGATGAATAAATTTTAGATGTCTATATAATTTTTAAGAGAGAACACTAAAACGTTGGTTACTAGGCATTACACACACAAGAGCCCACCTACCCATTCTCTTTCAACACACATACACAAACATACCCACATATGCTATATTTACATATGTAATTTTATATCTATTTTTTCTCATATGTATTATATTATGGAATAGCTTCATTTCTGCCCTACTCTATTGTTTTCTTTTTGCCTCTAAAATTGTGTCACCAGAAAGTCTGTGGCTACCGGCTGTTGCCTATGTGCTTCTGATCTTGGCTGATCTCTGAAATCCCTGCATAGTAGAGATAGTTCTCAATTATCAAACTCCTAGTAAAACAAGAGGTAGTTACTTTGATCAAAAGTTAAACTAATGAGTGATTTAGACTATATTAGGAGCTGTATGTATGCAAAAAATGTTTTCCACAGAAAAAGAGAGTAGTTTTCTTTAGAGAGAAATGTCTTTTTACATATGTGAAAGATGATGAAACTGATTTGAATGGGTATAAGAGGTCACAGGAAGCAGGCGGACAAAGTTTGTTTGTCTTGGTTTATAATAATGGCAAGTGACCAGTCTGAAAAATTTACTAGATTGGGCTGAAATTTCAGCAAATTGCTTGATTTAGTAGTTTATTCACAAAATGCCTAATGTCACAAATCATAATACTGTAAGCTTAAAATTTCATTTTCTCCTTGTTAATATGATAAATTGGTCTTAGAATATCTAGTCTGCCCATAATAGTGAAAAGTGTTTCTTTCCCCTTTCTGTAATTTTTCCCGTTGACAGAGATTGTGTATCTCATCTGAGTAGTTTTCTAAGCTTTGTGCTGACTTTTTTTATATCCTTGATTATTTAAAATAAACAATCAAGTTTCTTACTTCTGAAAGAACTAAGATTCCTTATGACTGTGGTACTTTCTTATATTTATAATTTTAAATATATGCTGTCTCTCTGAAATATAGGAGGCAAGCTACAGCTTTTCATTGTTTCCAGGAACTTATTGTATTATTTTAATCACATTAACTACTATCCTCTGACAACTCTCATGATTTCGGCCTTCTGAAATTAATCTTTAAATTACAAAAGTCAAGATGTCTTTTACATTTAAATTACATTTAGGATTTCCAGGTGGACAGTCTTTTACATTATTAAAAAAAAGGCGGTGTGCTAGAAATAATTGTTTTTGGTATGCTCCATATTTCTTTCTTTCTTTCTTTTTTTTTTCCCATATTTCTTTCTTAACCAATGCATTTGCTTCCTGAAAAAAAGCAATCCTATTAAAAGAGAAACTCAATTTTCCTAAGGTTAACTATACTCAGGTAAATTATTATTAATATAAGTTGTTACAGAGGCTGTGTATTTTAGAGGAAACTCCTGAATATTTAGGAATACCCTCACTGCTTATAAAATGTCTCTCACATACTCTCAGGAGAAACACTAATGGAGTCTCCTTGAACCATTTATTGCACCTATGATAGAGTATATTTATTCCCTTCCGTTCTTGAAATTTTTGGTTAGTGTAGTGAATTACTCACAGGTATCTAGTCTTGTCATCCATTGGTGATTTCTGCCCTTCTTTCATGCTTCCTGAAACCTTCGCTAAAAGCTGGAGATTAGAAATATGTTCTCCCACAAAGGGTTCGCAGCTTCATGGATAGGACTACAGGTGCTAGTCTAAACTATTGTTACTTCAGGAAAAGACCAATAGTACAGGCTTTTGAGCTGAAACCACACAGACAGATGTCAGAATCTGAGTCCAAAATTTCAGGACAAATTTACGCAGATGCGGAGGATTTCATAAAAGCTGACTAGACACCCAGTATCTATGAGAAAAATAAAAGCAGTTAAAGTAGGAATGAATAAACGGATGAAGAACGGTTCACTATAGTTACTTGTTTAGAATATTGTTGATGATATCTTGAAAGTTCTCCCCCTACCTACCTTGTTAGATATTTAAAGAATCCTTTCCCCCCTTCTTTATTCATATGTCATCTTTAATTTAGTCACTCAGGTTCAGGAACAAACGTTTTTACTGATTTTCCTTTCACTTTTAATGGCACCGTAGTGATTTAAATAGGACCACCAAAATTTGTCCTCCTTTAAAAAAAATACAATACAATTTGATGAATCATTTGTTGAAATGATGTTTCAATTTTCTGGCACGTCATATTTGAAAATAAATTTTACTGGGGTGCGTGGGTGGCTCACTCAATTATGTGTCTGCCTTTGGCTCAGGTCATGATTCCTGGGATAGAGCCCCACATTGGGCTTCCTGCTCAGCAGACAGCCTACTTCTCCCTCTGCCTCTGCCGCTCTGTCAAATAAACAAATAAAAAATCTTTAAAAGAAATACAATCCTAGTCCCCTTTCAAAATCTTTAAATGGAAATTACCTTTATGGTCTCATTAATCAATCAACACTGTATGACTTTTGATTTGCTGACCATACCACAAGGTGTGGTATCCAGCACCTTCTGCTGACAGCAGGTATTTTTGTTTAAAGAAAAAAATCTTTAGGGATTTTTTTTTTTAAATCATGGGGGGTGGTTCACTATGAGAGAAAAAATAAGTATCTGAAATTGGAAATAAAAGAAGGATGACTATCTCATTTCATGTCCTTGCTTAACAAGCCAGTCCAAATATTATCTCATTTTTAATGGTATGTATTTTTTAAAAAATATTTTATGTACTTATTTGAGAGAGAGAGCGCACAAGCAGGGGAGAGGGGAAGAGGGAGAGAGAGAGAAGCTGACTCCCCGCTCTGGGGGGAGCCTGATGCAGGACTAGATCCCAGGACCCTGGGATCATGACCTGAGCTGAAGGCAGATGATCAACCAACTGAACCACCCAGGCGTCCCTTTATATTATTTATTATTTACTCTTGATTACTGCACTTTACAGCTCTGGAAGGATAGAGGTTAATTTGTTGAAAATAGGTGACAGTCTAACAGATTTTCATCTGAGAGCCATATAAATGAATTTTGTTCTGCAATCATGCAAATGGTTTCAGTGCAAGAAAAAAAGAACACAGTTCTAATTGTACTGCTCTAGAGTACATCGTTCAGTTTTGTATGTAGTTTCATAGTCTTATTCCAATTTTATTCTTTTTAGTAATTATATATATATATATCTGTTTCTCCTATACTTCTTTTAAAAAAGACTATATACTTTTTAAAACAGTTTAGGTTCATAACAAAATTAGGAGGAAGGTACAGATATTCCCCAATATCCCCACCCCCACATATATGTAGCCTTTGCCATTATCAGCATCCCCCATCAGTCTTCCATGTTTTATAACTGATAAACTTTGACACACCTTTTTCATTCAAAGTCCATAGTTTACATTAGGGTTCATTCATGGTTTTGTACATTCTATGGGTTTGAACAAACTAATATTGACACATGTCCAGCATTATAGTATCAAATCGTTCACTGCTCTAAAAAATTGCTCCGTGCTCTATTCATCCGTAATCACTTATCATTTTACTGCCTCCATATTTTACCTTTTCCAGAATGTCATATGGTTGGAATCATATAGTATGAAGCTTTTACAGATTGCTTTATTTTACTTAGTGATATGCATTTAAGTTTCTTCCATATCTTTTCATGGCCTGATAGCTCATTTCTTTTTAATGCTAAATAATGTTCCATTGTCTGAATATACCCCAGTTTACTTATCATTTTATCTACTGGAGGACATCTTGGTTATTTCCCAGTTTTGGCAATTACAAATAGAGCTTCTATAAATATCTAAAGCTTCCATAAATATTCATGTACAGGCTTTTGTGTGGATGTAGGTTTTCAATTCATTTGGGTAAATACCAAGGAGTACAATTGCTGGATTATATGGTAAAAGTAGGTTTCGTTTTTAAGAAATCTCCAAAATGCCTTCCGAAGTGGCTGTGCCATTTTATAATTCCTGTCGAGACTTCCTTTTGCTCTGCATCTTTGTCGGTGTTCTGGATTTTGGCCATTCTAATAGGTGCACAGTGGTGGTGTCTCATTGCTTTGATTGGCAATTCCCTGATGGCATATAATGTGGAATAACTTTTCATATGCTTATTTGCCAACTGTTTATCTTGTTTGGTAAGCTGTTTAAGGTCTTTGACCCATTGTGTAACTGGGTTGTGTGTTTTCTTACTGTTGAGCTTTAAGAGTTCTTTGTATATTTTATAGTCCTTTATCACATGTCTTTTATAAATATTTTCTCCTAGTATATGCTGTCTTTTCATTCTCTTGATAGCATCGTTCATGAAGCAGTAGTTTTTATTTTAATTTTATTGCAATCTAGCTGTTGAATTCTTTCTTTCATGAATTGTGCCTTTGGGGTTGCATGAAAAAAGTCATTACAAAACCCAAGATTGTCTAAATTTTCTATTATGTTCTCTTACAGGAGTTTTTCTAGTTTTGCATTATACATATAGGTCTATGATATATCTTGAGTTCATCTTTTTGAAGGGTGTAAGGTCTCTGTCTAGATTTACTATTTTTGCAGGTAGAGTTGTTCCAGTATGATTTGTTGAAGACACAGTCTTTGCTCCATTGTATTCCCTTTGCTCCTTTGTCAAAAATCGGTTGATGTATTTATGTATGGGGGTCTACTTCTGGGCTATTTTACTTCATTGATCTTTTGTCTAATCTTTCACAAAAATATACTGTCTTCATTACTGTAGCTTCATAACAAATTGATACCAGGTAGAATTGGTCCTCCAACTTTGTTCTGCTCTCTCAATATTGTGTTGGCTGTTCTGGGTCTTTTGACTCTCCATATAAACTTCACAATCATTTTGTCAATATCTATAAATAACTTGCTGGGATTTTGATTGAGACTGCATCTGTCAACCAAGTTGGTAAGAACTGACATCTTGACAATATTCATTCTTCTTATCCATGAATATGAACTATTTCTCTATTTAATTCATTTTTATCAGTTTTTGTATTTTTTTCTCAAAAACTTCATATTTTGTTAGATTTATACCTAAGTTTTTCATTTTGGGGGATGCTAATTTAAATGGTATTGTGTTTTTAATTTCAAATTTGACTTGTTCATTGCTGGTATATAGGAAAGGTAGTGACTTTTGTATATTAACCTTTTATCCTACAACTTTACAATAATAACTAATAATTCCAGGAGGTTTATTTTTATTTTTATTGATTCTTTCAAATTTTCAGCACTGATAGTCATATCATCTGTGAACAAAGACAGTTTTATTTCTTCTTTCCTAATCTGTACACCTTCTTCCTTTCTTTGTTTTATTGCATTAGCTGGTGTTTCCAGTATGATGTTGAAGGGCAGTGATGACATTAGTAGGAAAGATTTGAGTTTGTTACCATTATATATAAGATTTAGCTTTATTGTATGTATTCTTTATAAACTTGAGGAAATTCTCCTCTATCCCTAGTTTGCTGAGAGTTTTTACCATGATTTGATGTTGGATTTTGTCAAATACTTCTCTGCATCCATTGATACAATCATGTGATTTTTCTTCTTTAGCCTTCTGATGTGATTAATTGACTTAATAATGTTGAACCAAGCTTGCATACTTATGATAAATCCCACTTGGTCATGGTGTATAGTTATTTTTATACATTATTGGATTTGATTTGCTAATATTTTGTTAAGTATTTTTGCACCTATGTCCATAAGACATATTGGTTTGTAGTTTTTCTGAAATGTCTTTCTTCAGTTTTGATATTAGGGCAATGCTGACCTAATGAAAAGAGTTAGGGAGTATTACCTATTTCTCTCTTCTGAAAGAGACTGTAGAGAAATGGTTTATTTTCCTCCTTGAGCATTTGGTAGAATTCACTAGTGAACCCACCTGGGCCTGGTGCTTTCTCTTTTGCAAGGTTATTAATTACTCATTCCACTTCTTTAATAGATATAGGTTTGTTTAGATTGTCTATTTCTTTATGTAGGAATGCTGTACTTTTTGAACCAACTTTATCATCCTACTGTTTCTCTATTTTTTAAAATTTTTTAAAGATTTTGTTTATTTACTTGAGAGAGAGAACAAGCAGAGGGGAGAGGCAGAGGAAGAGGGAGAGGCAGGCTCTCTGCTGAGTAGGGAGCCCAACTTAGGGCTGGATCCCATGACCCTGAGATCATGACCTGAGCCAAAAGCAGCCATTTAACCAACTGAGCCACCCAGGTGCCCCCATTTCTCTCTTTAATGAGTCAAAACACCTTTTACATATTATGACTTAAAAATAATTAGTGCCCTAGAAAGTTTTGTATGCTGGTTTACTGCAGTTCAATACCTCCTAAAAAATGCTAATTTGATAGTAGAGTTTAGAAATGTGTAAGGCATGGGGCACCTGGGTGGCTCAGGGGGTTGAGCATCTGCTTTCAGCTCAGGTTGTGATCTGGGGGCCCTGGGATCAAGCCCTGCATCAGGATCCCTGCTCAGTGGGGAGTCTGCCTCTCCCTCTCCTTCTGCCCCTCCCACTGCTCATGCTCTCTCTCTCTCAATAAAATCTTTAAAAAATTTAAATTAAAAATGTATAAGACATTTAATTAACTGAATATTTAAAATGAGAATTTTTTTTCAAATGTCTTTAAAGGAAGTATTAAAATTTGATGGATTTGTAAGTAAAAACCATTTTTTTTAATGAACTTAAGCTTAAACAAGAATTCTTACATTTTTTTTATTTCTTTGTCACTTTACCATCAAGGGGCATTATTATCCGATTGAAAGAGAACCCAAAGAAGTCCAAAGGACTTCATAGAATATAGGCCAAATAACCCTGGGGTTTGGTACACACTGAGAAATTGTGAGCTAATTTTGTAATGAAATTCTTAACGACCTTTACCTTCTTTAGTGTCTGTCTTCCACATTATCCTTTACCCTATGCTCTTCTCTCTCAAATGGCCAACCCTATCTTTGTGACAGTAATACATCTGCTCCAAACAGTTGTCAATCATCACACAACACCCTAAATGTAGTCAAACAACCTTTATCTTAAACTCACTGCCCTAGCTAATACAGCAATCATACCAAATATTACATATAAAACAATGAATAAAAGGAACAACTCAGGAGGAGTAGCAAAAGGGAAATGATAAAGCTCCCTCTAAACCTCCCCCCTAGAAGAATTGCCTTTTGCTTTCTCTGTCACATGATATATATATTTTTAAAGACTTATTTAAGAGAGAGAGAGAGAGAGAGAGAATACATATGTGCGAGGAGGGGAGGGGCAGAGAGAGAGAGAGAGAGAGAGATTGAATCTAGGCAGACTCCTTACTGAGCATGGAGCCCAACGTGGGACTCCATCTCACGACCCTGAGATCAGGACCTGAGTCAGTATCAAGAGTCAGACACTTAACTGACTGAGCCACCCAGCTGCCCCATCACATGATATTTCTATATAATGTTCTATATAATAGTTCAGCTGTTGACCTTTCACTGAAGATAAAACTTACCAAAAATTGACTCCCGGCACTTCCTCAAGATCTGAAGCTATGTGCATATAATTATTCCATATAAAAAATGTGTAAAAGAACACCTGTAACTTCAAAGGAAAAGGAAATAAAGAGGATTCTCCTGGGCACCAATCTTCCAAAGTTTTACCAATGTCTGGCATTGAGAATGCACACTTCAGTGGGTCAAACTTACCATATTCAGAAAGTCCAAACATGGATTTCTTTTTCGTTAATTCCGCTGATTTGTAACTGACGGTCTGACCAACTATTGTGGTCTCACACTGGTCTCCTTTCTGAGTTGTATATCTTTGCCTCCAGCTTTCCTTTCCCTTATTTCATTTTTCCCTTCTTCTACTTCCAGCATGTGATTACTCATTTTATTCCTTCTTCTATCCATCAGTAACCCTCAGAGGTGCTCACATCTGAGTTATGTATTTGTTTTTTCACTTCTTCCTGTATGATGATAACAGTAAAATAAAATTATAATCTAAAATTTGGATCTGGCGTGTTTTTCTTTTTCCTCTTACTACCACCAAATTTCTCATTGTTGTTTATTTTCAAATCTTTTTGTTTGTTTGTTTAAATCAGCTTTCCTCCCAAATGTTCTGGAGGTAGGTTGTTATGTGGCCGAGACTCACAGGGCTGAATGGAAGACCCCGAAGATAGACACTAATATAGTCATATATAACCACCCCAGACCACACATCCTGTTTAGTATTTGTTTCATTCTAATCGTAAGTCCTTTGAGGTCAGAGACCATGTATTCCATTATTTTTATATCTCCCAGACTGCCTAAGTTAGAGATTGGCACACACTAGGCAAATACAAGGCATACAATCAATGAATAATTGATTGATTCTGATGCTCTAATACACATCCATATTTGCTTCCGGGAAGTAGTTTAGTTGTTCAAGGATCAAGTTCTAGAATGAATAATTAATCATTTATCAAATGCCTCCAAAAGGCAAGGTCAAATGTGATAGAAAGGATGAAAGCCATTAGGAGATTGTTGATATGCACATTAATCCATTTCAGAAGTGTCAGTTTGCATTTGTTGGTGCTTAGTCTGTGGAGCACTGCCGATTGTGGCTTTATTAGAAGATGCACTTTTCAACACCTCATTACTGGAGACTAGATAGGAATAAAGTCCCCAAACACTATACTATGTGAAGTCTTCCTTCTCTGACATTCCTGGAACATCTTTCTAGCTACTTACCTATTTAAGGTGATTGTATACTGCCCATCTGTAGTGCAGTTTGCTAGTTGGGTCCCAATATTTATTCTCCCTTTTTTTCCACAATAAGCTGTTTAAGCTGAGTACAGCGCTGGCCAGAAACTGCAACATTTTCCATCTGCCTTTGGAATGAGGCATTTTCCTATGAATAAGTTATGCAAATAACAAATAATGCAGGTGAAATACATATCTTCTGAATTGTATTCTTAAACATAAGGGGTGTTCTTCTCTGTTCCCCTTTTCCTTTTTCTGCTGGTTATAATGCAGAATTGTTGGTTTTGCCATCTTGAACAAATGGCTTGGAACGAAACAACATAGGAATGATAGAGCACTGCGATGATTGGTCCTTAGACAAATTTTTCAAACAAAGCCATCATACCAGCCTACATCTACGATCTGTGGAGTGTTAGATTTTTTTTTTAAAGTATATATAGAAAAACTAAACAACAACAAATCTTATTTTGTTTAATCCACTATTGATACTAGTGTCCCATAATAAACACACTTATTATGTAACCAATTATTGGACAAATTGATTTTAAGACCACCAAGGATGGCTCTTGAATCCAATGATTACTTATAAGTGAGAGATGCTCTAATGATTGATCCAAGATGTAACCATATTCAAATTTCTGATAGTGGTTTATGGTAGAAAAATATATTTTGTATCTTATCAAAATTAGTCAAGGATCCTTCAATACAAAATATCTCTCAACTATTTGTAAACTGTCTTATGAACAATAGAAACTCATGGTTCTTTCCAGCATAACGAAATAGAAATGTGTTTGTTCATGTAACATCTTCTGCTGTCAATTTACATAAATTTCTTTTACGCATACCTGGTCAGCTCTGTTTTCATTTTGGTCAAACCTCTGATGATAGATGGTGCTCTGTGGTGGGCCTGATGTATGAGGGGCAGGGATATCAGAAGCAGAATCTGCATGGTTCTAGAAATTGCACAACCTAATTGGCTAAACTGCATTTACTACATGCATGTTACTTTAGGGATCCAATCTACCCTCTCCTGTGAGCTGCTTGGTGGAATTATCATTCAGGAGAACTGAATGCTGTGAGAAGATAGTTCTACAATGGGGTCACCTGACTGAAAATGCATTCAGCTTATTTCTTCTTCTGTTCCAGTTGGTTGGTTTGCTCAGTTCACTGCTTTCTAAGTCTGCTTAGAGAAAGAAAGAAAAAAGCATTTTCTGAATGTAATTAAGGCCATATCTGATGGCTTTGAATATTAAAAAAATACCCATTTCAGATCATTTTAAACTTTTATTTTTAAATTATTAATTTAGCCACTCTGATTTAAAAACAACTCTGCAAGTCATTTCACTAACAGGCTGGATCGTAAATTTGTTTCTAATGTCTTTATGACCCCAGAAAGCAGAGATGAATTGAGCTGGCTTAATTGGCTGAAACACCGTTGAAATGTAATGTGGGTGATTTAATCAGCCTATGGCGCTAATGGAGTTAAGCACTTTGTCCACTAGGAAACTGTATGAACTTTCACTGAGTTTCCAAGTGCCTGCTTGTTGCTACATAGAAGGGGCTTTCTTTTGTAGTTTGCATGTGGCTTGTATGGTAGGCTAAAGGGCAGAAAAAAGTTTAGAGCATATATTTTAAAAATGGAACAGTGGCAGGTTTTTAATCAACACTGTAATTTGGGGGAAAGAATTGAATTGCATCTTACACGCTGTTGTAGAATACTTTCTGAGCCAGCCTATTTCACCTGTCCCCAAGCCACCTGTTGGCATTAACCACATGGAGCCTACTTAGTACCAATTTTTGTAAATAATAATTCAGGCTATTCATCGACCAGTGTGAAAGGGGAAAAGGCCAACATTGTAAAAAGTAAAAAGAAGTATCATTAATTGCCTATCCTATCTAAATGTGGGGCATGGTGTTCTCACTCTCAGGGAGCGATACTGCATCTCTAAATCCAGCTTGCCTCTGGTCACACCCTGCAGATTCATGTCCCTTCTCTTAACACCTCCTCTCTGTGTCTTCTTGGGCAAATTATTTAACCTGGTAATATCACTGGATCGTTCCTGGGTTTCACAGCATCATCTAAACACCAAGGTGTGTATTGCAGCTGCTCTACTGAACTCTTACTACTTCCCAAACCATCACATCCTAGATCCCACTACTCCTGCCCCAGGCCATTCATCTCCTCCAAGGCTGGTACATTAAGAATAGTGACTTACCTTCTCGGAGGTTCTTTTCTTCCTAAAACCCATTTGGGGAAATTGATGCATAATCTCCTTTAGTAATTAGAGGTGTATAATAATAGAAACCACTATAATATAAACCAAATATATATATATATATGTATACATATATATATATATATATATATATATATATATATATATATGTATACATATATATATATATACACACACCAATATAATATAAACCAAATATATGTATATTATATATTATACATATGTATATGTACATATGTATATATATATACATATATAAACATATATACAATATATGTATATATATTATATATATATGTATATATATGTGTATATATATATATATATATATATATATATATTTATATATAATATAAACCAAAAATATAATTTTTTTTTCCTGGCCAGCACAGCAGACCAGTACAAATTTATCTCTGGTTTACTGTGTATGTTAAGCCAAATACTCATGAGTGGATCGCTCTTCCTTCATGATGGGAGGCAATCATAACTACGTATCATAGAAAAGTTTCCACACAGACCATGCTTTACCTTTTTGTGTCCTCTAAATTTTGGTAACTATAAACATATTTTAAATAAATATCTTACATACCCATGATAAATTATTTTTACATTACAGCATGGATAAAATCTAGAAAATTATAATTGTCAAACAGAAAATAACTTAATTATCATTCTTTATAAATTATGGCTATTTTTGAGAACTACGAAAATATGACCTTCTTCAATAAAGAGAGCTGCCACATTCTGGCTGACATAGCAATAGCAAATTCTGCTCATTTCATCCTGCTGCCTGTGTCTGGGTGAAGATTCAGCAAACAAGTACTGTGCTGACTTGACACCTGCTCCAGGCACTGGACGGTGGTACATCTTACATCCTTAAACACAGATTTGCTGGAACTCCTAGTATGGTTCATGTGATGCATTTCACATCCCTGAACTCACTTTTTTTTTTTTTTTTTTTTTTTTTTTTTGTGGAAATTACGGCACCTGTTCCAACCCAGAATCACAAACACATTCTCATTCCCAAAACGTGGGATAGGTAAGCTTTAAAAACTAAAAGACACAATTTTAGATACTCAGACTTGAGTTAGTGAGTTTTAAAATGTCAGTTATATGCATTCTTTTCCTCTTCTTCTGTATGTAATTGCTATTGTTTGGGAACGGAGGTGTTAGCCTGGGATGGGAGAGATGATTAGATACAAATGCAGTTAAATTTGCTGGGGCAATATGATTGTGCCTGCAAACAGGGTAGGTGATCCAAGAGGCAAACTTACAGGACGATGGCTGAAAATTGCAGAAAAATTTATTTTAAATATAGGTAAATTTTAGATTACTATATTTGTGGGAAGGCAGAGACTAAAGGAAATGGGAAGAAGCAGCTTAAGCCAAGTGAACTGTAACACCATGCCACTCATAAAGCCTGGAATTGGCTTTTTTCCTCCCATTGTTCTTTCCATCATATAGATGATTCGTCACTTTTTTTTTTTCTTTTTAGCCAATAAGATTTTTAAACTGTTATCATTCTTCTGGTATATAAAGCAATTTTATGAATATCACTTTTGAAATATAACTGATAACATTTACTGAGAATCAATAATTTATTTTATGCCAGAAATGTTGCTAAGTATTTGAGTGTATTCGCTCACTGAATCTTTACAACAACTCCAGAACTTAACTACTATTATAATTCTCATTCTATAGATGAGGAAATGGGGACTTTAAGAAATTAATTGACTTGGAAACATCACAGAGTCAATAATAGCAAAACTAGGACTCAGATCCAATAATGTGGTTTTTTTTTTTAATGTTCATATGTTTAATAATCATGTAGACTGCCTATCTATCTATTTTCAGTGGAAGAGAGACTTGGTTTTGGTGTTTTCCAGATAGTAAGTATACAAATACTCAAGAGTAGAATATTTGTATGCTTCTGAAAATATTTCATTTTCATTATTCACTTTAGTCAATATAGATGTAGATACAGCATGTGATTTTATGTATATTGGCTTCAGTTATTCATGGAAAGATGATAGTTTAATCCAATCAGCAAATATCATTTACAGTAGTGAATTAGATCCTGCTTTTCATTAACAAAATGAGTATCATTAACATCGAGATTAAAAGTTAATTTGGTATTTTTTCATGTTAAAATGATATTTTTAAATGATGAAATAGCTTGTAGAACATATACGTATTTGTGCCAATAAAATATTACAACGGAACAGGACACAGTTTCCCAAAAAGATTAATATGAGAAGCCAATTTTCTTTTTTTTCTTAAATATTGGCCAATCATTCTTTTCTAATAATTTGTACATATTTTTTTCAAATTAGTTGATATTTGATGTAATTTTGTTGATGCTACAGGCACTGAACACCTGTATTTCCATGCAGAAATGTAGATCTTATTCTTATCTACAGAATCAAGAACATTACCTTCATAATGATTCCAAGAGAAATTACTCTGAATACTGACAGAGATTTTAAAGCAGGTTCAGTTTAACTCACTTCAACAAACATTATTAAAGACCAACAAACATTATTAAAAACATTATTAATATTACAACGTTATAAATACTGCACAGCTCTGGAAAAATCCACGATTATTCATCAAACTGGGAAATCATACTGTTTTCTTCTTTAAAAAATATTGTTAGTGAATTTGTAGATTGAACAAACTACAGTGTGTCTGAATTCCACACCCAGCTTGGATTTTAATTTGCAATGTAGCTTTTGACAAATAATTTAGCTTCAGTTCCTTAGTCTCATCATGTGACCTCTAAGGTCATTTCTAATTAAAGAAAATAAAAATGTGGTAACATTGTAAAATAATTGGTGAGAAGATACTTCCCCAAAGATTTATTAATGTGATAGCTATTCAGTTATATTTAACACAAATCTTAAAACCAGTACAGTAAGATTATATACCATATTTTGCAAAAGTGTCTAAAAACACTTGAAACTACAGAGGTAAATGCTAAGTTTGATTACTACATTTTTTTTCTGTAAATAAAATGCTTCTTTTTGTCAGCTCAGTTCATATTTAGTGAAATTAGATAATTATGATGCTCCTTTCAAATTAATCTTCATTGATTTTTATAGGAAAAAATTGACAAAAATAGTGATCTTGACACTAACTTGATTCCTTTCTTAATTAAGTTCATTTTTATACTGATGCAATGTCTATTTTAAATATAATCAACACAAGATACTAACTACCCTGTGTTCATTGGATTACATACTGATTTATTAAAATTGAGTGATACAAAATGAAGTTAATACTTTTTTAAAAAGCTTTTATCTTTCCTTCCCACTCCAAATTACATGTAAATTAAATGAGGAGTAGTGTTTAGAACATTTAAATTAGATTTACAGATACTTTGAAGGAAGTACATTTATTTTTCAGAAAGAACATTAAACTTCACTCAAGAAAATGACCTAGGCGGCAGAGTAACATTTCCCAATATATGTGATTCAGAAGTTTGCAGGAGAAGGATCCATCTCTCAATATAGCTGGTCTTCAGGATGTACTTTTTCCCATACTTCCGCTAGTGTTTTTTAGCACATGCATATTTTACTATTTCCTTATTGTCAGTGACTCATATTTAGAATTAAAAAGAGCCACATACTTTGATTTTCCATTAAACTAACAATATTCTTTTTTTTCCCTTCCCTCCTTTTTTCAAAAGACTTAATAGGTTTTGCTTCTATTTTGTATTCTAAGAAACTAATTCAAGGTTAGGAGAAAATTTCAATAATACTAAGTGTAAAAATAAAATTCAAGTTATTTATAATCCTCATTCCAGGGATAAAATATACTTATTACTTTCATATTTTTGTGGTTAATTATCTATTCTGCTTGTATTAAAAGATTATATAAGAATTTTTATATTTTCTTGACATTCTTACAGACACAATTTAAGAATTGCATGAGTCCTTAAGAAGATATAAAATAAATTACTCAGGAATTCAATTCTTTTGGACTTTTACATTATTTTTAGTTGTTTAAAACTGTCAATGTACAAATGACGAACATCTTTTTGCGCAAATGTGGGGTTTTTTAATGCTTACGGTTATTCTTTAAGGATACATTTCTAGAAATAAAATTACAAGGTCATAAATATGATTTTTAAAAATAAATCATATATAACTGTCAAATTTGCTGTTAAAAAGAGCCCTCACTAGCCTGTGAGGATGCTTCTCTATCAATACCTTTATCATTTTAAAGATATTGCCTATTTTCATTCATAAACTATGGAATTTCATTGTTTTCATTGGATTTCTATGATTACTTGTTAACTCAACCTCCAGTATTCACATTTCACCTTTTTGTCTTTTCTGAATTGTTATTTAAGTTTTGCTCTCAATGTTTGTCTTCTTGTTTGCACTAATAAGGTATTAACCCTTCATTGTATATGATACAAATACTGGCTTGTCATATTTTTCTTGTCATTTACATATAGAGTAAAACATTTTTAATGCTTATATAGTAAAGTAAATCGGTCTTGTTTGTTCAGTCATTGAGTACATGCTTAGTAAGTTATTACCAATCTGGTAGTCAAATACTTCCCAAATTTCCTTTAGTTTCAATATTCTATCACTCACCCTCAATTATCTAAATGGCTGTTAATGTTAAAGTTATTCCAAATAAATGAGGATATTCTAAAGACCACAACAGCATAGAACAGTCCCCTGAAAGCTGTGACCACCAAGACAGCATGATACTGGCACAAAAACAGACACATAGACCAATGGAACAAAATACAGAACCCAGAAATGGACCCTCAGCTCTTTGGGCAACTAATCTTTGACAAAGCAGGAAAAAACATCCAGTGGAAAAAAGACAGTCTCTTCAGTAAATGGTGCTGGGAAAATTGGACAGCTATATACAGAAGAATGAAACTTGACCACTCTCTCACACCATACACAAAGATAAACTCAAATGGATGAAAGACCTTGAGGTGAGACAGAAATCCATCAAAATCATAGAGGAGAACATAGGCTGTAACCTCTTCAACATTGGCCACAGCAACTTCTTTCATGGCACATCTCCAAAGGCAAGGGAAACAAAAGCAAAAATGAACTTTTGGGACTTCATCAAAATAAAAAGCTTCTGCACAGCAAAGGAAATAGTCAAAAAACGAAGAGGCAACCCATGGAATGGGAGAAGATATTTGCAAATGACACTACAGATAAAAGGCTGGTATCCAAGATCTATAAAGAACTTCTCAAGCTCAATACCCAAGAAACAAATAATCAAATCAAAAAATGGGCAGAAGATATGAACAGACACTTTTCCAATGAAGACATACAATTGGCTAACAGACACACGAAAAAGTGTTCAACATCATTAGCCGTCAGGGAAATTCAAATCAAAACCACATTGAGATACCACCTTACACCAGTTAGAATGGCAAAAATTGACAAGGCAAGAAACAAAAAATGTTGGAGAGGATTTGGAGAAAGGGGAACCCTCTTACACTATTGATGGGAATGCAAGTTGGTACAGCCAATTTGGAAAACAGTGTGGAGGTCCCTCAAAAAGTTAAAAATAGAGCTACTGTATGACCCAGCAATTGCACTACTGGGTATTTACCCCAAAGATACAGACGTAGTGAAGAGAAGGGCCATATGCACCCCAGTGTTCATAGCAGCATTGTCCACAATAGCCAAACTGTGGAAGGAGCCGAGATGCCCTTCAACAGATGACTGGATAAAGAAGATGTGGTCCATATATACAATGGAATATTACTCAGCCATCAGAAAGAATGATCACCCAACATTTGCATCAACATGGATGGGACTGGAGGAAATTATGCTAAGTGAAATAAGTCAAGCAGAGAAAGACAATTATCATAGGGTTTCACTCATTTGTGGAACATAAGGAATAGCAGGGAGATCGGCAGGAGAAGGAAGGGAAAAATGAAAGGGGGGAGTAAACAGAGGGGGAAATGAACCAGGAGAGACTATGGATCCGGGAAACAATCTGAGGCTTTTAGAACAGAGGGGATGGGGGGATGGGCTAACCTGGTGATGGGCATTAAGGAGGGCACGTATTGCATGGAGCACTGGGTGATATATGCAATCAGTGAATCATGGAACACTACCTCAAAAATTAATGATGTACTATATGGTCACTAACATATCATTAAAAAAAAAAAAAACAGTCCCCTGATATAAAACTTAAGAGCACTTTACAGTTGTTTCATATCAAATCAACCGTGTAAAATGTGTCAAGCAGGATAATCTAGATCATGCTCTAGTAACAAAGACCCACCAAATTTTAATGATTTAAAACAACATGGGCTCACTTCTCATTCATGCTCCATGTGCCTCTCAGATTTCTGGAAGCATATTTTTCCATAATGTCTTCATTCATGAACTTCAGCTGAAGAGCAACCATCACTGGGACAGCTGCAGAAGGAAAAAGGAAGCACAGTGGAGGGAAAGAAAATATAAGGAATGCACAAAGGTTATTAAAACTTGCATTTGAAATAGGCATATGCCAATTCTTTTCATTTTAATATACAGCTTAAGTGGCCTCATTCAACTTTAAAGTGGTAGGGAAGGTCATCTGTGGCTGGAGGGGAACTGGGACATCAGTGGAACACTAATGATGACTGCAGTCTGACTTTCTTGTCACTAAATATTCAGCATATTCTCTTCCCTGTATGCCACATCTGCTCACCCGGTGACAGATGATACTCAAAGTCCATTAGTCACCGGGTCCACCTACAAGTTCAAGAGCTTGAGTAATGACTAATATTTTCATCATCTACTCATCATGTGTCTAGCTTCCATCTGAAAATCTATGAGCTGAAAAAGAAAAATCAGATGCCATATACACCCAGTATAAAATGGCGGAACTGGGGCAGGTGCAGCCACGATAAACACTCACACTAAAGAAGATACGGCATAAGAGATCATAATGGTTCTGGATCCCACTGGGCATCATCAAGGTCAGAGACCATGCCAACAGTCTGTAATTACAGTCTCTGTTCCCTGACTCTCTCTGTACCAGAAGATGCTTCATTTTTCATTATTCTCCTTGTCTGTATGTTATGCACATTAGGCTGTATTTTTTTCCTTGAAGTAATCAGTTTTCCAGACTACTTCATTATCATTGAAAGTTGGAAGTTCAAAATCTTAGACATTCTTAGTTATGGCTTGTAGGTTATGTATTTAATTTCTTTGGGCAAATCAATTAAAATTTACTTGGCTTCTGATCTATTTTATTTCTGTTGACCTCCATGAGCTAACAGCTACATCTACAGCTATTTCTAGACAGCTCTTAGATTTGTTACATACATTGCTTTCTTCTTCCTATGTCTTTTATCACAAATTAATTGTAGATACCTTGACTTTAAAAGACTTAGATTTAAGAGTCCCATATTGAGCCTTTCTCTGAGCCACTCTTTAAATTCAAAGGATTTACTGGGTGCCACAAGCATAAATGTTTCTGCCTTGAGGCATCTTAATTTATTTAGATATTTTAACAATGGTTCAGATGACTATTGCATTGATTTACTATTTACCACAAGGTTGAGTTGTAATTGGCCTTAACTCTCAAGTACCTTTTCAGTTTTATCATTTATCGTTTGGGTGATTTAGGAACATTTGCCACTTCTAACCCTACAAGTCCCTACATTTCTGCACTTTATTCTCTTTCTTCCTGCTGTTAAACTCTACTCTCCTTGCTTAGATTGCTTCTTTTTATACTGCATTTTCCAAATGCAAGCCTACCAATGAACACACAAAATTAACACCCTACTTTGCAATCGCTTTCCCTAGAGCTATGGATTCTTTAGACATGTGGTTACCTTCCCAAGTTAAGGGAGGCAACGGTTGTCCAAATCCTCGGCTACTCTACATGATGGATCACCAGCATTCCTTCTGCAACTGTTCCCTTCCTTGTTTTCCAATCGACCACTAAGACAATGCCATGTTTGTCATGTTTTGTTATGGCGGCACCCCAAAGTGGTAGCGGTCAAGATAGTCTAGGTTATGCTGTAGCAGCAAACAACTCCCCAATAAAGGCTTATTTCTTGCTTGTGCTTTATGGACATCTTGGATAGGCTAGGGTCTCCATTAAACTCCATGCCTCCCTTCAGGGCCCAGAATGAAAGAGGAATCACATCCGGAGCATTGCAAGGCACTGTGGCAGTAGGAAGGAGACTTCAGAAAACCTCTTCTTGGATCTTCACACCTTTGTTTGGAGATGGTGCACATCTCTTCTCATCATGGTTCATTGACCAAATCAAGTCATGTAGTCACATTCACCTTCAAAGTGGTAGAAAAGGAACCCAAATGATTACCAAAGTAACCATTTCAATAATTAATGGCTTTAAATTATTTTTACAATTTTCTATTGTCTGTATTTATCAACATCCACTAAGGCTAAGAAATGATCTAATATTTATGAAGAATTACAACACAATTGTGGGTGATATTAAGCAATGTTATTCCTCAAATTAAGATCAAACATTTAGAGTGCATTTGAAAGAGCCTTTCTGACCATGGGGGCTGATAAATATTGCACTGTAGGTAGCCTCTGTTAATTTAGACATATTTTTTCATTGTAAAAATTTTCACCAGTTTTGCAATATTGACTCTTATTTTTCTTTTGCAATACTCTTATTAAAGCAATGTTACATAAGAATTAGAAAACAATACTTTAACTATTGTTTTGCTCTCAAATTTTATGGATTGCATATTCACCAGCTCTTTGTTGATTTTAGTGGTGCAATGCTCTTCACTAATCTGTAATGGTAGACTACTGGAGAGTTCTTATGCGATAAACCAAATAATTATGCTCTCACGGTTTATAATAGTCATCCTGTATTTGCAGTTATGTCCTGCACCCAGCTGTGTCATTCCTTGAGAAAGATAGAAGGACACAATTAGGGTCTTGGCAAATTCTTAAACTCAAGTGATTCTCTTTAGTTGACGCATTAGTAAGAGAAAGGATAGTTTAGGTACATCTCTCATTTTTGTTAGTTTACATGGGAATAATATCCAATGAAATCATTTGACATACTCTCTTAAAGAAGGCACTGGGGACTTTTTGTAACCCTGTCTTGAAGTACCACATCTTTAGTCAGTAAAACATTTTATTACTTATACTGATGCATGGGTGCACTGAGCCTCTGTGCCTAGCATTATTTAGTATTATTTCCATACGTTCATAGGCACATAGTGTAATGGGCATTATGATATACGGTTAAGTAGCATAGGTGACATCTGATAGTAATCTTTGAGTCAATAAAGGGAACAGTGTTTTAAGAAAAGAATGATCAAACCCTAGCTATAGGAGCAAGAAAGAGAACATTATAAAAGATTTAAAAGCAAGGTACACATTTTCTGGTCCAGAAGCCATTCACTGCAGCAATAAAATCTGTTCTCAACCATATTGTAAAGATTTGTCTGTGGACTGTACCACAGCGGTTTGTTCAGGTAGACGACACAACATTACCATTTAGGAATGATTTTCCAAGGTTATGTTTCTTGAATTTAAAAAAAAAATTGAAAAAATGAATATTAGTAATATAGAATAAACATATCTCTGGAATACTGTTGTTTTTCACAGAACTTTGTCCTGATCAGTCAAAAGATTGAGAGGGTAATAAACTTCATTACATCATGCCTACTTATATTGTCTTTTATTGTGAATGGCACTTTTTCCAACTTTTAATTTCTTAGCTTGCCAGAATTGTTCCAAATTAAGCAGTCCCTTAAAAAATAGCAAAAGAAAACTCTGAAAAACAATTTTTTAATCTGTCTTGATTGTTAAAGTTTCTTTTTAATAATTCTATTCACAAAATACTTTTTCTGTTGTATTGTTTATATTCTTTATTTTTTAAGGGTTTGGCTTTACTTTTTCTCCTGAAATATAACATTAATATGTTGATTACAAAACTCATATGCATTTGTTTTGAAATAAATCTAATGGATATCAATATTTTACAGTAAGTCAACTTATGGGAAGTTTGTCAATTAAGAGCTAGAATATGAAGAAGACTTGGTATTTACCAAAGAAATAGGATTTTAAAGGAATAATAAAAATAATAAAAACATAAAAAATAATAACAAAAAATTCTGCACAATAATCACCAGAATGACTTAAATGGAAAAAGATTATTGAGACCAATATTATTGAGGATGCTGAGCAACCAGAATGTTCAGACATTTGTGGCGGGAATATAAAGTCACTTGAGAAAAATTTCTGGAAGTTTCCTATGAAACTAAAGATATGCCTATAACACAGACATTCCTATCTTCAGTGATAATCAAACAAAAATTACTTATATATATATATATATATGGTTATATGTATATATAATACATATTATAGATTTGTATTAGATAGGTCTACCCATGCACTATAAAAAAGCACTGTATAAAAACATTGAGAACAACTTTATAATAATTAAAAATAAAACTGTCTAAATCTAGGCAGTTCATAAAAAGGTGAAAGTATAAACAAATTGCATGTATTCATAAGAGAATGCTACTCAGCGATACTGCTGATACATGCATCCATATGACAAATTTCAGCACTCTGCTGAGTGAAAAATGCCTCACACATAGAAGTACATATTATAAGATTCCATTTGTATGACTAGAGCAGGTAAATCTATGTTGTGGTGGGAAATATCAGAACAGTGGTTTTCCTCTGGGGGTTATAAGAAGAGCAGGGATCTTCAAGGATAAAACAATACAAAACTTTTCTTAGGTTATCATGATGCTTTATATCTTGGTAAGAATGATGGATGTGTTTGTCAAAACTTAGTAAATGTGCACTTAAGATTTGTGCCTTTCACTGCGTAAAAGTTTTCATCAAAAGAAAAAAATCTAAACAATGCTGAATTCCAGGTAATGTCATAAATACTGCAGTTTTTGGTGGAAGTATATAGAGCTCTGCACTGTGCTTTTATTGCATCAAAACCAGTGTGGATATGTGTTAGGTCACGTAGTGTATGTCATATACATCATTGGTAGAATCTAAGAATCTATTATATAGGTTTTCACTGTGAAATCCTTTCAATAGTCCTGTATGATTAAAATTTTCCACTCTATTGAAAAATTAAAAATTGGCATGGAAGAGAAGAGTTTATCATAAACTCTACTATCAATCTAGTAAAGTTTTAAGGAAATTAATACAAATTATTTACTGATAAGAAAATAAGTGGAATAGAGTGAATTAGTCTGAATAAAGTGATTTGCCAAGCAATATAGTGGCTTGGGCACACTTTTCCCAAAAAGAAGGAAATAAAGGTTTGGATTTTCTTCCCCCATAGAATGAAAAACTGACTCAGGAAAATGGCTTCAACATAGTTTCTTCATTGGGAGCTGTCAGTGGAAAGGCCAGTTAAAAACTGCTAGTTTTCCAAGAAGTCCATTCCTTAATCTCAGATGAAACTAACAAGGTATTGCTGACTGACAGCTACTAACATGAAGATACACTGCCATCAAGCGTGTTTTGTTGTAACTCGCCTGCACCACCATTCAAGAGACTTGATCCAGCCAGCAGCAGTTTGCCTAGGACTGGCTTTACAAAGTGAAAAAGTAATTTTGAACTCCATGCCTTTCCAGTTACTTAGCTTATCCAGTCTCATGCATGCTTGAATCAATGAGAAATTATTCATTCAATTGAATTTGCTTATATGGAAAGGTATTACTATTATAATATAGCGCTATGTGCCAGTATTTAGTTAAAAATGTTTTTATTATTCAACTACCAAACACATATTTTTTTTAAAGATTTTATTTATTTATGTGACAGAGAGAAAGCCAGCGAGAGAGGGAACACAGCAGGGGAGTGGGAGAGGAAGAAGCAGGCTCCCAGCGGAGGAGCCCCATCGGGGGCTCAATCCCGGAACGCCGGGATCACGCCCTGAGCCGAAGGCAGACGCCCAACGACTGCGCTACCCAGGCGCCCCACCAAACACATTTTTAATAGTTTACCTAATTGCAAAATTATGTTAAGCGTCTGCCTTCAGCTCAGGTCATGGTCTCAGGGTTTTGGGATTGAGCCTCACTCCGGGCTCCCTGCCTAGCAGGGAGCCTGCTTCTCCCTCTCCCTCTGCTGCTCCCTCTGTACTCTCTTTCTCTCTCAAATGAATAGATAAAATCTTGAAAAAAATAGTTTGCATAATTGTTTGACTATAGCTGCTTAATATTTGAGTGTCAATCATGTACTAATAAAATATATTTAGGATTTATGCGTACATAAGCTACCACAGACTTCAACTCTTACACTATTAATCATAAATATATCACTTGCTACAAACTTTCAGTGTTTGCTTTGGCTACTTGGTTTTAAAAGTTATTGAAAAGTCTTACTGACTATAAGTAAGTCAATAAACAAAGAAAATTGTTAGAGAAAAAAAAAACTTGAAAGCAATTTGAGTACTTTGTTGGGAAAGGATGATAAGAACTAGCTATGAAAAGGATAAAAAGGATAAAATCTAATGAAGGTACCCAGGGTAGTTTGGGAGCTATTATTAGGATACTAAAAAACTCTAATTCTGTGTTTAAATCCAATAAAGTTTGTATCACACCATGAAAAATATTCCTTCAAATGTTAGGTATTTTTCACCCTAAGTAATAAATAAGAATAAACAAATCACTTTTTTTTTATTTATTAAGGAATGAAATAAACATTTTGACCATATTTTATCTTTAATTCTTTAATGATTTAAGCTGAATCTCCTAGAAAATTTATAAAAAATAATTTAAAGTAAACCAACTATTGAGCTATCTTACTTTGTTTTATTTAAAAAAAGGACTGGGGGTGCCTGGGTGGCACAGCGGTTAAGCGCCTGCCTTCGGCTCAGGGCGTGATCCTGGCGTTATGGGATCGAGACCCACATCAGGCTCTTCCGCTATGAGCCTGCTTCTTCCTCTCCCACTTCCCACTGCTTGTGTTCCCTCTCTTGCTGGCTGTCTCTATCTCTGTCAAATAAATAAAATCTTTAAAAAAAAATAAAAATAAAAAAAGGACTGAAACTCTACTTATAAAAATATAAAGCAAAGGAGACAAGTCTTGATTACCTGATTAGCTAATTTATCACATTCCTGTCTCAGTATCTTTAACGTGCAGGTAAGGATGCATAAAGGAGCCTCCAACTGTCAGCCAAAGACATGTTTTTCCTTTACCATAGATTATCTAGAATTCAGTATAGACAATGACCGTGAGCAAACAAAAAGATTATTGGGTTTCATCATTAGCATAAGGTTCAGGTGAAAGTCTCAGAAAACAACTGCAGCTGAGGTCCATTTAATATTTCCAAATTAGTGTATCACATTTCAATACTGAATAGCATTGCTTAAGACAGCAGCATCCACAAAGTTCGAATTAAAAAAAAAAAAGTATTTTGAAATGGTTACATAATAATGTTACCAAATTTTAGAGGATATGAATGAACACTTTTATTGTGAATTCAGCAGAATAACAATATTTTGGGTATTAATGTTATTTTATTGCAACAAAAATTACTATCGTTAAATGCTATCTGCTAACAACTGGGAAGGTGTTTTGCTATTCAAGTCAAGTTACAGTTGCCTGACACACAATAGGTAGGATAATTTTTTTCAAATAATAATACTTTTGTATCTCAGAACTCTGATTAGACATGGTCTCAAGTGCTGAGCAATCCTTAGAAATAGTTCAATCATATTCGGTATTTTGGTCTCATAAGACAACATATCATCTCTTTCAATATTAACTATGTATGAGTCTGGCAAAAATATGGGTTTAGTGTTCTATTCTGTTATTGGCTAACTAACATTTCTAATCAGCAGAGATTTCCCTTATGGCAAATAAAATGTCAGAATGACACATTTTAAAATATTTTACATATAGATGCTAACAATGTGTATTTTAAGCATTTATAATTTCATGTATAGCACACACTATTGGCATTATCAATGCATTTTCTCTTTCTTACCAAAGAGAAGGTGTTCAGGTATATGAAATGGTGAATACTCCATCTTTTTTCTGGGCATTAATCCAATGAGCAGATGCTGGGCAAAGTCCACACAGATTTGTGACTGCTAGTACAAACAATTCCTAATTAAGATTCTTTAATTGGGGCACTGACAAAAAAAAATGTATGCCTCCAATAGGATATAATAAAAAGTATACTGTATTTCTAGTTACTGGAATTCTCATTAATTTAATAAATATTCCTCAAGCTAATAGGGGTGAGTGGTATTTATTACCATGTTCAGTCTTTAATAAGCTATAGAGGCAGACTTCCTGTTTACATTTGGGAAAATTGAGTCTCACCTAGGTGACTAATAAAACGTTAAAGAGTCCATATGTAATAATACTGAAGTTATTCTTAATTCTGATGTCAAATTTTAAACTCATGTTATTCTGCCTCACTTCCACCCAATTATTCTTCGAGGAGGTAAAAGAAGGTTTCATTTACTCATTAAGTCATCTTCTGCTTCTCCTAATGTTACATGTCTTTTCTCAGCATAAATATTTCTCTTTCCTTTGCTGTTCCGGGTGCTCACGTTTCTCTTTTTCTCTTTCCATCTGCCCACTCTTAATTTTGCACTCCTAGTATCTTGTAAAGCACTCGCCACCACAACTATCTGCTTGATTAAACTACTTGATGTATTTTGAAAGCCTATGTATTTCTTCACCTGCTTTTATCAAGATATCTAAAATTTTGTTATAATTTAAGTGGTTGCACATGATGAAATTTTTGGCCAACTGCAAATATTTGCATTTTACAATGAATTGCACATAAATATATCTAATAGAATAAAAATATATTAGGTTTTGATACTATTATTTTATATATATATGTATATATATACATATATATATGAGTTTCTTTAAAAGCCAGAAATTTTGTATAATTCTCTCTCCATATATCCATTCTATTTTCTCCACAGAATTTTGTCTTCATGAAATATAATTTCATGCTCAAAACTATTTTATTGATTACACTATCATACTTTATCAAAAACATATACATAAATTAAATGCATTTTAAAAAATGCTTTATAATAATAAGGTTTAGATATCTCTTCTGGATTGATTTATCATTACAATTTTATTAGTATCAGCAAAATATTAATCTATTACTAACTTTAATAATTTTTTAAAAGAAAATTTTATTTGAAATATATCTGTTAAACAGATGGAAAGGCCTATTTTACTTTTTTCAAATTAATTATTTTATCTACTAATGAATAGAACTTATTGCTTGAAGGAAATGTTATTGAGCATGAATTTTCTCTTTTCCTTTTTAAAATAAGTACAAAACATAAATATAAATGTAAAAAAGGTTTGAAGCATTTTTCACTTAAATTGATGAAAATGGAAGGGTTTTTTTGTAGCCATCGTGAAATTCTTTGAATTTCTCCAAAATTTTATACAAAAAAAATCACACAGTAATTTGTAATCAAAATTATTTTTAATGATCTACTAGATAAAACTGAAATCTTCCTTCAGATTTTTTAGATTAAAGATATGGAAAACAATTGACTTCATCATAGTTGTTAAAGTCATTCACTTTTTCACCCCCAAAGGAAATATTTCGAAGTGTCTATTACATACAAGGGAGTTTTATACACCACAGGGCAATGCACCTTGTGTCAAGGCAGGCTAAAGGTCAGTGCTTCTCTTCTGAAGTGTGATAAGGCAGTTTTGAAAGGGCAGCGATAAAAGAGCAGGGGGGATCTAAAGAGATTAATTAAAGAAAATTGTGCAATGAAAGTTGAGGAATTCCCTAAAAGTTTTCATTCCTGAAAGTCTGGCTCCCTCCAAAGTTAGGTAAACTCCAGTTTGAAGAGACTATTCTAAATAACCAGTTCCAGTTAACTGCAAATTCCTTGTAACTAATAATGCAGAGGTCATTTACCTTCTTAAAACCTTTTATTTTTGTGGAAAGCCAACATCTCCCTTTCCCATTTCCTAAGCAAAACAAACCTTATTTTTTTCTCTCAAACTTAGTTTTTAACCTTGTTCTCATTCATTCATTTGTATATTAACAATAATACATTTCTTTGTTTCATGCTTTTGATACATGCATAGTTCTTTTTGTTGATTATGAGATTTCTGTGATCTAGATTATGGTGACCAGAAGTTAGTGAGACTAGATTCATTATTCTCGAACTTCCCCCTGGAATTCAAGCAATCAAAGTAACAAACTGACATACATTGTGATGGTCAAACCCTAAATGATGGTTGTGAAATTAGAAACCTTTATGAACCAATGGACTCAAAAAGGAATGGACCAGTCACAGAAAAACAGATCACGATGTGTCTTCTTACTGCAAACCCAAATCCAACTAGAAAGACAGAAATTAAGGAAAAGACTTTCTAAGTAACTCGAAGATATTTCAATTGTTTCCCTGTCCCCATTATTTCCATTTTTGGAAAAACCTATATCTACTCTAACAGTACAACTCCCAAGAAGACAACACATTTATGGCTTAAAGTAGCAGATGCATCCATGTATGAATGTTGATTTAAAATCAACAAATGCCTGTTACGGATATGTGGCTTTTCATTCAATGCAATTTCTTGCTCAGTGGGTCCAGTCTGCATAATGACATCAATGCAATGGAGCAGTATGATATCTTATGGAAGCAAAGGTAGTCAAGATCTCTGTAAACTAAATTATTTTTTAAGATTTATTTATTTATTTGGGGGGGAGAGAGAGAGAGAGAAAGAGAGAGAGAGGGAGGAAGCACCAGCAGAGGGAAGGGGCAGAGGGAGAGGGATGGGGAAAGAATCTCAAGCAGATTCCTCACTGAATGTGGAGCCAGATATGGGGCTTGATCTCATGACCCTGAGATCATGACCTAAACTGAAATCGAGAGTTGGATGCTTAACCCACTGAACCACCCAGGCACCCCTATAAATTAAATTATGAAACAGAGACTAGATATACCCCTGAGGTAAAATAGTGAAGGTATATAACTGGTCATGCCTAAGGAAAGAAAACTGCTTCTGGAGGTCTTTACTAAGAGACCTCAATAAAAAAGCATTTTCCAGGTCATATCAGATAACAGGTGATATGTGATTTCCTCAAGCAATGAAGCCACATCTGGTGCAGCAGCTGCAAGTGGAGTCACACCTGGTTATGTTTATGATAATCCACTGCCATTCTCCAAGTTCCATCTGTCTTCTGCACAGTCCAGGTACACAAACTGAATGGGGATGTGATGGGAATCACCACCCCTGCATCTTTCAAGTCCTGGATGATGGCACCAATCTCTACAGTCCTTCCAGCAATGCAGTATTATTTCAGGTTTACTATTTTCCTAGGAAGAGGCAATTGTAGTTGTTTCCACTGGGCCTTTCCCATCATAATAGCTCTCAACCCACAGGTCAAGAAACCACTGTGGGATTCTGTCAGCTACTGAGTATATCTATTCCATTTATTCATTCCACAACTGGAGACATAACCACAGAATGGGTTCAGCGACCCAGCTGGTCCAATGCCAGATGGCTCTAAGCCCAAACTGCATTGAACACCAACCTTCATAGTTTCCTACTCTGACTGGTAGATCACAGTGATGTGTTGGGTCCCCTGGAGTTGGCATTAATTTAGAGCCAGAGTACAGTAGACCCTTTTCCCCAGGGTATAGTTACCTTGGGAAAAGGCTGTAGGACCTTTTGGGGAAGCCTAGGAAACAAAAACAAAACAGATAACAGATTCTTATAGCATGGTTCTTCCTCAAGGGGACCTGGTCTGCCCTTCATTTAAGATGTCCTATGTCTATCAACTGGCTGAAGGCTGGGAATTGATTTAGGGGCTATGACTCACTGTTTTATAAGTTGGGTTAGACTTCTGTTCACTGGACCTAGAAATTTTCTGCTTATACGGATCAAGTAAGACTTCAGTAGGCTTCCTATATATTTTACTTCGAGGAGCATCATGACCAATTAGCCAATGCCATTTGTGAGTGAGTCAGACTATTGTGATTGCTGCCTTGGCTCTGCCCTTCTTTACGGTAGCCATGCCCACCTTGCCTTCCGTGGTTGAGTAATGTTATATGGCTCTTGTCACCCTGGGATCCAATTACTTCCACCTTATGTAGGTTTCCCAATTCAGTGATTGCAGTTACCCCTGTAAGGCCTGACCTACAGAGAAGAGTGACTGCAGAGCTTGTCAAGGACTCTGAGACTCTCCTCACAAATGTATTTCTCACAGTACTGGTGACAGGTATGTCTTCTGGACACTCCCAGGGTGGGTGAGTAAGTCTTAAAAGACAAATCCACCCTTACATTCAATCTTTCTAAGCACCTGAGTCTGTTCCTCTATATCAAACCAAGGCAAGGCACTCATTGTGGGCCAGCATTTTTTTTTCTAAGTTTTTATTTTAATCACCTGGTGCTCATCTGAGCAAGTGCACTCCTTGATCCCCATCACCTATTTCACCCATCCCCACATTCTCTACCCCGTTGGTAACCATCAGTTTGTTCTCCATAGTTAAGAACCTGTTTCTTGGTTTCTCTCCCTCTCTGTTTTCCCCTTTGCTCACTTGTTTTGTTTCTTAAATTCCACAAATGAAATCTTATGGTATTTGTCTTTTTCAGACTGACTTACTTTGCTACACATTACACTGTCTAGCTCCATCCATATTGTTGCAAATGGAAAGTTTTTGTTCTTTTTTATGGCTGAGTAATGTTCCATTATATATAATACCACATCTTCTCTATACATTCATAAATTGATAGAGACGCGTGGGCTGCTTCTATATCTTGGCTTTTGTAAATAATGTTGCTATAAACATCAGGTGCCTATGCCACTTTAATCTGCGTTTTTGTATCCTTTGGATAAATACCTAATAGTGTAATTGCTAGACCATAGGGTAGTTCTATTCTTAACTTTCTGAGGAACCTCCATACTGTTTTCCAGGGTGGCTTCACCAGTTTGCATTCCCACCATCAGTGCAAGAGGGTTCCTCTTTCTCCACATCCACACCAGCACCTTTTGTTTCTTGTGTTATTGATTTTAGTTATTCTGACATGTGTAAGGTCATAGCTCATTGTAGTTTTGATTAGCATTCCTCTGGTAAGTGATGATGAGCATCTTTTCATGTGTCTGTTGGCCACTTTGGGCCAGCTTTTGATCCAAGTTTCATCCAGCCAACTACACAAGCTGTTATCTTTCATCCTAACTCCCTGAGCTGCCACATTAAGTGCAGAATTTCTGTCTAGTGAGCTCATATCAATAAGCCAGGCCTAATCCAACTGTATGTTCCTTCTACCATTATTGCACACCCTCAACATACATTCTTACATATGTTTCCTGGGTTTCTGTCTGAATAAATTAGAAACTCAAGTAGTTCCTTTGGTGTAGAACACTCTGCATGGGTCACATGTTGTACCTCACCTTGAGGGGCCTATGGGCTTTGAGTATAGTTACAGGTCTAGGAGAACAGAGGTGTGGGGATGTCCTAAGGAGAATCAGCAGTGTCTTGTATGGCAGTTACTTCAGGGGAGGCCATTACAGTTTCCACAGGCAATGAGGGTGGAGAGGCACCAACTGCTGGGCATAGGGAGGCCACTTTCCCTGGCAATGAAGACTCATCAGAATTTAGTTTCTTCCCACAGCTTCTGGTTTCTTCCCACAGCTTCTTCTGTGGTTCTTCCCACACATCCTCAATCCAATGCACTACATCCCATTTTTTCCCCATTTTTTGCCCTCCCTTTAACAGTAGACACCCTGTGAGCTTAATAGTTCAAGTTGCTTTGCAATTCAGCCAGTCAACCCCAATTCAGGATGGGGTTCTGAGTGATGTGCAGCAATCTCAGCCTTGAGGCTCAGGAGAGAAGCATGTCTTTCAGGCCAACTTTGCATCACTTGAGCTTGGAATCTGAGTCCCTGGGCTCATCCTTCTCTTTTATCACTTTTTGCAGTGACTTGAGGAGCTCAGCCAATTTTATGTTAGTTTTCCAAAAACACTCCAACAGAACAAATGCAGTCACCCAGCTCCTTGCTTTTTATAAGTGGTTGATTAGGAGGATCCAACAGAGATATTTTGCATGTTTCTACTGCAAGCCATGCCATGGGTTATCAGTGATCTCTTCATAATTGGAAACAGAGTTACCATTTTAATCTAATCATTTTAGAGAGCCAATTCCAAAAACCCCAGAACCAATTTTGAAAACTCATCCTTAACATTCTTTTGCTCTAGAACTGCTCTTGGGTCAAAACCCCTATTGATCTGGTTTCTCCAGAGAAACAAACAGTAGGAGATGTATGCATATGTGTATGTATGTATGTGTATACACACACACACACACACCCATCACCATCTCTCCTAGAAAAAGACAGAAATATAAAGACTTTACTATTAGGAATTGGCTCACTCAATTACGGAGGCTGAGAAGGCTCCTGTCTACAGCTTAGACTTGGGCTGACACTCAGCCTTAAGCTCTTCTGGGTCTCCAGCTGGGCAAGTGCAGATCTCGGAACTGCTGCCTCTCATCACTTGGTGAGAAAGTGTGTAAGCAGGAATGAGATTCATAGCTCAGTAACAATTAAGTGAATTAAACATAGTATTCAAAATAGCACTACATACTTTTCAAGGATATATACAAATCTAATGCTTTATATTACACACATTAGAATAGAAGCTTTCAGGTGGAGTGAGATGAAGATGAACGGAAAATGATTAAATAATATAAGAAATGAGCCTTTTCCCAAGGGGGTTGGATGCTGTGGCCTGAGGAGATGATGAACTAACCTCGAACACCCAAGAACAGATAAAGAAATACACAGTGAGTGCATCAAAGAAAACAAACAACAACAACAACAACAACAGAAAACAAAGAGCAGTGATTTAGGACATGTTCTCTCTGACAGTAACATTTAATAAAATTGAAATAATTAAATCTTTCCCATGCTGTCAAAGAACAGACGGCAGGATAGAGGAAACAGCCCAGATATGAACTACTATGTATAACTATGACACATTGTATCTAAAAAGTAACTAGTCTGCCCACATACAAGCACACACTTCATTCTTTCTCTTGAGAGAGAACAAAGTGATTCAGACTTGGAAGTCTAGTCATTCTTCTTCCCTGGCTCACATCAATAGGAACAATAATTTGAAAAACTTTTGGACCAGTGTTAAATCAAGATTTTTAACTGCTCACTTGTCCAGTCACATTTTTCTCTGGACCTGCTGAACTGGAATTTGACACGTGGGGGACAGAACAGTTGGATGGACTGACTGAAAGAAAGAGGAGGGTTTTAACATAGGAAAGGGGGAAAATATTTTATGTCTTGAACAGGCAGTGAAGTAGAATGCATTGTAAGAATAAGCTGACTTCTAGTGTGTAATTAATGCTGCCTGCTATAACAGTGTCTGTGAACTCAGGTGCCACAATTCAATGTCTTCCAGGTGCTCTTAAAGACTTCACTGTCCAAGATGGCAGCCACTACTCACATGTTCCTCCCAACATTTGAAGTGTGGCCAGTCCAAATTTGATTCTGAAGACTCAGTATGAGAAACTGACTGTAAAATATCTTAATATTTTTATATAAAAAAATTTTTAAGTGATAATATTTGGCATACATTGGGTTAAATATATTTTTTAAGTTAATTTTGCCTGTCTCCTTTGACTTTTTCTAACATCTCTACTAAATGTATAAAATTACATTTGTGGTTGTTGTTTGCATTGTATTTCTATTTGGCTATAATGCTCTAGGGTCTTTTTTTCTAAGTAATGACTCTAGGATTTTGGACTTCTTCTTTAATCCCTGATTGAAGCTGTTGCCTGAGCAATTTCTTAAAACTTGGCACAACAAGAGTATTTGTAGGGTGGATTATCATCTATATTTTGCTCACCTGAGACAGAATAAAGTACAAGGGAAATATGGGGAAGTATAAATGGAAGGCCAGTAAGTGACTTAGTTCTCTCCACCGATGATCTCAGTGTAAAACAAATCAAACATTAAATGCCCACAAAAATAAACAAAAAACAAGATGGCAACCAAAATAGACATTGCTTCACAATCCTTTCTGATTTGAAGCCCGTTATTATAAATTTGCCAGGTCCCAAAAGGTTGGAAGTGGGGGGGAATACTTATTTTTAATGTGAAAAGACTCAACTAGAGAGCACAAGAGTGTCTGAGGCCTCATCCTTGGCTTAAACTCTCACTAGAGCTGTATTGCGTTTTTATCCAAATGTTTAGAATTCAATTATTAGCAAAGAGGTTCAAAGGATGTCACAACTAGTATGTGCCCACAGGTATTTATCTTAAAAGATGTAATGGGAGGAACTAGACATTTTAAAATGGATATTATACTTAATAGCCTCGGTAACATTCTATGTATGTGCTAGACACTGTAATGAATAAAACAGCAGAAGCAACACCAGACCTTTGACATTTGCTTGGGAATCTCATTTAACTCTATTTTTATGGGCACTAATATTAATATTTGTATTTTATGACCAGTAGTTAGGGTTAGGATCCAATTTTCAAAAGCTCTTTAAATGAATACATATTCATTTATATTTATGTATAAAATTATATTTACATGTGATTATATGTATGTAAATATATATGTATCTCAACATTGAATTACAGGACTGTTAAAACCTAATTAAAAATATCAGTACATGTAATCAAATAATATAGGGAACCATGAGAGACTTCCAAACTTGATTGCATTCTTAAGTGGAGTGATTTTGGTACGTCCATAATTGTGCCACAGTGTCTAAGTTCTATAAGAATCAATTTATAAAATAAGCTACTATGTTCTGATTAACACATTTTAGTTGCAAACTTATTGTTACATTGCCCTTAAAGTGTTCCAGATGCATTTATAAACATTTTTCATTTTTGTTGGCTGGTTTTCAGAGGTTTTTAGTTTCATATAAAACTCAGAGTTCAGTTAAGTTACTGATACAACCTACTGGATTAAATACCCAAATTTTTACATGTATTAAAATAAATATTCACCTCACATCCTACATTTCCCTACTGCCAATTTTTCATACTATGTTGAATGTCAGATCACTGAAGAAAAGAAAACCAAGGTCACCTATTTGAGTTACCTCTGGGTGGGATCTAATGAGCTTCCCAAAATTAGGTTATAGTTTTACAAAGTTCTGAACAGGCTGATCAGGCACTTAATTTCCTACTTAGATCTGGTTGGGTGCCTAATTTATTTTTAATTGGCGGGGTGGTTTCTGTTCCTAAGATCCCTATAAACTGAACTACTCTTAGCTCTTTATTTTGAGTTGATGATACTTGAGTTTATAATTTTACATGCCCAACTGATCATTGCATTCAGGTAGGGAAGCTACTAATAGCTGAATGCTGCTAATTATCCTGATTCCTGGACTTTCTATCATCTCAGAAAGAGCCACTTTTGTCTCTCAGATGAGGAAGCAAAGACATCTTATCTCTCCTGGTGTGAACATTAGCCATTCTTTATAAGATGCTCCACTTTATTTTAAAAAGAGTTTCATTGAGCTATAATCCATGTGTCATATGGTTTTTCCATTTAAAGCATACAATTCAATGTTTTGTTTTTAGTATATTCAGACTTGTATAGTAATGATACACATAACTACAACATGGATGAACCATAAACACATTATGGTAAGTAAAAGAAGCCAGTCACAAAATCCTACAATTTCATTTATGTGACGTGTACAGCATAGGCAAATTTATATGGACAAAAAGTAGATTATAAGTTGCCTGAAGCTGGAGGATGGGGTGCGGGGTGCCAATGGGTATGGGCTTCCTTTTGAGGGTGATAAAATTGCTCTAAAATTAGGTCACGTTGCTAGAGGTGCTTTATTTTGAGCAATTTCTATCTGCCTCTGTATTCTCCCTTTTTCACTTGCGTTTTATTTTCTTCTGAAGGAGAGGTGAGCTTCTGTTTCCCCAGACCTGATAAGACTTTCCTCTACTTCGTAACAGAAAAATTGGCTTGGCTATATCTGAGCTGTGCACATGCAGACAGAAGGACACTTCGAGTTGGCGGGGACACCAACACTGGCTGGTTTTTATCACAACTGCTCTCAGCAAGAGTTCACTTTTGTCCTCTGTTACCCCCCAGTAGCCAGAACTCCCAATACTTTGATAAATAACTTTGATACCTTTTTTCACTGATTAATACTGTTCATTTAATAGCTTCTCACATTTAAAGCAGATGAGGAAGGGTCTAGAGTTGCCCCCACCCCCTACACACACAAACACATTCAATTTGTCCTTTTCTTTCATATTTCAAAGACGATGGGAGCCAAGAATATGCTAATGTCATAATTTCATGTACCCACACAACTTTTTTTCCTTTAAAATTTGAAATCTTAGCAAGACTGAGTATGAACCTATATTCTCTCTCCCAATTTAATAAGCTCAAGTTTATTTAAATTAAACTATGTTGAAAGTAGAAATGTCAGTTATTTATTACTTTAGCTGTATTCTCTCAATACATTTTATTTAGTATTCTTAGGAAATACAGATAACCCTAAAACAATTAAATGTATAGCAATATAGCAATATATATTCTAAATGATTTATTTTAAATCTTGTCCAGATAACTCATAAATGGAAGTTTTATAAAGAGGTTACCTCTTGGATATTTTACTAGAAGATGCTTCATGACAAATTACGTATTTTGACATTCTACTTGGAAGGCCTATGATCTAAGTTGTGAATTCCTCTTTCTAAGCTCCATTTTGCCCTTAGAGCCATCTAATTATTTTATAAAAGCCATAGAATCTCAAGGCCAAGGTTCTTGTAAAGAGATCTATCTAATTTCCACAATGAAAAACAACACATTCCGTTAAACTGACATTAAGCCAAAAAAAAGGATATGCACCAAACTTGTTTTTTTTGGTCTCCTATGATTAGCCTCCTTTTATCATTCATATGATCTACAAAAACTTATATATAATATGAATTATGTAATATTTAGCCTTATAAAACCCTTTCTATTTTATATTTTAATATAAGTACTTTTTTTCAATACTACTGCTTAATAGGGGTGCTTTTATTACTACTTTTATTAATATTGTAAGGACGGCATGTGTAGAATCTGTAAAGCTATCAGATACAGACTATCCGCCTGACCATTATGTAATTTGGTTCAATAAGTAAGGAACTTACCTGCCACGCAGTCAAGAAAAACCACTTCACTCCTTTGGGTCTTAGTTTCTCCATCTAAGAATAGAGGCAATATTGTTACACCTCAGGGGGCTCTAGTGAAGACCAAAGGAGCCACACTGCACCTGTCAAGCATCTAAACCATACCTGGCCTACAGCAAGTGAAGGATTCATCAAATAATGCCATTATCAGCACCACTATATTGACTTATGTATAGGATTCTGCCATCCCGTCAACTGTTCTGGTTGAGGATTTAAAGTCTCTGAAAAAAAAAAAAATTAAAGTTATTTAGAAAAATGACCACTAGTCATGTATTCCTCATTTAATATCAGTAGGCAAGACAGTCACTGTTTCAAGTTATTAGCATTCTGTGAAGTCAACTCTTAAGGTGAGGAAGCTGGCACCCTAGGACTGGCAGCTCCCATTTCACTAGCAATTGGTTTCATAATGAAATTCAGGAGAAAATGAGGGGTGATAACTTTCATGAAGCAGAGTGTATAGGGAACAAATCAGAAAATATAACGCAAAAGACAGAAAACAAATTAATATGAAGCAGGCCTGCTGAGAAGTCTACCATCTTGGAAATCCATGCTCCCTTTAATTTGGGCCTTTGCTAGTGAGCTGATGATTGTGGCTCTGCATGAATGTGAATCCTTGGGTATTAATATTGTTTATTTTTTACCCTTCTCAAAAAAAAAAAAAAAACATAAACCAAAATGTCCATCAAACAGAAACCTACTGTGAATACCTCCCATATTAAGAAATATAACTATATATATACACAATATTGTAAGCTCCCCAGACGGACCAATAAGTACCTTTCCTATGACTATCTGACGTCTTGCTGACTATCTTGTACTTGTTCCATGGGGCCTTTGTTTCTATATGCTTCTTTCTATCTTGTCTATTAATTGTGTCTTTTGTTATTACTTGGTTTAATTGCCTCTGTTAGATTTTGGCTATAGCTTTTGATATTGCTCTATAGGTAGTTTTCAACAGAAATTACAAAATACATATTGAATTTATTGTAGTCTCTATGAAAGCAACGCTTTTCCATATATCAAACAATTAACTGCACTTAGCCTCCTCCTGCCTTTTTTTTGGTCCTAGCTACATTTTTTACTTCTTTGTAAATCAAAACATGTACAAGACTGTATACACACACACACACACACACACACACACACACACACACATATGTATATGTTTATATGTACTCATATATTTATATGAACTGGTATATATGTACTCATATATTTATAAATTCTAATGATATTCATTCCTTCCTGTACTTCTGTGCTTCCAAAAGAAGTATTTAGTAATTTGTTATGTTTTGGGACTGTTGGTGATGAGGTCTGTGTTTTTGTTTCTGATAACATCTTCATTTTACTTCAATTTTCAAAGACATGTTCATGAGATATAGAATTCTATATTGACAGTTTTTCTTTCCTTTTATCACTTTAAAGTTTCTATTTCGTTATCTTTTGGTCTCCCTAATATTTTGTTATTAGCAATTTTCTACAATATATCTGGGTGAGGTTTTACTTATATATATTCTGTTTGGAGTTTGATGAGTTTCTTCAATCAGTGGCAAATATCTTTCACCTGAATTGTTTTCCAGCATTATTTTTGTCTTATTATTACTCTTTTTTTAAAAAAAACTTTTTTTAAGTAAGCTCTAGGCCCAACATGGGGCTCGAACTCACAACCCCAAGATCGAGAGTCACTTGCTCTACCAACTGAGTCCACCAGGCACCTCTCCCCTTTTTTCCTAAGACTTAACTTACATTATATTAGAAAATGTTTTTCTTTTATGTGTATATATTCTGGTGTTGTTTTTTTTTTTTTTTATTACTTGCATGTTTTCCTTCTGTGCTTTAGTTCAATATTTTTCTCCTTAATTTAACTGCTTCAGGTTTTTGAATCTTATCTTTAGTTCGGTGCATTTGCTGTTAAACCCACCCAATGTGTTCCTCATTTCAGGCAGGATTTTGCACTTCTAGAAGGTTTGCTGGATTGGTGCATGTCGATTCTAATATGTTTTTAATACTTCCTTTCAACCATATTGTATATCTTTCCTTCTAGTTGACTTATTATAGTTGTTTGAAAATCTTTGCTCACTTTAATATTTGGATTATCTCTTAAATCTGCTGTTATTTGCTGTCTTATCTTCAGATTGCTTATCAATTTTTCCTATTGCTTTGCTTGCCTAGCAATTTTTTTTAAAGATTTATTCATTTATTTATTTGACAGGGAGAGACAGCCAGCGAGAGAGGGAACACATGCGGGGGGAGTGGGAGAGGAAGAAGCAGGCTCATAGCGGAGGAGACTGATGTGGGGCTCGATCCCAGAACACCAGGATCATGCCCTGAGCCGAAGGCAGACACTTAACGACTGAGCCACCCAGGCGCCCCATTGCCTAGCTATTTTTATTTAGACTTTATATTATGGGTGACACTCAGTAGATTCTTTAAAGTTTAACTTATTCTAAATAATGTCATGTTCTGTTTTGGCAGGAAATCAAATTACCAGTGGATACTAGTCAAAATACTAGTGGCTTTCCTTGATACTTTTAAGCTTTGGATACTGGTTTTGTTAGGGTGTGTCTATACCCAATTTTGATCTTACTTCTAGAGGAGAGAACTTATTCTTAAGAATGGTCTTGACTCCTATGACATAGCCTTTCAAATGAATACCTGAGATATTCTCAAAGGTCTTTTCACTCTGGCTGGGTCAGAATCTTGTTATATCTCCAACAATGAAAATTTTGGAATATCTGTTCAAATTCCAGTTTCCCAGGAGTTATTCTCTGATAGATTGCCTGGAATCTCATCCAGCATATACTACAGTTTATGAATCAGCCAAAGACTGAGGAGGAATCATAAGGCAGATATTTGGAGATTGTAATGAAAATCTGGGGACAAGAAGGTCCAATGGGGTTGGACTGAATGTGAAGACTTTTGTATAATGTATTAACATCTTCTAGAATTGCCCGCCACAGAAGCAGCATTAAATAAGGAAATGTTATACTGAGGATGTTTGAGATTTAAGAAGTTTTATTGATCAACTATAAAACTGGATAGGAACCAGATTATGATGGACCTTGTAGGCTATGTTGAAAAATTTTAATGTTATCTTCTAGAGAAAAGGGGCTACTTTTCTCCTGTAAAGAGCAGAGAAGTAAGGCTTAATGTTTTAGAAAGCAATTCAAAGCTGGTGTTAGGAGGACTGAGGAACACCCAGGAAGAGGGAAATCTTTTGAGGAGGGTGGTACAATAATCCAGGAAAGGAATTATTAGCATTCAGCAAGTGATGACAAAGCAGGGAGATTTGAGTGATGTTTGTGAAGCAGACGATACTTGATAAAAAATTAGATGTGAATGGGGAGACAAAGGAGGCACTTAAAATGACTTCTTCATTTCCAATTTGGATATAGATTCTATACCAGTTAAGACTGGAAATATACTAGGATGGGCTAGCTATAGTGAGAAAGGCTTTTCCTTTAGTTTTGACATTTTGACATGAATTATTTGATTTAATTTGAGGTATAATGTGTTTTACTACATATTCCAATATGTGGACTGTAGGTTAAGGAAACAAGAAGAAAACATAGTCTTGAGAACCATACTAGAAATTATGGTTTTGGGCACTTCATAATAATAGGAATGAATACATGAAAATAGTAGGTACACCATTATATATAAGCTATGATTACAACCATCTGAAATCTTATGTACAACCACATGTACAAAATTTTATGTAATTATACAAAGTCCAGTAAAAATTTATTTATAGGTTAACAAGACCCCAGAACTATGTGAAAGGCTAGATTTAGAGAGATCACTAAAATCCCTCCTTGCTAAAAATATGGAAAAAAATTAATCATCTACTAGGATGAACTTACTAACATTTTATTCCATGAGCTATCAATTTCATATATAGGATATTAGAGAAACACAGGCAGGTTTTCCTTTCTTTTTAGTAAAGATGATGTACATTCTCCTATAAAGCCATGAAACGCTTTTAGATATTCACACTCAATATAGCTTACGCAGTAAAAATTAATCCCACATGTAACTTTGCAGTTCCATTTTTGCTGATGCTCAAAAGCATTTGGAGTAGCCATTAGTAAAATACAGAGAAATCTATATGCCGGCTAAGACTCCTTTCTTAGGCTTCAGGGTATACAAAGTTCAATCAGCAATGACTGTCAGATTAGATTTGGATAACATTTAGTGTGTATGATCACTGGTATTTCCTTTATCCTTTCTGCAATGAGGATTAATTGGGTTCATGACCTCAACAGAGGAAAAATGCCGATAGTTGTTGCCCAATGGACATTTAAGTTCCAGACGTTATCTTCTTGTGGCAATAGTGCTGTTCTATACATATTAAAAGGAACCTAATAAACTGAAGAATGGACTAAAATGTATAATTTAAACACTGAAGTATGCTTTTAAATTGGTTAGTTGTTTTGGAAACTGGCGCTTTTGTTTGGTAATGGTGGCAATACGTTGAAGCATATACAAAGTGAAATGCAAATTTCACTTGCATTAGATTTGTGAAACTAAAGTAATTATCAATCTCCCAAATTGAGATTTTCTTTTCTTTTCCTCTTTTAATTCTTTAATTTGACTCATTATAGAGGCAACGATCATAGGCTTATTTGTGAAATGAGGAAAAAAAATTTTAGAACTTATATAACTGTGTCAAGAGAATCTGAGTTGCCTGTCTTCATGAAAAATAATAGGCTGTAAAAATTACAAAGATGTTAAGAAAAGAAGAAAGTGCAAAAAATGATGGCAGTAAGCGACATAATTCACACAGCAGAGAAAAGCTTCAAGTTGCCATAAATTCCTTCACAAAAGGAAAAGAGAAAATAAGATGGATAAAAGCCATTCAAGACAGGATGGACAGAACAAAGAGCTGTAGGTAAGCTGTAGCTTAAATAACGACAAAAACCAATTAAATATTTTCTCCATCTGAACTTCTGTATCACAAAACAAAGGAAAGAGACTGTGGTTGACATTTTCTGAAAATGGCTTCTCTTCAAAACCTCCATCATGACCAGCCTTCTAATTAACTTAGATGTTAAAACCAATGATTCCCTCTAATTTTAGGGTTTTTTTTTTTTTTAAATGGAATGCGTATCCTGTCCTGAGAGTGCTTTTATATTACACTTTGTTGTAAGTTGGAAGGGGAGAGCATAAACATGGATTCCTGCAGAGATGAAGTGTACACCAGAAGCTTAGACCCAGAGAAATGATCTTGGAAAGATGTGATAAATTTAGTATTATAAAAATCTCCACTTGAGAGTGACAGGAAATTGAAACAAAGTGTAAAGAAAAAGTGCAGTCTTTAAAGGCCCATTTATAAATGTCACAGTATCAAGGAAACCTATTTCTAAAGACAGAATTTCAATTCATTTTGGTGTTAGGTGTCAGTGACAAGAGACACAGGTCAATCTTTAGTCAATGACAAAAGGCAAACGGATGGCAAATATTTATAAATATACTAAACTACTCATGGAAGGGCATATAAACACCAAGTACTTTTTAACTCAACCCTGAATGGCATAATTGCTTATTACTCATCCTGACCTCAAAAAGAAATTCATCTTGAATATCAGCAGCTGAACATACATGGTTTCCTTTCCCCAGGAACAGTGGTTGGAGGCCCTTTTCCCAGCACATAGCAAGAACTGCATTGGGGGAAGTAAAACAAGGGTGATTTATTTATTTATTTTGGTGATATAGTTGTCCTTTCAAAGAGTAAAAACCTTCACCCTAGATTAAAGATATTCTAAAGGATATTCTTATCTAATATATACCTGAGTATTTTAAATGGCATCCTTAGTTTCAGGGAATAATAATTCTATGTTACAACATTTCAAGGTAACTTTAATGTCTAATTCTCACAGAAGTCAAAGAAAAATATTTTCCTTTGATCATTTTTTTCTTTTGACAATAACGTATTTTCAAAGAAAAACAAGGATATGATGAAACAAGATAAAATTTATCAGAAGTTCACCATCCAGAGACAATCCTAGTTAACATTTTGGTGGAAATTCTGTTCATTATTCATACTTAACAGATACAATTATTAACCTATTTTAACGAAAGAATCATGCTATACATACTTTCTGGTAGTCTGCATTTCTTTTTAGACTACTATATAATAACAGATTTTTGTTTCAAAGTGCTCTGCTTAATATAATTGTCAACTATGTCATAGATGTAGACTGGATATTTAGTCATTCAGAAAAAGGTTCATTTTTTCATGGCTAATATTTTTGCTACTGAATGCCTACACGTATGTATTACTAATATTATGTATTACTAATATTAATCCAAACACTGTTATCTTATTTTTTTATGAAGATAATTCTCTAGTTGCAAGTAAAATTTTTAAAAAAATGATAATCAAAACACTGTACCACGTTTTGTAACAACCAAAGCATATATTTTTATGAGCTCATAATAATTATTTTATCATCATGAATAAAAAAAAAGTGGAAGGATCTAAGGAGCAAAAAAAAACAAAAAACAAAAAACAAAAAACAAACAAACAAAAAAAAAACCCAAAAACCAAAGAAAAAAACAAAACCAAACCAAAACCAAAAACCCACCAGGGATATTACTTAAACTTTACTCAAAGAATAACATTTCTTTGGATATGGAATTTTGTTCTTTACATGTAGAATATCCTATAGTTCTATTCCCAGTGAGCTCTACCTATATTCAATAGTGGAAAAAGTAAAGGCAGATTTTCTACAAATGAAAAATAAAGAGCATCTAAATTAGGCAAGCAATCTAGTTAAGGAAATCAAGTTAAAAATAAGTATAAAAATGGTTCATCTCTCTTCAGCACATAATGTGTGTGCATGTGTGTGAATGTGTGTATGTATATATATATACATACACACATGCATATATATGTTTAAAGATAAAATGTATGCCTACAAATTTATGGAACATGAAATATGATGCAAAGGGTAAAAAACATCAGGAACTTTGTGATAAAGAAAAGGTCTATTCTACTATACATCATAATGCATGCGATGTCTTTCATGTATTAAATTCCCAAAAACTCTTATTGCTCTACCCACATATTGCTCAACTAACATGAAGCTATCTTAACTAAAATTCAATAAACCTTTAAGGGACAAAAACTGATCAGAGTACTCTCATCTTCTAGAGGGGGCATGTGGAATCAAGTTTGTGCTGATTCACCTGAGAGGGCACAGTAAGAAGAAATGCCTGGTTTTACCAGGTTTATTTGTCGCTTCATGATTTGCTGGCTAAGGAAGAGAAACTTGATGGAAAGAAACTGATATTAGCATTGGCATTACAGCTTGATGGTGAATCGCACATTCTTAATTGACTGCTTTTAGTTGAGTCAGTGAATAAATACTCAAAGCTACCTATTTCTCCTTGTGGACAACTTTTTGATCAGTGAGATTGCTAAGCATTAGATGAGATTATCAGTGGAGTTTGAAAGATGCAGCAATCAAAAGTATGTTCCTGTTACATAACTGTATGAGGAAATAATGGACTTTAACTCTCAGTTTTATACTAAGCCCCAGAGTGTCATATTGTGGTAGGAGCCTGGAGAATGTGTTTCAGCTAGTTTGAAAAAGGATGATTATTATCCAAAGATGCAAAATAAAAGGAGACCTCTTTTTTAATATAGTGCCACGTAGAAACAAAAATAATGCTGAGATGCTAAGTTTTTTAAATGTACAATCAACAAATTCCATAAAGGAAAAAAGGTAACTATTTCATTACTATAACTATTCCATAACTATATAGTTATATAACTATTCCATAACTATTTCATGGAATATGCATTTTTCAGCAGAGGGTTTTCCAGAAAATATAGGAAATATAGAATTTAGTGTGATTCCTTTTGCTTCACTATAGAAGCGAAGACCACTATAGCTGTTGCTTCATGCATATGAAATGGTTTGGAAATTTCAAGGCAGCACTGAATATGGCTTGCATCGTTTCATTTAAAATGCAAGGTCTGTTTGTCCTTGTTGACAAGAATTAGCAATTAAAGTCAATTAAGAAGAAATAGAATTTAAAAATTGATTCAGCTCTATGTGCATGATGAGTTAACTTTCTCAAGACAAGTCTAGGTTTTAATATTTTTATTCCCCTAAAGTCATAAGCATCCTTATTGTTTTTCTCATTTATAAAGGGAAATGACAGAATCTATGGTCCCCTATCCCTGGCCTTCATTATTAATTTAATGAGCTAGGCTCCAAACTGATCAATTTTTTGTCCTTATCCAAGCATTTGGACCAAGTAAACCACAAGGATCACAACTCTTGAGTGCTCTCCCTGCAGCATCTCTCTCGCTGTCAACACAAACTTTGTAAGTCAACCATATTTGTTAAGCCCCACCATGTGCAAAACACTCCGTTATATATTATGATGAGATGCAGGGGAAATAGAAAATGCAGCTCTTATACTTTCAGGGACTTATAATCCATGTTTATGCAAAATTTCCCTCACAATGCCATTGATAAGACTGCATTCTGCATGTTTGGTTTTCCTTTTTTTGATTCAAAGTGCTGCATGCAACTGTTTAAAATTAAATGATACAGAAAAATTTAGACTGAATCAACTTACCCCCTTCTTTCTACTGAGTAATCTTCAGAGAAAATCATTTTCAATTATTTATATTTTTTATTCTTCCAATGTTTAACTCTTTATCCAAATATTATGGTCACAGTGCTGTTTTGATTTACCAACTACAGACTTTATCTGTTATAAGCAGCAACGAAATATTTGGATTTAAAAAAAAAAATCTTCAACTTTCACTTCTCTCTCCTTTTATTATTTAGCCATTTTTATTGTCAATCTAACTTTTTCTAATCATTACCTTTGCAGTTTTAAATAAAATACTTATTATCGTCTTCATGTGCTTGGGCTGCCATAACAAAATACTTAAGGCTGGGGAGCTTAAACAATAGAAATTTATTTCTTACATTTCTGGAGGCTGATAAGTTCAAGATTAAGGTGTGACCAATTCAGTTTCTGCTTAGAGCCCTCTTCCTGGCTTGCAGACAGGAGTCCTTTTCAGTGTGTCCTCACCTGGTGGAGAGAGAGACAGAGGGAGAGAGAGCTTGCGAGAGCAAGAGTGTGAGCAAGACAGCGAGTGTGTAAATCAGCTCCCTGCTGTCTCTATTATAAGACACTAACTCCATTTTGAGAATCTCACCCTTATTCCCTCATCCAGCGATAATTACATTCTAAAGGCCCCATCTCCAAATACCATACCCCTTGGGGGTTTGGGCTTCAAAATATAAATTTGGGGGTATACAAACATTAAGAAACACAAAGCCCTATAACATAACATTTCTATTTCTTATTTTTTTGAACTCCTCACTGTGTGAGAAGAGGATATCATGTCTCTCTCCCCTTAAACCTACTTCAACCACCTTCCAGATCTTGTCATCTAATTTTTAGAACTGTAATTTTTATCTTGTCAAGATTCAAAGCTTTCTACTCTATGCAGCCCAAATTAGAATACCCAAGACCTGAAAACAGTGCAATGACACAGTTTAATGTTACCAAAAAAATAGAGCAAATTATTACTTACTGCGGAATCTTCCCCCACCCCCAAGCAGTATCACAAGATGTGTGTCCTAACTTGATGGAGACTGTGGTCACAGTGACAGGGCTTCTGTTCTTGTTGCCAGGGCTAATGCCCTCTTATTTCTTGTAAGACCCCTAGTGACAATATGCCACATTTCCATTTGCTTTCTTTTCCTATTCTGGATCATGACTTCACTGGACAGTTTTTGTTTTTATCTTTGTTATGCTTTGAAATCACTAAGATTTTTCAGGCTTTTTCTCACCCCATCTTTTATTTATTTATTTTTATTTTTTTAAGACTTTATTTGAAAGAGAGAGACAGTGAGAGAGACAGAGAGAACACAAGCAGGGGAAAGGGCAAAGAGAGATGGAGGAGCAGACTCCCCACTGAGCAGGGAGCCCCACAGGGGACTTGATCCCAGGACCCTGAGATCCCGACCTGAGCTGAAGGCAGACGCTTAACCAAATGAGACACCCAGGCACCCCTGCTTACCCCATCTTTCAAATGAACACCCTAAATACTAGTTTGGCTCTCATTCTGAAGTTTCTCTCTCGTATCATTGCTTGGCCAGTTCTAATGTTTATTGCAAAGAATGTCTCCCGTGTTTTGATACCACTTTTATTTTGCTTAAGCAGTTTCTCAAAAACTTTTTTTTTTCACAAAGTGAATATGGGATGTACATCTTCATGTATACTTAATTACCATAAATTTCTAGGCTTTTCTAGTGTGCCAAGAGTTGCTATGCTGTCATCTAGCTTCCACTGGATGTGACGGTTATCTATTTACATTTTAGTGGCATGTTTCTTTTAAGGTTCATAACTTTTTACTGCCTGAAAAACTTTTTTTTTTTCTATTTTTGGTGTTCAAAAAATATTACAAAAATATGGCTAGGTATGATTCATTCATCCTGCTCATCGTTCACTAGACCCTTCTTTACTTCCTATTTATCTACTGATACAAAAGAGAGACTGTATAACACATGTGGATACAAGACTTTTATGATTGTTTGCAGAAGAAATACCCATGAAAACAGTTCCAAGCAGAGGAAAGAATATAAAAATACCATGGAAGTACCTACCCTCATCCCACAGAAGGTTTTACTGTCTTGAACTTTGTGTCATGTTTGTGCTTTGCTCTAAAGTTTTTTACTCATGATAAACAGTAGATGCAACTGTTTTAAAAAATGATATAAATAAAATCATACTTTTTTTTTCTGTGACTATACCTTTTTATACTCATTTTTCTCCCAGATAAATCCATTTTAAGTCATGTAACTATAGTGTCCTCACTTCCACTGTGATATATTATTCCATTTTGTGAATATACTACAATTTCATTATTTTACTGTCAATGGACATCTGAATCATGTCCAATATTTTACTTTAGAAGTGATCCTGCTTACATAATCTCATGCAAAGGGGATGCATTTTCCCCATATGTACAAGACTTTGTATGCTACATATGATTTCTATTTTTTACGTAATGGTAGAGTTCACGTGTTTGAAACAGTATAAACTGCCCCAGAATTCTATGAATTTTCATAGTCTCTGACTTCTTAATTCCTGTCAGTATGGAAAGTACGAAAAAGTAGGTGTTGTGGCTTTCATCTGTAGTCCCCTGATTACTCAAATCTATGTTCATTCTCTAAACATGGTCTCTTCTGCGTAAAATGCTCATGAATGGCTTTTTTCAGCACTCTCTCTCTGTCTCATCAGCCTTTCTTGCTTTCTCACATCGTGGTTCATGACAAATCATCAATGCATTTCATATTTCTGGACTTAATTCTCTTAAATTGCTATGAATATATTCTTTTAAATTGTGAAGACACTTTGAGTCTTTTCATTTTGGTTGTATCATTTGATGAACAAAGTATGTTCATTATATTAATGCTTACCAAAAATTGCTTTATGAAATGTCTTGTTTAAGAAATCCTTCTCCAGGTGTCTGGGTGGGCTCAAATCCTAATCCCAGGGTCCTGGGATTGAGCCCTGTGTCTGGCTCCCTGCTCAGCAGGGAGTCCACTTCTCCCTCTGCACCTCCCCCCAGTTTGTGCATGAGATCTCTCTCTCTAAAATAAATAGAATCTTTAAAAAATTAAAAAAAAAATCTCTCTCTAACCTTCTCAGTCATAAAAGCATTCTCTTATGTCTTCTAAATTTAAAATAGTTTATTTCTTATAAAATATTCTATTTCCTCTGGAATTGATTTTACAATATAATGTTAAGTAAGGATCCAATTTCATTTTCCCTTACATAGATCACCAATTTACTAGCAACATTTATTTGTTGGATCCTTGTTTTCTAACTTTTTATCTGTCACACCAAATCTGGCATCATATACTGTTTCAATATTTATGTGAATCTGCTTTTTGACACTCAGTTCCGTTATTGATCAGTTAGCTCTATGCCAATACTCCATTTCCACATTTATGTATGGAGACACAATCCCCCATAGGTCTCTCATGATCTTATGTCTCTAATCCTTCTTTATCAGAACCATATCTCATGGTTGCGTTTATAACCAACATCCTTGAGAGATGAGGTGATGTGTGCCCTTGACTTGGTTCTACAGATGAGCAAGACCCCACACTGGAACCACTCCTTGGGCACTGCACGTATGAACACCATCTGCCAACTCTGTGTCCTGGCTGTTGGAAGCCCCAACCCCCTTCTCCATCACAGTCACATTCCCAGTAGATGGCCTAGGAAGATTCCTCTGCCATGGCCTGTGATCAAGTATCAGAGTGAGGACTCCAACAAAGTGACCCACATTGCTGGGGGCTGGGGAGCTGGGTGTCCTCCCTGGTTTCTCTTTTCCCACTTGAGGGCCTGAGGCTCAGGGGAGACCTCTCAGCATGATACTGTGCTGGCCTGGGAGATGGGCAATATGGTCAACATGGAGCTGTTCTCTTACCTTCTATTGTTGTCTTGGTTTCTGTGGTGCAGAGGGTGCTTCTGCCATAGTCCAGTGTTGTGGGATTCTCTCAGTGGTTCCTTTTTCTTGGACAGTTGTTAGTTGTTCTTGTGAGGAGGAGTCAGGAACAACTTGTCTCCATCTTGGTGGCATCACAACCAATTATGTTGATTACTTCAGAAGATCAATTTTGGTCTATGGCAATTTACTGTTTTGTTTTTATTTATATATATATATATATATATGTATATATATATATGTATTATTACTCTTTTCTAGGCATTTTTGTCTTAAATGTGGCAACTCCAGTTTTTTAGACCTACGTTCTAGCCTAATATTACAGTTATAAATTTGTCAGCACTAAGCTGTATCCATCTATCCTAGATCACCTTCATCTAGAATCATTTTTCATCAGCCTAAAGAACTTCCTTTAGCATTTCTTGTACTGTAGATCTGCTGACAGTGAATTCTGTCAGTTATTATTTATAATTTTTATAGTCTACAAATGTCTTTATTCTACCATATTCTTTACAGCTATTCTTACTGGAGATATCACCCTTGGTTCAACAGTTTTGGTTGTTTGTTTTTCTTTCCCTTTTTTTTTTTAAGATTTTATTTTACTTATTTGAGAGAGAAAGCGAGAGTGAGAACATGAGCAGGTGGCGGTGGGGGGCAGAGGGAGAAGCAGACTCCCTGCTGAGCAGGGAGCCCAAGGACTGGCTCCATCCCAGGACCCTGAGATCTTGACCTGAGTTGAAGGCAGACCCTTACCCCACTGAGCCACCCAAGCACCCCTGTTTTTGTTTTTCTTGCAATTTAAAGATGTTATTACATCTCCATAATGTTATCTCCACATCATCTAATGACCTGCCTATGGATTTTTGAACGGATGTTAGCCTTAAAGTATCAGTATCATGCGTCTTTCAATGCTTTGAAAATTTCATCTTTGGTTTTTAGTTGCTTGATTATGCTTTTCCTAGGCATGGGGTCCTTTTTTTTTTTTTTTTCATTCTGTCAGGTATTTTCTGACATTCTTCAATCTGTCAATTTATGTTTCTCATCAGATTTTTTAATTTTCTGCCATTATTTCTATAAACACTATTTTTCTGCTACATTATCTTTCTTTCCTCTGTTTATAGGACTTCAATTACACATATTTTAGACTGACATCACCCACAGTACCTTAGTTTCTGTTCACTTCATAAAAATTGTTTTCTTTGTATTATTCTCTATTTAGAAATGCCATTCTCTGCTTCTGCGGTTACACGGTGTTCTCCTTTTGCATCTGTCACTGTGTTTCTCCTCCTTCTTACACAGACATATTGGTCTAGGGTCTACTCTGATACAGAATAATCTTGTTTTAAATTGATTACATCAGCAAAAACCCTATTTTCAAATAAGGTCAAATTCATAGGTACTTAAGGTTAGCACATCAACATGTCTTTTTTGAGAACATAATCCAATCCACATACATGGTATTCTGTGAGGAAACAGAAAAAATAACCAATATTAAGTACAAGATCTTTGAAGTTGTCCCACATGAGGATTCACTAGAGATAGATTTAATAATCAGCTCTTATTGTTAATATTAGCAATTATAATTATACTAATGAATATTAACAATAAAGTGCCTATAATAAAATCAAACTAGAAGGTCCATAAGATATATTTAAGCAAAATTAAATATTAAGTAAAATGTATTAACAATTGTTAGACTAGACTGACAATTTAAATATATCTTTGGATGGACTGTAATGCAAATCTGTAAGAGAAATATTAAGGTTGCTTACTGAATGCCTTGATATCTTGCAAAACAAAGAATATTTCAAGTGCAGCGATATAAATTTTTAAAAATTTTAGAAACAAAAACAAGCAGTTACCAAAAATTATTTTAAAAAAGAATTTAAATATTTCAATACATACAACAAAATTGACAAGTAAAGCACTACTACAGTAAATATGTTGTAAATAGATATGAATATTTTCCAAGATGATTATAATTCTTCGAAATACTTATTATACATTCAAATAATAAGGAATACTCTAAACTATTAGAGAAGACAGCTTTACTTTTGCAGCTCATAATTGAACCCTATGGTTCTCATATGTAATAAAATTTTTTTCACCTGAAGCAATATATTATCTTTGAAGAACAAAATTCTGATTGCATTGTTTTTATTTTTCATCCATACTTCTGAAATGCATACAATGTTTAAAAATTTTCAACAGGTACTATACATATTGTATTGTAAAATACATGTTAAATGCTCAGAAAAAAACACTCCTAATTTCTCATTCTGAAGCTAGAGTATTAATTTGAAGGCAGGTTGGCTTTTTTATTAGTGTAATTCTTTTTCTTATGTTTAAATATCACTTATTTGAAAGCATTGTTTTAGATATGCTTAATAATATGCTTGGATATACATACGTCTAATCTAAGTAATGGTGTGAAATAGGCTATTCTTGTAACTGAATAAGTCCATATAAATGTTCCATGGTTTATTCAGCCATATTCCCTTAGTGTTGAATGAGGCATTACAGTCTCTTACATTATTTCAGAGGCTTAGAGAATTTACACAATACCGAAATCTTACTCCTTTAAGCAAAAATTACATATTATGAAGCAAACATTAAGTAACATTTCCATGGATTCAGGTATCCCATCAATAAATGATTTTGGAAGAAAGATTCAAGAAGAGAAAAATCTATCCTTTTATACTAAAGCTTTCTATTTTATGTAATCTAGGATACATGCAAATGTAAATGTATTTAACTCTGTTTTGAACTATTCCTAATAAAATGACTTTCCAATGGCAGTAAGCAACATCCACATTTTAAATTTATATTTAAAATATAATATTTCAAGTTTTATGATTCAGAATAACTTAAAAATTGATGCAATACAATTAAAAGATGTTTTCGCAAAGGTCAATAACTATTCAAAGTAATTCTCCGTCATTTCAAAATACAGAATTATAAACAAATAGGGATTTTCCATAGCTGTGAGTTAGATGTTAGTGCTGGAAATATGTTTGCCAAATATTCTTAATTATGTCCTTTACTTCATATGTTAAAATTTTGTCATAGTCATCAAATCTTATATTTATAATAAAAAAATTTTAATATCATTTTTTTGGATAAAACTATTCAATGCATAGTTCTTTATAGGTAAAAATGAAAATGATGTATTCTTATTTTTCCAAGCTTTACTGAAATATCATTGATACATACCATTGTGTAAGTTTAAGGTATTCAACATGATGGTTTCATACATGTATATATTGAAAATGAGTACCACAATAAGGTTAGTTAATATATCCATTAACCCACATAATTAAAATTTATGTGTGTGTGGTGAGAATCTATTTTCTTAGCCACTTTCAATCATATAATACAGTATTATTAACTATAATCACAACACTGAATATTAGATTCCAATATTCATTTTATAACAGGAAGTTTGCACCCTTTGACCAATACCACCCACCAACCCCCGGAAACCACTATTCTACACTGTTTCTATGAGTTTGACTTTTTTTTTTTTTTTAGATTCCACATATAAATGAGATCATATTGTATTTGTTTTTCCCTGCCTGATTTATTTCACACCTTAATTCCCTTAGAAGCCGCTCATTCCACAGATTGTCTCTCTTCACTCTATTGATTCTCTCTTTTGCTGTGAAGGTTTTTAGTTTGATGTAGTCCACTTGCTTATTTTTACTTTTTTTTGCTTTGTGTGCTTTTGGTGTCATACCCAAAAAATCATTGCCAATGCCAGTATCAAGGAGATTTTTCCTATGTTTTCTTTTGGGAGGTTTATTATTGCAAGTCTTAAATTTAAGTCTTTAATCCATTTCAAGTTAATTTACTTGAGTGGTGTTAAGAGGGATTCAATTTCATTCTTTTGCATGTGAATATCCAGTTTTCCCAAAACATTTATTGAAAAAAACTGTATTTTCTTAAGTGATTTTGGCTCCCCTGTAAGATATTAGTTGACCCTATATGAGGGCATTTATTTCTGGACTCTTCTATCCTGTGCATTTGAGAGAGTAAACATCTCTTCTAGTCTTTACAGATTGATTTCAGCAGGTAATGACCTTCTCCTGTCTGTTCCCTGGGTGAATGGAATTAAGCTGGATCAGAAACTGTGATGAGGCTGTAGGTGGGTCTGTAGTGGGGTCTGCAGTTGGTGGGTGTGTTACAAAGGACTCGGGCAGGCATGGATCCTATCTAGTCACTGGATAGATGGGACTGCCCCCATTACCTTGTTCAGTAGGGTGGCACTGAGGTTTTCAGGGTCCTCAGAAATTGGGCCTATTACCAGATGTGAAGAGAGTGTGACTCTTGCCAGGTCCATGGCCTAGTCACTTGATGGGCAATAATGGCCCTGGACCACAGCTGAGAAGGATTGGAACCAAGTCCTAGGGCTGTTTCAGGTTCCACGGTCAAGTGTGAGGTCTATAGATTTGACTCTCGAGGCACAGAGAGGTGTGTTTCCTTCCAGGTCCATGGGAGAGCTGGATTGCTCTCTAACCATGACATGGAGGGGCTGGTGGCAAGTATAGGGCCCTTTCGGTATCTCCATGAGGGCAAAATATTTCCAAATGGGTCCTGGGGCTGACAGGTCTGCTGGGGGAGTGCATCTATGATAGAGTTGGAGCTGAGTGTAGCACTCTTCAGGATCTCTAGGGCTGCAGCTGGAAGTATCCATTGCTGGGACCCTAGACCCTTAGGACTGCTGGCAGACTATGGCTATGAAGAAGCTGGAGCTACATAGAGGGACTTTTCAAAATCTCCAGGGATGTAGATAGGAGCTTCTCTTGCCTGGTTCCTATGCCAACAGGCCAGCCAGGGCACTCTGGCTGGGAAGGGGTGATACCTAGTATAGGGACCCTTCAGGATCTCCAAGGGCACAGATGGGAATGTCTCCTGCAGGGTTCCTGTGCCACCAAGATTGTGGACTATGGCTGGAACAGCCTCAAGCACAGTTATAGGGTCCTTTCAGAATTTAAAGTATGATCAAGTTGGGGGTCTTACCTCCAGGAGCTTCCAGACCATGGCCAAGAAGAGTTAGAGCTAGTTTTGGGGGACATTTCAGAGTCCACAGCCAGTACCAAGTTGTGTAGGTAGGAATGACTTCTCCCTGATCCCTTGGTGACAGACCCAAATCCAAGTGGAGTTGTCAGGAAGAACAGAGCTATTTCTTTTCTGTAGCTGGACCAGTCCATGAGTCAGCTCTCTGGTTTCAAGCTGTCTGCTCATATTGACTCTCCTTGGTCTTGGACTACACCCCCATTTCATATTCTTCTATCTGGTCCCAAAGCTTCCATGAAAGCACATTTGTCTACAGATGGATGCCAAATTATTATTGTTAAGGGGAAGATACATACTAGGTATATCTTATTTGCCCATTTTGATGATGCCTGTCCCTCTCTTCTCAAAAAAAAAAATTTTTTTTTCTTAATGGATCACTCAGTTCAATATGTTAAGCTGTTTGAACTGTTCTCATATCAAACAAATAATTTGCCTATGGAACATGTAACTATAGTATAAAAAGCATCTGGGTTATAGAAATTATGTTAGTATAAACAGTTGGCTTATATACAAGTAGTTTAATTTTTAAGACAATGTACTTCATGGATTAGGGTTTATATTTCATATTTTAACCCTATTTTATGATTTTAAAATCTAGTGCTAATGATAAAAAAGTCTGACAATATAACAACAGAATTATTACGATTCATTGTAGTATAGATGGCTTTAATAATGCATATAAAATTATTAGGGACTTCCAGGGAAGATGGTAGAATAGGAGGCTTCTAAGCTTATCTTGTCCCATGCATACAACTAGATGAACACCCACATCAGTGTAAATAACACAGAAAATGACCCCAAAAGTGGCAGAACAGAACCTCCACAACTAAACATAGAAAAGAGGCCACACTGAAGAGGGTGGGAGGTTGTAGATGCTGTTAAGAGCCAAATGAACCCTTGAGACTGTCCATGGGAGGAAGGGGTATAGTGGGCATGGAGAGAGGATGAGACATCCTTATCAGGCACCCCAGCCATGGGGTAACCACATAGTGAAGACAAATCAGTATAACATGTGGCTTTGGAAACCAGAGAGGCCTAAAAATCAGTGGAGGTTAACACCTACAACTTTAAAAATCAGGAGGCACGGCTCTGGGAGAGCCTAGAGGACAGAGTCCCCAGAATGCCCGCTCTTAAAAAGACAGAACAACAAACAGCTGTGCTGAGATATAGCATAGACACCATGGTTTGAAAAGTGCCTAGGCTATATGGGAAGGAGACTTATTTACTAATTTCAAAGCATGTACTGGCAGGGATCATTGGGAGACTTCAAGAAAAAATGAGCTGGAAGGTGCCATTTCCCCCTCCTACCCCTCAGCCTAGATATAGGGCATCTGTGGGAATCAGCATAGCTCCAACACTTTCTATCTAGTTTGCTAACAGTGTGCCCAGTTCCTGGGCACTTCAGCTGATCTGCCACCTCCAACCTTGTGGCTTAGGCAGGAGTTTTCCCAGGTGGGTACAGGTCCCCTCCCAGCAGACCAGTGCTGACCTTGTTGGCACCACCTGCCCTGCCCCTGCATTGTCCTGTGGAATCCCCCTGCCCCCACCCCAGCAAATTCCCTTGAGCAGAGCCCATCCAAAGCCATGCTATAGGCCAGACAGTGTGCAAGCAGCCCTGACAGGGACCAGTACCACTCCAAAATAACTCCTGCCCCAGGGAGAGGGGAAGATAACCATATATACCAGCTCAACTGTAGGCCTAGCAGTGTGCCGCTGGCAGACACTGGTTCTGACTTCAGACCCAACCTACCAACAAAAGCTTCTCAGGGGACAAGAGAGGGAGTACAATGCAGTTCCCTGCTACTGCATTTCTGGCAAACACGTGGTCTGACTGAAGTCAAACCTAAGGTAGTCCCAGACTGGTCCACTAACAACAGAGGGCTGAAAATTTGCCTACAACAGACAAAGGGAGCCATTGCAGACCACTGAACTAAAGGCAAAAGCAACTCCGCCACAACCATAGCATGCACACAACATACACAGGAAACACCCCTGAAGTGCCAGGTCCTGGTGAACAGGTTACATTGCACTACAGGACACTACTGGACCTCTTGTTTAAAAGGTCACTACTTTTAAGAGCAGGAGACATAGCTGACTTTCTTAACACACAGAAACAGACACAGAAAGTTAGACAAAATGAGGAGACAGAGGAATATGCCCCAAAAGAACAAAAACAGGACAAAATCACAGGAACAGAGCTATACAAAATGGAGTTAAGTAATATTCCTGATAGAGAACCTGACATAATGGTCAGAGATACTCACTAGACTTGAGAAAAGAGTAGAAGACCTCGGTGAGACCCTCAACAAAGAGACAGCATACATAAAGAAAAAATCAGAGAAGAACTCAATAAGTAGAAGTAAAGTATACTAGATGGAATAAATAGTACACTAGAAGAAGTAGAAGAACAGATAAGTGAAATGGAGGACAGGCTAAGGGAAAACAATCAACCTGAGTGGGAGAGAGAGAGAAAAAATAATAATAAATGAAAATGGACAAAAGAAATTCAGCAACACCATCAAGCATAGTAACATTTTCATTGTAGGGATCCCAGAAGGAGAAGAGAGAGAAAAGGTGGCAGAAAATTTATTTGAAGAAATAACAGCTGAAAACTGCCCAAATCTGGGGGAGGAAATGGCAATCTAGATTGAGGAGGTTCAGAGAGCCCCACAAAAAATCAACCAAAAGAGGTCCACGCCAAGACACATAGCAATTCAAATGACAAAAGGTAGTGAATAAAGAGAATTTTAAAAGCAGTAAGAGAAAAGAAAACAGTCACATAAAAGGGAAACCTCATAAGGCTATCAGCTGATTTTTTTTTTTAAGCAGGAATTTTGTAGGCCAGAAGGGAGCGACATAATATATTCAAAACACTGAAATTAAAACAAAACAAAACAAAACAAAACAACCCTGCAACCAAGAATACTCTATCCAGCAAGTTAAAGGAATTCATCACACTAAACCAGCCTTAAAAGAAATATTAAAAGGGACTTTTTGAGTGGAAAGGAAAGACCATAAACAGGAGTAAGGTGAGTAGAAAGGACAAAAGCAATAAAATTAAGTATATCTATAAAACTCAGTCAAGGGAGTTACAAAATAGAAAGATGTAAAGTATAACAACATATGCCTAAAATGTGGGGTGGGGAGAGAAGTAAAAAATGGAATCAAACTTCAGTGACCATCAACTTAATATAGACTGCATATGCATAGTATATATAAATCTAAAGGTAACCACAAATCACAAGTAATAATATATATGCAAAAATAGAAAGAGGAATCTAAGTCCATCACTTAAGAAAGCCAGCAAACTATGAGAGTAGAGAGCAAAAGAAGAAACAAAGAAGAGCTACAAAACCAACCATAAACAAGTGACAAAATGGCAATAAGTACATACCCATCAGTAATAACTTTGAATGTACCAAGTACTCCATCAAAAGACAAAGGGTGACAAAGCAAGACCCATCTAGATGCTGCCTACAAGAGACTCATTTCAGACCTAAGGACACATGCAGTTTGGAAGTAAAAGGATGAAAAGCATTTATCATACAAAGGGAAGTGGAAAAAAAGCCAGGTTAACAATACTTATATTGGACAAAATAGACTTCAAAACAAAGACTGTAACAAGAGACAAAGAAGAACACTATATAATCATAAAGGGAACAATCCAACAAGAAGATATAACAATTATAAATACTTATGCACCCAACATAGGAGTACACAAATACATGAAGTACTAATAAAAAACATAAAGGAAATAATTGATAATAATACATTAATACTAGAGGACTTTAACACTTCACTTACATCAATGAATAGATCATCTAAACATTAGATCAATGAGCAAACAGTGACTTTGAATGACACATTGGACCAGATGGATCTAACAGATATACTGAGAACATTCTATCCTAAAACAGCATAATACACATTCTTTTCAATTGTACATGGAACATTTTCCAGGATACAACACATACTAGGACACAAAATATATCTCGACATATCCAAAAGATTGAAGTCATACCATGTATCTTTTCCCACCACAATGCTATGAAACTACAAATCGACCACAAGAAGAAGAAGAAGAAGAAGAAGAAGAAGAAGCAGAAGAAGCAGCAGCAGAGAACAAAAAACAAACAAAAAAAACCAAGACAAGAACTGGAGAGAACACAAATACATGGAGGTTAAACAACACTCTACTAAACAATGAATGAGTCAACCAAAACATCAGAGGAAATAAAAAAATACATGTAGACAAATGAAATTGAAAACACGTGGTCCCAAATCTTTGGGATGCAGTAAAAACTGTTCGAAGGGGGAAGTATATAAAAATATAGGCCTACCTCAAGAAGCAAGAAAAATCTCAAATAAACAACCTAACTTTATACCAAAGAAGCTAGAAAAACAACAAACAAAAAACCAAACCAGTAAAAGGAAGGGAATAAAGATTAGAGCAAGAATAAATGAAATAGAAACTACAAAAACAATAGAATAGATCAATGAAACCAGGAGCTGGTTCTTTCAGAAGATCAACAAAATTGATAAACCTTTAACCAAACTCATCAGAAGGTGAGAGAGAGACAACCCACATAAACAAATCAGAAATGAAAGAAGAGAAATAACAATGAACAAAGGAATATTATGAAAAAATGTGCCGACAAACTAGAAGAAATGGATAAATTCAAAGAAACAATCTCCTGAAACTGAATCAGGAAGAAATAGAAAATTTGAACAGACTGTTTGTCATCAATGAAATTGAATTAGTAATGGACAAAAGTCCAGGACCAGATCTTCATAGGTGAATTCTACTAAACACTTAGAGAAGAGTAAATACCTATTCCACATGAATTATTCAAAAAAATAGAAAAGGAAAGAAAGCTTCCAAATTCATTCTATGAAGCCAGCATTATCCTGATACCAATATCAGAATAAGACATTACCCGAAAAAAGAGAAGTGTAGGTCAATATCTTTAATGAACATATATGCCAAAATCCTCAATAAAATATTAGCAATCCATTCTAGCAATGCATTTAAAAAATTGTTTACCATGATCAAGTGGGATTTATTCTTAGGTTTAATATTTGCAAATAAATCAACATGATACAACACATCAAAAAGAGAAAGGATAAAAACCATCTGATCATTTCAACAGATGCAGGAAATCATTTGACAACATCCATTTATGATAAAAAACCTCAACAAAGTAGGGTTAGAGGGAACATACCTCAACGTAATAAAGGCCATATATGAAAAACCCACAGCTAACATTATTCTCAGTGGTGAAAAACTGAGAGCGTTTCCCCTAAGGTCAGGACTAAGACGAGGATGTTCACTCAAACCACTTTTATTCAACACAGTACTAGAAGTCCTAGCCGCAGCAATCAGACAATAAAAATAAATAAATGCACCCAAACTGGTAAGGAAGAAGTAACATTTTCACTAATTACAGATGACATGATACCATATATAGAAAACCAAAAGGATTCTACCAAAAAACTACTAGACCTGATAAATGAGTTCCATAAGGTCACAGGATACAAAATCAATATACCGAAATCCATTGCATTTCTATACACTAATAATGAAGTAGCAGAAAGTGAAATTAAGAAAACAAACTCATTTACTATTGCCCCCAAAAGAATAAAATACCTAGGAATAAACTTAACCAGGGAGGTGAAAGACCTGTACTCTGAAAACTACAAAACGCTGATGAAAAAAACTGAAGATGATGCAAACAAATGTAAAGATATTCCATGGTCACATATTGAAAGAACAAAAATTGTTAAAATGTCCATGCTACTCAAAGCAATCACCAGATTTAATGCAATCCCTATGAAAATACCAACAACATTTTTCACAGAACTAGAACAAATCATCATAAAATTTGTATGGACCACAAAAACCCTGAATAGCTAAAGGAATCTTGATAAAGAAGAACAAAACTGGAGGTATCATAATCCCAAATATCAAGATATACTACAAAGCTGTAGTAATCAAAAAAGTATGGTTCTAGCACAAAAACAGACACATAGACCAATGGAAGAGAATAGAGAGCCCTGAAATAAATCCATGATTACATGGTCAATTAATCTTCTACAAGGGAGACAAGATATTCAACTGGGAAAAGACAGTTCTTCAGTAATTGGTGGGGAAACTGGACACCTACATGTAAAAGAAAGAAACGACAAAATTTTCACACCATATACAAAAATAAACTCAAAATGGATTAAGAACCTAAATGTGAGATATGAAACCATAAAAATCACAGGGCACAGACAGCAATACATTTGACGTAAGCCACAGAAATATTTTTCTAGGTGTGTCTCCTGAGGCAAGGGAAACAAAAACAAAAATAAACTACTGGGATTACATCAAGATAAAAAGCTTCTGCACAGTAAAGTAAACCACTAACAAAACTAAGAGAGAATCTACTGAATGGGAGAAGACATCTGCAAATGACATTTCTGATAAATAGTTAGTATCCAAAATATATAAAGAACTTATACAACACTAAAAAACCCCCCAAATAATCCAATTGAAAAGTGGGCAGAAAACATGACAACATTTCTCCAAAGAAGACATACAGTCAGCCAACAGATATATGAAAAGATGTTCAACATTACTAATTATCAGTAAAATACAGATCAAAACCAGAATGAGATATCACATCATACTTGTCAGAATGACTAAAATCAAAAACATAAGAAAAAACAAATATTGGCCAGGATGTACAGAAAAAGGAAATCCTTGTGAACCCTTGTGCAAACTGGTGCACCCCCTGTGGAAGACAGTATGGAGGTTCTTCAAAAAATTAAAAATAGAATTCCCATGTGATCCAGTCCCAATAATTCCACTACTGGATATTTACCCAAAGAATATGAAAATACTAATTCAAGAAGATCTATGCAGCCCTATGTTTACTGCAGCATTATTTAAAATAAGCAAATATGGAAGCAACCCAACATGGATAGATGAATGGATGAAGAAGAAGTGGTGTACACACACACACACACACACACACACGCACACACACACACACACTGGAATATTACTCAACCATGAAAGAACAAAATCTTGGCATTTGCAACAGCATGGATGGATCTAGAGAGCATAATGCTAAATGAAGTCAGTCACAGAAAGAACAATACCATATGATTTTAGTCATATGTGGAATTTAAGAAACAAAATAAATGAACAAAGAAAAAAGGGACAAACCAAAAAGCGGACTCTTAACTACAGAGAACAAACTTATGGTTACCAAAGAAGAGGTAGATGGAGGGATGGGTGCAATGGATGAAAGGGATTAAGAGTTCACTTACTGTGAAGAGCACTGAGTAGTGTATGGAATTGTTGAATCATTATAGTATACATGTGAAACAATATAACTCTGTTAACTACACAGGAGTTAAAAAGTAAATTAATTAATTTAATTTAACCTTTATAATTATTAATGACGAAAAGGACAAAAATTCCTATCACACATCATTAAGGAAAATGTTCTTATTTTAATAACTTATTAGAATGCTTAGCAAAAGAAATCTCCATTAAAAATGACATTTTTACAAAAGTGGGGTGAACAATGGTGATCAGAGCCCTTTTCTCTTATAAGAAATGTAATAGTGTCACCACTTCTGCCACACACAAGACTGACTGAGAGTCTTGCCCAGGAGTGTAGGAATCACTGACTGTCACTGATTTCCTCTTTTTTTGTTATTTTCTGTACTATTTTTCATCATATGTGGCATTTTGGGAATGAAACTTTATTAAAAGGTGCTACCCTATGGCAGTGGATCTAAGAAATGAGAATTCAGTGAAATAGAAACAACAAAGCTTCCAAAATAAATTATGTGGCTGAGATGAAAGAAGGGTAAATGGGTACAATTGACATGTCTATACAGAATTGATGTTTTCCACAAGTTTAAACAAACTAGTATGCTCTGTTTCTATTCTGTAAGGAGAGCTGCTAATAAGTCTTATCCCACAGATTGTGAATCTGTAATAAAGTTGAAGAAGAAACTTGTATGTATAGTAAATTAATTATAATCAGAATGTAAAAGTTACATTTCTGTAGATGTCCTATGTGGAACATGTAAAAATGGGAATAGCATGCCTAACTTGGTATGTAACTTCTTTACACACAACTAAAACATACAACAATTGATGTTAATCGAACATAATTAGAATCTGAATCTGATAAGAGGAGTAAGAAAAAGGGAACATATTTTTGTAGTTGTATGGGCTTGAGCTTTATTTAGGTGAGTATGTAATCTTCTAAAAATGTCACATAATGACCAAATATAGCCTATCTCTTGCTTTTGTTTAAAAAAATTACAGGAATACAGCCACACCCGTTAGTTTACATATCATCTATAGCTGATCTCATGCTACAACAACAGAGTTGAGTAAGCCTAAGTTGTTTATTATCTGGCCCTATCCAGAAAATATTTGCAAACCTTGTTTTCTGTTTTAAATTGAGGTTCATTTTTATCCTTTATTTCTTTAAATGTTGGAATGTGTTTAGTGGGTAAGAAGCTTATAGTCAAAATAATATGTAACTAAGAATAAAACTCTGTATTTTGCATAGGAAAAATCTGCCTGCTATGATTCAATTCAAATTTTCAAATATTTACTTAGTACTTACCACATACACAGCATCATAAATAATAAAAAATAATTGTAAGAATTTTTGGAATTTAAAATCAGGATAAAATATATATGTATCCCATAATGAAAAATCAAAGAACCACAAATAATACATTATCCATTCTTAAGTGACTAGATTTTTATTAATGATATCTAAGGCAAAGTATAAACATTCCATCCCACCGTATTTATGTAAAGTGCTCATAAGGAACCCTGGGAAAAAATGACAAAATCCTTTTCCAAAAATAGTAGATTTGCCAAATATTTACTTGTTCTTATGTACTTAAATAAGTTTGCCTACTTTTGTCTATTTACATGTTCTTCATGGCAATACATACTATATGTTGCTTAAATAATAAAACCTGTTTCTAATACAAAAATAACATATTCGTTTGGAAGTTTTCCTTTTCTAAACATACACTAGAAATTATAAAATCATCCTCTTTGTCTCAATTCTGCATCTGCTCACACCCCTAATTAATCTGTTGGTTACCTCTGCTTTGACTTGATCTGCAATAGTACTGATACTAAAGTGCTTGGGGAAATGGCAGGCACATCACACACTTTCCTGCTACATTTTCAGCTGTAAATACAGTCTTCAATGTCTGGAAACCTTAGAAAGGTTCAGGTAAAAAAGTTGTTTGTTCCATAATAAAGGGCAGCCCTTTTTATACCCCATCTATAACAAGATTTCATTACACCTTTGGATCCTAGTTGGGCAAGTTACGATGTTTATATTTGTGGAATATATGGGGCCAAGTTCATGATGAAATGGCATCATTTATCATTCAATCCACCCTGTGGTCATCAGAAGGGTATATAATCAAACACCCACTCCCTTACACACACACAGGTCACATAAAGTCTCTCAGGGTGATTACACATTATCACTGAAATTGTACATTAGAATGATGTTCCTTTTTCTCAGATAAAATTCAAAAGTCTATGGCAAAGACAACATGCTAAACTATATCATCCACTTAGACTACATTGTCCAAGAAATTATGGAATTACCTCCTGGAAATAAGTCCATTGTATTAGCTGTGAAATTAAGATAAGCTGAAGACAAGGATGTAAAGGCACACAGGTGGAGAGGGTGAAATGGCTGAAGACAGCAGAGGTAGCTGGCCATATTCACATCTATCATCATTTATCAAGTATCCATTGTATGCTTGTGAAAATATAAAGAGTTTTTAAGTGAAAGTTCATCTTTCACTGCTTTTGTCTGCTTGGGCTGCTATAACAAAATGCCAGAAAATGTGCTTCTGAATGAGAGAAATTTATTTCTCATAGTTCTGGAAACTGGGAAGTCCAAGCTCAAGGTGGTGGCAGATGCTATGCCTGGGGAGGGCCTCCTTCCTGGTTCCTAGAAGGCCATCTTTTCACTGTGTTCTCACTTTTGGAAGGGGTTTCTCTGTGGTCTCTTTTATAAGGGCACTAATTGCATTCATGACGGCTCCATCCTCAAGATCTAGTTACCTCCCAAGGCCCACCACCAAATATTAGGATTTAACACATGAATATGGGGAGGATGCAAACATTCAGTCTATAGTATTCAAATTTCACAAAGTAGACAAACAGGGAACATTTCCTAACTTGCTAAATCTGGCTAGCAAAATCCTGATAAAAACTGGAAAACAGCATGGAGTTCCTCAAGACGTTAAAAATAGAGCTACCCTATGACCCAGCAATTGCACTACTGGGTATTTACCCCAAAGATACAGATGTAGTGACAAGAAGGAGCACATACACCACAATGTTCATAGCAGCAATGTCCACAATAGCCAAACTGTAGAAGGAGCTGAGATGTCCTTCAAGAGATGAATGGATAAAGAAGATGTGGTTCATATATACAGTGGAATATTATTCAGCCATCAGAAAGGATGAATACCCACCATTTGCATCGACATGGATGAACTAGATGGGTCTATGCTAAGTGAAATAAGTCAAGCAAAGAAAGACAATTATCATATGGTTTCACTCATATGTGGAACATAAGGAATAGCACAGAGGACCACAGGGGAAGGGAGGGAAAACTGAACGGGAAGAAATCAGAGAGGGACACAAACCATGAGAGACTCTGGACTTCAGGAAACAAACTGATGGTTACAGAAGAGAGGGGGGTGAGGGGATGGGGTAACTGGGTGATGAGTATCAAGGAAGGCACGTGTTGTGACGAACACTGGGTATTATACGCAACTAATGAATCATGAACACTACATCAAAATCTAATGATGTGCTATATGTTGGCTAATTGAACATAAAAACAAAAAACATACTACAGAAAGTATAAAGATAAAAAAAATAATAACAAAGACATGATAAGAAATCGAGAAGTTGAGATCTCTTATGAAAACAGAGGTAAAATCTTAAACAATAAAAAAAAAAAAGAAGTGAAGAAAAGAAACACGAGATCCACCAAGACTGATGGTGAAGGCCCTGAGTTTAGACGGTTACCGCGTCACTGCCATTGTGTGAAACATTAACAACTTCAATAGGCACGTTTCCAAGGCTGTGAATATGACAGCAAAGCATCTCCACCCACTGAAGGCCATCATAAGGCCTATTCACCTAATAAAAACTGTAATTTTTTTTCCTACAATTACTTCCTTGTATTTGCCAAGTGCTTTCTGCAGGTTCTTGGCTTTAAGACCATCACTCACTTTGCATCCCATGATGGAAGAGTAGGGAAACCTCATCCCTAATTCAGGAGACTGGATGGGCCCGGTAACTTGGGGTTGAAAATGAGCACGGAAATGAGCAATCTTGTTCTTGGTAAAAGGAAAGAGTAAGAGAGGATAGTAGAAAAAAATGAGGAGAGGTTGAGAAGGAAGACTTAGAGAAAAATAAATGAATAAAATAAATAGGAAGTGCTAATTCTCCCCCTGCGTTTAGTTCCCCAGAAAAAAGGGAAACCAACTAAAGTAGTAAAACCTACCTATCCCAAAGGGAAATTCTAGGTAACAAAATCTTGAGCGAGATTCTTAATGTTTGAGTGAGATGTTGGGAAAATACACACAAAATAGCTCACAATAGGTAGGTTTATCATAAAGCTAATGAGATTTGGGTTTCAGCTTCCAAAGTCAGTGAGGGGTCCATACAATGTTTTCTCATGGCCATGTATTTAAAACGTTTGAAGAGGGAGATGCAGGCTTCCAGTTATGGAATGAGTAAGTTTTGGGAATAAAAGGCAGAGCATAAGGAATACAGTCAGTGATATGTAACAGTGACATAAGGGGCACATGGTAACCACACTTGTGGTGAACATGACATGATGTACGGACTTGTGAAATCCCTAAGCTGTACACCTGATACTAAGGTGATGTTGTATATCACCTATACTCAAAGAAAAATAACATTAAAATTAAATTTTAAAAAGATAATTTGACTATTACCCATTGAGTATTATTTATTTCCTGTCTTCCTTTCCTTTAAGATAACACTGGAGTGGCATGAAGGTCATTTTTAAGGATTTGGCTAAGAGGAAACTGAGTGGAGACTAGAGTTAATTCAGAGTTATGGGGATGTATTTATGGAGCTCAAGATCACTTCCGTGTAAAGTTATCATTAGCTGTAACATGTAGGGATAGGTGGGGTTTTAGGAAATACTTGTACCACCACGAGGCTGACTCATCAGCCTTATGGCCAGAGGCCTTATCACCCTATAGTCATGTACTCTGGCATCCTACAAGTTTGAGGATCAAAGAGAAGCTAGGTGTGAAATATGCAATACAAAAAGGTAGTCTTTGGAAAATTCTTCCAATTATCAAGCATGTAAATTTGAAAATAGAGTCAAAGATAATATATCCTCATTTCAAAGATATATTTGATAATTTAACATACGTAATTGTAAATGTATGAAATGTTTTTGAGGGGTATTATCTGAGTAGAATTTATCAAATTCCCATGTTTAAAAAGCTAAACTGACAGAAGTGAATACACTTATGTGTGAAATTGTATGTTTTATGTGCCCCAGTTATCAAAAATTATAAAAAAATCATTATGCTAGAGGAAAGACTAAATTAATTTTCTTTTCTATACATAAATACAAAATTTTCATGTTAAGAGACAATCAAAGAGTACATAAAATGTACAGGAGAGAACTATTACAGTAGTATGTGAGGCAGTTGATAACAAAACATTGCATTATTTTTCCATGTTTTGTGCTATTTGGTTTTTGTCAGCTTTTAAAATGTTTAACCTATTTCTTTTCTTTTTCTAAATAAACATTCACTTTCATAAATAAAAATATATAGGTCATCCTTCCACAAGCATTTATTAAATATCTACTCTATGCAAAAATTATACTAAGTAGTGGAATTCTAGCAGTGAACAAGATAAAACCTGTCCTTGTCCTCGTTAATATTACAGAAGGTAAGACAAACAGTGAATTACTAATGAAGCAATGATCTAATACAGTGCTACAAAAGAGAAACTCAGTGTGCTTCGAGCTCATGTGATAAAATAGGCCTGTCCCCCAAGGATAGGGAGGGAATGATGGTGAGGGATTTCTTAGGAAGGTGAATTGTGAGCAAACTTTTTAGGATGAGTAGGGATCATGTAAGTAAGTGGTTAGATGGGTGTGAGAAGAGTCTTTCTGGCAGAAGGGGAGCATATGATATGGCTCTGAAGAAGGAAAAACCATGGTATGGTTAAGAATTGAAAGATAGGGGCGCCTGGGTGGCACAGTCATTAAGCGTCTGCCTTCGGCTCAGGGCATGATCCCGGCGTTATGGGATCAAGCCCCACATCAGGCTCCTCCGCTATGAGCCTGCTTCTTCCTCTCCCACTCCTCCTGCTTGTGTTCCTTCTCTCACTGGCTGTCTCTCTCTCTGTCAAATAAATAAATAAAATCTTAAAAAAAAAAAAAAGAACTTGAAAGATAGACAAGTGGCTAATGACAGACCATGAGGTACAGCTGCGGGATTGCCAGTGGCAGGTGGCACAGGGCTATGTTAATCTTTGGTCTTTTATCACCAGAAGAAAGATTAGTTTTTAAAGTATTTGAGTGACATGCTTAGTAACAAATATAGTTCTGACTAATCTGTAGATGATGCCTGAAGGAGCATAGGATGAGAGAGGATTTTGTGGGAAGTCAGGTAACCCCTAATCATAGCTCAACCAGGATGATGGCAGAGAAGTGGGAAGATGAGAAATCTATTCTGGATAGAGGAAACAAGTGAAAAGAACAAGACAGAAGTGGGAAAATACAGAATATATCAGAACTTTGACTTATCCTATGTAGCAAAGCACATAGTGAGTCTTCAAAGGAAAGGAACAGAAAATGAACTTCAATAGATAGACCACCTCCTTGAAGTCTTTGCTCGGGAACTCTTCAATATTCTTTTAAAAAACATCTATGTCCTTCTATCGCTCTGTAACATGAATTCTGTTTTGTTCAGTTGTAGTCTAAGCTCTCAAAAGAGTGCTTAGCACACATAGAACAAAATGATTATGTGTGTGTTGAATGAATAAATAATGACTCCAAACAATGAAACAAACAAAAACCATGATTCTGTAAGAACTGTTTTCGAAGAGTTAATTCTGGTAAAAAGAGGATCCTTTTGTTGGTGATAGCTGGCACCTTCAAAATCTTCTCTAGAGGCACGGCTCAGTTGCAAGTTTCTCTGAAGACTAAGAACAGCTATATTTCTATTTTTCTTATCTCAAATTCTGGTGAGATTTCAAAATAAGATCTGCCAGGTGGGACTTTGCACTTGATTTGAAAAGGTGAAAATTCTGCTCGGCACCACTATCAAAATTTCTAAAAGGAGAGCTATCCTATTTCTTATTGAAAATTCCTTTATTTCATGAGTATTACCCGAGTATCTGCATTAGGCGCTCTATCATACTATTTAGAAATATCAGTGAACAAAGCAGGCACAGTGTCTCATGTCTAACATTAGACATGAAAAACAAGTACACAATGTAAAACAAACTAAATTGACAGTAAAATGTTTTTAAAAACATGTTAATTGCTTTGGAGGTAACAAAAAAATGAAAAAGTTATGGAGATCACAGATGGATGGCTCTCCTTTAGATGAAGTGATTGGAAAGATTTTCCAAGGAGGAAATATTTCAGCTATGATATGAAAGACGAAATATTTTCCCTGGAAGTAGCTAAAAATTTGGCAAAGGGAACAAAAGTCTCTAAAGCAGGAAGGGGCTCGACAGGATGAAGGGGAGGAAGGAAGGAAAATCATGACAACAGGGGTCTTTATTGATGGCTTACTATGTTCCAACACCATGCTAAGACGTTACCTCTATTATATCTTTGAAGTCAGACAACTTCACCACTATCTCATCACTTTAGAGTTGAGGAACAAGTAAAAGAGAGAAAGTGATTTGCCCAGGATCACACAACACAAAGTCACACACAGGTGTAACAATATTCAGGCAACCGAACTCAACTCCATATCAATTATACAAGGGCTTGCAAGAGGCTGCAAAGTTGTGTGGAGTCAAGATCTGGAACTGGAATTCAAGTATTAGCTATGCACTGCTCTTATCAGCATAGAAGCTTATCATATATGATAGTGTCTTCATTCCATAAGATTTTAGATTGGTAGTAAGGGTTTCCTTTTTAATAACTACAGATGGCCTTTCTTGGATAAAGCAGCAACTGAATGTTTTAATAGCATACTTATATATTCTGGAAAACATTCTTATATTTCAGAGAAAATTTTAAAAATACTTAAATAAATGAAGAGAGATAGAGTATTCATGGATTAGATAATTTAATTTTATCAAGATTTCATTTCTTCCCAAACTGATTCATATATTCATAGTCATCCTACCTATAATCCCAGAAACTTTTTTAAAAAAGGGAAATTGACAAGATTTCTAAAATCTAAGTGGAAATGCCAAGGACCTTGAAAAAAATACATATATATATATCTTGAAGAAAGAGAATGAAAATAGGAATGCATGTAATTTGATTTCATGACTCACTATAAATCTAGAATAATCAAAATGATGTGGCATTGGCTTAAGAATCAAAAAAATAGATCAATAGAAATCCACTGATAGCTCAGAAATAGATCTACCCTTATAAGTTCATTGTGTTTATGACAAAAGCACAAAAACCATGATTTGTAAAAGAATGACTTTGCGAGGTGATAGAATAATTGGATATCTATATCTACATCTATATATATATTTATATCTATCCATATATATGTAAGATGACCTCTACTCACTTCACAGCATTCCAACCAGTCTTAAGTGTTAACTTGCTTCAAGCTTATGCATTCCTTGCTGGCTGACCTAAGTCCCTGATGACCCGTAGCAAAACTAACTTCCTTTCCTTGAGAAGTGAAGGACCAAACTTTCCCAGAAAGCCCTGACTACATTGGAAAACAGCTGCCAGGGATGCCAGCAAATCCGTTCAAGATATGTCAACATATGACTAACAGCCTGGGCACCTGCTTCTCCTGCAGGCAGCCCCCCTCCCCTTCCCCACACCTTCCCATTTTTAAACCCTCTGGCTTCCCCTAGCTGGGGAAGATGGTCTTTGAGACATCAGTCCACCATCTTCCCAGGTTGCTGGCTGCCTGAATAAAGCAAACTTTCCTTTCCCACCATCACTTATCTCTCAGGTATTGATTTTTGATCAACGAGCAGCAAACCTGAGTTCTGTCCAGAGATACTCACACCTTGTACCCAATAAACTGATTAATTCCAGAAGAAGAATATTCCTAAATATAAAAGCAAAAACGATGAAACTCTAAAGAAAAACATAATGGAATATCTTCCTAACTTGAGGGCAAGAACAGATTTCTTAGGTTACAGACAGTAATAACCTTAAAAGTGACTAATTAGACTTCATCAAAACTGCTAAAATTCTGATCATTAAAAGACATCTTTAAAAAATATAGGCAAGCATTAGTGTAAAAGAAAACATTCATAAAACATATATCTGACAAAGGACTCATATAGAGGATGTGTATACTCACATCTACAACTAAAAAATAAAAGAAAAAGAAAAACAGATACTTTAAAATAAAAGATATACTAATGACCATTACACAGTTGGAAACCGCTCAAATTATTCATTGTTATGGAAATGTAAATTAAAACCACAGTGAGATACCACTGCACACCCATCAGAATGATTGAGAGTAAAACAGACTGACAGATCAATGTTGGCAAGAATGTTAAACAATCAGAACTCTCAGAAATTGCTAGTGGAAACTTAGGATGGTACCATCACTTGAGAAACATTTTGGAACATTTCCCATAAACTAAACATTTACTTTATTACCATGTCACTCCTAAACATATACTTAAGAGAAACGAAAAATATATTCACAAAAAATCTGTGCAAGAATATCCATAAGGCTTTATTTATAATAGTTCAATTCAACAAGCAACTTCAGTATCCATCAACGGAAAAATTAGTATATTCAAACAATTGAAAACTACTCAGCAGCAAAGAAAATATACTACTGACACTTGCAACATTTGTGATCAATATCAAAAATGATATGCTAATCTAAAATAACCTTAAGCTGAAGAGTACATGCTATACAATTCTAAGTATTTGAATTTTTATGACCATGAAACTAAACATTGTTGTAAAAAAGTGGGATGCTTATCATGGGACTGGGGACTTGAAAAGGGCAGAAAGAAACTATCTGAGGTGGTGATGTTATTTTATATCTTGACATGATATGGGTTACACAGATGTAGACAGTTTTCAGAAACTAGTGAATACATACAAATTTTGTGTATTGCATTGAGCAAATCTTACATCAAAAGAAAAACATTGCAACCAAATTATCATTATCCGAATAACATTATCATTAACCAAATCCTCATTAATGGTATGAATACTGATGTCTTTAGGAGAAGGTATAATGATTCCAATTTCCTTTGAAAGGTATCATAAATAACACAGCTTGACAGATGGAAAAGGAATGAATAGATGTACTAATATGTGATAATTATAGTAATATGTTCACAGTAACATGTTAGTAAGCCTATAGAGATTCAGTGTAAATATTTTTCAAATTTGCTGTGTACTAGAAAATTTTAATACTTCTATAATGGAAAAATAATTTTCTCCAACACATTTTTGGTACAACTTATATTTTTCTAGTAACATTTTTCTACCGGCATAGTTTTATTGCTTTTTTTTAAAGCAATAAAAAGACTGAGTTCATTTTAAGTAAAAATATATATATATATATATATTTATAATTCTAACAGCAATTAAAAGAAATTCACAATTAAATGGCCCTTCCCTTGTGTGGGTAGTAATATATAAAATATATAAAATAACATATAATGTATATACCCCCCTGCTAATTGGATACCATTGTGACAAACTTATTTAGGTGACTAGCTCAAGAATGTGTGTGATATATCAGTTTTGACCTTATAGCATAGTTGTCAAATCTACACATAAAGATTCTGGCATTAACATGTATTTTCATTTATTTATCTTAAAATATATGCAAAAGGAAGAAATGGATTTCATTGAACTTACATTAATAGGTACATGAGCTATAACCACAGATAGGACAATAAATGTATAAAGTACTGGATTAGAAAGAGAAAGTTGCTGTATGTGGAGAAAATAATCTTTCATTTATTAAAGAGTGGAAAAATTAGGAGAGGCTAACTATTGGCATTTTAGATAATTGCTTGATATATCCCATATTACACACTGCAAAAGTAAAATTTTAAAAAATCTAGAAATTAGCTTTTATCAATAAAGTGAGTGCTAATGCCAGCTATAACCTTATTTTCTACAACTTCAAAGCTCTGTGTATTTCTTGGAAGACCCTAGGCACATGTGAAAAAAATGGAGAGAATTTTTATTTTTGTATGAAATGACTCAATATTATAAAGATGTCAGCTTTCCTAAGTTACGAAAGGAAGGTAATCCACCCCCCCCCACATACACACATAAATACTAGCAAGCTCTTATAAGGAGCAGGAAAAGTTGATAATGAAGTTCAAAGGGAAAGCAACATATATGCAAAAAATAGCCAGGAAATTATGGAAAAAGCAAAGTTATGAGAAAGGATCAATACCACATGATGTTTTAATATATAAGCCCTTTATAGAAAAACAGAGTAGTACGGATACATAAGAAGACAGTTAGAAATCTGATAAACTAGACTGCCGGGAGATAGACTTAGGTACACATGGAATTTAGTATCTGATAGAAGAAGCATCTAAATCCTCAGGTAAAGATGGATTATAACAGAGTGCTGAGACAATGACTGACCATTTGAAAATCATGTACTCTTAGTCTCAAATCTCATAATATGCATAAGCACAAACTCAGAGTAAATCTGCAACTTAAATATAAACAAATAAATTTTAAAAAAGAAAGAAACCTTATAAAAGCCATAAGAAAACATGGATGTATTACTCTATAACTTGAGCATAGGAAAAGTTTTTTAAACTATACCTGGAAATTCAGATAAAATAAAAGATTGATGAGTTTAACCATAAGAAACAAACACTTTTCTGGATAAAATCTACTATAAATATAGTCAAAAGAGAACTGAAGAACTGGAAGAAAAAACTACAACATATATCACAGATAAAGAGCCAATATCCCTAACATATAAAAGCACTCTTTAAAGTTATAAAAATCCTTAAAAATCCTACAGAAAAATGAGCGAAAGCATCACAAACAATTCACAATGAAAGATATAAACATGGCTCTTAAACATAGTAAAATATGTTTAGTCTTGAAATTGGTGGAAATAAAAACTGCCTGACATACCATTTATCACCTAAGAGAATGGCAAAAAAAAAAAAAAAAAAAAAAAAAATCTTAAAAGTAGGAGGACACGTTCTGTTGGAAAAGCCCTGGGAAATAAACACTCTCATAATTGCTTGTGGGAATGCAAATCAATACAACCCTCTTGGCAAATATCTGACAAGTATGCTTTTTTATCTTTTAACTGGTAATTTCACTTTGAGGAATTTGCCATTAAGATAGGCTTTAAAGAATACATATGAACAAGATTCTTCATTACAACATGGTTTGTAATTGCAAAGAGCTGGGAAAAACCTAAATGATGCAGGATTGCGTGGACTCTGATGCACCCAGGCAATGGAGCACCTTGCAGCTGCGAAAAAGAGAAAGCTCTACGCGCACCGTCTGCAGATTTCCTAACTATCTGCTCAAAGGACCCAGACACAGTGATATCCTTGTGGTAGTGAACAGACCTAGCGCCCATCACATGGTTTCTAAATGCATTTTTCACAAAAAGGAAACAGAGCATCAGGGCTTCTTGGAAAAATATCTAATTCCTAGGGTATGGCTGGGGAAAAGAAGTAATAAAATTAACCTGGATCATCTTTTGTGCCAGAAAGAGTAAAGGACTTCTCAAAGAGTAATGGTGACATGCCAAAGGACACTGGAGTCAGCTTAGAGGGACTTACACGCAGGCCAAATCTGAAACAGTCTGATTATCAATATAATGATAGTAATGGATTATCACTCATTATAAATGCTTAAGTAAATAATTAAATTGGACAGTAGAGAAATCTTCATGGTAGAATGCCAACTAATTAATACCAAAGGCGTGACAAAATTGGAAAATCGCCATTTGACAAGATCATAATAATAATCACTGCAAGCAAAAATTATCTGGATGCTAATACAGAAAGTGAAATTACCATGTGGAATGGAATATGTACATGATCTCAAAGTATCTCCCCTACTGTATTTATTAATTACAAAAGAAAAGGGGAAACATTAAAGTGATGACACTACCTTAACCAAAGTCAGTCTCATCAGCGAAGGGAAAATTGGGCATCCCATGACTGGTACTATAATACCTTGAGAAGGGATGTTCATTAATTTTGTGGCATTCCTGACAAAACGCATAATGCAATCATGAGGAAACATCATAAAAGCCAAATCAAGGACATTCAACAAATAATAAACTGTTATCTTAAAAAAAAAAAAGTCAAAGATATGAAAGAAAAGTTTGAGGAACTGTTCCAAAGGGCATTAATGGGCTCTGTGCCACATATGGGTTGGATCCTGGACCAGGAAAAAAATTATTTTGCCACATTTGTTATATGTATAATGATATTAGTAGAATAAGTGACACAGTTTGAACAAAGAATGAAGATTAGACAGTAACATTTTCATTGTTGTTAATTCCTTGATTTTGATAATTGCCCTGTGGTTAAGTAAAACATTGTTTTTATTTTTAGAAAACTCATTGAAGTCTTTAAACATAAAGGGATATCATATCAGCCACTTATTTTCAAATATTTTATAACATTTGAGGAACCTAAGTAAAGGGAGGGAGACATGAAACGTCTTCCTACAATTCTAGTAAATCTTCTATAAATCTAAAATTAATTCAAAATGAGAATCTTAAAATATTTACACATATATTTATATGTTATATAATGGTGCGTATAAATATAAATTATACATAAAAGAATCTATATTTTTATATTACCATTATAAATCCCAATTACCATTAGATACTCTCCTGGAAAACACTAACATTAAAGAATTGGTAAATGGAGATTTAAAGTAAAATACATTCTATGGGCCCTACAATATTCTTAGCTACAAATTGAAGGAGTCACAGATTGTACATGCCTTCATTTATTTATTATTTTTTAATATCTCGCCTATGTCATCAGCCCTCTGGAAACACTAGAATAATTAAATTCTCACCAGTTAAATGTGTAGAATAATTAAAGTTGTCAAAACCTCCAATGTGCACAGATCCTGAGGCTATTCATATAAACAAAGCCAAGCAACATAGATGGAGTCACTTTAAGGTCATTTTTAGCATTTTTGAGTTAAAAAAGAATGACACATAAAACAGTATAAACTATCTAATATGGAACTTATGAAATCTTAGCAGGAATTTTATATTTAGAACAGAAATATAACAAATAACAGGTTAATAGGTTAATAACTGTTGGATTTTTTTTTTCCTGAATGTCATCTTCTAATAACCAGAGTTAACCACCCCATTCTTTTTGCATAAAAAAAGACAAAGACATCTTTGATAGTAGAAAAAGTTACGCATCCTGAGAAACCAACTTAGGGTGCATCCTTCCCAAAGGGTGAGGCTCTTCAAAATCAAGGCATGGGGTCTGAAGCATTGTGAAAAGCTACCTAAGTAATTATTGTGATTTCTATGCAAGGAGCAAAGACAAAAGCTAGCTAGGCCTGTCATCATCTTGTATGAAATTTTTATGTTAAGGAAACTCCTAATCTAGATGGCACTGTAAGTTCACATGCAGAGTTCCTTCTCTGTTTCAAAAAAACAGCAATGATGAACAGAATAAAAATGTACAGTCAAAAAATAAAAACGTACATGAAGAAGAAACAGAACAGAAGCAAACAAACAAAAAACAAGTGAAACTAGATCTGCAGGCTTGCTCTGGGAATAAAAGCAAGTGAAGGTGGTCTGCAGTTTCATCTCCTGAAGGACAATGAATACTTCAATCAACCAATGTGGCAGGTAGAACTGAATCCAGATAAACGGCCTGCAATAAATACACACCGCGGAATCCCTCTGCCCTTAAAATGAGGCTGAAAAATGCACAGCTGAGCCCCACCTGCAACTAGGGCTTCAGTAAGTTTGTTTACGTAGGAATACAGTGGGATGTAGCATCCGTGCTAGGCAGCTGTCCTAGCTCCTTCTGATGCCACAATATTGCCACGGTTAATAGAAGGACTGCGAATATGGCTCAGGACTGAGGACCAGGGGACTCCCCGTGGGGAGTCATGGGGAAGAAAGAAAGAAACAAACTAAATCGTTAAAGCAGAGAGAGAAAATTCACTCCATACAAGTCTGCAACCCAAAATTCCAAAATGTATTAGTAAAACTTTAGAAGTTAGCTAACCAAATAATAATTAGGAGATGAAATCCCTAAAATTGAAGGAAAGGAGAAAAGCAATCTAAAAATGACTGTAAAACCTATGTTCAGGATTTTCAAAATACAACTGAAAAGTGTTTATAAATAGAAAAAGAAACTATTAAACAAACGAACAAACAAAACCCAGAAATGAAGCAAGGAAATATAACATAATAACATAAATAATGAATTAGAGCTCAACAAGTATGAAGTTTCGGTTATACAAGGTAAGTAAGTTCAATGGATCTGTTACCGGTGGCGAGTCTGTGTTGTATGAATGGATGTCTCCGTCCTTGGATTTACCTGAGGATCCCAGCTGGAATAGAGACAGCCAGAAGGGGAAGTAGCAAACACAAAGCAGTTTATTAAAGCGAAACTACACACTGAAGGTGGGAGAGCTGGAACCAGCCTCCAGGTTGTTTGGGATTAGATATTATTGGGTTTTTCTGGGCTGGGAAGGAGCAGTAGTGGTCTCTAATGGAGGCTGCCTCCAATCATTGTGGACTCCTCCCACAGGCTGGGAGGGGGAGCTTTTGGCCCTATAAAATTCATACTAGAACCATCTTGGCAGCCTCTCTCAATTGAGAGGACTGGGCTGTACCCGAAAGGCAAATGCATTACAATGAGTCTAGGCGTTACCCTGGGGCAGTGGTGGAAGAGGAGAGTGAATGCTCTGCACTTATGGGTCTTAATTTGTCAGCCCCAAGGTCTTGGAAACCACAAGGTCAGGATGTTGTGCCCCTGGGCTTCTAATATGTAATCTGTTCCTCGTTGCCCTTGCCTCCAGCTCCTGTCTCCATCATTCATTCCTCCCTGAAGGACTTGGGATTGGCCCGGGGTGTTCCAAACCTTGTTCTTGTCTAGTTTCTACCTAACAGATCTGCTATGCAACACTGTACTTATAGCTAACAATACTGTACTCTCAAAATTTTAAAAGGCTTGATCTCATAATAAGTGTTCTTCAGAATATAAAAAATAACTAATGAATTTAAAATTCTTGAAATGAAAAGTGTACCGTGAAATGAATTAAATGACCCAGAAAGAGACAATACCTCCAGGCTGCACACAAAGAGAAAAAGGAAAATGGAGACACTTTCAGAAATGATCAGAACACAGAAAATTCACCCACAGCACAGAGAAAGAGATTTTTCAAAATGCGTACAGGTAAAGGATTCTATTTGGTCCAGTATGGATTCAGTTGATCCCTGAATGAATAACCTGTAATCATCCTTCTTTAGAGTAAACAGGCAAAAAGATCTTAAACAGAAGGGAAGAAGTGCCTTTTAATACATTTTTTTGCTATGGAATGATTGTCATTAATTTCTATTTCCTGAGAAAAAGGAAAAAAAATGTTACATCTTGGTAAATGGTGATTTAAGACCTAGCATATATTCCTGAACACTTAACAGAACATAGGATTATGTATTTGGGACACAGAAAAGAGAACAAAATTTCCATTTGAACGTGTTCCAGCAAATGGACATGTCAGGTAGGTAATTTGCATATAATAACCTAAAACTGGGGAAGATTTGGGGCTTGATATGCAAACAGAGTAGACTAACCCCATTGACTATTTAAAGGCAGGGGACCAGATGAAACAGCTCCCAAGGACTTGCAGAAAAGAAGATAGTAGGTCCAGGTTGGAGTTCACAGCCCTTCCACATTTAAAGTTGAAGTACAAAAGCAGGGTTTAGCAAAAGAATTCTCAAGGAGTGGCCAGTGAAGTGGAAATAAACCAGAAATGCCTCTGGTGCTAGAAAGAGACACAAAGATTATTTAAGTGGGGCCCTGGGGCAGGGTATGAGGGCGGTGGTGAGCAATCCCTTTAGAATATGGAAGAGAAATGGCCCTTCAATTTGGAAAACTAAGGTGATGGAGAGTGACTGACACTCAGGCAGTTTAAATCTGTTGTCATAGTTGAATTTACATGTTAAGTAAGGTATAGCTAGTCAAATTTCTAGGTAAAAGACAGTAACTGTGATATCTTCCTTACTGTGGGATTGGGGGAAAGGGCAGAAAGGATTACACTTCTGCACTCGATAGTGACTGTCTCGTTCCTCTCATTCTTGGCAGTGACAGAATAATTACCTCTTAGCACTAATCGACCACCCAAAGGCCTTCTGAGGCTTCAACCTTTCAATTCCCCCCACTGCACAAAATTACATCTATGTAATGTAATAGGCAAAAACGAACCACCTTAAACATAAAATTCAAATTTAGGATCTTGGTTTTATTAGTACACTAATCTGAAGAAGATCAAAGCATTTTTTCCCTCTTTATGTACCTAGACTCAGGAATAAAAATTGTAACGTGTAAAATTCATATATATCCCCGTTTTTGGTCTGCTTGGGCCACTATAACAAAATACCACAGACTGAGTGTCTTATTAAAAACAAAACAAAGCAAAACCAAACAAACCAGCTATTTATTTCTCATAGTCCCTGAGGCTGGAAGTCCAGATCAGATTGGGTATCTGGTGATGACACCACCTTCTGAACCGTAGACTGAACTTCTCAATGTGTCCTCATCTGGGTGAAGGGGCAAAGGAGCCCTCTGGGGTTCCTTTTCTAAGGACACTAACAGCGTTCATGAGGGCAGAGCCTTTTAAGGACCCCACCTGCAAATACCATCACATTGGGGATTAGGTTTAACCATGGAAATTTGGGGGGAACACAAACATGTAGTTTACAGCATCCCATAAAATGTTACGCAGAATTCAACAGGAAAGTAACATCCATAGAAGCATCCAAACAGCAAACTTTTCCATGCTTCTCTTTAAAAATTATTACTCAACTTTTAAACCAGCACCATGAAAGTATTTCATGATTTACCTTGAGTGGGCAGGGCAGTGATGAAGTGATTTTCCAGGCACGGGAAGACTACTCTATGGGCTCCATTGGGACAGTGAGGAGGGAGTGGTGCGGTCCAGAACAAACAGAAGGAAAATGCCTATCAAACCCTTTTTCATGTTGTGACAAGTCTCATAAATTTTGTGGAAGGAAGGACATTTACCTCTGAGTAGGAGACACTCTTGATATTCAGGCTGAAACTTAACTTGGAAAAGTAAAGCAATGCGAGTACAATGTTGCAATGTGGCCTTGTATCATCTTGTCCTTTAATTTCTACAGGCGCCGTCTTGACACATCACGAGGATGAGTGTTGCCCCTACCCCTAACCACTGACCATTTTTAAGGGGATAACCTGAATTGCAAATTCAGACTTCTGGTGCTAGAATTGGTAATATGAATTCATTTGGCTGCATCTCTAATTATTTAGGCATTAAATGTAGTGATTTTCCTTCACTGAGAGAAAGATTAAAATCTTTTCAATTGGTATAAAATCACAACATTCAATACATTACAAAATTTAAATGAATACCTTCTATATTTTATAGCTTTTTAATTGAGAGCAATAAACACATAACACAAAGGTGCTCGAAACTGTAGCGTACAGCTGAACAAATTATTTCAAAGTGAACATCCATAAAACACCACTGAGAAGCCTTCTTCATCACTTCATTCAATCACCAATAACCATCTACTTTCGACTCCCCAAAGAGTTTTATCATAATCACTTGTTTTTATTTATTGTTTCATCCCTAAACACTACAGTTCAGTTTGCCTGGTTTTGAAGATTGTATAAACAGACTTGTCTATGTTTTATGTTAACTTCTTATGCTCAAAATTATGCTTGTTTCTCTTATACTGTTGTTTGCAGAATGGTTGGTTTGTTTTCATTGTTATATTATATTCAACTGTCTGAATATAACCAAATTTATTTGAACATTTTCCTGTTGATAGACATCTGGGTTGTTTAAAACTTTCAGTTATTTTTATTTACATGTTCAAAGAAATACATATACACATATTTCTCTTGGGCATATATATTGGGGCAGAAATTTTGATCATAAAATATGTGCACCTTCAACTTTACTAGATAATCAAAACTTACTTTTTCCAAGTGGCATTATCAATTTACAGTCAAAGGTGCTGCACTAGAAGAATTCTTGCTATTCCCTATTCTAATACTTGCTAATATCAATCTTTTAATTACAACCCATTTGGTGGACATTGATATCCAATGGAAGTTTTAATTTACATTTATCTGGTCAATAATGAAACTGAATACAGTATAAACAGAGGGCTAACTTGTAGCTAGTCTATGGTAACTCTAAACTTTTCTCCAGGGATTTCTGGAACTATGGTGATTATTTTTGACAAAAGGGGAGGGTGAAGCATACTAGCTGGTGATTTATGGAATGCAGTTTAAAGTCAGAACTTGCTTGGCAGCACTCAACACCAAAGGTAGATACAATGTTCATTAAAAGTGTGTAGATGGATGCTTTGTACCTCTTTTATCTGGTTACACTGCCTGATTTTAGCCTTGGAACTAATGACATGTATAGACCTCTGGGTAAATTTGTTACCTTGACGGTTTACAATTGCAAATGAAGCTCACCTAAGTGCCTTTGTGAAAGGACCCTGAGAGTTGGGCCTGAAAGTCTCAGACATTTGTGATATTTGCTGGAGCTGCCTTTATCTATTAACGGTAGTTATGGCTTTATGTGGGTATATCCTATGAGTACTTTGGATTGTCTGGTTCTGTGTAATAACAGCAGACAATTGCATATATTTTAATAGACATTTGGGTCCACTCAAGTATAAAAATCCTATTTAAGTCTTTTCAGTTCTCCGTGGTTTTCTATGAGATTTGCCATGTTTTCCCCATTGATTTCTAGAGGTTTCTCACAGCCTTCTCCTTTACTTGATTTCTCATCCTCTTAGCAGTGCCTTTTAATGAAAGATAGTAACTAATTAAATGTTGGTGGTAGGCATAATTCTAAGATGACCTCTTCGTGTATGTAATTACCAGGGCTGGAAGCGAAGAGCCTGGCTGATCACTAGTAAGGCAACAGGACCTAAGTGAGGCAACCAAAACAAAGTGAAATCTGCCATAACCATACAACCTCAGAAGCAGACTCTAAGCTCCTGATGGGCACTCAGGTCAGTTGATACCTTGTTTTCAGCTTGTGAGACCCTAAATAGAGAACCCAGTCATGCCATAACTGAATTTCTGATCTACAGAACTATGAGCAACTAAATGAGTGCCGTTTTAAGCCACTAAGTTTGTGGTAATTTGTTATGCAGCAATAGAAAGCTTATTCGTGGTTTGATTGATCAATTATTTCATTCGTCATTTTTACTTTGTGTGTTCTGTTAAAAAGATCACCTTAAGTCAGAATTATAAAGGTAACATTCTGTATTTTTCTTGGTGTTATATCAATTTGTTATCATATTTATATCTACCATCAAAATTATTCTCAGGGAGTATGGTTTCCTAGATAGAAATTTCAAATGATTCTACAGATAATTTTTATAAGTAATAAATGATTTTAGTGAGGGTACTAAGGACGCCATGTAGAATAGCATCAAAATATCAAGTTCTGGGTCTCCAGGTGGCTCAGTCAGTTAAGTGTCTGCCTTTGGCTCATGTCATGATCCCAGGGTCCCGGGATCAAACCTCACTTCTGGCTCCCTGTTCAGCAGGGAGCCTGCTTCCTCCTCTCCCCTGCTCACGCTCTCTATCTTGCACTCTCTTTCAAATAAATAAATAAACATCAAAAAATTTAAAAAAATCAAGTTCTTTACAAATAAATATAACAATAAATATATAAGCTCTTTATACAGAAAAATGTAAGTTATTATTGAGAAAAATGAATAAGAACAAATTATATAGGGGGATAGTTCATATACATGATTGGAATAAGTAATTAATATAAATATGTCAATTAATTCCAAAATGCTCTATCAATTCCTTGCAATGCCAATGTAAAATTTCATTAGATTTGGTGGTGGTGGGTGTAGTTATATTACGGCAGTGGTTTGTTTATATTAGTTTTGAATAAATCATAAAATTTACATGGAATTAAAAATTATCAAATTTAGACAAGTCACTTTCAAGAACAAATTCTGGAGAACATGCTCTAGGAGATACAATAATTATATAGAGACAATCGACTGTGTTGGGAGGAAGGAGTACGATGACAGAAATTCACTTTGGATTCAGGCAATAAAGAGATAAATTGTCTATACAGATTTTAAAAGTTATTTATAAAAAGTGACCAGGTGTTTTTTTTTTTTAATTATTATAATTAATATGCACTGGAAATTCTAAATAATATTAATGATAAAGTTTTCCTACCTACCAAGATGGTCACTGCCAGTATTCCCCTCTTGGTATGCAGTTGGACTTATTAAAAAATAAAGTAATTAAGGCAGTATGGTAATAGCACAAGGGTAGACAAATGTCCAATAGGATCAAATAAAGCCCCGAATAGGAACAATTAAATGTAACATTGACTTTATGACAGAGATTGCTCTGTGTAGCAGAGAAAAGAATGATCTTTGCAATAAGTGGTCCTAAGTACACTAAGGGAAAAAATTACGCTTTGACCTTTATACCAAAAAAAAAAAAAAAAAAAAAGCAACTGTAGGTAGACTGTATATCAAATCTGTGACAGATATATTTATATCACAGCTGGTTTTCCAACACATTAAACTTTTTTAAACTTCAAAAAAATTTTTAAACATGTTATTTTCCATATTGTATTGCAAATCTTATGTTTAAAATACCTTTTCCACTCAAATCTTTCTGTTCTTTGTATTTTAGATCTATAAACCACAGATATATTGTGAATTTGTAAACTTTCAGGTCTTGACCATTCTAACTACATGATATTCTGTAATCTGAGAATTGAATAGTTATTAACACTGAGAAGCTGAGCAGATGGATGAGACCATAGGTCAAATAAATGACAAGAAACATTAAAAGGCAGAACATTTAAGTGAAAATCTCTTTGCTTGCATGGTAATAGAATGATCCTTTTGGGTGTGATTGTGAAGCAAAAGGTTTTACATTTCTATGTCAGACCACCTCTTGAAATAATCTCTTTCCAACATATCACAAATTCATTATGTGTTAATTTTAGGCTAAGAAATATTTTGGGTCTGACATTTAAGTCTCCATTCTTAAAAATTAAAGCTATGCAGAATCAAGAAAAATTTATTTGGAAACACCAGATGTTTGGTATTATTTAAACTCAACATCTGGATAATTGGGATTTTTTTCCTTCTCATCCAAATGATTTGACGTCATGTGGGCACAAGCACTGTGTCTTCTAGAAGTATGTTTAACAGTAGGTGAAACCATATGGATAAACTTAATTTCTATTAAGATAATCAAAATGAAGCATAGCTATTTTATTTTTTTCCAACGATTTTATCTATTTATTTGAGAGAGAGAGAGTGAAAGGGAAAGAGCACGAGTGAGTGGGGTGAGGGCAGAGGGAGAAGCAGACTCCCCACTAAGCAGGGAGCCCAATGGGGGGCTTGATCCCAGGATTCCAGGATCATGACCTGAGCCAAAGTCAGACACCTAACCAACTAAACCACCCAGACACCCCAAAGTATGGCTATTTTAAAGTTTCTATAACACAGGGAATAGAATTTGACAATATATTCAAAAGTCATTTGACCTTAAAAATATTTTGAAGCATTTCAGAAACGAATTAGCTTAACATTGAACATATTAGCAGGTCTTGCCAATGAAAAATGACTGATTAAGCCATTATAGAGTATATAGCATTATTAAAATGCCAGATACATAATAAGTGTTTAATAAACATTTGCTGGATAAAGTTAGAGCTAAATATGACAGGATACCTTATATGATAGAATAGGACTTATAGAGTTTCATGAACACAGGATTCAAATATAATTCTATCTTATTTACTTTTCTAAGAAAACACTTAAGCACCATTGACACTTAATAACATAAATATCTCCTACTTCTTCCTATTTGTTAAAAAATGTTAACTCAGTCTTGAGAGCTCAGTTCTTCCATATTCTAGGAAGAGAGCAAAATAGAGACTCTCATCTCTTTATAGGTACTACTTTCTTTGATGCTGTTATACAAATTGAAAATTGTTTTGGTGTAATCTGATGGGTTATTATCCCGAGCTTCTGCGAATAATTTCCTCCCTAAAATCAATGTAATAATCCTACAGACTTGAGTCCCACACTTAGGCTCTCAGTGTCTCCAGCCTAGACTCTCCCTCTCCTCAGGGTAGGACTGATTCCCTTTGGGACTCTTGATTGCCTATCCTTACTGTGAGCCTCCAGGCAAATTTCCCAAACTTGGAATCTCTGGAGCAGATTCACTTCTAGAAAAAAAATAAGTTTTGCTTCCAAGGTATCCAACAAAAGGTTGGATACTAAATACTGATTCTAAGTCTTAGCTTTTGAAGATTTTATTTATTAGTCAGAGAGAGAGAGCGCACAAGCAGGGGGAGTGTCAGGCAGAGGGAGAAGCAGCCTCCCCGCCCAGGACCCTGGGATGGGACCTGAGCCGAAGGCAGAACCTTAACCGACTGAGCCACTCAGGTGTCCCTCTGTAAGTATTAGCTTTTGAAAAAAATGTTTTAGTCTCATTAAATTTAAAGTCCATGATTAAAAAACCAACAAAAACCTATTGTGCTCACTTCTTATGATGACCACCAAGTAAGGTACAAAATTGTTGAACCCCTAAATTGTATACCTGAAACTAAGAGCACTGTATGTTAACTATGCTGGAATTAAAATTAAAAAAAAAAAAATAGAAAAACCCCTGTTGTCCTCTTTTCTTAACATAAAACCTTAATTGTTTTCAAGAAAATGCCAACAATTTTTATAGTGATAAAAAATTATACTAACATTTTTTTCTCTTTTGTCCATTTTACACTAAACAAAGGATGCAGTTAGCCAACTGGTCAAGGACTGTAAGCAAATTAAGGTACTTTAGAATGTTTGTTTTTTGTTTGTTTGTTTGCTTGTTTCCAGTTTTTATTTGAATTCTAGTGACTTAATATATAGGGTAATATTAGTTTCAGGAGTGAATTAAATTGGAAATATGGGCAACTGAAATGACTGTTTTTTCATTATCTTCATTTCACTTGGTCTTTAACAATAAAATTAAATGGAAGACCAAAGTAAAGATATACATGTATCAAGGAAAAAACAGCATTAAACTTAAGATATTTCTATATCATAAGGGTCTTAAATATTAAATAGTTTAGTGAAGGAATATTCTCTTATTCCCACATAATTTTAATGGAATCGGTCTTGTCTATATCAAAATATAGAAACATGGATTCTCTGCACCTTGTGAACAGTAATTACATTACAATTCTATATTTCTAGGGTAGTATGAGTGTTTCCTAGGCTGAGAACACCTAGGGGTCCAATGGCAAGAGGTCCTTTTTTAACTAGAAATTATTTTTATTTTTCCATAAGGATGCTTTTAATTTCATTTCTCTCTTCACACTCAGAAGTGAAAGCACAATTTCTTTTCCCTTTGTGTACATCTTTTATTCATTTATTATATCATTTTCCCTAACCCAGGCAGATTATGCACATGGAAAATAGAGAAATTGAAAATAAGACAATATAGTAAAACATATATTTATTTGATGTATAACATATGTACTACATTTCCTGTCAATTAAAACAATATAACCCTCAATATTTTATATATTCTTTGAAGGTTAAGCTAAAAATGCCCCCATAATTGAGGTGATGGTCATTTTAAGGATTCGTTTGTAAAGAAATATAAAATATGAGGGTTTTTTTTTTTCTTGTTATTATATGACTGTGGCACTCATATCTTGAGGAATGTGAAGAGTCAGATAGGAGACTAAATTATATCACTAATGTACTACAATCATACAACTTTTCTTCTGTTCTTATAATTGCTTTTTGAAAAAAAAATGAGAATATGTGAAACTTTTAATAAGTTAATTCACACATGACAAATACTGTATTGGGTATAATTTTAAATTATGTCATACTCATATTTAAAGTACAGGAATTAGGGACGCCTGGGTAGCTCAGTCAGTTAAGCACCTGACTTTTGACTTAGGCTGAGGTCGTGATCTCCAAGTCATGAGGCTAAGCCTTGAGTTGGGCTCCACACAGAGTATGGTGCCTGCTTGATTCTCTCTCTCTCTGCCCCTCCCCAACCTTGTGCACACATTCATTCTCTCTGAAAGAAAGAAAGAAAGAAAGAAAGAAAGAGAAAAAGAAAGAAAGAAAGAAAGAAAGAAAGAAAGAAAGAAAGAGAAAAAGAAAGAAAGAAAGAAAAAAGAAAGGGAAAGGAAAGGAGAGGAAACTATGAACAGGAATTACACATTGGCCAAATACTGACAGCTGTTCATTTCTTATATATTAGAAAACCCAGAAATAACCAAAATCAATCCAAAAGCTAATAAATATGCTGAATCAATAAATATGCTGATGACAGCCCACAAGTCTGATTTTTAATTTTTTTTTAAGATTTTATTTATTTATTTGACAGAGACAGCCAGTGAGAGAGGGAACACAAGCAGGGGGAGTGGGAGAGAAAGAAGCAGGCTCCTAGCGGAAGAGCCCGATGTGGGGCTCCATCCCAGAACGCTGAGATCACGCCCTGAGCCGAAGGCAGACGCTTAATGACTGTGCCACCCAGGCACCCCTGGTTTTTAATTGTTTTAACTAAATTACAAAAACAAATTTTGTTTTACTCATTTGTCATTGAAATAAAATTGAATTGTCTAACTAGTTTGTTTAAATGGTATAGTCACAAACACCCATTTCTTCATTTAGTTACCTACTGGGTGAATATGTAACCCTACAGACTTAACAAATTTAGTTAAATGGCCAGACAAATCTGTCAAATTTTCAGCCAAATTGTTTATCACGTGTCAAGTCAATAAAAAAAATTTATTTTTTAATATAAATTTTTTTTTCTGTAGAGCTGCTCTTATAGCCATATTAACAGCTAGAATAAAACAAAATCCACCTACTAATCTTAAATGTGCAGTGAATACTTTCCAGTTTTCTTCATAATCTTGATAACTTCATAGAAAAGGATATTGTCCTTGGAAACTTAAGTTTTTGATCATTTTTTCAATGATTCTTCAAACAAAACAAATTCTAAATTCAAAATGCTTCGCACTGTACCTCTGTATACCTGGTACTGTTAACCTTTACTTTCACTTTTCATTTTGATAAATGAAAATTCTTTTTTCTTTAATCTTCTGAAAAAATAATCTACCCTATTTTATATTTCTAGAATTTTATTAGAACATTCCAAATGGCATGCTAAAAGGTGTTTTCCAGCACCTGTTAACTAGTGTATCTTGGATAAATCTAAAACACCACTCAGTTTACCTTTATGAAAATATAAGAGCACCTTAATATGATTGTCACCATTTTTCAGTGTTAGTTAACACAATGCCTCTAGGATAGCTTTAAGTTATAACAAATGTAATCTCAACACATTTTGTTTTCTATTCGTTTTTATCAACTTCTTTGAAATTAGGACAGATTTTAATGCTCAGAAAGCAATTACATTTTAGGAAAGGAAAGAATAGAATATGATAGCATTAAAGTAGAGGTAAAAAAAGAAAAAAGATACAACTACTGCCTTACAAGAGTTTCAAGACACTGCATATTTTCTATTCTAAAGAATCTTTGGACAAAACAACAGAATTGTAATAAAAACACAGAAATGATTTTTCCTTTATTTCTTTAAGAAATATCTAAAATTTTGACAATGTTTTCTTAGATCATTAGAAAACATTAGGTTTGACGTTGAGTGTGTATTTCCATATACATGGAAGGTGTGGCTGAGAGAGTACTTAGTACATAGTACTGCACAGTACAACATAGTATATAGTACTGCACAGTACAACAGAACTGTTGTTGCTTGAGAACAGGCATTTAACATATACTCTGGACACTAACTAGAGAGGAAGACAGTGATGTCCTGCTAACAACCATCCATATCACAGTAGGACCTCTAGGTAATCAAAAGGAGAGAGAATTGCACAATTACATCACAAACAAACACACACACAAACTATGCTTTGTAACAAGTAGGAAATGTTCCTGTCTTCGTTCTCTAATCAATTTTAAACCATACTATTTAAATTGTCTTAAAAACTAAAGATATTGATCCTACGCTTGATAGTAATTTATAAGGTAGGTTAACCTGTTTTTCAAATGTATAGAAATGCATGTTAAATATATTTATTTCTCTATTTTAGCCAAAGAACTAAAAGAAATGATAAAGTGAAGTATGAGTTTTAAGGTTTTTTGTGTGTCTGTTTGTTTTGTTTTGGTTGCAGATGTTTAAGAATGAAAGATATTTTCCACCAATATACCTCTGGGAAGTTCTACCATAATAGTTATCAAAAGAAATGATTGTTCTATTGGATTTTCAACTCTATCAGGTAAAATATGGGTTCTTACATATATAGCTTTGAGGAACTTCTTTTAAATCATTAAAAATATGGATAATTGAGTTTGTGTCTACTGGATGCCAACGTAAGGACGAAGCATAATCAATCATTTAATGCACTTTAATAAAAACCAAAGATTTATGCACACACGACCCATCTATAAAATATGCTCATTTTTGAAAATTAGATATTTTGTCTCTAAGAAAGTAGGGAAAATTATACTTTCAAGATTGAAATGGTAACAATGAAGTACAAATATGTATATTAAACCTTCACAGTTCACTTATTACAAAACTAGAAGTGCTTATCATGCCAAAAAAAAAAAAAAAAAGAAAGACTTTAGGGGTGCCCCAGTGGCTCAGTCAATTAAGCATCTGCCTTTGGCTGGGGTCATGATCTTGGGGTTCTGGGATCAAGCCCCATGTCAGGCTCCCTAATCAACTGGGAGCTGCTTGTCCCTCTTCCTCATGCTCTCTCTCAAATCAATAAATAAAATCTTTAAAAATAATTTTAAAAAGAAAGACTTTAGATGGCTCTTTAATTAAGAGCCAGGATAGGAAACCTGCATTTCTCATGAGTATGACAAATGCAGATTTTTAAAATGTGTGTTTTTGATGGTTTCTGGCTGGCTCTGTGTCCTGGGAAACTGACCCTGTGGACTCTAGAGAAGCCCCCTTTTCCTCAGACTTCTATCTGGGTGCTGTGAATAAATTATGTGCCCCCCCCCCCCAGTTCACCAGTTCACATATCAAAGCTAACCTCTGGTGTGATGGCATTTGGAAATGGGGCCTTTACGAGGTAATTGGATTTAGAAGAGGCCATGAGGGTGGGGACCTGTAGTGGGATCAGTGCCCTTTTAAGAGATATAAGAAATCTTGCTGGCTCTCTCTGCCACGTGAGGACACCATGAGAAGACTGCTCTCTGCAACCCAGGAGAAAGCTCACAAGAGAAACTGACCAACCTGCCACCTTGACTTTAGGCTTTTAGTCCCTAGACCTGTGAGGAGATAAAATTCTATTTTTAAGCCCCCAATCTGTGGTATTTTGTTAGGGCAGCTTGAACTAAGACATTGGGTTTAGCTGATGCAGGAGGCAGAGAAGAGAAAATAGGGCAGACAGATGTGATGTTCTTATTTCCCCCAGTCCATTCCTGCCTTGGTGTGACAGGGACTGGATTCCTTCACCACAGCTAGAACATCTGTCTGGAGGCTAATTCCTCCGGCTGCGAACCAGTGCTGAGTACTCCTAACAGCTTCTTCCTCTCTGCTCCTCAGGGCTGATGAAGCCTCTCTCTGTCTCTAGTTGCTAAGTTCTTCACCCTCCCTGCTTAGTTTGTGAATCCTGCCCCAACCCTGTAAATACACCACTAATTAATCTCTCTTCAGTTATCATGTGTGTGTACCATCTGTTTCTTAGGGGTAGTGATAAACTGTAGAGGCTCCTAATTAGAAAAACTTAAAATGATATGATGAAATGCCTAATACAGTGTTCTCTATAAAATTATATGTTTACAGAGTACTCATAGAAGTTCAACGCATTTATATGAACATGCTTATTGATTTTTCAAAATACAGTTTTTCAATACATTCTACCTGTTTTAAAAATGGTATATTCTCCTCCAAATTCAGAAATATAAAGTTTTCTTTATTTCTAAAGGCAAACTGAAGAACACAATATTTCATTTAAATAAAGAGAACGGGATTAAGAGGAAGACAACTGGTTTTCATATCCCTGCTGTGCCATTTACTGTCTATATGATTTGCAAAATCTTCATAAATCTTCTGCATCAAAGGATATTACTCCATAATAATATGTAACCTCATGGGCTGGTAGTGTGGATTAAGTAAGTAGGTTAATACAAATCACTTAATGTGTACCTAGTATCAGTATGTGATTTATTTTTATTTCCCTCCGTCATGAAAATCCAAGGCTATTTTGAGCAAATATATGTAGAACTGATAGTTGCATAACTGTATATTATACAACGACCATAAATAATAAAAGACTCATATTTTTGAAAGACAGGGATTTTTCTGTCAAATTTAAATGCAAATCTGGCTCCACTGTTATTTGTTTTTCTAAAGAAAAAGAAGTTTTTAAAATCATGAAATAAAAACAGCATATTCATTTATTAGTTGGTCATATAATTTAAACGGATTTCTTATTTTTTTTTTTTTTTGGTAAGTCCTACGTATCCTGAATAGTTCCGTGTTATAGTAAAATTTCCCCCATATTTCTTCTTAATTCTTGTCGCCTCAATTAACTCAATACTACCTTTCTCTCCTATCTGTTATTTATAGATATGTGTGTATATACAGTGTAACTCAGTGAATCTCTATAAATATGTTTTCAAGTAATAAGAAAAGTACCAAGTGTTCTAAATGATATAACTGTGTCATATCCAAACTCCTCTATTCCCTACATTGTGGCATGCCAAGAGTTAGCCCTCCAATAAGGACTATGGATATGTTTTATTGTGTTAGGACAACATTTTTACTTCTTTTATTTCCTAATTTTTACACTAAATCTAATTCACACATCATATGCTAGTTTCCTACAGGCATTTGGATTTTGACATTTACTTCAGATTATTAAAAAAATTACCTGAACATAACATGTACAGTACTATTGAAGCAGCCGGTGAGTCCATTTTTGGAAATCCAGGAATTAGATTACATTTTATATTACTTAGAAATGAACTAGCTTAAAACTCAGAATAGTACTCAACTTTATTTGTAATATTGGAAATATAACCACTGACTTTTGAGGAGTTTCAACTTTAGAGAAAATATAAATTGTTATTTTTCTTATCCATAGTTTGTTTTATTTTGTTTTTAAATGATGCTTTGCTGAATTCCCTCTTCCTTTTCCTTAAAAATGATGGGTAGTAAGGAGGGCACGTATTGCATGGTGCACTGGGTGTTATACGCAACTAATGAATCATCGAACTTTACATCAAAAAATAAATAAATAAAAAATAATTAAAAAAAAAAGAATATAACCCATAGATCTTACAACCTTTGGGTCTTTTCTGGAACAGTCCAGTTCAGTAAATACCATTTAAAACTTCCAATTTTATATGCAAACCAAGGCACTACACCCCCCGTCCAATGCATGTGGAGCTCTGATTCCTGCTGCCATGAGAGTACGCATGACTGAGAAATGTGAGATGTGTTTTCTTTCTCTAGATGTTATACATATAAATTTTCAAGGATTGGATGGGAATAAATCAGAGAGGCAGGAGAGGCAGCCAAAAATGGCCAAATATGCTTGATCTAGTAGTGTTCCTGTATTCCTTTGTTTAGGAAGCACATTTTGGGTATATTACATGTACACCATTGTTGGGGCAATGTATACTTATGTACATTTTCTGTAGCTGAAGATGTCCTCAAAGAAAGATGTCTTCCTCATTCCTGCCAATGATCATCACCCCCAGCCATGGAGAGGAAACATATGCCACAGGAGAGGTCATGGATGGGCACTATGGTTGTCAGTACTAAATCCAGCTTTCCATTCATCCCACCTCAGTTGCCAGACATGTGAATTAGGGAGCTCTCACATGATCCCAACTCTCAGACACTTGAGCCTCTTTCAACAATTCCACATATCAGTTATCTTGCTATGTTGTATCTAAATTCCTAACCTCAGACTTTATGAGCACAAGAAAATTCTAATACCAGTTAGAATAGTTATTATCAAAAAGACAAGAAATATCTCAACAAAGTGGCTTTAGAGAGAACATATCTCAATATAAAATAAAGGACATATATGAAAAACCCATAGCTCACATCATCCTCAATGGTGAAAAGCTGTGAACTTTTACTCTAAGATCAAGAACAAAACAAGGATGCCCACTCTCACCACTTTTATTCAACATAGTGCTGGAAGTCCTAGCCACTGCAATCAGACAAGAAACAAAAGGCATCCAAACTATCAAGGAAGAAGTAAAACTTCCACTACTTGCAGATGACATATAATATATAGCAAACCCTAGAGACTCTACTAAAAAATGACTAGGACTGATAAATGAATTCAGTAAAGTCACAAAATACAAAACCAACATACAGAAATCCATTGCATTTCTATATACCAATAATGAAGCAGCAGAAAGAGAAATTAACAATCCCATTTACTATTGCACCAAAAAGAATAAAATACCTGTGAATAAACTTAACCAAGGAGGTGAAAGATCTGTACTTTGAAAACTATAAAATATTGATGAAAGAAATTGAAGATGACGCAAACAAATGGAAGATATTCCATGCTCATGGATTGGAAGAATCAATATTGCTAAAATGCCCATATTACCCAAAGCAATCACCAGATTTAATGCAATCCCTATCAAAATACCAACAACATTTTTTCACAGAACTAAAACAAATAATCCTAAAATTTGTATGGAACTACAAAGACCCTGAATAGCCAAAGCAATTTTGGAAAAAAGAACAAAGCTGTAGGTATAACAATCCCAGATTTCAAGATACGCTACAAAGCTGTAATAATCAAAACAACATGGTACTGGCACAAAAATAGACATATACATCCATGGAACAGAACTAAGCCCAGAAAGAAACCCACATTCATACGGGTCAATTAACCTACAACAAAGGAGGCAAAAACATACAATAAGGAAAAGACAATCTTTTCAATAAATGGTGCTGGGAAAATGGAATAGCTACATGCAAAAGAATGAAGTTGGATCACTTTCTTATACCATTCACAACAGGAAACTAAAAATGGATTGAAGACCTAAAAACTTCAGAAGAAAATATATGCAGTGATCTCTTTGACATCGCTGTCACAACATTTTTCTAGATATGTTTCCTGAGGCAAAAGAAACAAAAACAAAAATAAACCAACAGGAATACCCCAACATGAAAAGCTTTTTCCTGGACAAGGAAATCATCAACAAAATGAAAAGGTGAAAGGTGACCTACTGCATGGGAGAAGATATTTGAAAATGATATATCTGATAAGGGTTTAGTATCCAAAATATATAAAGAGCTTATACAACTCAACACACACACACACACACACACACACACTCTCTCTCTCTCTCTCTCTCTCTCTCTCATCCAATTTAAAAATGGGCAGGAGACCTGAATAGATATTCTTCCAAAGAAGACATACAGATGGCCAACAGACATATGAAAAGATGCACAACATTACTAATCATCGGGGAAATGCAAATCAAAAACACAATATCTCTTTACACCTGTCATAATGGCCATTATCAAAAAGACAAATAACGTATGTTGGTGAGGATGTGGATGGAGTAAAAGGAACCCTCGTGCACTGTTGGTGGAAATGCAAACTGAAGCAACCACTGTGGAAAACAGTATAGAGGATCTTCAAAAAATCAAAAAATAGAATAACCATATGATCCACTAATTCTACTACTGGGTATTTATTCAAAGAAAATGAGAACACTAATTTGAAAAGATATATGCAGCCTTATGTCTATGGCAGTGTTATTTACAATAATCAAGATACAGAAGCAATATAAGTGTCCATTGATAGATGGATAAAGAAGATGTGCTGTGTATACACACACGTGTGCACACACAGAATGGAATATTATTCAGCCATAAAAGAGTGAAATATTGTCATTTGTGACCACATGGATGGACCTAATTGGTACAATGCTAGGTGAAAAAGTCAGTCAGAGAAAGACAAATACCATATGATTTCACTTATATGTGGAAATTAAGAAACAAAACAAAGAAAAAAAGAGACAAGCAAAAATTCCCCCGAACTTTTAAATACAAAGAACAAACTGGTGGTTGCCAAAGGGAAGGTAGGTAGGGATGGGTGAAATAGACAAAGAGGATTAAGAACTCATTTATCTTGATGAACACTGAGAATGTATAGAATTGTTAATTCATTATATTGTACAGCTGAAACTAATAAACACTTATGTTAATTATATTTGAATAAAAATAAAATAAAAAAATAAAATAACAAGTGTTGGCGAGGAAGTAGAGAAAAGGGAATCCTTGTTCACTGTTGGTTTGGGACAGAAACTGGGTATGGCCACTGTGGAAAACTGTATGGAGGATCCTCAAAAAATTTTTAAAAATTGAACTACCATATAATCCACCAATTTTACTTCTGGGTATTTATCCAAAGAAAAAACACTAATTCAAAAAGATACATGCATACCCATATTCTCTGCAACATTATTTTTGATAGCTCACCATGGAAACAAAGTAAGTATCCCCTAGTGGATAGATAGGAAGTTGTAGTAAACATATGCACGCATGCGTGCGCACACACACACGCACACACACACTCCAAATGGAATATTATTCAGACATAGAAAATAACATACTCTTGCCATTTGGGTTTTTTTTGGTACCATTTCCATTTGTGCAACACGCCAAGAAAACAAAACAAAAATCACAAGCTCATAGATACAGAGAACAGAACAGAAGGGGTTGCCACAGACATAAGGTAGGGGGTAGAAGAAATAAGTAAAGGGGGTCAAAAGATACAAACTTCCAGTTATAAAGTTAGAAAGTCACAGAGATGTAATGTACAGTATAACACTACATTACATATTTAAAAGATGCCAAGATGGTAAATTTTAAAACTCCTCAAACAAGAAAAATTTTGTGACTGTGTATAGGGATGGATGTTAACCACATTTATTGTGGTGATCATTTTGCAACATATACAAATATCAAATCATTATGTTTTATACCTACAATTAATATAATGTTATATGCCAATTTCACTTCAGATTGAAAAAAGGAATTTTTTTTCTTTTGTGCCAATATACCTAGGATGACTTGATACACAGGAATATAATTGAAATAGTCACATTAGTCCAAAAACCTCCACCACGTTTTATTGTGTTTTAAGGGTAACCCATAGCTGGACAGCTGTGGTGTTGGAACAGTGGTCCAACACCATCCAGCTGGCAACTGAAGATAAATTGTCAGTTTTTGAGAGGATGATGAATCTTTATGAATAATTCTCTTGGAGTCTGCCTATTAAAACTATACCAAATTTTAGGAAGGGCATGGGTCGTTAGTCAATATAATTATCTCAACGAAACCTCCCTTAGTAAGCAAAGGAGCTCCTGGGTGGCTCAGACAGTTAAGGGTCTGGCTCCTGATTTTTGGCTCAGGTGATGATCTCAGGATCCTACGATGGAGCCCTGTGTCCAGCTCTGTGCTGAATGTGGAGCCTGCTTGAGATTCCCTCTCTCCCTGCCCCTTCCCCCGCTCGTGTGTACTCTCTCTCAAATAAATAAATAAATAAATAAATAAATAAATAAATAAGAGAGAGAGAGAGAAAGCAAGCAAGCTCTGCAAAGATGTGTGATTTTGTAAATGGCTTGTTGTAGCTTTTTTTTACAATTGGGTGAAGCTTAAGGTCAGTTGTTTCCAGCTCTGGGCTCCATTTCCAAATCTAGGGCAACAGGAAAAAATTGTTTTACAGTACTCTTTAGGTATCATAAATATATGCATATATTAAAATATATATGATAAATATAACGATATATATTTTATAAAATATATACTTTACCATATTTTATTATAGATTTTAAATATATATTCTATGTAATTTATATATAGTATAAATATAATTTATATAAAATATATTAAAATATATCAATTACATATATATAATATATACAATTACATAAATTAATTATGAAAGGATTCATCAAATGAAAAGTTTTAGAATATTAACCAGAGGAATTTGGTTAATTTACGCAATAAAGTCAATTCTAAAGGCATATACTAAGAGCATATAGGGTATCTCATATTCTCTGTCAAGTTCTCAATAATGCTAGTTTCCAGATCAGATGATACTTTACACAGTTGTTTAAATTAAAAGATGTAAGAAATTAGGACAACAAGAGGTCCTATGTCCCACCTGGGCATATCAGACTCCTCTATTTCATATAAAATTTGAAATACTTTTGTTAATCAAGGAAAGTTCAGAAACACTGAAAGAGATGCAAACACATACCTGATTTGTAATATTTTATTAAACAAATATGCATTGAGCAACTGCTATGGTTTCCTATTATGTTAAGTATTTGGTATGCAACATGAGCACAATCAGATTAACAAAACAAAACAAAACAAAACAAAACAAAACAAAACACGCTTGCTTTCATGGACCTTAAATCTGAGTGAGGAATATAGATAATAAGAGACAGAGTAGTCATTTGGTGGTAAGTGCTAAATATAACTACAAATCAGGAAAGGGGGATGGGCAGTTTTGGTGAGAATACTTGAAAATTTAAATTGTTCAAGGAAGCCCCCCACCCCCAAGTTGACTTTATCAAAGACTCCTAGGGAGTGAGAGGGAAAGTGATGCAGCATTTAGGACAAGTGTGTTTAGGCAGAGGGAATAGCAAATGCAAAGTCCCAGAGCTAAGAGCTCACCTGATGGTCATTACAAACAGTTTAAGGTGGGATAGAGAGACTCTGAGAACATTTTGAGTGCACTAGCATTTATTTTAAGACACGAAACCATAGGAAAGATTGGAGCAAAGAAATGAGGGCATCTGTTTTAGGTTTTCAAAAGGCACTGTGGCTTGTTTTTTTAAAAAATAATCTATGTGGTCAAGAGTGGAAGTAGGCAAATCAGTTAGGAGAAAATTCCTACAAGTTAGATGAGAGGGGTTGATGGTTTAGAAAGGGTCTGAGGGTGGAATTGGTTAGAAATGGTTATAAATCACTCATGCCACTAAGGGTTTGGGGTCTGAAAAACTAGACGATGGAATTGACATTGACAGGGAAGACCAAGTAAGGAGAAAGTATGTAAGAAAGAGCAAGAATTTGGTTTTGGACATGCTAAATTTGCTTTACTTAATACATGCCCACAGAGAGATGTGCAGTTGGCAGGTGCATATAGCAATTTCTAGTTCAGAGAAGATTGAGATACACATGTGGAAATAATTTATAAAGAAGGTATTATTTAAAGGTATGACATTCCATGAGTTCACTCTACCCAAGGAGGTGAATATAAAAAGAAAACTGTTTCAAGGACAGCCTGCACGTGCCTTCATAAAAATCAGGAGATGAGTAGGAAGCACCAAAGAAACTGGACAGGCAGCTATCCACAAGATAGAAGGAAAACCATGAGAATGTTGTGTCCTAGAAAACAAAGGGTTGTCTCAAGAGTTTAGAAGAGATGCCCAAGCATCTCTTGCAAGGCAGTGTGAGCCATTCTGGCCCGGGATTCACCAATGTCAAACGCATCAGTGTTGAAATAAGATGCACACTGTGAGTCGACCATTTGCTTTAGCAACATGAAGTTTTAGCAATTAGCAACTATGATCATTGAAGTTTTGGGTAAGTACATAGAAAGTGGGTATAAACCTTTCTGAAGAAAATTGGTAAATAGAGAATTTTAAAACATTGAGTTTATACAATTCTTTCAAAGAATTCTGATGTAAAAGCAGCAAGAGAAATAGGGTGGTAGTTTGAGGGGTCTATCCAGGAAAGAGAAAAAATCATCTATGTAAATTGATGGAAAAATCACTTACAGAGGGAGGAATTAATGCAGGCTGGAGGATGGTGTTCTCAGATGGAATAAATTAGACAGAAAAGTGGTGAAGTTGTATTTGGATATGAAGACGGGTGGTCTGACAGCCAGCATACTCAAGACTCAAGAAGGGCCCATTTTTCGGTTTGAGTTCAAAGATAAGAAAAGACTAATGTCGGGGCGCCTGGGTGGCACAGCGGATAAGCGTCTGCCTTCGGCTCAGGGCATGATCCCGGCGTTATGGGATCGAGCCCCACATCAGGCTCCTCTGCTATGAGCCTGCTTCTTCCTCTCCCACTCCCCCTGCTTGTGTTCCCTCTCTTGCTGGCTGTCTCTATCTCTGTCAAATAAATAAATAAAATCTTTAAAAAAAAAAAGAAAAGAAAAGATTAATGTCTCAGCTCAAATAGTCTGGCAGGAGGGCTTCCCTCTTACTCAGCCTTTTGGTTCTATCCAGGTTGGATGAGGCCCACCCACACTTTAAGGAGGGCAATCTGCTTTGCTCAGCCTCCTGATTCAAATGTGAATCTTATCTAGAGACCCTCACAGACACCCAGAATAATGTTTGGCCAAATACCTGGGCATCCCATGGCCCAGCTCAACTGACACATAAAATTAACCATCACACATGGGTAGATGTAATAGAGGAGCTTTTAGAAGTTTGCTTCCATTTTATATATAACATAGATCATCACAGAGTAAAGATGGTGCTAGTATTTAAAATTTGAGGAGAGGAAGGGAAAGTGTGAAAAAGTCATCAATAGGAGAAAAGTAGTAAATTATCTAGGGAACCACAGAAATACCACTACCCATTTTAAAAGTTGCACTGATGTCTGTGGCTGGGAATTTATATTAAGATCAGTCGGGAAAATGGTATAGTTTTCACCAGTTCATGTAGCCTCATTGTGGCAAGCCCAGAGTTTTGTGGTGAGTTGGACTCAATCAGGATTTGAACTGTGCTGGAAGTGTATGGAAAAAGAGACAGAGAAGCAAGAGAATTCAAGAATCGAGCAAGAGGTGAAAACAATGATGTCCCATAAAGCCCGATCCTTTATGATGAAAATAAAATGAAAACTGCAAGAACACCAAAAACTTTACCTATAGACCCAGCAGTGTGCAGGGTGTAGGATGTGTAGGACAGAAAATGCACGTTATTTAGGGCTGCTGCAGGAAAGTGGTCCTTAGGGAGAAAGGTTTCTGTTAGAGAAGGAAAGTGAAGGAAAGTCAGATACAGGTTGAAAATATAGGACATTGGCTGATGACTGGCTGTGAGTTCCAAGAACCTAATGAAGGATTTTGGAATTTTGGATGGATTGGAAGTAATATTAGAAAAGGAAAGTAGAATTTTGTCTTGTTGTGAGTCCCAGAATTGAGAGATGGCTATAGTGAACTCATACAAAGAGGGACAAAAGATATAATCTCATAAAATCTGAAGGTTTCAAGGTATATGGTGGCACAGTCTTTAAATGTGGGCTGTCTGCAGAGTAGTGGTTTTATTTTGAAAATCATGCAATGTTTTTGGACTCAATATTCAGTCCTTCAAATGGTGATATGGATGCTGTGTGAAGGTAAATCCCTCACTCCTTGGAGTACTCCAGGTCTATGACTTTCCAATTCTGCTGACAGGGGTGTGGAAATCAAGGGAAATGGTTGTCTTATCTGGAGCACATACAAATCTGTGGCTCCCTCTTTATCCTGTTCTGAGCTCTGAGGTCAAGAACTTGAACTTTATCTGAAGAGTTGGTAATCAAACATGTGCAGATCAATCTGATATACTAGGTCACCACTAGGTCACGTGGGCAATATGAAGCTACCTTTATGTGTCCTTTGACCCCCAGTCTCACTTCTTTCCCCACTTTTTCCTGACCTTTTATAGATAGGAGAAGGGAAAGTTTTTTCTAAAACAAAAATTCTGATACTTAGTATCCGTCTGTAAGCTCTATTTTGAAAACACATTCAAGGTGGATCAAGAGATTTACCAGAAATTTTCCACCAGCTAGACAAGGACAGTGCACTGGGCATTATTGATCTGCATAAAGGGGGGCACCAGTAGTAGCAAGAGGCATCCATGAATATATTGAAGAATGAAATTTTGGAAAACATCAGCAATGTAACAGGTAGTGTCTCAGGCTGCCACAAGTGGGTTGGGAAGGGGCTGCATTGGGTCCAGTGGTGGTGATACATGATGATCCAGCCCCACGTGGCTGGAGGCTGGTAGAGGAACTACATAGAAGAATCCTGTGAGAACATCACAACATTTAAGTGGGTGGGAGCTCTGAGCTTTTAGATGTGTGAACTGTTGCAAATGTGACACATATACCCACCCAAATATCCAAAGAAAGTATTTCCAAAAAAAAGTCAGACAGGTTAGCTGTCCTAAACTGAAGTCTAATTGAAGATTTGGAAGTCGAATGTACTAGTGAGAACTAATGAGTCGGTGACTTATAATGGCACACATATTAAAGTACACCTAACACTGAAATTAGCTAGATTATCCCATCATTAGATATTGCTAATAAGTAATGTTTTGGAAAATCATAATATCAATTAATAGAAGCTATCTTCCTAGAATTCCCTTTTTGCATTAATACTAACTTTCTATTTAAAACTTTTCCCATGAATTGTACTCCTGGGGTATGCCATGTTTTTTCCGACTTTACCTGACTTAAGGCTGCTCTTCTCATATCTGAATGTGGACCATCTGGTCTCACATGATAAATGGTATAAAACCTGTTTCTTTGAGAAAACAATCCAACTTTCTTTCAATTGACTTGAACCTAGATTCTCTTACTTCTTTTGCTTTCCATCCAGCCAGTGCTTTCTGGTTCTTGAGTATAGGGTGTTCATTAATTCAACATCTATTATAGGGGGAAAGAATGTTATTGTGTATGTTAGGGTGAGCTAGGTTGAATAATGAATACTGCACTCAAATATGTAAACGCACCCCACCACAGAAACATTTTTCTTGCTTATATAAGAATTCTAGGAGACTGTTCATGTTAAATGGGAAGCTCTTCTCTATTTATTTTTCATTGACCTAGACTTCCTTTATATGAACCCATCATCTCTGAGTGCCTCATTATTGAATGCATTCAAGAGGCAAAGTGGCAAAAGAGCTTGGGCAGGCACTCTTGCATCTTAAACTTAGAAAGCATACATTAGCTTTGGAAAAATTAGTCATATCACCACACCTAACTACACAAGGTAGGAGATGTGTTGGTTCTTACATGGGCAAGTACTTCCCAGCTACTGTCAACTTTATATTAATAAAATATATGAAAATGAAATTTGGTGGATTAGCTAAACATAGTCCATCCCTCTGGCCCTCAGAAATCTGTATCCACTCTTATTCTCACACAAAGAACACTTTCACTTCGTTCCTCAGGGATATAATCAAAAGTCTATCCAATCACTTCATTCGTATCAAAATCCAGGATCTCTGGGTAATGTACAGACTTTTCCACTGAAGCTAGAAATGGCTCTTTATGGTGTTGCCACTTAATAACTAAAAATAAAAGTTATTTGACAATACACATATTAGGCCTGCTAGCATGTTTATGGAAATAAACTGATGGAAGTAGGAGACATAGCTGGTATGCAGGTCTTCTGTTACACACTGCATCCTGACTCAGTGCATGGGGACCAGCAGGGATGGACATCAGCTCTGGAAAGAGGGAGAAGGGACTTCTTAAATCATGATTGAGGAAGAATCAGATCTGCCTCTTGTGGTACCAAGGTCTGAGATTGAACAGCACTATAATGGAGCAAATGCTTGTCTCTAGCCCAATTTTGCCAGCTTATCATTTATGGGAGGAAGAGCATCATACCATCACCTGGAATGATCGGGGCCCTGTACTTACAGATGTGTGGTAAGACAGCTCAATGGCTGGTCTGTCTCAACATTCTTGTGAATTGGGGAGTACAACTCCTCCCATGGTGTCCAACCCTTGTGGTTGAAGCACAAAGCACCTGGCTGGGAGGTGACCTAATTCACAACATCAGGACTTTCCCAGAATTGAGGGTTTTAAGTACCTTGCTCTAGCCAGTTTTCATGCTTTGCAGGAGACCACTCTGCAATCTGTTATTCCCTTCTTCTCAAATAAGTAGATCAGGGATTTATTATATTATATAGCACATGATTGTCGGTTAGAAACAGTAAGAAACTTAAAGAACAGGCCTATGTAGGACAGTAAAATTTACTATATCTTAAACCTTTGTTTTGGTTCTGCGCTTCTGACAGATATGCCACTTAAAGACATTATATTTAGAAGAATTATATTTAATATGGGTAACGTAATTCTATGGAAGGATGTATAGACTCAAACTTATGGAAATTTTGTATAGGTGGAAAGTTCATGATATTAAGTCTCAAAGAGCTTAATGCAAATAAAACTTCAAAATAGTTTTAGGATATGAACAAAGGAGAAGTTTTGGTTGTTGATGCAAAATACAATGTCTACATTTTTATATTATGTACGGCATTAAGTCATCCAATTCTTTAGCTAGCTTTAAAATAATTGTTATACAATGCTGTTATTCCTGACTGTGTGGGAAAAAAAAAAAAAGTTTAGCAAAAGGTATAAAAATTAAATAATCTGTTAAGGTTTTATCTTTTGTTTTTAGAATCACCTATTCTAATATATATATTTGAATATATGTCAATATATATATGATATATATATATCATATATACATTCAAATATATATTTGTTGGGTTTGTGTCTTCTTTAATATTAGATAATATCTGAAGCTTGTGGGAACATACTTTAAAGGAAGACTGAGCAAGAATTCTATATGTGGGGCCGCTGGGTGGCTCAGCTGGCTAAGCCTCTGCCTTTGGCTCAGGTCATGATCCCACGGTCCTTGGATCCAGCCCTGAGTCCTCCCTGGGCTGCGTGCTCAGCAGGGAGACTGCTTCTCTGTCTCCCTTTGCCCCTCCCCCCCGCTCATGCAATCTCTAATAAATAAATAAATAAATAAAATCTTAAAATAATTCTAATTGTGTGACGATATTTCTTATCTTGTTCAGACAAGAATTTTATATGTATATATGTATATGCATATATACATATACATACTCATCTTTTATAAATAATGGACTAGTGCCAGAGTAAGGAGAAACAGCTATATAATTATATACGTGCAAATGACATAGTGTTATGAATAATAAGAGTAAAATTATAAAGTTATGTTTCCAGTTACATTCACACAGGTATAGGTTTAGTGTAAACATGAATCTTTTAAAATTTTGTGTATGTGTAATAAATTGGAAACTATTTCAGTTGACCAAAGATCATTTTCTATATTTTTACTAAGAAGATCGGGAACTTCCTTCTTCGAGTGAATTCTACTTTATTTTTAAACATACAATTATTAAAAATGTATCCTACCATTTAACTTAGGAAATTTCAAAAATGCCATTTTTAGAAATTCAGAGGCAGTGGATGGCTTTGTGTCATTGCTAAATTACAGGTTTGATCAAATTATTAATTTGGTAGGCAGAGCTCCAAATGCCTGAGCTATTTTAATACATCTCAAAAATATCAATTGGACTAAGTGTAGAGCAGACCAATAGATTTTATTCTTACTTTTAGTTATTATACTAATTAATATTTGGTATTAATCCAATTGTATTGATCAGTTTTTATTATGTAATTAATAAGGTTTCATTAAGCTCTAAATTTGTGTTTAATGTTATTTGTTCTTGTTTCCATTTCCTACATAATAGTGATAGATTTTATTTAACACATTTCACTGATTTTACTGATTAGATATATTTTTCCTTATCGTATGAGATGTGACAATAAAAGCAAAATGAGCTGCGGGTTTGAGGAATAATGCCACAGGCACCTGGGGGATGTGACACGCGACTGGAGTGCATTGTGTTCTTGGCCTTTAATTTTTATGAGATTGCCTCTGTCTGAGGGTTAAGTCTTTGAGATCTGGCACTGAAGAAGATTGGAGAGTTATTAAACATAAAGATCTCACAGGGGAAGAAAAATATCAGCTTCAGCATTAGCAGTATTTAAAATGTAAGTTGGTTCTGAAGAATTTAACGAACATGCATTCTCTGATTTTTCTGATTTGAGAATCACAAACTAGTTAAAATTTAGCTTTCTTTTTTTTTTTTGATGAAATTGTATCAGAAGCCACATCACAAGTGCATTTGAGATTTTTTTTTCCAGTTTTTTTTGTTTGTTTGAACAGTTAAAGGACACCAGTCATGAAATGTTAGTTCCTCAGCTAATTAAGTTCTCACAGAACTATGAAAGAAGCCACACACGAAACACCTTGGAATTTATTGCCCTAGAGATTTTTAAGGTAGGTTTGGACTTTGTTCAACTGTTGCTTTTAATTAATTCTGACTCCTCTGCTGGCCTTCACTAGAAGGATTTTAAGGGTGCCCTGTTTGCTGCATTTATATATATTAGTGTTTATATATATCATTTATATATTTTAGTGTTTTAAGGTATGTAGGTTGAAATAATCAGGGACAGAATTGATCAGAATTGACCTGAATCATGCGGTAGGACTGCCAGCAAGACTGAGTTTTGAATTCTTCACTAAAGCCCAGAATCAAGCCTAGAGAAAGGCTTTTGTAGAATTAGTTCATTGAGGTTTATTTTAATAAATGGTTATAATGAAAAGACAGAGAGGCAGGGAGGCTAGGTTATTGGCAAAATGTTTGCTAAAGTGGGACAATGTAATCCAAGCTGGATGAGAGGGAGTGGAAAACGAAAAGAAGTTTAATAAATGGGAAAATGTTTAGAAGTCAAAAGATTAAAGCTCCTATTTAGGTTAAGTACACAGTCACTGTGGGCCTAGAGGTAGAGGGATTTGCTCTTGAATGGAGAAAACGTAAAATAGGACATAAGGAGGGGAGGATGGATCCAGATGTAAGTTTACGTGTTTCATAGGAGAAACTGACACAGGACACTCTGATTAGAGTGTCTTGGGGAGAATTTCTCGATTTTCCAAGAATACCATCATTCATTCAGCATGTCATACGATAGCGTGTCAGGCACTACTGCTGGAAATTCATTAGTGAATAAAACATGAAAGACCCTCTGCCTTAAGTGTTTCACATTTCAGTTGTGGAAGATAGGAAAAGAGATGTTACTGAAAAATAAGGAAGTACAGTTATAGTGAGCTAGAGGCTGATACATGCCATGAGGGCAAACAGAGCACGAAGTCAGAGGGAGTGGGAGAACATGAGTGTGCACAGGAAATATGAAAGAGGGACATGAGGTCTTCAGAAGAAGGAATCATGTGTGTAAGGAGGTGAAGGAGGGTAGGGGAAATTCACTATCCTGAGGGAAAGAAACACACACAGAAGTAAAAGTAAGCACAATACAAAGGGACAGGAAGGAGACCAGTGTAGCTGGTGCAGAGGGAACCAAGGATGAAGATATGAAACAAGGACAGAGAGGCACCAGGGGGCACCCCTTGTAACTGTGTAAACTTTCAGGCTAATTTTAGATTGACTCTGTTAGACTTTGGAAGCCACTGTAGGGTTTTGAGCTGAAAGGTTTTGTTTGGACCTTTCTGTGCCTGCGAGAAAGAGAATGAATGGAAGGCTAGCAGAAGCAGAAGTAGGGGGATGAGTTACAGTTATTCTAACACAGGATCTGACTGGATGTCTCTGTGATTCGCACCTGATCAGTTGCAGTGGAGACACAGAGAAGTGGGCAGAGCCCAGATATATCTGGAGGAAGAATTTAGTCATGGAGTGAAAGAGAAACTGATAGGAGAAAATCTGAGGGAGAGGCAGGGATAGGGATGAAGACCAGAATTTCATTTATTCTTTCTTACTGTAGTGGCATCAAATATTACTTTGAGGTTATTTCATATGTATTTCAAAGGGCTTTTGAGAAAAGGGAAGCCCAGCTGTTTTACTCACTTTGGCTCTTCTCTTCTAAGAACTAGAGTGATAATACACAGTGTTTTCAATAAATGCTTAACAGACATAGAATTTACTTTTGTTGGTTCTAGGCAGGATGATTGGTTAACGGTAAATAAAAAAGATTGGTCTTGTCATTTTCAAAGCTATATTTAACAGTATGACAATAATTCACAGCATAAATAATTACCATGGCAGCAGAGTTTGGATAATGAATAGCAAGCAAATCATGAATGAGAGGAGGCAAGATCATGCTGATGCAGATTTATTTCTTTAAAGCTCTTAATTCTACATGATTCCGTGATTTAAATATCATTCTCTAAGACCTATTCTTCATTTAAAAGGCGGTCAAGTATACTGGCCCAGACTACCAGGTCTTAGGAAATGGTTGAGCTAAATGTTATTTGAAGAAAAGTTATCAGAGTTATTAAGAACATACAATGAAATGCATTCAAATATTTAAGATATCCATAAAATGCCAAAGTTTTTAAAAATTATTTGTACAACTAAATTAGCTGTATCTGTCCTGTATGTATTTTTAATATTATAAAACCTTTCCTAAGTGGGAATGGTTTACATCAACTAGACTTTTAAAAAAGTAAGTTCTATTCTCCCTCTTATTTCTATGACCTTAATGTATCCTTATATCGAGCAAATGAAAAATAGGATCTGAAAAAGTGAAGTTCAGGATTCAGTGATGCTAAGATATTATCTTGGAGTTCCTAGTGTCTCCATTATATAACCTCTTTCAAAAATACTCTAATTCTTTGAATAGAAAACAATATTTTCACATCGTCATCACTTCCGTCACAGGTAAAGTTTATCTAATTTAAAGAATGAGTCTAGGTCATGTCCAGAATAATGCCAATTTCATAGCCCATACCTTATAAAAGGCCTCCTTTACAAGGTCATCTTGTAAGAGACAACAACTGTAATTTTATACATAAAGAATTACTTAAAATAGGAAACTTTGAAAAGGGACTGTAAATATGATCTATTATATGTTAATGTGATCACAGAGAGCCCAACACTTGCTCGGTGGGAGGTAATTCCAGGTAAGTTTATAGCTCCTCCATGAAACCTTGAAGATTCATTGTTATTAGATGGTCTAGTTGTCCAAACCCTTCCAGAAAAATAATCTATCTATCTAGATGTAGGTATATATATATATCTACCCAGATCTATAAATATATACATATGTCTAGATGTACATACACAGAGAAATATAAATATATACATATATTTAATAATCCCCATTTATGGTATTGCATAAATCATAATAGTACAAAGTTCGCACATTAATAATGCATTAATGACATTTAATGATTGTCCACTATATGCTAGACTCTGCGTTTAAAATAAACCCATGCTTACATGGTCAATTAATCTGGACAGCTATGTGGAAAAGAATGAAACTGCACCACTTTTTTCAGCCATACACAAAAGTAAACGCAAAATGGATTAAAGACCTAAATGTGAGACCTGAAACCATAAGACTCCTAGAAGGGAGCACAGGCAGTAATTTCTCTGAAATCAGCTGTGGCAACATTTTTCTAGATATGTCTCCTCAGGCAAGGGAAACAAAAGCAAAAATAAACTATTGGGACTCCACCAAAATGAAAAGCTTTTGCATGGTCAAGGAAACCATCAACAAAACAAAAAGGCATCCTACTGGTTGGGAGAAGATATTTGCAAATGATAAATCTAATAAGCATTAAATATATATATATATAAATAATATATGTGTTTATAAATATATAAAGAACTTACACAACTCAAATACCAAAAACCAAATAATCTGATTAAAAATGGGTAGAGGACCTGAATAGACATTTTTCCAAAGAAGGCATTTTTCCACAGAAGACATACAGATGACCAACAGACACATGAAAAGATGTTCAACATCAGTCATCATCAGGGAAATGCAAACCTAAACCACAGTGAAACATCACCTCACACATGTCAGAATGACTAAAATCAAAAATACAAGAAATAACAAGTGTTGGTGAGGATGTAGAGAAAGAGAAACCCCTTGCACTGGTGATGGGAATATGAATTGGTACAGCCACTGAGGAAAACAGTATGGAGGTTCCTTAAAAAAATAAAAATAGAAATATCATAGAATCCAGTAATTTCACCACCGAGAAACTCTGCTAGCCCCCCCCCCCCAAAAAACCGTCCACTACCCAATGGAAACAAAAACACTAATTTGAAAAGATACATGCACCCCTATGTTTATTGCAGCATTATTTACGATAGACAAAATACGGAAGCAACCTAAATGTCCATGGCATAAATGAATGGATAAGGAAAATTGTGTGTGTGTGTGTGTGTGTGTGTGTGTGTATAGATACACACACGTATATGTGCATGTATGCATATGCACACACATACTTACACACATTCAATGCAATATTACTCAGTAATAAAAGTAAAAGCAAGAATGGAATTTGAGCATATTATGCTAAGTGAGGTAAGTCAGATGGAGAAAGACAAGTACTCTATGTTTACTAATATGTGGAATCTAATAAAGTTAAACCTGTAAAAAAAAACCAGTAAATTGGAATTACCAGGGGATGGGGTGGGAAGTAAGAGTGATGGTGTTTGAAGGTACAGACTTGTAATGAGTAGTAAATAAGGCACAGATATCTAATGGCCAATATAATGAATATAAACAATAATATTGTACTATAATTGTGTAATGTGATAAATATTGCCACATCAGCAATCATATTACAGTATATAAACAAAATAACATGCTGCACAGCTGAAACTTACAAAATGTTACGTGTCAGATGTATTCAATTAAAAAAAAAAAAAAAAAAAAAGAAAGAAAATATCCACCAGAGTTGTGTCTGTCTAGTAAGTTTATGTTTCCCCCCTTTTCTGGCCCTGTAGGATCTCTATGCCTAAATGAAAGTATTAATCAAGGTCATTAATAATTCCTGGAGGAGGAAACTCAGTATCATTTCATGTAAGCTCACCACCCAGTGTGGCCTTTTCTTGGTGTGGGAGAGGCAGAAATGCCCCACCAAATATCCCCAGTCTTGTCCCTGCATTTCTCAGGCTGCTTGTAGATAAGCAAGGGTGTGTGACAAATTCTGGCCAAGTGGCTGTGGGCAAATCTGATGCACGTCACTTCCAGGTCAAAACATCACAGAACGGGTCTGAGTTCTCAGTATGCTCTTTCCCTCCTTCGAGTTCAGGTTGGGGAGCCACATCTTGGAAATCACCATGAAAGCTGAATGACTACATAAAGGATAGATGCCCTGGAAAACCAACCAAACCTTCAGTGGGCTGTGCTTGAGTAAGAAAAACCACATTTATTGTATTTAGGCCCTAGTTTTTCCTCCTTTAATCCCGTCAGTATCAGCCCAGCCTAACCTGCCTCATTTACCCACCCATATAGTTTTTAAGGTCATAACTAAGAAAAAATTAATTGTAGAGTGTTTCACCTTCCTCTTATCTCGGCAGATTTTGTATCAAATTACAATTTTTCCCTCCTGACGATTTGTCAAGACTTAAATGTTTTTCTTTTTTCCTTAACAAATTTTTATTTAAATTCCAGTTAGTTAACATATAGTGTTATATTAGTTTCAGGCATACAATAGAGTGATTCAACACTTCTATACAACACCCAGTGCTCCCCACAGTGTGCTCCTTAATTCCCATCACCTATTCCACCCACCCCACCTCCCCTCGGGTATCATCAGTCTGTTCTCTAGAGTTGTCTGTTTCTTGGTTTGCCTCTGTTTTTCCCCCCATGTTTGTTTGTTTTGTTTCTTAAATCATCAACACTTATCTTTAAATCAGTCTCTAATTTGGTTTGTTTATTGGATATAGGTATATTCTGGTTTTATTGCTTCTTATAGCATTACATTTAGCAGTTTATTTTCTGAGGATGGTGCTAATATGTTTTTATTTTCCACTTTTTATTGAATGATATATTAGCAATTTTTATTGTTCCAGATTAATAGCTAGCATCTCCACATTCTAAAAATATGATTCCACTATGCTCTGGTTTATACCCTCTGGTTTGTCATTCCGTTGTAGGAATTTGTCTTTTAACTGTGGCTATTTTTATAATATTCTCCTTGACTTTTATTCTGTAGGTTTAATTCGATATACCTACTTATGAATTTATTTTATTTGTGGCATTTTTTAAAATTTCCCAAGTTTGAAGTTTATTTTTTAAAATTATTTCTGTAAAAAGTTAAATTATTATTAAATGTAGTTTCTTCTCTAGTGTTTCTCTCTGGTTCTTTGGGAAGTAAAATCATATGTATATTCTATATTCTTGTTTGAAGTTATTTTATTTTTTTAAGTAGGCTCCACACCCAATGTGGGGATTAAACTCACTACTCCAAGATCAAGAGCAGCAATCTCTAAAGACTGAGCCAGACAGGTGCTCCTATATTCTATATGCATATTCTAGTTTGGATTTCTCTAACCTTTCCGTGATATTAAGCTTTTGTCAATCTTACTGGACTGACTTCTGTGAAATGTGTATTTCACTAAGTCACTATTTAGCAGGTTGTAATCAGCAGTTTAATGTATGTTTTAAATTTTTCATTTTAGTATTTATATTTTTTCATTTTTAATAGTGCTCTATTTTACTTTTTCATATCTGCCTAATATTTATGATAGTGTTTGAACTTTCAGGTCTTCAAACATCATAAAATAATTATTTTTTATTCTTAAGCTTATTATTCCAAAATAATAATTAATCCTAATGTCTCTCAATGATATTCTTTTGTTCTCCTATGCTTGGAACTTGGTCAGTAACCTCAAATTCTATGAGGTTTTATTTATGGGAGATAGGGGTTGAAGATGTGTTTACCCAGAGAGGATATGTTTTGCTTTTGTAAAGCAACATGTGAATCATTTCAAACTATTTGTGTGAATGTAGTTTATACAATCATATTGGTGATGAAAATCAAACCCTCAATGCTAATGGGTAAAGACAGTGTAAATATAGTCCCCATCGAGCACATAGCCTCTAACAGACAACATCTATGTTATATTGTATATAGACCATATCCACATAGATCCCCTACTTCTTCCTTCTACTGAACATGTGTAAGGCTTAGCTCTGCTGGGGCAAATATTAGTTCCCAACGGGCTCTAGGTTACTGAGATTGGCTGAGGGTCAAAGGTCACTGGAGGGTCAGAGCTTGGTCATCTATTTTCTACTTTGGAATTCTGCTACTTTAAAATTTTGGTTTCTATGATGTTATCTTACTTCATGAGGGTTAGTTATTAATGTCAAGAATGATTATAATATTTTATTCATCATTACTAGGTGCCTTACACTGTATGATTCCTAAATACCAAGGTCTGAAAGGAACACTCTTGCTGTATGAAAAAATATGTCACAAATGCTATTCTCCTCATTAACCCATTAGTTTAAATTATATCCAATAGTTCTTTCCATACATTTCTTGTCACTTTGAAGCCTAAAGATTTTCTGCCACTCCTGCGATTTCCTCAGAGGAGAGCTTCCCCCCATATATTTAGCCAGTGATAATGCTCTCAGTAGCTCTGTGTTGACTTCCGAGCGTGATAAACCCCCTAGTCTTCCTAACAGCTCTCCCTGCTCACAGATTCAGCCATGAGCATGCAAAACATCAATACCTCCAAAGCATACCTCAGTATGTGCAAGGTTGGCTCCTGTACACATCCAATTAGGCCAATGCCTTAAGTACTGGTAATACTGGATCCCGCTCTCGCATCCTACTCTTTGAAATCCCTGACTAGCCCTTTTTTCTTGAGTGTCTCTCACTTTTAACTCTGTCTCAGACCTAATAGCCTTTTGCAGCCAGAGCAGCAGATACAATTTACATTTATTCCCCTTCTACATATTAACATATAATTCCAGGACATAAATATATGTGGCTCTACTTCATATTATTCACATACAAAATATAGACTAACATATTATTCTAAGTATAAATATTTGGAGGACTGCAGGCATTTAGACCTCATCTCTGGTCAGAGGTCTGACCTTAATTCTGGAATGTAGAAAAAGTAGAACATTGATTTCTAGTGCTCTGGGTTTAGCGAGCTCCTGATTATCTCAGCCCTTAAACTGACGTCCAATCTGAAAGCTCAGCTTGACATATTCTTGGACTCAGCTCTATTCATAGCTGTGATTTCTTCTTAAACACTTGTGTAATATTAAGGTACTCAAATCAGGCAAACTATGTAATATAGCTTATATTATATAGTTCATATTTATAGTCTAATCATATAATAATATTTGCAGTTTATATACTTCACTTTTTCATGTGAAGTATGTGACTTTTTTTTCTGTTGATAAATTAGCACAGAAAATAACAAAATTCCACACTGGTTTTAGCTATTTTTCAAGAGGATAATGAAGAAAACTGTTTCATGTATACAATAACTTGACCTAAAACAGACTGAGTTTTTTCTCTGGGAACTTCGAACAAAACCCAGTAAAACATATACTTTCTACCTGAATGAATTAGAGCAGCAAGTTCTTTGACCAAACCTTTACATACGCATTGAAACAGAATTTAGACATGGTTATTTTCATTTCTTGGGTGTCAGTCACTTGGTGACATTCTTGTACATAGAAGAAACAGACATATATGTTGGCTAATTGAATATAATAATAATTTAGAAAAGAAACAGACATTGAGTAATGGCTTGCTTTGTTCTTCCGTATATTTTTATTTGTTCTTATTATAAAACAGTTCAAGTGGTTTTATGAAGGTGTATGTAATCAGAATAAATTCTGTAAGAATTAATCTGTATTTTCAGCTCATCTTGAGGAATAAAAAGTGACCCAAAATTATTTAAATCATTTCAGGATTTACAGGGTCTAGGGACAACTCTAAGGATCTGGTATACCCTAGAACAATACTGGTCAACATAAGCTCTATAAGAAAGTCTTGAGACTTTGGATAAATTAAGAGAGTTAGTCATGGTAAGAAAAGGCAGGACTTTTCTCTTAATGAGGAAAACAGATTATCGTAAGCATTTTGACTCCTGCAATCCCCTGAAATTGAACTTCCTCTAAAATTATAGCCACCTCTCTCTTCTTTTCTCAGTCTATACTCCCTGCTATTACCAACTCCTGCTGTGGCTAGAACCACCTGTCTTACCTATGACCTCCAAACATTACCTCCAGTTTTCTTTATTGTCTGACCCCTAAAATTTCCACGGATGTTCAACTGAATTCTCACACTTATTACAGAAAACATGAAACTTATTGTACAATTATTTCCTAGAAATATGTGCTTTCTACTTAGTTCTTCCAGGTTTTAATTAAGACAATTGATCAAATGCATCCTGCTTTCTAGATTATCACCAAATGATCATCTGGGACATCTCCTTCACTCAACTCTCAAAATTTAATTTCTTACAAAATGCTATCTATTTTCACATTCTCTTGAATATCTTGCATATTTTTATTTTTAATGCCACAATTCAGTCCATTAATTTGTGTCTACATTACCACAATTACCTCACAATTGGCACCTATATTTTGTTTGTGTTTATGTGTATGTATGCATGTATTTGTTAACAAACAACAAAACAAATCCAAAAAAAAAAAAAAAAATCCTCAAATTTAGAGGCATCAAACAACAACCATTTTATCTCACCATTTTGCGGGGCGGGAATTTGGGCAATTCTGCTCCATGTGGTTTCATCTGATTACCTGGTGGTACTGAATTAGTTACTGAGTTCGTCTGGAGAGTCCAAGACTGCTTAACTCATATACCTGACATTTGGGACAGTTGGTTAAAGAGTTTCCCCTAAAGTCATGTCAGGGACTCTACATGAGCTCTCACTAGGAGAGTGGACTTCTGATGTGGCCACCCAGAAGCCCTCAAGGGAGAAAGGAGAAAGCTGCTGGTCTTCTTAAAAGCAAGACTCAGAACCATCATATTATCACAGCATCTTTCTTGGCCATATTCTTTTGGTCAGAGATAGTTACAGGCCAGCTCCAATTCAAGTGGAAGGGGAATAGATCCCGACCACACAATGGAGGAAGTGACAAAAATGTGCAGCCATGTTTCAACCATCTGTCTTCCTTGTGCCAACAAAAAAAATCTATGGTCATCTTAACATTTCTGATATGTTACATTTCTCCAACTTTGAACATTTCTCCAACTTTGAACATATTCTGTCAGGATTGTCTTCTTAAAACACAAGGCTAATATCCCACTACTGAAAAGTCTTAATTACCATTGTGAGCTCCCATTTGCAGCATAAAAATTTATTTTTCTCTTTACTTTATTATTATACCTTATTACATATAATATGCTCTAGATCCTATTGTAAGCTTTCTGATAGAACCAGATAATAAATGACACTATGTTTTAACATTCTTATCAGAAGGAAAGGTTTACAACTCATTAGAGTTAACCTTACGAAGGTCATATATAAGCTTTGATTTTTTCCATTGCAAGGCATAGATAACTCTAATTCAACAACCTCAAACAATGAGGAATATTTTTTTAGCTTACCAAATAAAACTCCTCCAGGGGGCGCTGGAGTGGCTCCATCTGTAAATCATCAGCCTTCGTGATCTTGTCTCAGGTCTTGATCTTGGGGTTGTAAGTTGGAGCTCTGCATTGGGGTCCACACTGGGCATGGAGCCTACTCTAAAAAAAAAAAAGAAAGAAAGGAAGGAAGGGGGTGCCTGGGTGGTTCATCGGTTAGGTGTCTGCCTTCTGCCCAGGTCACCATCCCGGAATCCTGGGATGGAGCTGCACATGGGGCTCCCTGCTCAGCAGAGAGTCCGCTTCTCCCTCTGCTCCTCACCCCACTTGTGTTCTCTCTCTCTCACTCTGTCTCTCTCTTAAATAAATAAATAAATAAATAAACAAACAAATAAATAAATAAATAAAATCTTTACAAAGGAAAAAAAGAAAGAAAAGTTGAAAAAAACCCCAAAACACAAACTTTTTCACACAGTGTGGTTTGAGGAGCACTTTAGTTCAGTGAATCCCCGTTATCAGCTGCAAGTTTCCCTCCAACCTCCTATTCTTCCAAGAACAGCATTGAAGCTTTATCTCACTCCTGTGGGCACGTTCGTTGCGGTTTTCTTTTTGTGTCCAGTTTTGTTTTGTTTTGTTCTTTTGAGGGGGGTTCAAAATTGCAATAAATACCTAAGCCAGAATAAACAGCTGTTGAGGGATAGGAGTCTTAAATGGCTGGCCTATGCAAATAAGGATGGAGCGCTGAATGCTGGGAGAGAGGAAAGCAGGTGAAGGGGCTGGAGCCCGGCCAGCATGGAGGAAGGACTGAAGAGCTCGGAGGCCTCTCAGCAATGATTCAGCTCAGAGAAAACGAGGGCGCAACCGCCTACCAACTCAACGGCAAAATATTTAAATTGACCAACTTTAATAATTTTCTAAATTTTAACATTTCCCTTTTTTATAAATTATCTCTGATTTATAGAAGGCTGTACACCAAAGATGTCTAGAACCTATGAATATACTCTCTAATTTCTCCTTTTATGCAAACTAAGTTAATTATAATATGCTGTAGGAAATTCCCCAACCCAAGGTTATCTGCTTTCCCTTCCCTCATTTCCCAAAATAAGATGAACATAATCATTTTTCAAAATTCCATAAAAAAGCTGCACTGGGTGACTCAGTCTGTCCTCACAAGCATATCTGTCTCTACTTACTGTTGACTACAGATTAGAGACCTTTTCCTATCCAATTAAACTCTACTTTTGTTCCAAGTCCCAGTGCAAACACTGACTTTCCTTAAAACCTTCTTTAAGGAACCAGTTAGAATTAATCCTCCCCTCACAGTGCTGTGTGAACCCTTCTTAATCTCCCCTTCAAAGGAACAGCCCAGTGTGCACTCTGGAGTGAAAGACACTTGTTCAAATTCTGGATCTGCTGCTAATCTTGCCCCACACAAGTCAAGTAACCTCCCTGATTCATTTATTTCTTATTTTTAAAATGTGGAAATCAGAAATCACAGAATTAGTATTGTTATTGTTAATCATAAGACAATACACAAATGTGTATTTTTTTAAATTCTACTGTACATTTACATACATTTTTATAAAAGAATTGTCACATTGAGCAATTAAATCATTTGGGTAACAATTTCCTTGGACTCTTTGCTGAAAGCTAAGAACCTTCTTCTGTAAACAATGAACACAAATAGACTGCATGTTTTATGACCTTGGAGATACAAAACCTGACTTACAAGTGAGTGTAGCTTCAATATATACTCAGAACTTTCATATTTTTCAAATGAAATGAAATCTGTATCAAATAATGCCACAATTCTTCATGACTATTTGAATTAAATTAATGTCAGAATGTTTCCTTTTTCCTATATCATTAGTGCTAGACTCAATTTGGCTAGCAGCTATATTATGAATGCTGTCTCTATTAGCAAGGAGCTATTATGAACCCACATTTCAATTCTACAGTCATTTGAAGGAAATATTTTAAAGTGTTCTTTGTTTTCAGGTATCTGGAGATTTCTGTCCACAGAAAAATTGACAAGACTTTGTAGTTTTCAATTCCGTCTTAATGAAGTGCTTTTTCCAGCTCTGCAAAGTTTGTATAACTAGGCTATGTCCTCCTCCAGAGTAGCAGCATGGAAAAGACCATATGGTTCTTTTTGCAGCATCCATAGTGGTTACCTTGGGGTCTTAAAAAAAAAGAAAGATGGATGCCATAAATGTGGCCAAAATTATCCAAGACAGTGAAGCACTGAAAGAGGTCTTTCCTGTTGAATTATTCTGAAATTAAGCGATCTTTTTTCCCACAAAACTAATATTTATATCCATATATATATATATATACACACATTTGAAGACATGTCCTATTTTTAAGAAGCCACTGGTCATCTACATGTCAGACAAGAATATTATTTGTTGTCTTGCAGTTTCTTCAAGGATTTCTTTAATCAGTATTTTCTCATGACCCTGATTATAAGATGTCATATCTATGGGAAAAACACATTTTGGTTTCATTAGCAGAGGCACTGATGCTAATGGGTATTCACAAAGTCATGAGTCAGAAAGACATCTGGATTTGTACCCTTCACACACGTAGCAAAATTAGATGTGATACACACCGCCATGTGTCTTCCATCTGATTTCAGAGTGAGAAGACTTTTCCAGTTAAGTTCTACTTAGAAAAGAAATGATTCATGGCTTTGAATATATCAGTTGCCTTTCTCATTTCTAAAAGAACATCACAAAATAGAAATTATTCTCTAATATTCAACATATCCTTAGCTGGAGGCTTAAAAGTTGGGTTATTGAGAACTTCCAATACTTGTGTGCAGCTGCATGCTGAGTGGAGGGAGCATAGCTGAGAAATCTACCAAGACCTACTTCGATTTCCTGAAGAAAGACTAGTGATTCAGAAGTATGACATCATTTGGCAGAGATATGCTTGTATGTCTTCTACGTAAATTATGAAATAGTTAAGTCATTTCCAGGATATATAGATTTACTATGTTCTCTGCAATCTCAAGTGACTTCTTTTGCTGTCCAACCACCTACTCTGAAGGGTATTTCACACGAAAGCTTTTAGGTAAAAGTCCAACCTTGGCAAACAGGGCCATTTTCTTCAGGAAAAGCTATACATTTTCCTATAGCTTTGCTGGCTTCATGCATGCCACCCTAATAGTACTATAGTTTTTGGTTTCAAACAAATATGGAAATGAGTAAGTATGCTTTCTGGTGCTTTTTTCTATCATATTTTCCAATATATATATATATGCTGGGTTCAATACACATTAAGACTTATGCCATATGATACGCCTGATCAAAATATACATTTTCTTCAAATTTTATCAAGTGTACATTTATAGATATTGTGACAAATGACTATTGTTCTGACAATTGTAAACAGCATCAAAGTTTATCCTACAGTTTTGGAGTGAAATAAGACATTGACTATATTATGTGTATGTTTTAAAGTCAGTTTTTAGAGGAACCAGGGAAGAAATGGAGAGGGAAAAGAAAAGAAAAGAAAAGAAAAGAAAAGAAAAGAAAAAAGAAAAGAAAACAAACAAACAAGAACAACAGAAGAACAGTTATCAGTTCACAGACCCTAAACCACATTCCTAGATTCTGTAAGTAGAAGATTTGAAATTGGGTTTGTTACTCATTGGCTGTGCCACTTGGGCAAATTATTTAACTTCCCCAAACCAGTTTCCTCAAATATAAAATAATGATTGTCTATCTCATTTTTTTTACAGGACTGAAAGGATATAATTATACAGAGTGCTTGGCAGACATATAGGTGCACTATAAAAAAAGCATTTTTTTCTGTCTTATGCACCAGCTTACATTTTTCTCTGCATTCCCTGTTATTTGAAGACAAGTCCTAAAAAATGTGGTATAGCTCAGTGTTTGAATATTTTAGATGCTAAGATACTTTCTGAATTGGAGTCATGTGGTCACAACCCTGTTAATGTCCTTCTGTTTAGTGGCACCATTTATCTTACTGATAGATTTATTGCTGGTCCGTGATCTTTCACTCCATATTTGATCACCAACTTCTGTTTACTTATTCAATCCTAGAAAAGTATTATTTTCTTTGACTTTAACTGGCCATTTCTAAATTCTTCATGCTTTGGGTGAGGCTGTGATATATTTCACACCTCTGACTCAGTATTCAGGGCCCTGGGTTCTAGTGCCCAGCCTACCTCTATTCACCGCTACATCTAAGCCTTTCTCAGGAAAATTATCCAATTATGTTCCAGTAAGTACAAACACATCCATAGGATCCAATTATTTAATGTATAATGCTTTTTCTATCTTGTTCCCAAACTCTTTTTTCAATATTTTATTGTATGATTCAGAATTTTCAAAACCCAGTTATCAAGAGTACAAATTATCCCATCAACATTGATTCTGCCTTTTGTTTTATTCCACTGATTTATTTCATAATGAACAACTTTCGTTTATTCATCAGACTTGATCCATGTCTACCACTATATCTACCCAAATAGTTGGATTTGAACTGGAAAGAAAAAAAGAATAGTATCTGATAGTTTATGGAAAAGGGGTGCCAGCATGTTCCCTCTTTGCATTACTCTGCTGCCAAAATTTCAGTAGCTACTCCCCATCTCCTTGGTTACATCCACTCCTGACTTTGGGCAAACAACCTTCTTCCTGTAACAGGGGTCATGTGACCAACTGAACACCTCTTTAGTTGTTACTCACTTTGCTTTAACTAAACTGCACAAATAAAATTAGTGACAAGAATCAAGGATAAGGGGGGAAAATGAAAGAAACAGTAGGTACCGTTTGGATAAGTTAGTTATATGTCTTGGTGATATTAGGGCATCAGGATTGTTGCAATGCCAAAGATGCAGTATTTGGATTGAACAAATCCAACTTTCAATGAACAAATGTATCCCAACACCTTAGTTCTAAAAATTCAAGAAAAAAAACATTGTTCAAGCCAGATACAGAGGGATGCTATGGTATTCTACCTGGATATCGTCCCCCTCCACCTTTCAGAATTGAAGCTTGCATTTCTCCAGATGCTGGGACAGTGTGACTGCTGTGACACACTGTTGTCCCTTCCAGTGATTATCCACTGTTCAAGAGATTAGCTTGTCCAAGATGATATTCCCTTTTCTGTGGTCATCTGTGTCCCATCCCTAGATGCTGTGAATCTATCAAGATCCAGCCACCATGACTTAACCAGGGACAATTTTATAAGCTATCCTAGCTCCAGAACCACCTAAGGGGTCAACTGAGATCATGCTGTGACTACAGCAGCCCTACCTAATTTTGCTTTCTATTCTTCCTCCCAGGGGTGATCCTAAGAGCACTCTTTGATAAACTTCCAGCACACAAACCTCCCTCTCAGAGTCTGTTTTCCAGGGAACCTGACTTGCAACAGTATGTGTATGACACTTTATAGAAGTGTAATGAAATTTGTTTTGTTGTTATGTCATATGACGTTTTTCTGGCGTTTCCTGGGCTTATACTAGGTAAATATTAACAGCCAGGTTTACTCAGATGCCAGAATAATTATGATCAAATAAAGAACTTGGTAGAAAATTAAAGTGAGATTTAAATTAAGAGATGACATTTCATTGTTCTCCTGTTTATAAGACCATAATAGGAGATTAAATAATAAATAAAAATTAGATAATAGGTTAATGATAGGACCCCAAGCAACATTTTATTCTTGGAACTTGTGTGATGCTCTCTATTTCATTAAAGGACAATTACATTTGAAGAGAGGAAAAAATGAAAAGATAAATCTTGGATATAAAAATAGAATTTTAGTGCTCTCCAAGGGCACCTTTGAGTCAATGGCATAGTGTTGTGATGGGTCATTCCAGAAGCTAAACAAATATTTACTCAACTAGAAGAAAGCAGGCTCTATTATCTGCATCATTCTAACCTTGTCTAGGATTCTGGTTTTACTTTTTTAATTTGGATTTTGGGAAAATAGTCCTTTCTTTAACAAGGTACTACTTTCTGCTGTGCATAATTGCCAATGGACCCTTAGATAAATAAAAGACTCATTCGATTTGGAGTGCAACGTAAATGCTGGTGAGCGTAAGCAGGTAGAATGTGTGACTCTCAGCCACCTGGTCGAAGATGCCGCTGTGGAGAGAAGGGCGCATAGCAGTGTGGGTCTCAGTGCTTATCTGCCATTATTATCTCCTGCCTTTAAGATTCATAAACCAGAACTGAGAACACCTTTATCCTCATTACATCCAATTAAGGTTCCTATTTGATGAAGTACAATTTGTATAATAAATAGAGAGACTATAAATTAGAGCAAAATGGGTAATCATTAAAAATCAGATGCAATAAGAAAGTCAAGTATTTGAGGGAAATTATCTTAAGGAAAAAATGAACTGATATTTCAAGTTTTAAAAAGCCAATTATAAGTTACACAAAACACCTTGATGAGTTTAACATACCTTCTGAGTTGGATATATTTTTATAAGAAATAAAAATCCCATGCCTGGAAATATGTTAAAGTGATACTTGAATTTTGATTCATGATAGACATCAGTATGCTTTAAGAAGCGTATGGATAAGGGTAACTCTACTTCAAAGAGAAGAAATCTAAGTCTAATTTGCACTTGAGAGGAGGCACATGAAGGACTTCAGTCAATATAGAGGAGTTCATTGTATTTTTGTGTTAAGTATTTGATATACTCTCTTGGCAGTTTAGTCACATACTTAATTTGCATGAAGAGTTTTTCTTAAATGTCAGAAGTGAGATATGACAATAAGTATTCTCTTTGATTAACATGTTCAAAATTTTGCTTGACCTTAAATGAAGATATGCAATAATAACTCACTTCAAAAAGTGAATTTGGTCTTTATAAATTGAAACAAAAAATCCATACTGACAGTTAAGATCAGAGTGCCTTCCCTTGTACATATAGATACAGGGCTAAAATATATATTTTCCCATCTTTGAGATGTTTTCTTACTGCCATTACTGAGATTCATTATTCAAAGTAGATTATAACCTTTTTAAAAATGTCTTTGCACTTGAGTGAATTCATGAGCTATCTTTTCTAAATAAAATGGAACAGGCAATTTTCTGGTAGTAATAAAATTTCAATAATAATATTTGTTTTATAGAAGCTATTACATAATGAAGCTTTCTAATAACTGTAACAACATCATATGCCTGTTGACATACATGTATGTGTGTTTTGCATGTGCCTATGTAAATAGTCACACACATGCAATTGTACTATCATAATTGACAGCCCCCATGTTTTGATTGGCATAGGAGGTCATTGTATATTGAGAGACTTTGCTCATATTCAGATATTTGATAAGAATTCTTCAGAGCGTTATTATATCACATAACCATAATATATGCAGGTAATATAGAAAATTGTCCATTATAGAATGTCTAGTGACTATATTTTAATATTCTTAGACCCAGAAAATATAAACCAATCTGAAGATGTGTAAATATATTCAATATGATTTTCAATTTGCTTGACAACTGGAAATACATATTTATGTTCCATTATTCATAGCTCTAGTCCCATCCTTAAATTCAAGTCCTATCACCTCATATTTCCTACCTGCCCAATCAGTTCAAGTGAATTGACAATTCACTGGTTATTATCTACTCATATCAGAAAGAATGCTTTCCTGTAGCTCATACTGGGGATGTAGTCCCTGAATATTCCTGTGAGCAGCTTAAGAAGTGATCAGAAGGAAAGAAAATGCTGACCACCCCCCCAAATCTATCTCTATCCACTGAGTTTAGAATTGAATCTGTTTTGAATACGCACAAGAGAGCCCGAGAACACTAGGAAAGGACTCTGTGCAAGTGTTGTTATTTGCTTCCAGTTATTATTTGTACCAACTTCTACAGGAACCATAAAGTAGGTTTCCCTTGACACTCTGTCTGCCCCAAGTAAAAATTATATATATCCTCGAATCTCTCTAGTTTTCTTAATGATAGGTTAATTAAGTTCAGTGATTCTTTATCTCATTAAAAATGACTTTAAGTCCCACTGGGAATGCAGTAACTCTTTAAAGACAGTGAAGAAAGTAAAAATACTATTTTAATTAATAGGAAAGGCATATGTTACTTAAGCTATAGATATGTGTTCTCCCCTCTTCACCTCAACAATATCATAACCTAAATTAATCCCCCCTTAGCATCCTCCTTCTCCTGAGGTACTCTGTTATCCACTTCCTCATTGTGAAATTATTACTCATCTTTCAAGTCTTTTTTCCAATATCACTTCCTTTGCTTGACTTTTCATCCATGTAGCGCTGTCACCTAAAACTTTGCTATATCTGTAGATCTCTGTATTAAAGTGTGAGCAGAGGGGTGCCTGGAGGCTCAGTTGGTTAAGTGTCTGCCTTCGGTTCAGGTCATAATCCCAGGGTCCTGGGATGGAGCCCGCATCAGGCTCCTTGCTCAGCGGGGAGTCTGCTTCTCCTTCTGCCTGCCACTCCCCCAGTTTGTGCACTTTCTCTCTCTCTCTCCCCCTGTTAAATAAATAAATAAAATCTAAAAAAAAATAAAGCGTGAGCAGAGGGAAGAGTATAGTAAAAAAATACATAGGATGAGAATTAGAGGTGTACTGTATCACAGATGCTAAAAGAAAAACTAAATAAAGAACATGAAAAAGCACAGAGATACTGAACAAGATTAGAATCAGTGCTGGGGAGCCAGTAGGGCTCAGATTTCCCACTTTAGTGATAAATAGCATAGGGATACTTTTATCAGTTTTCATATCACAGATTCCAAAAAAGACTCTTATGATGAAAGGGAAAGGTTCTCTTCAATTGAAACAAAAGTTTATAAAACAATCACAGAGTAAAAGAGCATTTTAAAGGTAGTCGTTAGGTGGAGGTTGCTATACTGCACGCATTTCATTAACTTGCTACTCAATTTTGTGCTTCAACCATAGCATGAGGAATTTAAAATAGCCTGTAGAGGTCTCACGTTCATAATATGATTTTGGTGACACGAAATGCAGCATTAACTGCACAGACTTTGGGTATAGTATACTTGGATAAATATTTCAATTTTAAAACTTCCTGGCTGTGTAATTTGTGAAAAGACTTCACCTTAGTGTATATCAGTTTCCTCATCAGTAAAATGTTAAAAATAAAAGGATCCAACTTATAGGCTTATTGTGAAAATTAAGTGAAATTAGAAAAAGATTTGGAATATGTCTGACACAGTAGATGATATATAAATGTGCTGTTAATCACAGCCATATGATTTTGAAATTCAGATTCAATAGAAAACAGTACAAACTCCAAGGTCAAGTTTACAGCAGCTCAGGGGGTTTGTTACTATGTCTGTGAATTCCTCCACACTGCAGATCACAGTGATACCCTCATATCTAAACTGGATGATAGAACTTCAGAGTTGGAAGGAATCTATAGAATCTAGTATGAATTGAGCCAACCAGTTTGCTGTAGAATAATCCCCACACGCAGGTGCAAGTTTGAAAAGGAATGATGAGAATTACAAGTTCCTACAGAACTGAAATGCATTTGCAAATAGTTTATTGAACTAACTAAACCACAAAAGGGGAAATCGCGCACTAATTTCGCTTTTCCTTCCATCATTCTTCTTGAAGCCTACTGTATTGGATTTCTTGTCTCTAGTATAGGAGAAAATATGGGACAGAAGCAAAGCTTCTTGGTCACTCTCAAGCCCAGTCCCAGAAATTTATAACCTCACACAATGTAAATGATATATGAATCACTATTCCAATTAAAAGTCTCCTATTCCGGGGTGCCTGGGTGGCTCAGTCTGTTAAGAGTTTGCCTTTGGCTCAGTTCATGATCCCAGGGTCCTGGGATTGAGCCCCACATCAGGCTCCCTGCTCAGCAGGGAGTTTGCTTCTCTCTCTCCCGCACTTATGCTCTCAATTTCTCTCTCAATCTCTCTTTCTTTCCCTCTTGCTCACTCTCTCAAATAAATAGAATGTTAAAAAATAAATAAAAATAAATAAGTAAAAGTCTCCTGTCCCTCCAAGCTCACTAACAAACATAAATTCTGTACTATATATGATATGGTTTTCAGCCTCCAAACCTTAGAAGTGTGGGCCATCTCCACTGGAGTCCTACTTCCTTCCTCTGCCCACAAGGTAAGCTCCAGTCAGAATTTCACCTTTAACCTTTTTCATGGAGCCAGGTACACTTCCTGTATCTTCTGAACTTAAGGGGCCATATGTCAAGTTCCACCAGTTTTATGAAATGCTAGTCTGACAAAGAGCATTCCCTTCCACCAGGTGTGGCAGGGAGGAAAATGCCCAGAACTCTCACAATTCTTTCGAAAGAAAAAAATCATTCATCCATTATTTTTCCTCATTTTTCTAACTCTGCAATACATTGGTCAAGGGGGTGATGGGCTTTGGTTCCCAAACTGACTTATGCAGCAATCTAGCGCATTTCTTTAGGAAGTGAGAATACCTAAACCTTACATTCTTAGATTTTAGATCAGCAAATATGGAGACAAAAAAGGAAGTCTCAATTTCCTGATCCACATGTAGCCAGTCCAATGGTGAGAAATAAAATTTGACCTGAAATTTGCTTAGTGCCTCTAGGTTTTTCACAAAATATTGTAGCATATAGTAATTCCAGAGGACGTTCATAGTTGTTATGTAAGTATAAAAACACTCCACAGCCTCAAAGCTTGGGAACTTCTGGGTTAAACAATATTAAACAATTTTCATTTTGGCAGGACCTACCAGATTTTGTAATATACAAACATGCTGAGAAGTTCTAAGAATGTTTAATATTCCATATTATTTTAAAGGACTTATTTGAGAGAGAGACAGAGAGAGTGTGAGCACAGGGGGAGGGACAGTGGGAGAAGGAGAGAGAGGAAGAGAAGCACACTCCCCACTGAGCACAGAGCCTGGAGCCCTATGCCGGGGCTCGATCCCACAATCCTGAGGTCATGAGCTGAGCAGAAATCAAGAGTCGGACGCTCAACTGACTGAGCCACCCAAACACCTCAATATTCCATATTTTCTAAAATTACTTGACTATAAAGACATTTTCAAAAGTACTGTCTGATGGGACAGTTCCATGTATACCTGACTGAAAAAAGAAGATAAACTTCACTTTTAAAAAAAATTTTTTAAAAGATTCTTTGTAATTATGTCACTTTTGTTTATTCAAACTTCTCAATGACAGCCTTCAATTAATTGAAGAAATCAGTTATGCCCATTCTTAACATAGTTCCTCTGGCCCATTTCTCACTTGAAATAGTTTGAGTGGATAAAGATTTTTATCTTTTCTTAAATGAAACATAGATATTATAGTATTTAGATGTACGCTGGCCAGTATACGGTGCTGTGTTATTATCAAATCTCTAATTCTATATAGTTTACATTATATGTATATTTTATTAATAAATTAGCTAATTATAATTTTAAAATCATTATTTTTAAAGGGAGGTAATCCCTTTACCTGGTCGACTGTTAATGAACTTCCTATTAACCAGGACGCAGTACTTATGTCCAGAGCACTAATTTGAAAACTGCTTTAGAAGCATGGAAAATGCAGAGTCACACTCATTTCATAGGTGAGAAAAAAATAAAGTGAAAAAATTTTAGGTTCCAACACCATTTAACACGTCCTGCCTGGTTGACTGATGTGATATTTCATCAGTCTGGCTTTTCATGTTAGTTACATTTTACATCACTTGAGATCTAGAAATATATTTTCTCACTTCACAATTTTAAATCATACAGTAAATGCCAAACTCCCATTTTCTGTATAAATGAACAAATGAAAAACTTTACTTCAAAATATGTTGACCACTTATTAAATTCGAATGACAGATTTTTTTCCTAAATCAAAATGATAAGTAGTTGTCCACATCGACAGTTCAATTTAAGTTTATGTTCTAAACAAGTAAATAGAGGGAGAATACAAAGCATAGTCCTCACAGGCTGTTTAATGCATTATTTTTATGTTTAAATATATAAGCAGATTAAGAGCACTGCTTTAAAGCCCTGGGGCTTTAAACTATCAACTACATCAATCAATGGTGTGCCTAATTCTCAGTATTTGCACATACAGTGGTTGTACAAGTTCAATTATTTGTAGCAGGTAAAACAACATTTAATATGCTTGGTAACATCAGGATTAATAATAGATAGGTTCTTTTAATCTGTTTGGAGGGGATGCTCAGCTTTGTAATAACACCTTTACTACATTCTGCAAGTTATTTCTGTTTGGGTTATAAGCAAAGGATGGGTGAGAACATATATTTAATTTTTATGTGCATGTGGAATCTAAAAAGGGCAATGTTAATCCTCGTTAACAAAAGTTTCAGAATTGTAATGAGTTGTGTGTGTTATCAAATGAAAAAAAAATGTGGAACCCTATTTATGGTGTTAATATCTTTCTGACTCAGAATTTTATAAATTTTCATCAATAGGACAAATTTTTGTCGTTATCATCAAACAGAATGACATATTTATCTCTAAAATAGCATGGTCTTTTTTGATTTCTATATTAAAGATAATTTTCAGAATATGAAGTATTGGTAGTTAAAGCTAAACTTATACTGCAATCTATGTAGAAATTTTTCCCCTCTGGATAAAAACTGTGTTAATATTTATTTATTTTATTCACTTCTGCAGTCATCCAGCCATTTTCAATAAAGTGTGACTGATTCTATTTTATAAAAATATATTCAATGGAACAAGTAAAATCTTTAGAATCATACGATTCATCACAAATTAAAATCTCTACCTTGGGATTTTATGCTTACAACATGACATGATATGTCCATCATGGGCCACTTTTCCTGTTAATTACAACTAAAAACTCTATAAAACGCAAATAAACAATTACCTGAGGAGACTGAAAAATAAATAAGAGCAGGTAGATTGTGGAAAGACGTCAAAAATCAGAAGTGACCTATAAAGGGGTGAGTTTCCTCTTTTGTTGTTGTTACTGTTCTCTTTTCTCCTATGACTTTGCCCCAAAGGTAGAAGCCAGTACCATGGTTGCATAAAGTAGCAGCTAAGTAGGAGGCTAAAACACTAATAAAAAAACAGCGGAACTGGATAAAGAGCACTGTGTGGGCCAGAGAATGTGGAGACAGCTAGAGAAGGGGATTCCCTAATTATATACAGGAATCCACACCAAACTCAGACTCACCAGTGAGCTGTACATATGTGCATTAGACCCAATGCAAAATGCAGAAGCTCTGAAAAACTGAGATTAAAGCCAGCACTTAAACAATTTAAGACCAGTCTTGTGGTTTGAAGTTACCTGTGCTGATTGGTCAAAAATGGAAAGAAAAAAAAATTCTCCAGAGGATTATAACAGGACCCATAATCTAAGCATCTTATTCAAAATGCTGTTGATACAATCCAAATTACTCAACTCACAAAAAAGGAGGAAAATGTGGTCAATTTTGAAGGGAAGTGAACATCAACAGCTGCTAACATCAGAATGACTTGAACGTTGAAATCCTCAGGAAAGGACCTTAAAATGTCTTTCATAATCATCCTCTACAAAGAAGAGATAAACATACTCAAAATAAAAGAAAAGGAGGGTTCTCAAAACAGAAATAAAAACTATAAAAGAATCAAAAAAATTTGGGAACAGAAAAAATACAGTAACTGAAAAATAACACCATTAGATGGGCACAACAGCAGGATGGGAAGGACAGAGGAACATCAGCGTATGTGAAGACAGATCAATAGAATTTACGAAATCTAAAGATCTGAAAGAAAAAAAGATTTAAAACAAAAAAGCTAGCAGAGTCTCAGGGATCTGCAGGACAACAACAAGAGCTCTAATATACATGCCATGTGAGGAGAGGTAGCAGGGATGGCCCAGAAAAATATCTGACAAAAATTCTCAAATTTGGAAAGAAAAATATACATTAAGAGATTCAAAAATTGGGGCGCCTGGGTGGCACAGCGGTTAAGCGTCTGCCTTCGCCTCAGGGCGTGATCCCGGCGTTATGGGATCGAGCCCCACATCAGGCTCCTCCAATATGAGCCTGCTTCTTTCTCTCCCACTCCCCCTGCTTGTGTTCCCTCTCTGGCTGGCTGTCTCTATCTCTGTCAAATAAATAAATAAAATCTTAAAAAAAAAAGATTTTTTAAAAAAGAGATTCAAAAATCTTATCAGGCCCCAAACAGGATAAATTAAGACAACCAGCCAAGATCCATCAAAATCAAACTTTAAAAAAAAAAAATGGAGAGTGGGAAATTTGAAGGCAGGGAGAGGAAACTAACATTCATTCATTCATTCATTCATTCATTCAGAAAATAACATTTTGTACGCATGAAGAAAATTATATAAATGACTCCAGAAACCATGGAGGCCAGTAGATAGTGGAAAAACGTAATAGAAGAATTGTCAGGCCACATGTCCATATTCAGCAAAATTGCATTTCAGAAGTAAAGGCAAAATAAAGACATAAATGAGATAGAACTTGGACAATTCATTGCCAGAAGGCCTGCCCTGGAAAAATGCTAAAGAAATATCTTTAAGCTAAAGAGAGAAAGAGAGAGAAAGATTTGGATTTTTGAAAGTGAAGGAATAGCAACAGAAATGGTAAATGTCTAGGTGAGTTCTTCAAAAGATAATTTTTGAAAGCAAAAGTTATAATATTTCCTAGTGGTGATATATATAAATTTATATACACACTTCAATTTACATATATAAAATAATTATGACAACTATAATGAAGAGATCAAAGGTATCTACCTATTGGTAAAGTGTTTAAATTTTATTCAAAGTGGTATAATTTTAAATCAAAAAGTGGAAGTTTAATTACATATAATCTATGGAGGAACCAAAAACTAACAGAGATAAAACTAAAATGCACAAAGATACAGTAAAGAAACAAAACAAAGAAACCCAATAGTTTTTCATTCATCTAGAATGGATTCAGTGATATTTTAAAAGTACAAAAGGATATAAAAAGGAAATCAGAAAAATGAAAATCAGAGGAGAAAAACAGAAAAAAAATGGCACTCCTAAATCTGACAATTTAAACGTTTACATATACAATCATTTAAATACGTGAATTAAAAGACAGATTAGCCCTTATCTTCACTTCTGGAAAGATGGAGTAGACATAATTTTCCCTATTCCTCCCATTAAGTACAAATAGTAACTAGGGATGTTAATATATAAAATAACCCCAAAAGGACTGTGAAGGGTGGTGAGCAGGGGTACTTGGGACTCAAAAAATGACGTGGTCGTGAATTCCCTAGTTTTTCCTTTTTTTCCTATATCCCAGATTTGGAGATGAGAAGCCAGCAAACCGAAGACACTAATGGACATAGATCAAAAACAAATACATAAAAGAAAACAGACCTAGGAAAAGCAAGCTTCTCTCTAGACAAAGAGCCAGGAAAGGGACTTCCTAGGTGGATACATACAAGAACTCCACAACTCCAGACAAATAAAGGAAAACCAGAGGCTGCAGCACTGAGGAATGGAGACTTTCACCCTCCCCAGGCTATAATGAGGCAGACCCATGGACCAGACTGAAGGGATAGTGTTCCTATTACTCAATCCTTTGTAATAAACCACCGAAAATTTACTATATTAAAGTCACTACCATTCTATTCTATCTTGTGATTTTGTGCATTAGGTATTCCAGTTGGGCTCAGTTGAGTGACTCTCCTGCTTCAAGTGACGTTGACGGGGGTCACCTGGCATTTGGCTGATGGCTTGTTTGCAGGATCTGAGACAGCAGCTGTCTTGTATTAAGCTCTTTGGGGGTAGCTGGAAGGCTAGATTCATCTGGGCCCCTCTCATCCTACTGGGCCTCCGCATGTAAACTCTTCAGTAGAGTGTTCAGACAGTAACTTATATGGTAGCTGAGCACCCAGTGAGAACAGCAGAGATTGCCCGGAAGGGTTCTCAGTCAGTGGACAGACCGCCAGTCCTCTGACATACCTGTAACTCCCGTAGCATGTTGTTTGTCAAAGTAATGACAGGCCAGTCTGCATTTGAAGAGAAGTTGAATAGATCCTACATCTTAAAACAAAGTGTGAAGGAAACTACAGCTCTTAATCCACCATCAAATTGCTGTTCGATATTTCACTTTAACAGTTGCTTCTAAAATCTGAGAATAATCTGGAAAAGCGGGGGGTATATGAAATGCAAGTATATATTTAAAAATGATATTATCATATCAAAAATTACCAGCAGCTTATAAATCACCACTCCTTCCTAACAGCAGGTAAAAAGCTAAACAAACAGAAAAATTAACCACTCTTCCTAAATCCATCAGAGAAGGTCACAGGAAAAAAAACACTACCTCTATAATTCAAGACACTGAGAAATACAGAGAATCATGACTTACTGGAGTAGAAACCCGTGAGCAGAAACCTACCTGGAAAGCATGGCTGAGATAGGAAAACCTGAACCACAGTTGACAGATTGCTGGAGGCACAGGGTGGACAAATCCAAGTAATAAAATCTTCAAGCAGGCACAGTCATCAAGAACCCCCACACTTTTGTGAATTTTATCTCCAGGAGCTCTACCAGATCCTCACAGTGAATATTTAAGAGGAATCCCCTCAAGCTTCCAGAAGGTGGATGGGGAAAAGGAACCATTTTGAAATACACCAGAAGGCTCTATTCTTAACAAGATCTTCCCACAGGAGAAACTACTTTAGCAGAGCCTAACCTACTTGGAGGAAGGAATTTGCCCAACTGCAGCCCCTCGTAGCCATGCTTTCCAACTTAAGGGATGGGCAGAAAACTGAGAAGCACTTTGAAGGTCACAGTCCAGGGGCACAGGCTCACCAAGAGACTGGGAGCTACTGGGACCTAATCACAGGACTACAGAAGACTTCCCTCCCCCTACCTCGCCACATTACTAAAAGCTGATTGACTGCAGTACCTTTTACCCAGTACATCATGTTCACCTCTCCACAAAAAAGTGACAAGACATGCTAAAAGGCAAAAATCATAGTTTGGAGAGAGTGAACAACCATCAAAACCAGTCAGAAATGGCAGGAATATTGGAATTATCAGATCAGGATTTTTTTTTTTAAACTAATGCTGGAGATCAAAACACTATAACAGAAATGAAGAATACATTTAATGGGCTCATTAGTAGACTGGAAATAGCTGAAGAAAATTCGGCACTTATGGATATGACAATAAAAACTTCTGAAATTGTAAAGCAAAGAGGACAAAAAAAATTGGAAAAAATATAATATCCAAGAACTGTGAAGCAACTACAAAAAGTGTAACATATGTGTAATGGGGATACCAGGAGAGGAAAGAAGGGAACAGAAGCATTATTTGCAGTAATAATCACTGAAAATTTTCCCAAATGAATGTCAGAGTCTAAACCACAGATCCAGGAAGCTCAGAGAACACCAAAGAGGAAAAATGCAAAAAATCAAAAACCCCAAAACCTATACCTAGACACATCAGACCCAAACTTCAAAAAATGGAAATATAAAGAAGAAATCTTGAAAGAAGCCAGAAGGGAGAAAAATACCTATAGAGTAGCTAAGAATTACATCCAACTTCTCAGAAACCGTGCAGCAAGAAGAGAGTGAGCTATTTAAAGCATTGGAAAACAAAAACAAAAACACCAACCTAGAAATCTGTACCCTGTGAAATTATCCTTTAAAGGTGAGGAGAAATAAAGACTTTCTCAGACAAACAAAAATTGAGGGTCTTTGTTGCCAGTTGAGCTGCCTTGCAATGTGAAAAGAAGCCTCTTCAGAGAGTAGTAGGTTTATGGCACAGGTCAGAAACTGGGCTCTCCATAGAGAAAGGAAGATCATAGGAGAAGGGGTAAGTGAAGATAAAATAAATTTAACAACCAAAGGATATAAAAAAACCATTATAAAGTTTTCAGCAGGGATGTGACAAGATTATATTCTTTTGAATGGTTTACCTGGGGACTTTGTGGAGCTGAGATTTTGAGAAGTAGAATTTAGGAGACTGTTAGGGGGCTGTTTTAGTCGTCCAGTGAAAGAAATGAAGGCTGAAATTAAGACCATAGGAGTGGAATAGAGAGAAGGAGGCTGGGACGTCGCTACTTTTTAAAAAGCTTCTCAGGTGATCCTAATGTGCATCAAAGGTTGAAAATCACCATGCGTGAAATTGAGAGCCCTGGGTGAAGATTGCCTGGAGTGGCCCAGGAAAGTCAAGGCAAAGTAGAAATTTCAAAGAGCCTGCTAGCACAGCTAGCAAAGGGCACGGACCCAAGGCACACTTGTGACGGTTTTTGTGGACCACTTTCCCTTTCATTGAAAGCTGCAGTTGTAACCCTACCTGACACTTTGAACAAGGAAAGAGACTGATGAGACCCTACTATGGGTTTTGGGCTGGGTGTCTTCCTGGCATTGTAAGCAACAGGGGTGATACTGCTGGGCTTTCAGTGATATCTGGAGACATGCAGTTCATAGTACAAGGCACCTGAGATTTCACTGAAGCTCCTTGTGTCAAACAAGGAAACAAAGACAGACTGCACTTGATCTTCTCTGAAAATCTATCAAGTATTTGTCATCTCTCCTTCTCTACCAGACTTCTTAAAGTCAGCATCTACGTTGGCCGTTTCCGTGGCTTCACCCCATGTACTTTTCAGCCCCCAGATAAGGGCCTGGCCTCTACCTGGCAGTCATTCTTTCTCTGAGCACTTGAACCTCCTTCTTTTCAACTATAAACGGAGGTGATTTCCTGTCTTTTACCTCTTGTCCTGACTGCCTTCTTGAGATTCCTACACCTATCCAACTGTGCATCAGAATTCTCTCGCTATGAATCCCGTTGGCACTTAAAATTCCATAATATTCTTTTGAATTAATCAAATTCACTGTGTTTATCTCAGATTTGTTTTCCTTCCTATGTCCTCTCATCCTAGTTAATGGTATCTAGACATTGGAGTTAGATACCGTAGAGTTATTTTTACTCCCCCATTTCATCACCAGTTTTTACCACCTATAAGTCAATAAATGGTTTCTGAGCTAACAAAAACTAAATGATGTATGACTAGAAAATAATTAACTTGAAAAATTAAATGGTAATGGGAATTAAACTCTGAATTTTTAAAACTTATATTCTCTACCATTATTAAATTAACATGGAGAAACAATTCCTTATTATTACTTTTACTAAAAAAACATTCATGGTATATATTAATTGTAAGGTACTCAAAGCTGATTCTGTAATATAATTTAAAAATATGTTATGAGGGATGCCCTGGCTGGCTGTGGGTAGAGCCCATGACTCTTGATGTCAGAGTCATGATTGTGAGTTCAAGTCCCATGTTGGTTGTAGAGTTTACTTAAAAAAAAAAAAAAAAAAAAAAAAAAAAAAAATATATATATATATATATATATATATATATATATATATATATATATTTATATATAAAATGACTTTTCTGACATCCTGGAAATTCCAAATCCTGTGAAAGAGTACACTGTAAGATGCTATGGGAATGACCAAATCTGTCCTTTACTCCTTGATGTTGGCATTGGGTTCAGAAGAGAAGGTAACTAAATTAGTATGTTTGTTTTAAAAATATTTGTCTTTTTTCCTTCATGAAATGCAAACAACTAGACTCCTGCCTCCTTAATCTGTCTTATAAGGCAAAACTTGCTGCCAATCTTTGTTAATGAATCTGTAAGTTTTAAGGGGGAAAAAACAAAAATTAAACTTTGCTAACACACAAGCCCACATTTTCTTCAGATGGGCCTATATCCTTATCCCAAGTCATGTCATGAACATGGCATTGGGAGAATTGAATACCACAGGGACATTGAGTGATGTGTTCAGAGATTAAGTATAGCAGCTTCTACAAGCATTAATGAGACTATCACTGCCCATTCCTGAGGTGGCTTGCTGCAAATGTACTGTTCTCTGTCTGTAGCACTGTCCTTTCCATACGAAGCAGCAGCAAATGAAGAGTTGCTGCCCCATAAAGCTTAATATCCAAATAAGGCAATCCCAGGTCTGTTTCAGACTGGACACTGAAGGTGATTACTGGGAACTGTTGACCGAGTAACTATGGCATGTTGTACATCACTTTTATTAATAAGGGAGAAATCATCTCTACGGCATCAGTAGTTGTAAGTTGCTTTAAAACAGTATGTTTTAAAATAATCAGAAAAAATTCAGTTACATATTTATTTAAACTACTTTCTGAAATGTGATTGTTCCCCTCATTATCTACCAACCTAGTTATCAAGAATTTTGATGTGTCTTTACTTTTTTCTTTTAAAATGGTGAACTTAAATCAGAGAAAAGATAACAATACTATATATATATTTTTAAGTCTGTCATAGCAGTCTTTGGTGATATCTGAATTTTCTTTAGGGTTTTTTTTGAGCTGATATTATATGGATGTAGTTGAGAAAAAATTTATTCTTTTTCTACTAAATAATATAATGTCTTTAATACATGGCTCTAAAATATGCAAATATAGTGTCTTTACATACAGAGTTTTCTTTGATTTATTCATTGAGGTCATGTGCCAGGCAGTTTTAGGTCCTAGGCATATAAAATCACAGCACTCATTGAACTTACATCCTAGTATGGGGAAAATGAAAAAATAAACAGACAATCCATATTGGGTAGGGATAATAGCTATAGAAAAAAAATAGCATGTTGAGGGAAAAGGGTAATGATTATGAAGCCCTCTCTGAGGAGATGATCTATGCAAAAGGGCAGAAGGAAGTGAGAGAAAAATCCATGGAAAAAAAATCTCATTTAAGAGTTCTGCAGAGAGTAAACAACAGCTACAAAGGCTAGAGACAGGCATGAAGCATGACTTAAAGGAAGATCATTGAGACTAGAGAAAAAGGAGATTGATGGCCATTGGTAGGAAATGAGTTTGGAAAGGTGCTCAGGTGTATCAGTTAGGTATTGCTTCCTAACAAGTCTTTCCAAAATTTTAGTAGCCTAAAAGCAAGCACCATTTATTGCTTCACATGAGTCGATCAGCCTAGGTCCATCAATCTGTGCTGGGCTTGATTATGCATCTGCTGTCACCTGGTAAGTCATGAATTCACTAGTTGGTTTAGGTAGTTTCCACCAGAATGGCTCCTCTACTCTATGTGGTTTCTCATCCTGCAGTGGTCTGGCTGAGGCTTGTGATTATGCCAGAGGTGGGGGTCCAAGAGACAGCAGAACTTGTATGACCTGTTGTGTTCTAGGAATGAAACCATCATGCACTAACTTCTGCAGCCTTGTATTTGATAAAGTAAATCACAAGGTGAACCGGGTTTATGGATAAGGAAATAGATGATCACTTTTTGGGAGTATATTGCAAAAGAAGAGAGAAAGCATTCATGATATTTTTGTAATCAATCGACCATGGGAGGAACCAATTCATTAAGATCTCATAGGCCTAACAGACACATGAAAAAATGCTCAATATCACTCAGTATCAGGGAAATACAGGTCAAAGCCATGATGAGATACCACCTCACACCAGTCAGATTGGCTAAAATTAACAAGTCAGGAAACAACAAATGTTGGTGAGGATGCGGAGAAAGGGGAACTCTCTTACACCGTTGGTGGGAATGCAAGGTAGTACAGCCACTCTGGAAGACAGTATGGAGGTTCCTTAAAAAGTTAAAAATAGAGCTACCTAACAACCCAGCAAATGCACTACTCGGGATTTTCTTCAAAGTATATAAATGTAGTGATCCAAAGGGGCACCTGCACCCCAGTGTTTATAGCAGCAATGTCCACAATAGCCAAATTGTGGAAAGAGCCCAGATGTCCATCAACAGATGAATAGATAAAGAAGATGTGGTATGTATGTACATTATGTATATTTTTCAGCCATTAAAAAAATGAAATCTTGCCATTTGCAATGATGTGGATGGGACTAGAGGGTATTATGCTAAGTGAAATAAGTCAGTCAGAGAAAGACAAATACCATATGATTTCACTCATTTGTGGAATTTAAGAAACAAAATAGATGAACATAGGGGAAGGGAGGGAAAAATAAAGTAAGATAAAAACAGAGAGGAAAGTAAACCATAAGAAACTCTTTAACTGTAGGGAATAAACCAAGGATTGCTGGCTGAAGCAGAGGGGGGTGGGGATGGGGTAACTGGGTGATGAGCATTAAGGAGGGCAAGTGATGTAATGAGCACTGGGTGTTATATGCAACTGATGGATTCCTGAATGCTATCTCTGAAACTAATAATAGTTACTTAATTTAATAATAGTTAATTAAATTTAAATAAATTTTAAGAAAGATCTCATAGGCCTGAGATTTAATTTTTTTTTCTGTATATGCGAGAAATTATTATGGTTTTGAGTAAGCAAGGGAATGATTTTATTTCTGTTTTAGTTCCATTCTCCATTTTTATTGAATGGAGAAATAATTTTATGTGAAGTGGGTGCTAGAGGAAAAGATTAAAAAATGAGGCTTTTTAAGTAGTCTAATTGAAAAATGATAGTAGCATAGACTCTGCTGTAGCACATAGTGAAACTGTTTCCATTTGAGTTGTATATTGAAATTAGCCCTGCCAGGATTTGTTCAACAATTATGAGGAAATTAGCAATCAAAATTGTACTCTAGGTTTTTGGATTGAGTTGTTTTTTTCTTTCTTCTTTTTTTTTTTTTTTTTTGGATTGAGAATTTTTCAAAGTAATTTTTTTTTCAGTTTGGATACTTTCATTTTTATTTATTTTAAACTTTTTATTGAAGTTTGACATATAATATTTTATTGGTATTGGGTATACAATGTATTGATTTGGCATTTATTACATTACAAAATGATCACCATAATAAATTATCAACTGTCACCAAAGTTAATACAATATTATTGTTATTATTCCCTGTGCTGTACATTATATCCCCATGATTTATTTATTTTGTAACTGGAAGCCTGTATCTCTTGATTCTCAACCACCTAGCTCACCCATCCCCAGCCTCATTTCCCCTGGCAACCATCAGCCTGTTCTCTGCACCTATGAGTCTCGTTTTGTTTTTAGATACCACATATAAGTGAAATCATAAGGTATTTGTCTTTCTCTGACTTATTTAACTTAATACCCTCTATTGTTGCAAATGGCAAGATTTCATTCTTTTTTTATGGCCAAGTTGTATTTCACTATATATATCCATTATATGTGTGTGTGTGTGTGTGTGTATTTATATATAATTATATATATAATCATATATATAACGGAATATATAATATATATAATTTCTTTATCCATTCATCCATTAATGGACTCAGGTTGCTTCCATATCTTGGCTACTGCAGATAATGCTGCAATGAACATGGAGGTGCATATATCTTTATGAGTTAATGTTTTCATTTTCTTTGGATAAATACTCAGAAGTACAATTGCTGAACCATATGGCAGTTCTACTTTAATTTTTTGAGAAACCTTCATGCTGTTTCCATAGTGGCCGCACCAATGTATATTTCCAGCAACAGTGCATGAGGTTTCCCTTTTTTCCATGTCCTTGCTGATACTTACTGTTTCTTGGGTTTTTTTTGTTTGTTTGTTTGTTTTTTTGATAATGGCCATTCTGACAAATATGAGATAATATTTCATTGTGGTTTTGATTTGCATTTTCCTGAGTAGCGAATCTGTATGCTTTCTTTGGAAAAATGTGTATTCAGATCTTCTGCTCGTTTATTAGACTTTCTTTTTTTTTGCTTTTGAGTTTATGAACTTTATACATATATTTTGGATATTAGGTCCTTATCACATACATGATTTGCAAGCATTTTCTCCCATTTAGTAGGTTGCCTTTTTGTTTTGTTGATAGTTTCCATCACTGTGCAAATGCTTTTGTTTTATGTAGTCCCATTTATTTTTGTTCTTTGTTGCTCATTCCGATCAGTGAGCTGATTCTAATTGAGTTATTTATGCTTTGTGAAGGAGGAACTCCTCCATTTTTAGAAAACTGCCTTTTATAGAAACAGCTTTACAATTTTGGAATAAATAACTCGGTTTAGTGAAATATACATTTTGAAGATGATACTTAACATTTTTTACACTGTGAGGCAATAAAATGTAAAAAAGAAATAATTCTCCTGGAGTAGTCCTAAAGCTTTTTTATCTCAAGATCCCGTACATTCTCAAATATTTTAAAGAACATCAAAAGTCTATTGTTTATATGGGTTGTATCTGTCAATATTTATCATAATAGATTAATACTGAGAATGATTAAAATAATTCAAGGTAATAAACATATTAATGTTAACAAATTACATGCATTTATGGAAATAACTACAATTTCTCTATTTCTAGAAATGTAATAGGAAATATGGTGGTGTAGTACATCTTTACAAATCTCTTTCATGTCTGCCTTGATAGGAGATAGAGGGATTCTGACGTCTCCTTCTGCAACCCAGTGCAAAAGGTTGTTTTGCTTTGAGCATATAAAGTTGGAGAAGGATGACAGGATGCCATCATGTTTCTCATGGAACCCCCCAGGTCTTCCGACCCCAATTTGAGAACTGTTATCCTAGAACCACTTGTGGTTGGTGGCATGGAAGAGGCATGTCTGAAGGCTGGCACACATAACTTCTTTTGACGTATGTCTTGTATCCTGGGTGGATTTATCCTTATTCTGCCAAAAACTTTTGTATTATTATGCACTTTTGAAATCTGCATGGGTTTGCTGGGGGTGAGAAACTGTCACAGACAGGGTGGTTTCAACCACAGTGATGTATTCCCTCACAGTCGCAGAGGCTGAAGGGCCAGGATCCAGGCACGTGCCTGTCCCTGAGCACTCCCTGTGGCTTGCAGACACTGCCTGCCTGCGGGTCCTTCCACGGTCTTCCTCTGTCTCCTCATGTCCCTGGCATCTCCGTGTGTGTCCCAGTTTCCTTTTTTTACCAGGACTCCAGTCAGACTTTATTAAGGCTACACTGATGGCCTGATTTTAACTTAACTACCCCTTTATGGGGCCTATTTACACAGACAGTGAGATTCTGAGGTACTGGAGGTTAGGACTTCAACATATGAATTTAGAGGCCATGGGAGCCACAATTCAGGCCCTGGGATAGCCTCAGCTTTGTTCTTCAGGTAGCTCATACATCTGACTTTACCAGAGTGCAGAGTGCATCACAGAGTACTTGACTTGGTTTAGAAATACAGTGGAAAGGAAGGAAAAGAGAAATTATTCTACATTCTGTACCAGAAAAAATTACAGTCTTCAAAACATACAGCGCAACTACGGCATTCCTTTTGACTAATGGAAGCTTAACTTTTGACTAGAAGATTGAAATAACACAGCAGTAAATATTCAGTAAGAAAAGAATCCTACTTGGGGCGCCTGGTTGGCTCAGTCATTAGGCGTCTGTCTTTCGCTCAGGTCATGATCTCAGGGTTGGGCTCCCTGCTCATGGGAGAGCCTGGTTCTCCTTCTCCCCTGTCTCTGCTCATGCTCTCTCACTGCCTTCCTCTCTCAAATAAATAAAATCTTAAAAAAAAAGAAAAAGAATCCTACTTGCATAAAGTTCAGTGACTGATACTGATAGGAATATCTATAATGCACATCCAATTCCTGAACAATTGCACTGGTAAAAAATTAAATTTATTTTTTCATTAAACATTTATTGAAATTGAATTGGAAGTGTGTCTGAATTCTAAGTGCTTGGTGTATGTCAACAAGGTCCCCATCAAGTACACTAACAGTCTAATGCAGGAGGTGCTCCATAAAAAAGTATAAACAAAGTTGTCATAAGTGCTATACAGATACTAATGACCCATGCATTAAGCTTTTTATTCCTACAACATTTCAGTTAACAAAGGATTTGGTGTATTTATGTTTAATGGATTTTTATATATTTATGTCTGCTAGAAAATTCAACAAAATACAGCTTTATTATAAAAAGAATAAAAGCATGAGATTTCTCACACTTTTAGGTGAGTGTTGAAAGCAGTGTAAAATGTTCCCTTTGAAAAGAGCATAAAAGAGGCAAAAAAGAATGACAGATTACCAAATGGGAAAATCTGTATTTTCAATTTAAAACTCCCTTTTTTAGACAAATTCTCCTGTTTCCACTGATACAAGTGGAATGATATAAGGACAAAATCAGGATGCACAATTAGATTTGTTAATTTAAATTTAAAAAATATTATGGTGACAGTATAAATAATGTACTTTTTGAAGAAGAAAAAAAGCCCTTTGTTCATTTAACTGTGTGAACTATAATGAAAGTATGATATTGTGTCTATTTTGTCTTTCACTGTGGTAGATGTCTATACTTATCTTTTGTATTATCAGAAAAGAAAAGAATACCAAGTACAAAGAGCACTGGTGAAGAATACGAAGAAATTTATCCACAACACAGATTAGAAATATACACCTGCATATGAATGTTATTGACTCCAAAAAAGGCATTTTCATAACGTTACCAAATTTCCATTCCACATATTTAAAAATTAATCTGTCAGGGCATCTGGGTGGCTCAGCTGGTTGAGTGTCTGGATTTCAGCTCAGGTGGTGATCTCAGGGTCATGGGATCAAGCCCCACATCAGGCTCTGTGCTCAGTGTGGTGTCTGCTTGAGATTCTCTTTGTCCCTCTGCCCATCCTCCTGTTCTCTCTCTCTCAAATAAATCAATCTTTAAAAAAATAAAAAAAATAAAAATCTGTCCTCTCTTTGCATATGTTAACGTCGCAGTAGCTGTTCCAAAGATTTCTGCTGAAACTTTTTATGAAAATCACATTAATCAGAGAAATAAGAGTAGAAATCAAAGTTAAAGTGCATCTTTTCTGTGTCATAGTGTTTAAAGACAGAAGAAAAAGGGTTATGAATCACATTTAATTTGGGATCAATAGGCTCAGGTGAGAAATCTTGAGCAACATTGATTGTGGACCCTTGAACTTGAAGGGAAGTAAATTAGTTTGCTTTCTTTATCCCCTGGTTTCCCTTAACTTGACAAAAATGCCTCTCAAAAATATTTAAATATAAAATCTTTTTTTTTTAAAGATTTTATTTATTTATTTGACAGAGATAGAGACAGCCAGCGAGAGAGGGAACACAAGCAGGGGTTGTGGGAGAGGAAGAAGCAGGCTCATAGCAGAGGAGCCTAATGTGGGGCTCGATCCCAGAACACCGGGATCACGCCCTGAGCCAAAGGCAGATGCTTAACCGCTGTGCCACCCAGGCGCCCCTAAATATAAAATCTTAAAATCAAGTTAGACTCAGTGTCCTCTTATAAAATGGATTTATTTTTTATGACAGTAATCTGTCTTTCATATAGAAATTTTGAGAGATATTAAGAAATTATCTAATTAGTATAGTAAATACTAAATTTTAAAATATCAACTACATAAGACAATATTTCATGTCCATCTCCTATTTATTAGCCAGGTTATTTACAACAAACTATTTAACCACTTGAAGTTCAGCGTGTTTTGCATTTTTATTCAGGGCACCAGGGGCTCATCTTTCCTTCCTCACCTATGACTTACAGTTGCTTTGCAGATTATTTTGACTTCATAAAAAGTACACCAATGGACTAAAATGAACTCTTATTAAAAGCTATCTCCAAATTTGAGAAACCATTCTAGGTGATGCAATAATGATTCGGTTTACTTGAACACTTACCAATGGAGATATTAGCAGCTGTGATGAGAATGATAATGTGTGTGTCAGGGGGGAGGGGGCAGAAGAAGGTTGTTTGTCATAAAAGCAAATTGGCCATCTTTTTAGGGCATTCCTCCACAGTAAATGTAACAACAGCTTCACATTGAAGCATTCTATGATTCCATTTCAAAGGCTGACCTGAAATCGAAGTTTCTTTTGATTAGAGCGGAGACACTAAAGCAGAAACAGGTGCATCCTAAGACGGACACAGAGTAGGAAAGGGATATGTAAATCACAATGGCATCCCCCCCCTTTTTTTGGAAGGCATTATGATCTAAAAAAAAAGAAAATATCGAGGAGAGAGTTAAGATGGCAGAGTAGTAGGGAACCCCTTTTTCAGCCGGTCCCCTGCGTCGAGTTGGATAGGTACCAGACCAGCCTGAACATCCACGGAATCAGCCTGAGATGAAGGAAGATACATCTGGATCTCTATAAATGAACATCTCCAGCACTGAGTATTGAGGTACGAAGCAGGGAACTGTGAAACTGCGCACAGATATCGGAAGATAAACGGAAGAGGGAGGGAGCCACTGCATTCAGGCACCGGGAAGCGGTAGCCACCTGCACGGGGGAGGGGTGGGCTTGCGGACCCGCAGCCCCAGCCCCGAGAGAGAAGACTGAGACTGTGAGCCGGGGAACAAACGCCACCAGACTGAAAACCGGAGCTCCAGTGCGCTCACTGGAACCGAACTGAGACCGGGAGCTCCGGAGCACGCGGGAGTGGCTGGCGGCTGGCGGTGTTAGAAACACAAAGGACAAAGACGCACCGGCCCTGAAAGTGAGGGCTGGGATGCCGGGTGTGGGGCGCACATCCCGGGATGCTGCAGGGTTGAGCAGCACCAACAGAAACAGAGTTAAAGTGGCCAGAACATCAGTGGAGAACGGGCCGCGATCCCTCTGTTCTGACACAGAGGCTGAGATTCGGCCACTGCTGCTCTGACTCTCAGAAGAGGCACAGCAAACCGCCAGGGAAAGCCGCCAGAGAACAAAAGCCTGGAAATACCGGCTCACAGTGTGCCCATCCCCATCCTCCCTCGCAGTGGACATGGAGACACTACCCAAACAGGGTTGCCTGAATATCCGCGCCGCAGGCCCCTCCCCCAGAAGGCAGGCTGAAAAATCAAGACGCCCACATCCCTAAGATCCCTATAAAACAAGGGCGCATGGCCTGGGTCCTGGTCAATAATTTGGGCTCTGGACAACCCCGCAACCTCTCCTCATGAGAATGACGGGAAGGAGAAATCCCCCCAGCAAAGAAAAGACAATGAGTCTGTGTCCTCTGCCACAGAACTAATGGGTATGGATATAACCAAATTATCAGAAATGGAATTCAGTGTAACAATGGTCAAGATGATGTGTAGACTTGAAAAAAGTATTAATGAAAATGTTAATGAGAATATAGAATCTCTAAGGGCGGAAATGAGAGCGAACCTGGCAGAAATTAAAAATTCTATGAGCCAAATGCAATCAAAACTAGAGGCTCTGATGGCCAGGGTCAATGAGGCAGAAGGACGTATCAGCGATTTGGACGATGGGTTAGTAGAAGAAAAAACGAAAATAGAATCTGGACTCAAAAAAATCCACTCTCAGGAATGTAGTTTCCGGGAGATTACTGACTCAATGAAACGTTCCAATGTCAGAATCATCAGCATCCCCTGGGGGTGGAGAAAAACAGAGGTCTAGAAGAGATATTTGAACAAACTGTAGCTGAAAACTTCCCTAATCTAGCAAGAGAAACAAACATTCATGTCCAAGAGGCAGAGAGGACCCCTCCCAAGCTCAACCACAACAAACCTACACCACGTCACGTCATAGTGCAATTCGCAAATGTTAGATCAAAGGATACAGTATTGAAAGCGGCCAGGGCAAAGAAATTTCTCACGTACCAAGGCAAAGGTATCAGAATTACATCAGACCTGTCTACACAGACCTGGAATGAGAGAAAGGGTTGGGGGGACATTTTTAAAGCTCTTTCAGAGAAAAACATGCAGCCAAGGATCCTTTATCCAGCAAGGCTGTCATTCAGAATCAATGGAGAAATAAAGACCTTCCAGAATCGCCAGTCATTGACCAAATTCGTAACCACGAAACCAGCCCTACAGGAGATATTAAGGGGAGTTCTATAAAAGTAAAAAGGCCCCAAGAATGATACAGAACAGAAAGTCACAATCTATAGAAACAAAGACGTTACTGGCAATATGGCATCATTAAAATCATATCTATCAATAATCAGTCTCAATGTAAATGACCTAAATGCTCCCATAATGACACAGGATTGCGGATTGGATAAAAAGACATGACCCATCCATTTTCTGTCTACAAGAGACTCATTTTGAACCTAAAGATACATTCAGACTGAAAGTAAAGGGATGGAATACCATCTTTCATGCCAATGGACCTCAAAAGAAAGCTGGGATAGCAATTCTCATATCAGACAGATTGGATTTTAAACTAAAGACTATAGTTAGAGACACAAAAGGGCACTATATTATTCTTAAAGGATGTATCCAACAAGTGGATATGACAATTATAAATATATATGCCCCCAACAGGGGAGCAGCAAGATACACAAGCCAACTCTTAACCACAATAAAAAGACATATAGATAAAAATACACTAATAGTAGGGGACCTCAACACTCCACTATCAGCAATAGACAGATCACCAAGCAAGAAATCGGCAAAGAAACAAGAGCTTTGAATACCATACTCGAGTTGGACTTCATAGATATATATAGAACAGTACACCCCAGAACCAAAAATTATGAATGAAAAAGGAGAGGTCACAACCAACACCAATGATATTGGAAGGATTATTAGAAACTTTTATCAGCAGGTATATGCCAATAAATTAAGCAACCTGGAAGAGATGGAGGCCTTCCTGGAAACCTATAAACTACCAAGACTGAAACAGGAAGAAATTGATTTTTTAAACAGGCCAATTAATTATGAAGAGATTGAATCAGTGATAAACAACCTTCCAAAAGACAAAACTCCAGGCCTGGACAGTTTTCCTGGGGAATTCTACCAAACATTCAAAGAAGAAATAATACCTATTCTCCTAAAGCTATTTCAAAAAATAGAAACAGAAGGAAAGCTTCCAAACTCATTCTATGAGGCCAGTATTACCTTGATCCCCAAACCAGGCAAAGACCCCATCAAAAAGGAGAATTACAGACCGATTTCCCTAATGAATATGGACGCGTAAATCCTGAACAAGATCCTGGCTAATAGAATCCAACAGTACATTAAAAGGATTATCCATCATGACCAAGTGGGATTCATCCCTGGGATGCAAGGGTGGTTCAACATTCGCAAATCTATCAGTGTCTTAGATTTTATCCAGAAAGAAAAATTCAAAAATCATATGATTCTCTCAATAGATGCAGAAAGAGCATTCGACAAAATACAGCATCCTTTCCTGATTAAAACCCTTCAGAGTGTAGGGATAGAGGGTACATCCCTCAATCTCATAAAAACCATCTATGAAAAGCCTACAGCAAATATCATTCTCAATGGGTAAAAGCTGGAAGCCTTTCCCTTAAGATCAGGAACACGACAAGGATGCCCACTCTTGCCACTATTATTCACCATAGTACTAGAACTCCTTGCAACAGCTATCAGACAACAAAAAGGGATAAAAAGTATCCAAATCGGCAAAGAAGAAGTCAAAATGTCTCTCTTCGCAGATGACATGATACTCTTTATGGAAAACTCAAAAGAATCCACTCCCAAACTATTAGAAGTTATAGAGCAATTCAGTAATGTGGCAGGATAAAAATCAATGCTCAGAAATCAGTGGCATTTCTATACACGAATAATGAGACTGAAGAAAGAGAAATTAGGGAATTCATCCCATTTACAATAGCACCAAAAACCATACGTTACCTTGGAATTAACTTAACCAGAGACATAAAGGATCTATATTCTAGAAACTATAAATCACTCTTGAAAGACATTGAGGAAGACACAAAAAGATGGAAAAATATTCCATGCTCATGGATCGGAAGAATTAACATAGTTAAAATGTCCATGCTACCCAGAGCAATCTACAGTTTCAATGCTATCCCGATCAAAATACCGAGGACATTTTTCAAAGAATTGGAACAAATAGTCCTTAAATTTGTATGGAACCAGAAAAGGCCCCGAATCACCAAGGATCTGTTGAAAAGGAAAAACAAAGCTGGAGGCATCACAATGCCGGATTTCGAGCTGTACTACAAAGCTGTGATCACAAAGACAGCATGGTACTGGCACAAAAACAGACACATAGACCAATGGAACAGAATAGAGAACCCAGAAATGGACCCTCGGCTCTTTGGGCAACTAATCTTTGACAAAGCAGGAAAAAACATCCGGTGGAAGAAAGACAGTCTCTTCAATAAATGGCGCTGGGAAAACTGGATAGCTACATGCAAAAGAATGAAACTTGACCACTCTCTCACACCATACACAGAGATAATCTCCAAATGGATGAAAGACCTCGATGTGAGACAGGAATCCATCAAAATCCTAGAGGAGAACATAGACAACAACCTCTACGACATCTGCCAAAGCAACCTTTTTCATGACACATCTCCAAAGGCAAGAGAAACAAAAGAAAAAATGAACGTGTGGGACTTCATCAAGATAAAAAGCCTCTGCACAGCCAAGGAAACAGTCAAAAAAACTAAGAGGCAGCCCACGGAATGGGAGAAAATATTTGCAAATGATGCGACAGATAAAAGACTGGTATCCAAGATCTACAAAGAACTTCTCAAACTCAATACACGAGAAACAAATAAACAAATCATAAAATGGGCAGAAGATATGAAACAGACACTTTTCCAATGATGACATACAAATGGCCAACAGACACATGAAAAAATATTCAAAATCATTAGCAATCAGGGAAATTCAAATCAAAACCACACTAAGATACCAGCTTATGCCAGTTAGAATGGCAAAAATTGACAAGGCAAGAAACAACAATTGCTGGAGAGGATGTGGAGAAAGGGGATCCCTCCTACATTGTTGGTGGGAATGCAAGTTGGTATAGCCATTCTGGAAAACAGTGTGGAGGTCCCTTAAAAAGTTAAAAATTGAGCTTCCCTGTGACCCAGCCATTGCACTACTGCGTATTTACCCCAAAGATACAGACGTAGTGAAAAAAAGGGCCATATGCACCCCAATGTTCATAGCAGCATTGTCCACAATAGCTAAATCGTGGAAGGAGCCAAGATGCCCTTCAACAGATGACTGGATTAAGAAGATGTGGTCCATACATACAATGGAATATTACTCAGCTATCAGGAAGAACGAGTTCTCAACATTTGCGGCAACATGGACGGCACTGGAGGAGATAATGCTAAGTGAAATAAGTCAAGCAGAGAAAGACAATTATCATATGATTTCTCTCATCTATGGAACATAAGAACTAGGAAGATAGGTAGGAGAAGAAAGGGATAAAGAAAGGGGGGGTAATCAGAAGGGGGAATGAAGCATGAGAGACTGTGGACTCTGAGAAACAAACTGAGGGCTTCAGAGGGGAGGGAGTGGGGGAATGGGATAGACTGGTGATGGGTAGTAAGGAGGGCACGTATTGCATGGTGCACTGGGTGTCATACACAACTAATGAATCATCGAACTTTACATCAGAAACCAGGGATGTACTGTACAGTGACTAACATAATATAATAAAAAAACATTTAAAAAAAATCTGTCAGGCTGGGTTTGAAATTTGCACTGATAAATGAATTAATTTATCAAAGCTTTTTCTTTAGGAGCTGAGACTGAAAATACATGTCTTTATTGTAAGTTTGCTGAAAGAAGTGACCCCTTGAGCTCTGGATGGTTATGAGAACAAATGATGCTCTGTTTTTTTAATCTGGAGTTATTGTGAGGACAACTCCACTTCTAACACCTTACCCAGGAGTCCTTCCCAGGCAAACCTTAAAATTGTGGCAATAATCTTGTAGTCAGCTACTTTGGGGATGGAAGAGGAAATGGACTAAATGACCCAGCTTTTTAAGGAAGTAAGTCAATTATTTACCACAATTACTAGACCATATTCCACCATTTATTTAAACCTAGGTCATGTTCATGTGGGCCCTTCTCTCGGAACCTATAAAGATGACTAGGGTGGGCACCTCAGCGTATTAAAAAGAATAATATGGGAAAAAAATACTCCATTAAATTTCAAGGTATGGATTACTGTTGTTGTTATTAATATTACCATAACCTGAACCTCATCCTATGATTATCCTGTCACCAATTTTATCCTTTGTATCATTTTTCTTGGACACAGAGTCATCAAGACCTAATAACAATGCCAATGGCAGAAATAACCAAGGGTCTAAAAGGTATAGTTTTTAGATAACGAAGTCTGAAATACTTGAGGTCAACAGACAAGCATTCTTGAAGCCCTAGTGTACCTTGCAGAATTGAAACCTCTATTGTCTCTTTCTTTAATGCCAGATTTGTGTGATCTACAATAACATTTTCCAAGAGTTCAGTTCCTGGGTGGCTTAAGAATCTTTGAGACAGGAAAGGATGGGGCATATCCTTATGTTTGTAAATCCATCCTCAGCTGAGGCTGACACTGAAGGGAAAACAAGAATCACGTAATATGGGTTAAAGAATGTTCATAGGACTAGGACTGATATACAAATTGAAAACATTATCATTACTAAAGCAAACCCAACATGCAAATTGGTAGTTTTGAAAAATCATAAAACATTTTCCCCGTAGAAATAAGGATATGTATTGTGGACAGTTTCTCATCCCATCCTCCATATGCTAACTTCAGCTATAGAATATTTAGTTTATGGTACTTTAAAAATATTCATAAATTGGCCCATTATGAGGCTTCCTTCTGTTATGTGTAACAAGAGCAATGAAAGAAATTTGAAACCCCTGGCTAAGGCTACAGTTTGTAAAGGCTGCAACATCTGTTTTGTTTCTTTTCATTTATAAGAATCTTGACTGAAATAGGAAATGCCTGCCCAGTTCAGATAAGTCTAACAATATCTGGATGAGATTCTTTCACTGCAGTTTCATGAGAATAGCAAGTGTTTATTATAATTATGGATGCTGTCTCTGGAATGAGAGCTATAATTATTTTGCCACATAGTCAACCTGAAGATTATATATATATATATATATATATATACACCTATATATATACACCTATATATATACACCTACATATATACACATACAATTAAATTCTCATATTTCTTTTTTTAAACTCATGAGAAGTTTTGTGTGAACATGAAAAAAGCTACTCTAAATGTTTGCATATAGTGTTTTTATAAATATGGCCTCCATTTCTCAAGGATAAATACCCATGAGTGACATCACTGGGTCAAAATCTAGAAAGAGTTCAAATATCCTTCAACAGGGGAATGGAGAAACAAACTAGGAGGCATCTGTGCAATGAGAGGTTACCTCACAATAAAAAGAATTAACTGTGGATGCAAGCTACAGCCTGCATGGATCTCAAAGTCACTCACACGGAGTGAATAAACCAGTTTCAAAAGAGTTACACAGAGGAAGATTTCATTTACAGGATATGCTTGGAAAGACAAACATATCATGAAGCAGAACAGGTAAGTAGTTTCAAGGATGGAGAGGTATGTGGAGGTCGTTACTACAAAGGCACGGAAAGGGAGGTTTTGGGGGGTGGTGGGGCTTCACTGTGTCCTGCTTATGGTGGAATCAATACATGTCTTAACATTTATAAAACCATTAACAAAAAATCCCATATCAATATATGTTATTTTTTTAATTAAAAGAAATTAACACAAGGTGTTCATTTGTAGATGTGCTGATGAAGATGGGCCAGGATGCTCTTCTCTTTGTTATGTTCCTGTTTGATTCTTTCTGCACTACTCTGTCTTTACTCAGTGCCAGTGAACACTGGAGTTTTATTTACTTAGTAGAAACTTTTTTAATATCTATAAAAAATTCTTAGCATTTTTAGGTGATTAAAAAGGCCTTAAAAATTCCAAGTCTTGGGGCGCCTGGGTGGCACAGCGGTTAAAGCGTCTGCCTTCGGCTCAGGGCGTGATCCCGGCGTTCCGGGTTCGAGCCCCACGTCAGGCTCCTCCTCTATTAGCCTGCTTCTTCCTCTCCCACTCCCCCTGCTTGTGTTCCCTCTCTCGCTGGCTGTCTCTATCTCTGCCAAATAAATAAATAAAAAATCTTAAAAAAAAAAAAATTCCAAGTCTTAAGAATGTTGGCTGCACACTAGTTATTCTAGTGATGGCTCTAGATTTTTATCACTCCATTTAGATTGGGGTGGGATGCCTTCTTCTCTTCATGCAACTCAAATTATTATTGTTGTTGTTTGTTTTTGCCATAGATCAACAATTCCCTCACATGGAATCCCCATGACTTTATTGCATTAATATGTAAGCATGCTTACCTCTTTCCTATCTTTAAGAAGATAAAATTTCCTTCACTCTTTATTTTTCCCTAAATTCTGTCCTTTCCATGCAGCCTGTGACGTTGAACATGAAGTTATTCACTCACTTCCTGTTCACTTAGCACTCTGCTATCTAGCCTGCCCCAAAACTTAGCAAAAGTCATTGTTTTTTGGTTAAGAACCAAAAGACATATTTTTTTCCTCATCTGATTTAACCTCTTTAAAGCATTTGGTACTATGAACTATCCTTTCTTCTGTCCTTTTACTCTCCTGGTTTTCCTATGTTTTAAGGGGCTTCAGAGTCAGATTGTAGGATTAAGAGAAGTAAAAGCAGCTTAAACTAGTTTTTAAGAAGCCTCATGCATGTAGGGATCAATATGAGCACTAAACACTTTGATCTTAATTAAGAATGGAGAAGCTAATGTATTGGATGTGTCAGTTGAGGAGGAATAAAGGCACAAATCACCATTATCCCTTATTATCCAGCTGTAGTCTCAAGATAAGAAACTCAGTGTAGGCATTCTTCATGGAGATGCATGTGCTCAAAATGTGTATGTGGTCAGTCCCTCCTTTCAGACCATAGTTTGACTTCACTGGTTCCTCATCAAAGAGGCTTTTGCCAAATACAGTCTCCAAACAACCAGAACATTAGCTGACATGGTTCAGAACAGTGACAAGAGTTCTTCATATAGTTCCTCTCTGCTCTAGGAATAGTCATTGGGAACATTACACTGTTTTCAAATCACAAGCAAGATTCATTTTTATTTATTTTATTTTCTTCTTTTCACTGTGATAACTGGTAGACTACTTTGGATAATTGAAACATCTACAGAGCAGCATTCTGTCTCAGTAAGAATGGCTGCAAAGGCATTCACTAGGTCAGGCTTGCCATAAGCAAGGCTGGCAATCTTCAGTCTTTGTGTTATTCCCAGGCTTGCAATTTTTCCAGGCTTTGTCTTGTCTCATGGCTTCCCATATTCTCATGCATTACTCAGAAAGGGAAATGACCTAAGATTCCACAGGTATGAGCTACAATCCCGGCTTGCTAGAATGGGTCTTAGGTATGAACACTTAGGGAGATGGCAGAAAAAAGTCAAGCTCACTCTTACCCCAGCGGGTGCCCTACTCAGTGACTCCAATGCTACAGGCTAAAGAGAAGTGGGAAAAGTAGAAGTCAAACTTAGGCTTGATGTTTGGAAGAATCTGTTCTGAGAAAAGATGTGAATGATGTCAGGAAGAATTTGCCTCCTTCTTTCATTGAAAATGGAAAGTCCAAATGCAGGAGACTAGAAAGAGAGAGAGAAAAACAGCTTCTACAAAGGAAGCAAAATGCAGTTGAGAAATCTAATCTGGAAAAAAAAAAGACATAATTCAAGAAACAGAAGCAGATTCCCCAGTTGTAATTTATTTCACAAACAAAATGAATTTAATAGGTATTCAGTAGATCATTTTGTTCAAATACAAACTGAAACAACAAAAGAATATGTTGAAATAAGATTGCAGAGCTATGAAGGCAAAATGAGAACCAACTAATGCCATTATATACTAATGAACAATTTATAAAAGAGGGACAATATATAATGTGTTTAAAATAAAACTAATGAGATGTAAGAAATGACTGATATATGATCATATTAAAATCAAGGAATAAAAGACAATTTGATTATAGCCATTAGAGGTAACATAGTATGCGTGGAGGACAGAAAAGACACTCCAACTTTTCCTGAAGGGAAGAATCCCAAAAAAAAGTTGGTCTCAAAAATCCATTCAGAACAAACACAAAATCTATCAATGAAATAAATGGCAACTGGGAGTAATTGCTACAGACCACTGACCTTGAGGCATACTACTTTTAAGATACTGACACACAATGTGAAAGACGAACTAATTTAAACATCTCAAATAAAAAGCAGTTTGTTACAACTAGCCTATATATATATAATTTAGGAATACAAATAGACACAATGAAACTAAATATAAGAAAAAGCAAAGCGATCATGAACATGGAATTCGGGCAGAAGTTAAAGGGACCAGAACGGTAAGGGAGTGGGATCATTAGATGTACGTTATTTTCAAGACTCAAGCTTTGTTTTGCATGATGGATTTATTGGCAGTTAATACATAATTATGGTTATTACTCTTATCATTATACTTTTTAATTGAGGTATAACATAATGCAAGAAAGTACACTAAAATCTGAAACTCGAAAACATTTTATACTTCCACAGGCAGCCACCTCTCAGATCAGATACAGAACATTTCTAGCATCAGAGAAGGGTCCTTTGTGCCTGAAAATATTTTCCTCTGCTGTGTTAGGCAGAAAGAATGACTGGAGCTAAATCCAGTCCAGTGTCAAACCAGGTCAGACAGCTGTTGCTGTAGTGTTGACGGATGGAGCCCATGCTTGACTTCATCCTGTTTTTGTGGGTGCAGCTCTCTTGGAATTTTGATTGGCATGTCCTTGCTCCTTGTGTGCAACTGAATTTGGTTCTTTGGAGTTTAGAGTCTGGCTCCTCCCTCCTGATTCTTCAAATCTGGCAAATGTCTTGAGTGGGATCCCAGTGGTGACTTTGATGCAGGCGCCTCCTACCAGGGAGGCATTTCTCCTAAGCAGAATCAGGAGCAGGTTTTTTTCTACCTGTCTGGCCTAGAGGGGTCTGGCTTTTCCTGGCAGACCTCTGTCCACTGGGGTCTGAAGTTTCTTATTCATAGAGATTTTGAACTTACTGTTTTTATGCTGCCTTATGTCACTGCAGGTTCAAAATCTGGCAACTAGCATTCATTTGTTGGAACTTCCACGCTCTGGAGGCACTTTGCTTCCCACATCTTCCATCTGCCCCTGCACTCATCAAAACTTCCTTGATTTCTCTTTCCTCCATAGATTCCATCTGCGTATGTTAGTGGTTCTAAACTGGGGAGGATTTTGCACCCCACCTTCTTTCCCCATGCCCACATTTGCCAATGTCTGCTATGCTTCTAGGGCCATCTTCCTTTTATGGCCTTCCAAACATATACTTGAATAAATACGATTATGCTTATTCTATCTGTAATCTATTAGCTTCCAGTCATTAAATGGGAAATCTTTAACTAGAAAACATCCAGTTACTTATCTTATTCAGTAGCAAGGTAGGAAAGGTGTTTTACTGCTAACTGACAAGCTCATATTAATGAAGATCTTTAATGGTGTGAGTAAAGCAAAGGACAGCTCTGGTCTTAAAGCATCATCTCTACATATATATCTTGCAGTGACAGGATGTTCTCTGGATTAGGTTTCAATTTACTTAGATTTGAATTGTAGAAGAGTTAAGAAAAGATTACAGGATGGCAGGGTTAGATTTATAAATAGATCAAATTTTTGGTTCAAGATATTTCTATTTAATTAGATCACTGCATATCTATGTTTGTGATAGGGCCACTTCATTGAATAAGTTTAGGTAACTTTATCCTTGATGTGAGCAAAATTGGAATATCTGCCACATGAGTGAACAAGTTCACACTTAAGTTTTATTATGTCATAAGAACTATAAAATAATACTTATTGACAATGACCAAAATATTAGACAAATTATTTTTCTTTGGAAAAGAATTTCATTCAGACAGGCTGAATTTCCAAATTTAAGCCAGTGATTAATCAATGCTTTGTTTTCATGTGATATAGTTAAGTATTATTTGAAGATTTCCATGTATTAAAATAACAAGAAAATCATAGAATATGCCATAGCTTTACAAAGTTTAATTACATTCTGGTTAGTAGTACATTGGACATGTGGATATGAGGACATTCAATTTGCACTTTACAATAATCTACAGTCAAAAGGTGGTATGGTTAGTGATGAAATAGATATTTTGTAATAAAAATCCATATTAGCTAAAACACTTTAATATTACAGTATTCTTAAATTCCAGGGAATGAAGTTGAGTGATGAGTTTTTTGTTCCTTCTTTTTGTTTGGGGCGGGGGTGGTCGTCAGTGGTACATGAGATGGTCTTACTTTAAGAATTTTCCAATGAGACTACTCTCCCTTTCACCTGGTTTTTCTTATTTTAGACCCCCCTCCACACACGCGTATGTATTTGTTCCCCCTTCTAGTATGGGGTTGCATTAGAAAATAATAGCACAAATTACCATAAAGGAAAAAAATATTACACCCCCTGAAAACATAACTATATTTTAAAATACTGGTTGAGTGGAATCCACCTATATAAATTTCAAAACTCAAAATATGTAATCTTCTACATCTTAACTGTTTTCAATGATATAGAAAGACAAAGTTCAACTATGCTACAATTTTTGTGACCTTAATAACTAACACAGTTTTACATTATATTATACTAAAGCATTTCTATAGGTTTAAGATTTTGCTGAACTCCGTTTTTTGGGTTTTGTTTTTGCTTTTGTTTTCCAGTGCTTTAAGACTATAACAGCACCCTGCCCCCAGGGAGCTTTCTAAAGCTTCCAAACTTCACTCTCCTGCTGCTGAGTAATTTCTATCCACAGTGGGAATGAACTTCTTCCTGACTCAACTCATCTCAGGAAGGTAGTCCCATTGTTTACTGATCTACTGTATTCTTGTCATGGGAGTGGGGTAAGGGTTAAAATAATCCACGTCACATACGTTATGGGAGTTCTTGAGACATGCAAGTGTATCCGCCTGTGACTGATCAGAAATTGACTATACATTGTAAAAAGATAGGAAAACACATGATTAGACTTGGAGAACCACTGCATTTCTTTTGTGGGCTTAACAGCCACTGAAATGAAGATGTCATTTAGGCTTGGTTTTGTGCCCTAAAATTAGCAACATTCCTCCTTGGCATTTTTATCCCCAAAGATGTTAATTGTTCTTCCAGTGCTTTGTTTAATTTCGGTGGGGTTGCTATTCTGTATGTCATCTGTCTTCCTGAGGTTCTGTCAGTGATCTATGAGGCAACTGATTGTTCCTGTCAGCCTACCTTAAAGATCCAATGAGAATGAACATCTCTGAAACTGCACGCGAGCACACTGGCTTCTGATGTGTTCATTTTCACGCCCCTCTTTGGCTACACTCTATTACTTTCATCTTATGTGCTATTTTATAATGTGACCTTAGTAATAAAAAAAACCCTACTTGAATTTTAAGTGGTAGCTGAGAGAAAGCAATGGAAATGGAGGGAAAAAAAGGAAAACAGATTTTCATTTTTAAGGCATTGCTTGTTATATGCAAGAGTGTTAATCACAGCCGGAATGAGACTTTCAAATCTCAACAACATAATACATCAGTGCCCCTGAGTCTCTGGTGAGGAAAATGTGTTTTTTTATTTTATAGAAAACATAACTTCTTTGATAACCTTGTTTTTCTTTGTTGTATAAAATATGAGTTTATATATTTTTATTTAGTTTCTGGTTGACTTAGCCTACTGTAGTGTTATGGTGTTTTACATGAAATGAGCACATAATGTTAAGAATATTGTCATACCAAATAATACAGCATATGAGAACATATGTTTAAAATGTTCCAATTGACTTCCTGAATTTTTTGAAGGACTTACTACTGATTGGGGTGTGCTTTAAAATTAGAAAATTCTATTAATTATGCCCATTTTTTTTTTGGTAATAAACGTATGCCCAGATAGTATTTGCTTCAAAAATTTTATGAAGCTAAAATTCTTCCTGGGTAATTTATTAAAAGAGTAATTTGTATTTTGGTCTTTGTATTTTCTGCTCCAGCATTCTACAAATTATAGTTGTTTTTAGGCTTCATTGCTTCAGGAATTTTTTTGGCAGGGCAGAATACAGGTACCAAGTCAAGGTTGACCTCTATTTTGTAAAAGCCAAAGCCTATTGAGGAAATGAAGCTATCTGGGTCTAAGAAGGAAGGCAGAAGGAGAAAGTCTTTGAGGTCAAGGAGGTAGAAAGAAAGGGATTTGATTTTAATAGACTAGGGAGAGGGAAGTCTTCTAGTATCTGGCCCTGCTTCCTCATAGAGGTGGGATAAAGCAAGACTTGAGGCAAATGGAAATAATGAGCACTCACAACCAATTGGGCAAAGGAATGCCTAGTCTCATCCATTGGCCTCTGTCCTCAGTTGGTGTGGAAGAGGACTTGAAGGACTCCCACCACTGAAACAGAGCTGTGTAAGGCCCTTTTATACCCCGGTGGCATGTGGAAGTCAGAATATAGCTGTTTCAAATCATTTGGGCTGCCCCAACAAAATACTATAGAATGTGTGACTTATAACCAACCACATTAATTTCTCAGAGTTCTGGTGGCTGAGAAGTCTAAGACCATGTCACCATTGGACTTGGTGTCTGGTGGAAGGACCAGGGATCTCTCTGGAGCCTCCTTTATAAAGGCATTCGTCCCACTTATTGGGGATCTGCCCTCATGACCTAATCACCTTCCAAAGTCCCATCTACTAGGATCATCACTGTGGGGGTTGGGATTCAACCTATGAATGTTGGAGGCACACAAACATTCAAACCATAGTGTGGCCTTTGATTTTGAATCAAGTGTATTATAAAAACTAATCAAATAGAGTGATTCTCATATCTAAATTTTGAGATCGGAATTCATTAACTGCTATACAAATATAGCTAGATATAGAGAGAAGAGAAAAATAGTTTATGTTCAGAGATATTTCTATATCACTGTTCATCTCAATAATGTATTAAGCATAAAGACATAATCAAAAGTTTTAGAAGTTCTGAATACACAGTGCAGTAGAATCCCACAATTCTTGTTACTTTTGTAATTGTTAACTAATACTTGAATGTTTTCTTTGTAAGTATTAATAGTGAAAACGAAAGGGGCTGGTAATCAATTTTCCAGAGAGAAATCATTGCTAAGGTCATGAAAAGTCCTCAAGAGGAGACTCAAGAGAAGGTTGAGGCAGAGTTTGTCTTCTGTCTCTCTTACAGTTACTATGGTTCCCCTGATGCAGCATTAGCTACAGCGGACACCACCCTATTATCATCACTTTCCCCTAAGAAAACATTTCCTTTCCTGAATCTAGACTTAGCACAATGATATGAATGTTGCATGGTTTATATTATCATTGCAATAAAGCATATTTTTGACTCATATCTGTTTGCCAGTCTACAAGGGAGTGTGCAGGTGGTCACACAAATTATAATGCTTTACCTGCATAGGTAAATTAAATTCTGTTTCCATTTCCTGGTTTTTCTATTATTTCTCCTCTACTACCTCTGCTGGAAGGTTCAGGCCAAATTTTGTTCGACCCATAGGGGATCTTCTGCATTTCTGTCCTGCCATTTTGCTGGGAATATTTTAACTTATATTTGTATCAAAATACTTAACCTCACTACCTTTTATTCAGTCTTCAAGAACTTAGCCTAAAATCAAAAGGCATTAGGTCTGATGCAAGTTTAGGGCAGAGCAGGGGAAGACTGGGTAAAATGACTTTGAACCTGGACTTGGTGGTTGACACACATGGTAGTTTCAGCTCAAACGCAAGCCTGACATCCAGGAGGGGGTCAATTTAATCTTAGAGATTGAACTTCGGGATCAGACAAGACAATTCTTACAGACAGGACAGGTTAAAAGGCAATTACTGAAGTTACTAATAACACTGTAGCTTGTATATATTTAGAAATACCCCAGAAGTATAGTAGTTCATATTACTATCAATTCTTATCTTGTGTGTCTTTTATGTGATTCCTCCACACCTAAATCATGTTAAGAAATCATTGTTAAGGCATATAATCCATTACAATAACACAAACATATTTAAAATATTATAAATGGCATTGGCGGTACAGAACTCCATAATTTTATAATTTAGGTTGAGTTTTCACACTATTAGGATGTTGCTGAGACCAAGCACCAAAATTCAGTGTCAAAATTTCATACTGTAATTTCCTTCTAGGGCTTTCCAAGACGTGATGTATAAATGCACAAAGGAAGATAAAGCTTTTATCAAAGAATTGTCTGTTACAATTAACAAAAAGCCATTTATACCAATTTATAAAAAGCTTTTTATTAAGTCTGATAAAACCTCCATTCAGGGCTACATAGTGAAAGATCAATCAGAGTGAGAAAGGAGGAGGAAGGGAGGAAAAAAGGTGTGGATGGAGTAGAAGCAAGGAGAATCTTCTCATCTACTCATCCGCATAGAGCAGAAGCAAAGGAAATCCAGCAGTGCTGCATCGAGAGGCCAGACCCTGCCCAGGTCCACATCAGGACAGCAGAGAACAAGATGATCCACTGTGGCCATGTGTTAAATTAAACAGTATCCTGAACTCAGAACCTCTAGATAATTCACTGAAGTGTTGTGCTTCTCCTTACCTTTTATTTAAGAATTAGTTATAAGGGGAATGACGTTTTCCCTTTAAAACAGAAACTGGCACAATTTAACTGTAAGTAAAGCGTTTTGTTGATTAAGGGCATCAGGTAAGAGTGTAAATAACTACATAGGTTAGGCATGTCCTGTACTGTACAAAACCTACTGAGTAGAAGCCCTATCATATGCCTTTGTATGCATTTTACCTTGTTTGTTCAAAGTCTGCAGAGAGGGGTAAGCATGAATTTCTCCTGGACCCCAGGAAAGGGAGTACAAGAGGCAGAGAAAGGCAGTAACTTTGCAAGCACCGTTTGTGCAATGTCACAGCCAAGTCAATGCAGCACTTGGACACCTGTGGTAGACACAGTTCTGTGAGCCCGTGGACTCGCAGTGCTATTCTAGGTTTCTGACACTCTTTTGATTCTTTCCCTACAGTTTTCTACAATGAAAGAACATTCCTCATACATCCCCCTGCTTTTAAATATATTGTATTTTATGTTGTGTTTTGCTAATATTATGACAAAAGAGAAATCAAAGCATGTTGCCCATCCACCAGTGATAATTCTCATTATAAGAAAATAGATATTTTATAATTAGATAAGGGCATCTTTGTAAACTTTTTTTCCCCCTCTTTTCTACCTGAAAATGTATATACTCTCTGGGTCTACAAGACTGGAGGGCAGACTTTGAACAAACAGTGCAGCTCTCACAAAGGTCAACCTCACACTGTGAAATATCATGGTGTATTAGTTTTCTATCAATACTGTAAAAAATTACACAAAGGCAGTAGCTTAAACGGTGCAAAGTTATCATCTTACTTTTTGGAGGTCAGAAGGCTGAAATGGATCTCCCTGGTCTGAGCAACGTGTTGTCATGGCTGCAGTCCTTTTGGTGACTCTTGGGAAGAGTTATTGCTTTGCCTTTTCTAGCTTCTAGAAATCGCTTCCTTTCCTCTTCTGCCATCTGCAAAGCCAGCAGTAGGAGGTCATGTTCTTCTCACACTGCCATCAGCACTTGTTCTCTTTCTTGCCTCTGTCTTCTACCTGTAAGAACCTCTGTGATTACATTGGACCCGCCTGGGTAATCTTGGTGTAATGACAGTCAAATTAACATTTTTTAAGTGGAGCACAGGGTGCCATATGGTGAGTTGAGTTTCCACAGCAAATCACAAGAGAAACTGAAACAGAGACGTTTGTTGCTGATAGGAGGTACATGGCATGCCTTGAGGGGCCACATGAGGATGTCAAGGCAGTGTGCTTGCAGAGAGCCCCAGGGTCTGGAACACATGGCTTTATTCAGGCCGGTGGTGTGTGCGTTGGTGTTCCCAGGCCAGGGCTGGATTAGTCAATCCAAACCAAAAAGAGCAGTTCGGGTAGCTCCCCAGGGGTCTTACTAAATGGCACACAAGGGGAAGTCCCGACAAGGCAGGGGAGATTATTGATTACCAAGGCTGCTGGGGAAGTCATATCAGGAACTGAAATTTTTTGGTAACTCTGGGGGCTGTTATGTCGGGCAAATACTTTCATGAGGGGCTTATGTCAGGGTAGGGCCTCCACAGGCCACTTGGCCAAATAAAATGGATGTCAAGCCAGCAATACCACAGAGTAGCTTAGCTAAACGTAATGCCAGGATACTCACCTCCCCTCAAAGTCAGCTGATATGCATTCTTAATTCCGTTTGCCACCTTAATTCCCCTGTATTATGTAAGTTGACATAATCGCAGGTCATAGGGATTAGGATACGGGCATTTTTAGGGGGACTTCTCCACACGAAAGGTATGAGAGAATATGCAATCTATAAAAATCAAATATGAAAGTAATGATTTATTCCTCAATGTCATTGATCACAATGAGCAATTTTCACTCAAGATGAAGGTGTTGATGTAAGATAAGACGTAAAAGAGGAAGCGGACAGAGAGAGAAAAGAAGAGAAGAAAAGAGAAAGGCAGCTCGAAAAAGAAGAGGAAAAGCATCTCTGTGTCTAAAACTATCAGGAGGTCATTGGCATTACCTGTGAGTGTGAGGCCGTGGCAGAGTTTCTGGAGCCACCCAGGCTTACTGAAGAAGAATCTGCATGTGGGCCTGACTCTTGGTTTTGGTTCAGGTTTGATTTCAGGGTCATGAGATCGAGCTCTGCATCGGGCTCCATGCTGGGTGTGAAGCCTGCTTGGTAGTTTCTCTCTCCCTCTCCCTCCGTCCCCTCTCCGACACTCCTGAGCATGCATCCATGTGCTCTCTCTCTCTCATAAAGAAAAAAAGAAAAAGGAAGGAAGGAAGGAAGGAAGGAAGGAAGGAAGGAAGGAAGGAAGGAAGGATGGATCTGCATGTTATTCTATGGAGGTGCTGTGCAGACACTCACAGTTGAGAAACCCAGGCCTAGATAACAAAGTTGCTCACTCTACAGTGCATTATTCAAAACGATGGGATCGAGATTAAAGGATATCCAGTTTCAAATCCCATTTTTGCCACCTTGAGGAGTTTCTGAGCTTCCCCAAACTTCAGCCCACTAATACGTAAAATAGGTTAATGACCTACCTCTATGGATACTTGAAAAGATTAAATGAACAGCCCATGCAAATTGGTTACAACACCCAATAAGTGTTAGTGACTTGTATTAGGACTGAAAAGGAAGCATGATGTACCAGAAAATGGGTGAATCTAGGAATTTAGATTCTTGCCCTCCTGGTTAGATGCTTACTGGCTGTGGAACTTTCATCAAACGACATCATTCTGAACCCATGTTTTCTCAAGTGTTAAAATGGAATAGTAATGCTTATGTGAGAGTCTTTTATTTTTACTTTTTTTAAAGATTTTTATTTATTTCAGAGAGAGAGAGAGCACAAGCTGGGAAGACAGGCAGAGGGAGAGGCAGAAGCAGACTTCCTGCTGAGTAGGGAGCCTCACGTGGGGCTCAATCCCAGGACCCTGAGATCAAGACCTGAGCTGAAGGCAGACGCTTAACTGACTGAGCCACCCAGGAGCCCCATGAGAGTCTTTTAAACATTCTAAAGTTTTCTTAAAATGATACTTTTAAATTATACTTTAAAATGATAATTAATAATATAAACACAAGCTATTATTATTTATCATCTATCCTAATGATAGCTCTTATGTTCTAATCTGTTTCCGATCAGACGGAGATTGACTCCATCTGTAGTGGGTTCAGATGACATTAATACAAATTTAAATTAAGAAAAGCACAAGCACTTAGTCTGAACCATGCCTGTGTGGGCAATGCACAGAGGACTCTGCACATGACCATGGCCTACTGAAAGCCAATTTGGGGCACTTACACAGTATAGAGTCCACACATCTGGCTCATAATTTTCAGAATCCTCAATGGATAGGATGTTTTACAGCAGATAACGATATAAACAATTTATGTTTTTTCATACGTGAGAGGAAATGACCTTCATAACTTAGTTGTAGCTTCATTCTTATTACTTATGAGCCATTCAATAAATGATAGAAATAAATTATATTGTTCAACTGCCCTTTGTTATATATTCCCATTGTAAATGGATATTTTTCATTGTCCTGACATATTTGCAACAATAATGTGTTTTCAGGCTATAAATATTGATAGAGCAAAGATGTGTATGTTTGCACTTTGAATATTTGATAAGTTCCACAAACACCTATGGAATGAACATTAGACATTCTAGGAAGCTTTACTTATCCCCCAAAGGACAGTTCATGCTGCAGGAGTTTAAAAAGTATCCTTCGTTAAATGAATTGTTTCCACTAAGCAGTTATTTAATTTTAACTGATTTTTAACTAAGTTTGAACTTTTTCCTGAATATTAATCATTGCAGACAAACTTACAGATATGCCACATTATGTAATCCCGAGTGAGTAAAATGTTTCAAAATTTAATATGGAATTATATAAAGGCAATTTTTATTTAGAATGATCTTTTCACTAATTGACATTTGTCTTTAATCAAAACATGATGGAAAGGTGGACATATTCTCTAACTGCAGAAGTTCTGGTCGTGTGACATGTGCAAAATCTAGGCAGGCTGGATGCAGGAGAAGGGCTGAGGAGTAAACGGGAGTAGGTGTCTTTCACATCATGATTACTGTTATGTATCTTTGAATAAATGCAACCTTTCTGCAATTAAAAAAAACGTTCTATACGTATTATGACTGTTAATTTAAATGGCCTAAGAGAGAAGCTTACTAAAGAGCTGATGCTCATCTTTCCTTGGTTAAACTTTTAATGTTTTAGGGCCTTGGACAATTCAACTTCTTAACAAATTTCCCTTCCTTTTTACATTTCCTTCCTTCCCTTCTTTTACCCCAGAGCTTAAACAAACAAAAAAACCAAACAAATAATGTATTTGTGTGCTCTGCCCCTTCTTCAACTCATAGTTCCTCCCTACTTTTCCTGGGTTTTTCTCTCAGAAATGTATTTATGGGAATACACTTGAAGGAAGACCAGTCTAAATATTTCACTAGATAATCAAAAAATCCACCACCTAAATTTAAGATTCTCAAGACATGCAAAGTTAGAATATTTTAAATTGTTGCCCCGTGAAATTACTTGCAATGCCTCTGAGTAATTGAAAAATAGCAAAAGACACATCCTGTATTGAAAAATAGCAAAAGACACATCTCTGTGAAATTTACCGCCTTAATTATAACAAGAATTTTGTTCATTATATTCAGTGTCCTTTCTGTATTTAACCATTTGAAAACTTTGTTGCTTTCAATATCCTGGTTGTTATAGTTTTACCTTTGGAAAGCTATAATAAATACTTCTGTCCGTGTGCTGATTACTATTAAATAAAATCTAATTTGGGAATAATTTCTATTTAAGTTTCAGATCTTTACTTCAAGCTCTATACATTCTAAACTCATTCCTTCTCCATCTTGCTATTCTAACCACGAATTTCCTTCCTTATTACTTTTTTGTTTCTCTCAAAATGTTCTGAGCCTATTTTTAAGTTGGCCTCTGCTCTTTTCTGCAATAGCAAAAATAAAAATATGCAGCAATCATCCCAAGTAGTTTCAGATAAAAGAGTAATGGATTCATTTTCTAATATTTTTCCCATTTGCTAAACATTTTGGAAATACTTACTATCCCAGGAATTGTGGGAAATACATAACTATGACGAGTAAGGGTAATTTGAAAACAATCTGTGGAATGTGGAAAAGAGAATTTTGTTACTTCTTTTTAGTGGAGCTTTGTTTCCAGATTTTATGCGCTGTCCTTTGAAAACTGTGATGTGTGAACTACAACCTGCCATGATTCTTCACATATTTAATTGAGAGAAGGAGTGCTATTAACAGTTCTATTTGAGGAAGCTAGCCCTGAGGTGTACTTCTAAGATACGTATCATTGCTTATCATGGCACAAGGTACACACAATGAAACTTACAGGGCCAATTCTACAAACAAGTACACCTTTTCCCTTATCTGTTGGGGAGGGTTTAAGAGCATGGTTAGTTGAGGACAGCTATATATCCGGGGGTTCACTATGATGTTGCCAAAGGTAATATTAGAGACTTTAAAGAGAACCCAGAAAGGAATTTACCCAGTAATAGTGCTTTGTGGAAAAAGGTAGAAACATTTTAATTCCTGCAGTGAGCCTTTTTTTCCTCTCAAGGTCAGAAATGGTGTCCTATGAGTCAGAAAAAGTCTCTAAGATACAATTTCACACCATGGTGGCTGAATTGAGGCACTAGAGGCTGTCCCAGTGGAGGCATTGAGAAAGGGCTGGGCTTGATGAAACAAGACTTGGTCTCAAGCCAGAAAAATATGTTGGGTGTGAGGTAGTAAAGATTCCAACAATGGGGACTCTCCCTGTTCTTATAGCCCAGTCTTGGCTTCACGTTGAACTTGGAAGGAATAGAAAAAAGCGTGGTATCCGAATGGGTTGAAGGACAACATCTAGGTCTGGATTCCTGAAACTTTGCATTAACATTAAGAAATGAGATAACTAACAAGAATAGAGTTGTTTGCGACACTAAATTAAAACAAACAAAAAGCTTTTGACTATTTAGTTACTAAGTCATAGCAATTGTGTGCCCTGAATATGCCTTAAATCATCCCTTCCTCTCCATTCCCACTGACATTGTAGTAACTTACCCATCAGCTTTTACCTGATGGTTGAAATGGCTACCTGATTGGTTCTTTGTTGTGAGTCATCTTCATTGCTTGAATTTATTTTCCCTACTACTTAGATTCAAAATGACCTAAAAAAATTTCTTGTAATTTCAACATTAGTTTTGAGACATCCTTTGATGTCTTCCCCCAGCTTTTTACAGAGCTGGCAAGAGGTTTCTTGATAGAGAGGTCTACCTACACAAGCTCATTGGAAGGCCACTGTAACACAGATAATGAACAGGTACTTCAACCCCACTGTCAGGATCTGAAGCCCTTCTACTCATGAAGTTGTATGTCCTTGTGCCTTAGTTTTTTAGTAGGTACACAGGGACCATAACAGTACATGTCTCACAGTGTTCCTATGGGGATTACATTTATACCTATGGTAATAGGTATAAATGCTAAGAATGGTGTTTGGTACATAGAAAATGCCCTTAAACCCATTTTTTTTTTTTTTTTACCTACTCCATATACCAAGTCTCCCAATGCTTAAGTCCCACTGCATTATCTTCAGTTCCCTGAATGTGGCACGCTATTTCGCTGCAGGTGCTCTTATACTTTCTCCTCCCTGCATTCTGGTACCAAACTTCTCCTCCATCCCAGGACCATTGCTAGTTTCTCCTCTGGTCCTCAGTTTTCTCAACGTACCCAGAACTAATAAATAGACTTGAGCATTTTCTACTCATCTTGAAGACTTACATCAAGCATTCTTGAACATCTCAACTTTTTATAGAACCTCTTTGGCTGAAATTACACACATGCTGCAAAGGAGAAGCAAACTTCAGAGAAAACTGTATCCAGGAATTGTAAAACCTTCTCTCTTGTCTTTCTCTTCATTCTCTTCCATTGCAGATGTTTTTTGTTTTGTTTTGTTTTTTACTGCAGGCAGCTTGGGACTAATATTCTTCAGGTTTGGGGACACTAAAGAACAAAGAACATCAAAAACAAAAATGGCAATGGCATTATTGTGAGAATTCACTACAATTGCCATTTTGATCCAGCTTTAAGCAATAAGACCCAAAGGTAATTAAGCAGGGTTCATTTAAATTTGTCAACGCTTATGTTGAGGTACTGAACCTTATAAGCAGGGGTGTAACAAAGCACACACAATTCCTTGAGTTCTCTTTAATTCACATAGAGCATGCTCAAGCCCAGGCCTAACCTTGCATTATCTGTGGTCATTGACCAGTGGAAAGAGCTCCTACTCCAAAGCTTTCTTTTTTTCTCCTTTTTTTTTTTTAAGTACTCTATATGCCCAGTGTGGAGCCCAGTGTGGGGCTTGAACTCACAACCCTGAGCTCAAGACCTGAACTGAGATCAAGAGTCAGACACTAAAACCGACTGAGCCACCCAGGTGCCCCTACTCCAAAGTTTTCTATGTGGAAGTGGGCGCTGCAGAGATTTTCTGTATGACTATGTAGGAAAGCAAGCTCCATATTCCAGAAGGTTAGAACTTGTCTGGAAAAGCATCCATTGGCCAGGGTCTTCACTTTTGTAAACCAACTTTGACCTGCCGTCACTATTAAGCTGCTAAAAACAGGAAGAAATGAGTAGTGGGAATCATCTTAATCTGCCTTTCTTCAATTTTTCACCAAGCTCAGCATGAATTTGATTTCTTTCCACTCAAACTATTCTCAAAACAATAGATTTTGACATATTCAGAAATGTATAACTTACCTAATGTTGACCTAAAAGTTAAAAAGTGTTGCCTAAACTCTTATGTAAGATTATGACAGAACTAATTCATTTGATTGCCTTCACAACTAAACAATCATTAATTGCAGATGGGCTCTTGGAACTCCACTCTGCTTCCATATGTACATTTTCTGTAATTTTTGTATTTATCCTTTTATGGCATTTGCATGTTTCAGTACTTGCAATGCTATCATCACTTAACTTTAGTACTGGTAGTTTCACACCTACTTCAAAACAATTGCCATCTCAATGACCTTTTCTTGAGAGACTTTGTATCAAATTCAGTATGCTCAATTGACAATATGGTTTCCATATCATACTCTTCAATATATCAGGTTTAAGCTCTGGTTCTCAAAAACTAAAAGGTTCCATTTCCCTTGCAGCCATTTGCATCTAATTAATACAGTCTTTGTAGAATCCATCGCTATGGTGATAGAAGTTCTGTGTTGAAAGAGAAAGTTTTTAAAATGCCAGCTCAGTATGTCATATATTTACAACTCTTTGATAATGTCGCCATCTTCTCATTCTAACCTTTTTATCATCCCTAGATAGAGACAAGTATATCTTTTACTTTGAACTTTGCTGTAGTTGCCCTAAACAACAGATTGTATAATGAACTACATTGATTACTTTTGATGTGACTTGTAATTGTACACTTCAGTTTTAGCAACAGCTCTGTCATGTCATGTTTGTACCTTTGACGAACTGACCCAGTTTTCAAAATGCTTTCAAATCTCTAGTTGAGTTAATGACCTAAATCCCTGTCTTGATGGGTTCAGTGCATTTGACATCTTTCTCATAGGAGCAAGGAGCTGTGATAGCTGGACATTATTCATAACCGCCTACCCTTACTAGGAACTTAATTGAAGCATGGCTTGCAAATGAGAGCCAGAAATCAACTGAAGGATTCTGTCCTCTCTTAAGCTGTATTCAAGAAAGTTTAACTGCAAAGTTTATTCCAAACTATAACTTAGCACACAACAATTTATCTGAGAAACAAATGACTTACAAATTAAAATGCATCCAAACACTTTAACTATGTTTAAATTTTAGAAGATCTGGGCATGTGTGCAATGCTACTAATTTTATCACTATAATGTCATAAGGATCTTTAGCATGCAGAATTACAATGAATGTGGTGGTTCAGGGATTAAAATCTCCTTAAATACTCATTCACATGACAGACTGGAGCAATTAGTGTATAGTAACAATGGTGCATGGATAACAAGAGTGTCTCATACATTTCCACTGAGAGTCATCTTCCATTATAATCATCCTAATGAAAAAATCACAGTGGTTGAATGGAAATGCTATTGGTATAGCATTAAAAAAATAAAAAGGAATGAACACTAAAAAACATCATTAAAGTCACATTAAGGAACTGATTGAAATTGACCAGAAAGGGAATAATCATGGAACTGTCATTACTACCCCTTTCTTACAGCTCTGAGTCCAGGTGTTACAGAAATCTCAAGTCAGTGGGTGCCCATGCTATAATATCTTTGCAGAGCACTGTGTGTAGAGAACAAAATGACAGACCTAATGATTCTCATTGCTCTAGCTCTCATTTGTCGGCTCTGGTTTAATCTCTACCATGCCATCCATTCTCCATGCAGAGCTTCTATCCAGTTATGGAAAGTTACATGAAGGAATTGAAAAACAAACAAAACAAAACCCAATCATGCTATTTGTTGGCTCTATCAACTTAAAAAAATTCATGTTGAAGCCAGCTGTGTTTAACATATTCAAACAGACGTTTTCCCATAGTTTTTTTTTTCTTTCTGATCCTTTAAATTTTTCTCTTTATGTAAAAATAACAAATAAAGAAAGTCATGCCCAGACTGAAGATGAAAAGTCAGAAGGAGAGATTTTCCAGAGATTGATGTCTAGAGAAACAGCGTAAATCAATAGAAGGGGTGGAATCAGTCTCTTGTAACATCAACCCGCCGTGAGAGCAGATAGAAGAACAATGTGTGTGTGGGCTTGGGAGGAGAGGGTTCATCCCAGGAAGGGCTGACGATGTTGCGAAGAGGGAACACGTTGACAGCCAGGCTCATTTAGCGCACTTTTCCCCTGATCCTTGAATAATGGGCCCAGTATTGAGCTGCCACACTTGGTAGATAACAAATCGAACACAGCTCATCTGCAAGGGAAATAGTCTCACTGAATTAGCCAATCTGATGATGTTCTATCCAAGTTTATTACTAGAGTATATTGAAAACCTGCTATCGATTGTTAGCATGTGAAGGTGATATTTCTTTTGGGATTCTAAGTTCGGGCTCAGGGAAAAGTGGGGATAAGTTATGCCACGTTAATAAGCCATAGAATATTTAACATAAATACAATGGTGGATCTTTTCATGTATTGTGATTGCTGAATGGAATATTTGAAATATTCAGCAATTCTGCCAAAAATGCTTTGAGTGTAGGCACAGAAGCCTCAGTGTATCATGTTGATATTCACCTTCTCTTCTTCCATCAGGTTCTGGACAACCCTCAGGACATTACAGTGTTCCTCAAACCTGTCATAAAAAAGAGCAAAGTAAAGACTTCAAGGGAAAATTTCTTTCTCTTATGACTTCTTTGACTTCTTTGTTCATTAGTACATGATATACTTTTGTGCTGAACTCCAATTCCACCTTCATTTGACACAACTGAGTGGTGCATAACCTTGGAATGAGCAAATGATATCAGCATATATCAGACAAACAAGAGAATTCATGTTATAGACAATTGGAAAATGCTTGCATACAAAATCAAGGACCTTAATGTGAATCCAGTGAGACATCCAGAAATCAAAATACTTGCCTGTCCTTCAAAAGGATTCGATTCCTATTTGATGCTCTGCTGTTTGGCTGCCTAATTATAACAATAGAGCTGAACCTACCAGAATGTTACTCTGTTGATCTATGTTGATGATCACTAATTTGATCTCGAATATGAAGCAGCCAGAGATTTCAGAATGTTTCTTTAAAATGTTTGGCATCAATCTTGTTATTTGTCAGTGTGTCAGTTTCCTAAGGCTGTCATAACAAAGCACCACATACTGAGCTGCTTAAAACAACACAGATGTATTATCTTACAGTTCTTGGGACTAGATATTCAAAATCATGTTGTTCAAAGCACTGTGTTTCCTCTGAAGCCTCTAGGGGAGGATCCCTCCTTGCCTTTTCCAGCTTCTGGTGGCCCTAGGTGCTCCCTGGTTTGGGGGAGCATTACTTCCATCCTTGCCTCTGTCTTCACATGACCATTTTCCTTCTGTGTCTGTGTCTTAACCTAGTGGTCACTGTTTTTTGTGTCTGCACCCAAATTGCTCTCTTCTTATAAGGACAAGGTCATATTGCATCAGAGCCCACCCTGATGACCTCATCCTAACTCAAAGATGACTATGAAGCTCTTTTTGCAAATAAGGTCACAATCACAGTTTCCGGGGATAGAACTTCCACATATCTTCTTAGGAAATATGTTCAATCCATAACAGGAATTGATTTTAGGTAGTGTCATGCTCTAATTTTTACCTAACCAAACTCATCTGTTAAAATAGGTAATAAACAGATAAATGGTGGGAAAAGTCATTGTAAACATATTAGGGAAATCATTTCATCCATAAACAAGTAGCAAGTACCATTCTGTATGAAAAATAAACCATAGGTTTTAATCATTTGTCATTATATTTGAAATGCCTGAATCGTTTAAAGCCGTTTAAACATGTTGACAGCCTGGCTCATTTAGCACGCTTTCCCCCTGATCCTTGAATAATGGGCCCAGTATTGGGCCCATTTTTAAATTGCTCATTTTTAAATTGCTGATTAACCTTTTATGTCTAATAAAATAATTTTAATATTCTTATTGATTTTAATTTTTCTCCAAGTTTAAGCAACTTCAAGTCTCTTAGTTTGAGCTCCAAAATACTGTTTCAACCACACTTTTTCAAGTGAATGGGAAAGAGGTATGATCTTTTAATATTAAATACAAGATCATTTTTCTTGTAACTGACCTCGATTTTATGTTATATGGACACTTTATGAATATAACTAAAAGGATGTAGTATGACATATTTTTATTCAGAATACTCAAAAACTTTAATTTTGAATTTCACTTAGAGGAACTTCTCTCAATATCTGTAAAAAAAGTTGAGTTATAGCTTTAGTATTTGCATGTAGCTGTGTCTAAGAAATGAAATAGAACTCCTTTGAGGATACTCATAGACAATAGGGTGGAGTTAGTACAAATTACCAAATCTTGGCTACGTTCTATTTACTATGTTCTTGACTAATGGTAAGAACTGAGAGTGTCTCTCACAAATAGTACTCACTTAATAAGAAGGCTAACTTGTGAATAGGACAGCTATTGCATTAAAGTAGTAGGAGAGGGATTACGAACATGGATTCTGGAGTCAATCTTCCTTTCTGAATGTTGTTCCATCACTGACTACCTATGTGAACTTGCTCCACTCACTTATATTTTCTGGTCTTTGTTCTGTAAACTGATAATAACGATACTAACTTATTACTATGAGTTGATAAAAGAATCAAGTGATTTAAAAAAGTCAAACTCTTAGAATCATTCTTGGTACAGAGAAAGCACCATGTTGTGTTAGCCATTTTTCCTATTCCTATTTTTTTGTTGCTAGTATTGTTATGATTATACAGTTATTAGAAGATAAAGCTATAGAGAATACAGTAGCCAGCTAAAAAATTCAAGTCACTTCCCCAACCAGTCACTTCTCCTTACTTTCCCATTTCCCCCACAACCCCTACCACATGACTAAGCAAAGAAAATACAATAAAAATATTCTGGAATGAAGTCCTTGACTACATTGCTGACATGCCTGGCCCCACACAGAGATAAAGATGGTCTTTTGGTTTCTCTCCAGTATTTTTCTTTAATCTATGCATTATTTTATTTTATTTTATTTTTGTATGTAGGCTCCATGCTGAGGAGCCCGATGTGGGGCTTGAACTCATGACCCTGAGATCAAGACCTGAGCTGAAATCAAGTTGAATACTTAACTCACTGAGCCACCAAATCTCCCCTATGCAGTAATTTCTAAGCTACACTTCTTGCATTAAAAATTATAAAGGTCTACACAAATCTGTACATGGTTGTTCATAAGAGCTTTATACCTAATATCCTCAAACTGGGAAAAACTTAAAATGCTTGTCAACTGGTGAATGGATAAATAAATTGTGGTGTATTTGTACAATGGAATACTTCCCAGCAACAACAGCAACAAAACAAAAATAAAACCAAAAACATACCCTACTGATAGACACAATACCATGGATGAATCTCAAGAGCATTTTGTTAAATAAAGGAAATCAGACACAAAAGAGTACATATTGTGAGATTCTATATATTTGATATTTTGTTAAAAGGAAAAACTATAGGGACAGAAACAAATTAGTGCCTGCCTGAGGCTGAGGATGAGTGGTGGGGAAGTAGACTGTACAAGGACAGGAGGACATTTTGGGGGGTGATGGAACTAATAGAAATTTTGATTATTGTGATGGTTTTGAGATGGTATGCATTCAATGAAGCTCATCAGTACTTGAAAAGAATGATTTTCACCCTGAAAACTTTCCCTGACACTAACATTTTAAAAAGGGAAAAGACCCTCTTATGGAGCACCTTGTATGGATTAGATACTAAGTTGACTGGTTAGGCAGAGACTCAATTTATCCCTGAGTTCATGGAGAGCACATACAAGTGAGTTCATAGATAAAAGTCTAATGTTGGTGGCCATGATGGGCTCCAAATAACTTTGGGCTTTACTGGTTTTGTGTTTTGTTTTTTTTTTATAATAATTTTTTATTATGTTATGCTAGTCACCATAGAGTATATCCTTAGTTTTTGATGTAATGTTCCATGATTCATTATTTGCGTATAACACCCAGTGCACCATACAATACATGCCCTCCTTAATACCCATCACCGGCCTATCCCAATCCCTCAACCTCCTCCCCTCTGAAGTCCTCAGTTTGTTTCCCAGAGTCCACAGTCTCTCATGGTTCATTCCCCCTTCTGTTTACCCCCCCCTTCATTCTTCCCTTAATTTAAAGCAATAATACCCAGAGATTATAAGAATCACTAATACTCTGCAAATCTATTTAACTTACCCTTACAGTTTGAATTTTCATTTACCCATTTTTCTTATTCTGCTACTACTACCTGTTTCATTTTAAAATTCAATAATTTTATTAATGTAGAAGTCATTGTATGCACTTTGGAAGACAGATTGCATGTGTCTTTTTTACAAAATAAATGTGTACTGTTTTCTTTATATTGCCATACACTTTATTTGAAAACTTCCAAATTTCTTTTTTGCTTAACTTTCTAGAACATAAATCACTATGAAACCACATTTATTAAGCACTCATGAACAATGAACACTGTGCCCGAAGTCAAATAGCATCCAGACCCCTTCTTTGGCCCTGTCAGGGAAGTTCTTTCGTGATGATTTGAAGGATATGTGCCGGGTGGTTATGACTGCCACAATTTAAGCACTTTCAATGATAGTTTTATACCACATCTTGTCCAGAGAGGAAAGCAAAATGAAATTTGACAGAATCCAAAAAGTAGAAATCCTCACACAGTCTTTAAATTGGACTAAGACTCCAGATTTCTATCATTTTGCCATATTTTCTGCTATTTGCTTAAGTCATAAATCTATAAAGGATCTTTATCTTTCTCTCTCTCTCTCTTAGGTGTTACTTTTAGAATATTTTGCTTTTTTGTTTCTCACTCTAGTCTCTAAGTCAGGTACTTAGTATTCTATAAAACAATTATAGGCATTAAGTTTCTTATAAGGAAAACAAATGTATTGAAACTGTACTCACAAAGAGATAGCCGGTATAGCCAGAGGATTGAAGTGTTTTATTCTTGTAAGATTCCTTTCACCACTAATGTGTGGGTTCTTGAATAAACACTTTGAGTTATCTGCATCCTTGTTTGCTCATTTGAAAAGTGAAAGGATTGAGTCAAATGACCTCTACTAGATCTTCAAGCTCTAAAATGAGTATATACTTGGTTTGGGATAAATCCATGTTCTGCATTCGAACATATCAGGTAAATAGGTTAATGCTATAGAGATTTTTTAAAAAATGATGCTGAAATATAGGCATAGATATAGGTATAGGTACACATGTAGAATATATCATTATTCTTTAAAGGATTTACAGAGGAAATGGTTATTATGGAAGTTACTGATGGTTTGTAAGAATATATCATCCCTCCATACCACCTTTATAGTTTTTGGATATTTAGACAAGCACGCTAAAGTGTTTATTTTCTGTCTCAGACTCTCCTCACTTTTGTCATTTAAATATTTAGCATTTTCCCTTTTGATTACACTTGCCATGGTTTTCTTTACTTCTGATTCTTTGTTCTTCACTTTATTTCTGCTTCTTTGTTCTTACCTATTCTTTCATCTTTTCTCTCTCTATTTCATACATTCCCCAAAGTCTGTTACTATCTATGATTTGTATTTTTAAACACAGAGATAACCTTAGGGTATAAACTCTTTCATTTCTATATTTTGCATATTTTGTAGACTGTAGAAAGAATCTTGGGGCATTAGCACTGGAGGGAACCTTGAGAAGTCAACTCATCAATTTACACCGTCACCCTCTGGCCACTGTATCATTGTCTTCTACACTTTCTGAAACTATTTCTGTGAAGCACAGCTTCAAGTCTGACCCAATGCCTTATTAAGGGAAATCCTGCTACAGCATCATTTGCCAATCCCTTCCCATATGTAATAAAATCGAATATTCCACTATGCACACAGTAAGCTCTTAACATATATGAAGATTCCATGATATTACTTTCAAGTTAATCAGTTTGATCTTATAAAGACTTCTGTTGTTTTGCAACCACCTTTCCTCTGTATTGCTTTCCCACTATTTAACAAGGAAATAAATATTTCTTCAGCAAGAAATGAACGACAAGGCTAAGGTTGAACCTTAAGGTCAGGTGTGGAATCTAAAGAATGAGGACCTCTAAATTCCATTCATCCTCTTTGACAATCAGAGGAAACTCACTGTCTTAACCCTAGGCTGTGTGTGAAAGGACGTAAATATTTCATATACTCATATTATCTTAGAAGTTCAGCACACTTCAAAGGTTACAAAACATTTTCATCCATTCACAAATAAATAAAACGATGTAAAAGAAAAATACTGAAACATATCTATTATCTACACAACAATGGCGTGCCATTTTCGCTTACTACTACTGTACACCAGAGTAACACTGGAATTTGGATCTCACGCAGCTGTGCTTTTCCAGCTCTATCACATGGTCCTCATGCAATCAGAGGTTGTCTTACTCCAAAGGATGGAGAGGAAGTGGAGTGTATGCAAGTGAAATCACTGTTATAAAAATCATGAGACCTGGACCCAAACTTTGATTTTTCTGTCAAACTGTCACGTGAGAACCAGGAGACACAATATTTTGGTCCTTCCCACCCCATCCCCCTCCACCCCTAGGTTTCTGAGTATTCACTTAGCATAGGAATGTTACAATTCTTTTTCATAAATCCGATTATTCTGTCAATTCACAAAATAATCACATTTGGGCTATTTTAACTTTAGAGAATCTCGCTATGGAATGTTTTACCTGGTGACTTTGTCACATTAAGATCTGCTAAGCGTATTTTGACTAAGCTGTAAACCTGGTTTTGAGCATTACTGCTTGGTCCATTGTTCTTTTCAAAATAGGATTAATTCAGATATTAGAGACTCCATGAAGCTCTGCTTTGCAAAATTATGTTCAAAGAAGAATTTGACCTGTACTTTGTTTAGATTTCTAGCATGTAGCACATGACCAAGAAGCCTTCACTTTCGATGTTTTTTTGCCTCCAAAACAGTCACTATTGAAATGAGGTTTGCACAGATTTACTAAAAGGATAACGTTCTATTATTCAACTCAGGACAAAGAAATAATTATGAGACCTAAAAAAATTAAAAAATAAAAAAAGTTCAGTGTCAGAAGGATATAAAAAATAAATAATGTTCAGAGAAACAGTGTTGAAGGAAATACCAAACATTTCCGTGTTTCTCAACTAGTATCCCCGCTTTGCAGCCGGACTGTCAAAGCTCAGAGATGAAGCTGTTAGCGCTGGAGCTGCAGTCTGCCTTGCTGAATAATGTCCTTGATGGGAAGTGCACATCTAGGCTGAGAGCTACAAATGTGAAGGCCAGCGGCAATGCCTCTGCCTTATTACCACTTCAAGAGCCTACTCAGCAGGAATTAACAAGTAGTTTGAACTGAGTCTTTTCCCCCTGGCCACAACACCCAGTCTTCTCTTTCTGAATCCTTGACTTTCTCACTGTAAATTTCATTACATGAAAGGGATGTGCCAAGTGATATCCTTGATGGTCTAACTGCTCTATCTCATGATAAATCAATAGTGTATGCAGCTTTGGGGCAATCTCTAATTTAATATAGAAAAACACACATTTACGTAATGCCATTGAGCATGATAGCTCTGCACAAGTCTCTCTTGGAACCCAATCCCAGATTTCTCCCAGGAACACAAAAGACCTTCAAACACACACACATACATATGCAACCTGACTGGCTTTCTTGAAAAGACCACCCTTGGCAAGTAGTGCAAGAAAAACGTCCATTTCTGATTTTGTTGTTTGCCTTTCCTTTTTGTGATTTATCAACAAAATATGCCCACAATAGTTCTTAATTAGTAAGATTTTCCCATATGTTTAAATATTTTATTATAACCATATTATAACCATATAGCCATATTATAACCACATTTTTCAGATGTTCGTTGTGGAAAGATTGGTAGTTTACCATCTATGTTGGAATCTTGGTTATTAAGTAAACTAATGATATGTTTTATAATAGTAATAATAATAATAGAACTTGAAATTGCTTACCTAGCTAGCAGAGTGGTTAAACGTTCAGGCTCTGGATTCACACTACTTAGTTTCAAGTCTTTGTTTAGCCATATGTTCGTTATACAATCCTGGACATGTTATTAAACTGCAGTACTCAACTTCTTTATCTGGGAAGTGGGAATAATAAATTACCTGAATCATGTGTCACATAACTTGCCATGTAGGATGTTAGGCAAATTGGAAGGGCTCAGTGGATAGTAACCAACTCTTAATATGGCAATTTCATAACCAAGTAAGAGGGAGCCTTATATAACTGCATAGTCAGAACTACTGGTTTTCAAACTGTTTCTCAGTTCAATACTTTTGCTTTATGTTTTGCTTTTACGGAATTACCTTCCCCCGTTCTCTTGGTAGCCCGGAGAACACTCTTTTAATGACTCAAACCAAAATACCCTATTCTGAGATGCCTTTGGGGGCCCTCATTCAGATCAACTTGGCATTCCTCCTTGAAGGCCTGTCATTCTCCCAATGCATCCCTGTCATAGAATATAGTGTATTCTCTTTCATTGATGTATACACTTTCCTTCCTTCCCTGACTAGTTTTATGGTAAGCTCCTTGATTGAACACTTTCTCCATCCAAAAAGCTAAGTTAGTTAGAATGAAATATAATGCAGGGTGAAGGACGGGATATTAACTTCAACTTTATTAACTCTGTAACTTTAGCCAGATCACTTAAACTCCTTTAAGTTTCCTGTATAAAAATGGGACAAATGCACTGCAGTGCTGTCCTACATACAAAAGCAGATATTCACCAAATTTTTCGTATTCAAACTTGATTAGCAAAGTGATTCTCACTTGTGTTTTCTTTTAGTAACTAAATATCTTGTTTCAAGAATCCTCCTTACATACTCAACAAATTAAATTGATGGTGGAAATAATGCAAACATAGAATCCATTTGTTAGCTAGATCAAACAAATAGGAATTAATATCTACAATAAAGCATCAACTAAACAAACCAATATTGACAGCATAAAAAATAGCATGTGTGGCATTATAGCTAGTACATGCTGATGGACATTATTATGTGTGAGTAACTGTATGAGTGTGTGTGTCAAACTCACAGACACAAACATAGACACACACACGCAGCTTCCCATTAAATTCATGTTTGTAGCTACAGAATACAGTAAATCCTCCATATGGAGAATTTAAGGACTTCTTTCTCCACCCCACATCATTTCTGGGGCTAATGAAGCAGCTCCAAGGGGCTCAGCAGTAAGAGACCATTGGTGAGGATCACTTAGGAGTCGGAAGTCCTGAAACAGTGCGTTCTGCCTAAGCAGTAACACTTCTCTATATGTGTATGGTGTCTTACTGCTTATTGGAGGTCTTCATAGATACTGCTGTGACTTGGTTATGTTCTTTGAGCCTTTTCACATGACATGCAAAATGTTTGTAAAAAAAGAAGGAAAACAGCATGGGGTTTCCTCAAGACATTAAAAATAGAACTACCCTATGACCCAGCAATTGCACTACTAGGTATTTACCCCAAAGATACAGATGTAGTGAAAAGAAAGGGCATATGTACCTCCAATGTTCACAGCAGCAATGTCCACAATAGCCAAACTGTGGAAGGAGCCAAGATGCCCTTCAACAGAGGGATAAAGAAGATGTGGCCCATATATACAATGGACTATTACTCCAGCCATCAGAAAGGATGAATATCCACCATTTGCATTGACATGGATGGAACTGGAGGGGATTATGCTAAGTGAAGTAAGTCAAGCAGAGAAAGACAATTATCATAGGGTTTCACTCACATGTGGAATATAAGCAATAGGAGAAGGGAGGGAAATCTGAAGGGGGAGAAATCAGAGAGGGAGATAAACCAGGAGAGACTATAGACCCTGGGAAACAAACTGAGGGTTTCAGAGGGGAGGGCGATGGGGGGAGGGTAACAGCGTAATGGGTATTGAGGAGGGCACGTGTCATGATGATCACTGGGTGTTATACATAACTAATGAATCACTGAACACTACATCAAATACTATACAGTGGCTAACTGAACATCAGAAAAAAAAAAAAGAGAGAGAGAGAGAGAGAGAAAGCAGCCAGCAGTTTACAAGAAAAAGGGGAGGGGGAAGAAAAGAGAACCAGGGAAGGCGGTGACATAAGCAACAATAGCACTTACAAACTGTTACAGAATTGGTGAGCAGAGCCCCTGGGAAGCTGACAGGAAAGCCAGCCACTGAGAGGAAGGAGAGAGGGGAGCCTTGGCAGGCAAAACACCACTTAGAGTATTCTTCATGTCATGGGACCTGAGTAAACCCTGTTTCCATAAAACAACTTGATAGATAAAGATCTGATTCACAGGCGGGTAGATAGGCACACAGATCCTATACACTGCAGATTAACAATCAGTATTGAGGAATACCGTACGGTTTAGAAAATATGTCCATACATATTATCTCATTTTCTATTAATAGTGGTAATGGTATCGACTTTGGCTCAATAAACCCATTTTATGGATGGAAAAACAATGTTCAGTTGTTTGAAATGGCTTGCAAATGGCAGGCAAATATTTTGTTTACCTCTTTTCATTCCATAAAATATTCTTTGCACAGAAAACATTGAAAAATTCACTTAATACTTATACACAATATTAGCAGCTCTCAAGATTTATTGAATAGCAGTAATTAACAATTTCTAATAGGTCAGCCAGAAACAATTCCTAACCTGTGCTCTGAAACCTAGTGAGCAATCATGACACAATTGGGTGGATATGGAACAATATCCCGCATCTTCATGTACACACATCTTTTTGGGGTTGCACACAATATATTTGGTTCAAATGTGGTTAACCTGAACAATTTGCCAAATAGAGCAAGAACCAGAATGGGCCAGTGAGTACTAGCAGATACATTTTTGGATCAAAAGAATTCTGGTTCTTCTTGTGGTTATTGTCAACTTCTGCTGATGTGCAAAAATCATGAGTGGAAAATACTTCCATTTACTCTCGTTGGCAGAATTTAAAGAAAATAAACTATTTCTGATATAATCACTGATTATATGTTAAACATACATTGCTTCATTAAAATTTGTAAGGGATTTGTTTATTCCCTGACTGGTTTGCAATAAAAAGAGAAATTTAAGTGTATGTATAGAAGGAGTAAAGAGAAATTAAATATTTGTGTGCTTGGAGTTACAGGTGAAAACTGCCTAAAATGTGAAATTATTGTTATTTCAAGTTCAGGGACAACTCAGGTCATTAATAACAAACCGTATGTAACTACCCATTTTTTTCTATTGTATCCAATAGTTAGTAGAAGGTATTTGGAAATGCATTCTTAAAACTTAAATATATGTTTTTAAAGTTTTGAATTATTTTTCTTAGTTTTTATTTTATTTTGAAACCCAAGAGTTTAATGAATGTTAAGCTCTGGTACTTACAGTGCGGAGTTCTAAGGCACTAGACTCAAATTTTCTTTCTACCCCAAGGATTTGGTATGATATCCTTCCTCCCTCCCTTCCTTCCTTCCTTCCTTCCTTCCTTCCTTCCTTCCTTCCTTCCTCCCTCCCTTCCTTCCTCCTCCCCATCCGCTTCCTCCTTATTCTTCTTTTTCCTTTATAATTTTGTCAGAGAGATTGTTCAGTTGGAATAAGTACCCTTAAGCTTAGGTAACATTGCATTTTTCTAGATACAGACCTTAAGTGAGTTACTCGATCTATCTGGATCTCAATTTCCTTAACCATACATAGGAACTAACATCTATCCATTTCTTAGGGTTATTTTGAGAATCAGATGAGATAATATGTGCCCCAAGACTCTGCAAATTAGATAATATCAGAGCAGAATATTTTATTTCAGAAAAATGAGCAAAATGCCCTGTGCTAGGGTCGGGCAGCAAGATGCAGATATTATAGTTCAAAAGACCTTCCGATAGTTCAAATTTCTAGGTATGCATCTGTCCCTGATTGTCACCAACTACCTTCAGTTAAGAAACTGGTGTGTAAGGAAACCCTAGATTAGACTGTAGTATTTACAGCATCTCTCAAAATGTATGACAGTTTGAATTTAAGAAATGGAAATTTTAAAATACTCTATTTCTGTTCAGTGAACAAGAGATTTCTTAAAATTTAAGTTCACATCATATATTTAAAATGACCCCTTTGTCTTCCATAACCTTTCTTTGTACTTCTGCTTTTTAAACTTTTTAAAAATTTCTTATAAAACTTTCCATATTTTTTGATCACTGCATCTCTTTCTTTTCTTGATCCCTTATATCCAGAGATTCCTTAGAACATATCCCAATGTTTCTAAATCCATGTCTCATAGTGGTAATTTAAAAAAGCCTTCATTGTCAGGAGATAAACTGCAAAGCATTAAAACCCATGAGTATAGAGATTAAATTGATAGGAGTATACACTTTGAGTTGTTTTTCATGTAAAAATGATACTTCAGGCTGGGAAAAACTTGGTTAGCATCTGTGGTGATCCAAGGACACGTTTCTCTGATTTCCATCTTGCTTTAGGAACATACATGTCTACAAATGAGGTACCTACTATTTTTATACCCCAAAAGCCTGGCCCATTTTGTGTAGAACTTGTGTCACCATAGATTACTAGCATCATAAAAAAAAAAAAAAAAAAGCACATATTATCTTCTTTAAGTCTCTTTCTACTCTCAACCCAAATACCTTAACGCTACTCTTTAGACTTCAAGCATTCTTACGAATTATTCTTTTTATCCCTCTAAATACCTAGTTTAATTTACCTGGAAACCTCCATTTTTATATTCAGTATCTTTGGTCATGTACAATGTTAACCAGTCGGTATAGAATACTATTTGATATGCATTTGACATTTATAGTTTTTCATGGTTCCAACAAACTGTTACTGCATCATGGGTTCTGTTCGCTCGCCAGCTGCTCCTCCTGCTTGAAATACTCAGCAGTTGAGGAGGGAATGTTCACATCCAACCTCTGGTGGATTGCAGCTGTGATCTGTGAGCTCATTGTTCTCCTCTGTGAAGCTGGTTATGGCCTTCACACAATGCCTATTAATTAGAACATATGAGCACTTACTGGCATTTTATGAGGAATTTAACAATAGATATTGAATATTAAATGTGGAGCTGCAAAGATATGCTATAGAGCTAAAGTACTGAAAGGACAGACATGGGAAGCACATTTTTAGCTCTGATTTAAAGGAAACTGAAAAAAAAAAAAAAGATTTTTTTTAAAGCATTAGTAGGCAACATACATGCAGAAAGAATGGGGCCATTCTGAGAGAAGAGAGGAATGAAATTAATTTCTCTAATGGAATCAAAAGTTGAGAATAGTAAACACTATTATTAGAAATATGTGACTCTGGTTTGTGATCCTGATGGATCAAGAATATAATATGAATGTATAATGTGATTGGCAAGGTTAGCAAGGGCTTGACAAGAAGTCTTTCTGTACATTTTATAACAAAAAAACATTGCTCAAACTTTGAAGTTCATATGATTTTAGTGTGCAGCAACTAAAAAGTATAACGTACACTTAATACAGTGACTACAGTAGGGCTGTATCATGAATACATAGCTTATATATGGCCATTTATCCAAACCCTGCAGAATTCTGTTGGGGAGAAGAAATTGAGTTTTGATAAACATAGTGTTCTTTAACCCCAGAGGTTTAATCTGAATCTTAACAGTGGCCCAGCAGTCCATGAAATATTTATATTGTTTTTCTAAGTATATACATTATTTACTGAACAGTCTATAAAGTATTTACGTTGTTTTTCTAAATACAGTATACATTATTTACATTTCACTGTACTTTTTCCTGATCCAGGTAGAACGGAATACTTGGAAATCACTGTGTCTAAAGAGGTTCAACTGGAAATTGGAATACGGGTGCATCAAAACATTTAGTATCATTCTTTGCCTCGATTTCTGGTTACACACCAACCGTGAGGTTTTCTTCTCATGAAGGTCCTGGACAATATGATATTTGAATTATACTCACTTAAGAGAATAATGCTATAAACCCACCTAAATTAGCACCAGACAGTTACATGTCTTCATAGAACATATAGTATAACTTCTCAGTTTTAATAAAATGCTTGTTTTCTCTTACCCAAACCACGAATTATATGTATACCTTTTCTTAAAAACTTTCAGATATTTAATCCTACACACTGATATTTTAAAATTATATAAAATGTATCTCTATCTAGATTTTTGTTCCTTAGGACTGCCAAAGACTACCAGGTGCCCACAGTGATTATAACGTGAAAGTTGTGATTTAATAACATACTTACATGTGGACACATGCTCATAAACATACAGATATTCGATACAATTAAAACTATATTTATATGCATGTTTAAAAATGGTACATAAATAAGGACTGATTTTATGTATTCTGTGAAATGCTACAATTTGGTAGTGCTCAGGGTTACAGAGTCTTTTTTGAATTCCTGAAACTAAATCAGTACTGTTAAGGCTAAAATAACAGTTTGAAAGTGGCCTCTGAAGTGAGCAAATGTGAGCTTGGCCATATTAGAATATAGCTCCACTGCCAGACTGCCCTGGGCCACACTGATGTTTTTTCTTCAATGAGACAGGTTTGGAAGAAAGTTTTCTCTTTGAATGTGTTTGTGAGATTGAACCGACTAAGGCACATGCAAAACAAGTCATCAGAATTAGGTAGGCATTAGCCAAGGAGACAATATAACCACAGCAACTGATAAATAAGAGTCAAGAAATTTCTGTGAAGCTTTAATATTTGATTTAGAAGATAAAGTCACTGAAACTACAAAGACCAATGAAATCCTGCCGTAAAATGGTTAAGTCTTTCATAGCTTGCAGATTGGTTTTCTTCGGTCATTTACTTGGAAAAATAAAATATTTCAGTGTCATTTTTATGATTATATACAAGGCTTATCTGATGACTATATTTAAACCTCATGGAAGGCACAAACTAACAAAATAGATCATCTGGGTAGAACTCATTGCTTCATGTGTATGGAGCTCTTTGTTACCCGTGTGTATAGATGATGCCTTTTTTTTTCTTCCTTAGAAATAGACGTGAGACTTAAACTTGGCAGACATCTCTCTCATGTCTACCTCCCCTCTGAAGTCAGGTGACCATCAGAAACTGAATCTTGATCCTTGAGAAACTGATGCTCACCCCACTGAAGTCAATGATGGAATGAGACCAGTCGCCTCTCCCCTTCATATCCAGGCCCATTAGACAACCTAAAATTACAATTCCAAAATAAAAAAGGCTATGGAAACACATTTGCTATAGAGCTGGAGCAACTACGAAATGGAATTATAGCAAAGAATAGGAAAGCTGAAACGCTAACTAAATTGACCCTTGACCAAGTTTCCAGTGAAGGGACCTAGAAACATAGACCCTGCCCCAGGAAGTTGATGACCAGGGTGACTCTTCATCCCTCATCTCCTCTTGTCTCTAGCTTCACACTGTCTTAGTCACAAGCTTCAATGTCCTGTCTCCAAGTTATGGATGACACAGGATGAATTGTAGTTTTCTTAGACTAGCTGTGAGTTTCATAACAGAATAGGATTGCTAAATTACATATCAAATAATTATACAATTAAGATGATAATTTGCTCAAGTATCATCAAATACTTTTGAAAGACATGTAGATTTTGGGGACTCACTGGTGAGAAAACAAATTATATAGACAATTCTGGTATAGATCATTTGAGGTACGGTTCAGAACCTGCATGTTTTACACATGCCCCTTATAATTCTCATTCAGGTAGGCTTTAAGCCAGAAACTCCAGAAAACTCATTTTTTGAAGTCATGGATATTAAACTAGAGTTACAACCTACAAAAGTAATCTGTGATTCTGTAAACTATTGCCAGCTGATATCAGCCAAATAGACTTTGTGTCCTAAAAGACCAATAAATACCAGGCATCTCAGGAATGGATGTAGAAAAAACAATAACAAACAGCACCCCCCCACACACACACACAATTACTTTGATTGCTGAATGGTGGGTGCCAGGAACTGGGGGGAAGGCTAGCAGAAATGGGGAGTTGTTGTTGAATAGATACAGTGTTTCAGTTTTACAAGATGAAGAGTCCTAAAGATTTGTTGCATAACAGTGTGGATGTTCTTAACAGTTCTAAACCGTATATTTACAAATGGCTAAGATGGTAAACTTTATGTTATGTCTATTTTATTACAATTAAAAAAAAAGAAAAGAATAATAGTGTATACACATCAGTGGTCTGTGCCGTATAGGTCAGTGTTCCCAAAAAAGCTCTAACAGATCTAAAAAATAAAATCCCACAAAGGCAAATAAAAAATCAAAAAGAATACAGAACAAGAATTAACTAAAATAAGGTAACCAATATAAACAGGACGAGACTACATCAAATAAAAACTGCACAGTTATGGAAACCATCAACAAAATAAAAAATAATCTGAGTGGGAGAAAATATTTTCAAATCATGTACTGATAAGGTATTAAGATCCAAAATACATTTAAAAAAACCCCATACAACTCAATATAAAAATGAAAGAAAAAATAAATCAATTTAAATATGGACAGAAGATATAAATAGACATTTTTCCAAAAAAGACATTTAGAAAGTCAATAGGCACATGAAAAGCTGCTCAACATCACTCATCATCAGGGAAATGCAAATCAAAACCAAAATGAGGTATCACCTCACAGACATTAAAATAGTTAATATCCAAAAGATAAAAAAATTAGAAGTGTTGGAAAGGATGTGGAGAAAAGGGAAACCTTTGTGCACCGTAAGTAGGAATGGAATTGGTGCAGCCACTGTGGAAAGCAATATGGAGGCTCCTCAAGAAATTAAAAATAGAATTACCATATGATCCAATTCTACTTCTAGGTATTTATCCAAAGAAAACAAAAATACTAACTCAAAAAAAAATCTGCACCCCCCCATGTTTATTACAGCATTATTTATAGTAGCCAAGATATGGAAGCCACCTGAGTGCCCACCAATGGATGAATGGATAAGGAAAATGTGGCATGTATATATGTGGAATATTATTCAGCCATAATAAAAAAGAAACCATTTGGTACAGCATGGGGGGAACTTGAAGGTACATGCTAAGGGAAATAAGACAGAGAATGACGAATACTGTGCCATCTCACTTATATGTGGAACCCAACACCACCACCAATCAAAACCAACCTCCCCAAGAACATTTTGCCCTAAGTGTGCAAAATGGGTAAAGGGGGTCAAAAGGTACAAACCTCACTTTATAAAACAAGTAAGTCATGGGGACGAAATGCACAGCATCGTGAAAAAAATAAAACAATGAACTAAAAACCCTCTTCCCGGCCCTCCAGAAAAAGATTCAGAAGGTGAATGTGATCAGTATTTTGTAAGTCTGGAAGGTTGAAGTAGAATGATCATAAGCTTACCAACTTATTTAGAATTTATAATTTAGATGGTAAAAAATAAATTAATATAAGAAGCTTTGTGAAATGATTAGATTGGATAGAATATTCAGAATCTAAAGTTAGGACTGAGAATGGTGGCAGCCACACTAAGGTATAATGACACGGTGAGATGACATAACTGAAAAGTAGTTCATTATCATTATTATTATCATTATTATTATTATCAGGAAAGAAGGTGTTGGAAAAAGGTAAATAACCAAGGATCTATGCTATTTTCTTTCTGGGAGATCTAAGCAAACCAAAGAATTGAAGGGCACTGAGCTTACCAAGAGCAAAGATGGGTTGGCAGAGACATATGTACACATCCAGTCGGATTTTCTAAATTGGTGTTTGCCTCCTAAGCCAAACTTACTCGCCATTGTCTATCTACCTATTATCAATAATTCATTTATATTATTAGAACTTTATGCCACTTAAGTACTAATAACAAAGAGTCTAAGATCACATTTCACCGACGGCACTTTTCTTTTGTAGGTAAAATGATAACACAGTGGAAATAACAAAGAATGCAGTTTTTCCAATGATGTTTATTTTGATGCCTTCGAGCCAACATTCAGTCTTCTCCTTTTTTTATTCACCTTAAGAATCTGTGACACAGTTTTCACTTGCTCTCGATATTGACCGGTCTTGAGTCCCTCGGGGCGATAGGCAAAAGCCAGTCACCTGGCTTCCTTTCTTTATTCTCATACCTATATCTTCTCAGGTTTATTGAAGTTGGTTCACTAACAGAAACCCAACTTTTTCAGTGTCAAAATATATACTATTAGAATCCACTTCCCCGTCCTTTATCTTGCCCTCAGTTGCTGAGGACTGGCTTTAGGTGGATCTCAGGCTATTAATCTTGCTAGTAATAATATTAACACTTACTTAACATTTTCTGTATCCTTGACAAAGACTTCAAAAGATCACCTCATTTAATTTTCACAAGAAACTTACTGGGTAAGAACTATTGTCTCTTTTTTACAAAGGAGGAAACTTAAATCTAGAAAGTTTAAAAATACATTTGATTAAGGTCACATACATGGTGTGGACAGGGGCTGAGATTTGATATCAAAAGTTTAATCCCAATTCACATGTCTTCAACACAAAGCTGGTGGCCAATAACTGTCTGAGAAACTCCTTTTTCCCTCCTGCCAACTTCCCTGTCTTTCACTCTGGTATCTGTTATGTGCTGATTGTCATGGGCACTCAGGTAGGTCTAGACTGAAGCCCAGCTACCACTCTTCAGCTCCAGGATGCTCAGTCACAAGGACTAACTATAACTGAGTGATTTCCCCTCCTTAGTCCTAACCAATTTCCCAAGTATAGTTCCAGTTTCCCTACCTTTTTGACCCCTATGCTGTGTAATAGAATATGATAAAACAACCACTTCTCTTTTTAATTTTTTTTTGATTTTATTTATTTATTTATTTGAGGGGGAGAGGGGCAGAGGGAAAGGGAAAGAGAGAATCCCAAGCAGCCTTGGTGCTGAGTGCAGAGACCAACACGGGGCTTGATCCCATGACCCTGAAATCATGACCTGAGCTGAAACCAAGAGTTGGACACCTAACTGACAGAGCCACCCAGGTGCCCCATCAAAACCACTTCTTACCAGACCAACCCTTCTGAAATGTTACTTCGAATTGTTGGTACACTTTGAAGACATTTTTCAACAGCTTATTTTCTCAGAGTTTATCCAAGGATCCAAAATAATGTTTTCCAACTTTATCCGAAAGTATTTAGTGAATTTCTACTGCTTTCAGGGTATTTATCCCAATAGAGTTTTTAAAAATCAAAGTCAAGGATTTGAACAACTTTATACCAATTAACTTATAAACTTGAAAAGAAATGGACACTCTTTAAAAGAAAATTATAAATTAGCAAAATTTTACCCAAGAATAATTTGAAGTCTGGAAGAAAGTAATTATGAAAATAAAACTTTAATTAGCCAAAGGATCCACTCTTATGCTTACTCAGTTTTGATAATCCAGTGAACTATTTTTCCCTTTGCATTCCCTTCAAGTGCTTAATGTTCATATCTATATGCTGGGATTTCGCTCTCTTTTCTTTTAATTTTTTTTTTGATGTATTGAACAATATCTTGATTCCAAATTATCTGCTATTTATCTGTCTTTGTAGTGGGAAAGTGTATATTTTTCACATCAGTCCAATCTACTATAGCAACTGCAAAATCATTATATATATTTATATATATGTAAATATTATAATATATAATATAAATTATTAAATAAAAAATATATATTACTCTAAGGTTTGTAAATACTTTAAATATGCTAAATCTACAGTAGTACTCTCCAATATTATTTGCATTAAGTTCATTTCATTACAGATCCCCATTTTTTGGAGTATTTAGTGAAGCTCTCAAAGTAATATTATACAATTTATTTAAGAAATGCTGATGTATACTTTTTCTATATATATAAGAATTTCCCAAAATTCTGCACAGCAGCATTCCCATAGACTTTACTTAAGAAAGAAGAATTCAGGATCAAGTATCATGTAAGGAACATCTGTTTTAGAGAGTCACAATGCACACCGGTATACCGAAAGCTAGAGGATGTCTTCCAATAAGGAAGCCTGTTTCACTTTGCTTAAATTCATTTACTGCTTCTCAAAAGAAGGAATTCTTCATTTATTTTGAATAAACCCCATAACATAGTATGTGGGAAGTACTGTCATCTCTAAAAAGTATTCAACATACATGAGGCAGGCATCCTTTAATGTAGTTTCATCTATCAAACAGATCTTCTGCTCTTCCACCAAGTTCATTAAAATATTATTCAGAGATCTCAGATCATGTAACCATTCACGAGGAAATTACATATAGTAGAAATATGCTTCAATTCTGTATTCCTAAGGGTCCCATTTTAAAAGATACCCTTAAAACAACCATACAAGAAAGGTATGGGATATTGAGAATGCTGGCTTCTAGGAAAACTACATAGGTAGGTAGTACAAAAGCATGGCCGTTGATCCTTTTTCATACATTTTGTTTTGCCTTAGCGTTTCAACAGGAATAATGAGTAATATTGAAAGATACTTCCTTTTTGTGCATTTTGGTTACTTTCATCTGAGAAGATGACCCCAGAATTAAAGTACTATGATAGGAAGGTTATGAGGAGTTGTAAAAGATTTTGTTCTCAGTCTGACATGAGTTAACTCTTAAATTCTTCAGTATAAAACAGTATCTAATTCTGGCAGAAGGGTTGCTTGTAGTGCTTAGATACAATGATGACTAACAAAATGTTTCCCCATGGTCATAGTGCTGGAGGGACTGGTAATACACACCCTCTAGGGTGCTTGGTCCAAAAAGCTGCAGAAACTGATTTTTCAGTGGAGGGAACGTTGTGTATGAAAAACCACACACACACACACACACACACACACACACACACACACACCATTTACAACAGCATGGATGCTGAACACTGTATACTTTCATATGTTGTTACCTTATGCAGTTTTTGTATACCTTGACAACCATCAGGAATATCTACCCCAGTGTAGATAATCTTCTGATTTCATTAGTAACAGAATATTGCTTATCAAGGTAGCTAAATAAACTCTTATTATATTTAAACCAATTTGTATCAGTGCCATATCCACCCGGTGGTCATAGAGTGAGGCTACTTGGATAGCTGCCTGGGTTGGAAAGCATGCTTTTGTATATCACCGATTCTCAAATGGACAAAAAAAATGTACAAAATTTGCTTAGAACCAAAGGTTTGTCAAGAGAAATGGTGTCTGTGAGGAAAAGACTGCACAAATAGCCTCTTAGCAGCCAGAAGTATTACATACCCAAAGGAAACTATAAGCTTTTTGTACAGATGCTAGATAAGCTTGCCAAGGAACCATATGCTGCCGCTGGAAGAGTATTTTCGCAGTTTGGCATCTGGATCGTAGAATTACCATTCAATAGGGAAAATGAGAAGCATATGAAGATGAGGAATAAGATAGTGTCCACACTGCATGAAAATCCAAGTTATACAAAGGTGAATTTCAAATGTCATTTTAATGGAGAGGAAATTTAATTAAATGCTATGACTGTTTACAAGTTTTAAGTAGACACAAAGGCTCTGTCCTTTGGAAACAAAGGAATGAGATTAGAGAATTAATATTATAGAACATCAGCAGCATAACTTTTGTTGTTGTTTAGTTTGAATCTGATAAACCGAAAACTGCAAGACAGACAGATTTGGTACAATAGAGGATTTTTTGGCCTATTGGTTTCACTCCTTTCCTTTAATTATTTCTGTATTCTACCTTACTTTTCAGTACAAAATAAGTTTAGTGAAAAAACTAACAGATTTTTTTTGTTTCTAGGTTACCTGGTATAAAACATGGCTCACCAGGTCATTGTACTAAAAAGTCTGATACTCATTTTGAAACAGCATTCAGCACCAAGAAAAGGGAGTGAAAAGGAATTGATTTCGGCTGATATACTGGGTAGCAAAATGAGATGTGAAGGCTCCATAATTATTTGGATGTGAGATCAATAGACACATTCAAACTGGCAACAAACAAACAAAACAAAACAAACATTGCACCAAGGATTTAATTTAGTCCCATTATATTGGCATAAATGTGTCTTTTTGAAAGAGAATGTTGAAGTTTATACAATTTTGTGAGAGGAATCTGCAGATATCCTAGAATTTATTCTAATTCTCACCTTTGGACTATTATACTCTAGTGGCTAATTAATAGCACTTAAAATGTTCTGTCCCTAGTTGTAGTAGCTAGTCAGTCATAGGTCAGTGTATCTGCTTGAAACAGCTGAAACACTTTCATGTTAAAAAATCTTGGGATAATGCATGGAAAGGGTCAGACATTTCTTTGCCCTTTGCCTTACCCCTACTTTAGAAATAGATCCCATGTTTTTTAATTACAACAGAGGTTGTCACTACAATAATGAGTTCTCCATCTGCATTTGGTTTCAAATTCAGATAGATAATGGAGGTTAGAGAGGGTGAAATTTTTCTCTGGCTGTGTTTATGTGTTGCCAAAACAACTCATCTTTTCAGTCAATTTAGGGGGAAAAATCAGTGAGATAATTTACTTGTTGTCAGGTAGCAACCAATTGACAGAATTTCCCACCTCTGACCAGTTTAATATTATGTAAAACACAATTACATCAGGTGGATTATTTCAGTTAATTCTCTCTCTTTCCTTACTAATCTCCATTTATCTTGTTCATATCTGGTTCTAAAAGCAGCTAATTAATTGCAAAATATTTTATAATTTTCATATGAGTTCATACGTGTTGTAGTATGATTGTGGCCAGTAAGGCAGATATTGGTGTCCCCATTTTTCAGTTTAAAAATACTGACCCAGGGGCGCCTGGGTGGCACAGCGGTTGAGCATCTGCCTTCGGCTCAGGGCGTGATCCCGGCGTTATGGGATCGAGCCCCACATCAGGCTCCTCTGCTGTGAGCCTGCTTCTTCCTCTCCCACTTCCCCTGCTTGTGTTCCCTCTCTCGCTGGCTGTCTCTATCTCTGTCGAATAAATAAATAAAATCTTAAAAAAAAAAAAAATACTGACCCAGATGGAAGGTAAATGATTTCTACAAAGTCATTTAACTAGAAGCACAATGTGGGTCATCTGATTTCTAGACCAACACACACAAACACACACACACACACACACATGCTTAATTTTATCCTTTATCCCTTAAGTAATTTTATACAACTGTTTCTATTGTGGAAAAATTAGCAAGAGTTTTCAATTTGATTATATAGTACTAAATATGCATCTTGTGGAATTAGACTTTAGGCTAAATTGACCAGTTTTGACATACATGTATATACATATATACATGTGTATGTATATACATGTATATATGTATATATGTATATACATGTATATGTATAATATGCTAATTTAATAAAAGTTTTACTTAGGTATGTAAAAATGCAAGATTTTTTTCTCATAAAATGATTTGATACAATAGATTTTGTATATTTCTGGGGTTTTATTATTTATAGATGTCAAAAGGATGCATTTAAAGAGGATTTAAATAGCTGTACATCTAGTCATTTTTTTTAAAAGATTTTACTTATTTACTTCTCAGAGCGAGAGAGAGCGCGCGCTCGCACACACGCAAGTAGGGGGAGGGGCAGGCAGAAGGTGAAACATACCCCCTGCTGAGCAGGGAGCCCAATGCTGGAGTTGATCCCAGAACCCTGGGGTCATGACCTGAGCTGAAGGCACATACTTAACCAACTGAGCCACCCAGGCGTCCCACATCTAGTCATTATTAAGGTTAAATGATTGTCAATAGTTAATAAGATTAAAACTTTGTTTAATGCTTACGTGAAGAGTGGAAGGTAAGGACTGAAGATTTAAAGAAATGAATTTTTTTAAAAAGGATAAAATCTATAGATCACAAACACATCTGATTTCATCAAACTAAAAATCTATTTTTCCCATAAAATATTTTCTGTAAGAACTAGACATTTAAACCATTTTTCTGCTGTAAGTTCTCTGTCTGATTCACATTTGATTTATGAAAGTCATGCAGGTGATCCACAGGTTGGTGAATCTTATTCAACTTTTGAAACCTACGTTATAAACCTAAGTGCAGAAATGTAAAGTTCTTTTGTTACTATCATTGTTGTTACTGTTTTGCATTATGTGAGACTGTATTCATATTCGCCCCAAAACCATTCCCTAAACATACAGCATTTGAACATTTTTCTGGGATTAGGGCAGAAAACATTTGTGTCTAAGGCACAAAGATCAGTTCTCTACTGAAAAGGAGTTTCAAAGTTTTATAATTTTGTTTCTTTCTTAGTATTTCTACTTCACAGCATACAACAAATATGCATTGTATCTCTAGTTATATGTGATGATGTTGGTGTCTCAAACTATATGTTCAATGACATGCAACTGGCAACAAGAGGACATTTAAAATTGTGTTCAGTGTTCTTTCACTCATCCCCCCCCTTGTAAGCCTCTGTCACACAAACATGCATTATATTATTTATATATAAAGAGCATATGTTTGAGCAATACATGTTTTATGTATGTTGCCAAAGGCTGTTCCCAAAGAAAAATGTTTATTTAAAGCCATACAAAAATGTGAATATTTGGTATATTACTGTTATCTGCATAATATTTTCTTAATCTCCTAGCTTCAAGGGAGAAGTTTGTCCATTACAATAATATAATATTTCTTTATTCTCAGAATACAATTTTAGAGATTCTTACACACAAAAGCAACCAAACGGAAACTCAAAATTATCATCAGTACTCTCAATATGTTCTTATATTAAGATTAAAGTCCCTGAAGAAACGACAAGACTGGCTGCCTGTGAGAATATACTTGTGTCTTCCTGCCTAAGCCATGTCACCTTTCTTTGTTGCAGGCATTTGAGACATGAAGGGTGCTGGGAGATTTGCCTGTCAAAAGAAGGCAACTCATGTCCCCTCCCTATAGCGATCCTTGAAAACCATTTTTTAAGAAAAATGTTAAATGCATTAACCTTGTTCTGATCTTGGGCACATCACTGCAAAGCCATTCTCAGTCAGGGATAATTGAAAAGTATGAATTTTTATATAGGTTTAGCTGCTAAAGTATTTTTCCAGAGGCAAAGCCAAAGGCTAAATGTGTGCCACACGTTCACCTACCAGGCTGTGGGCTGGCCCTACTGCCTCAGCTCAGCGATCCACAAATGAACAGAGGGCTCATGATTGCGTTCTCGGCATAATTTACATGTCTCTTGTTTCTTTCATTTATACTTACACTGCACATCTTCTTGGTTATGAAAGTTGAAACTGCTTCTCAACTTCAGTTTTAAGCCAGGAATAAATACAACATGTTGCTAACTTAATCTATTTTCAGGATATGTCTTTTTATTTATCAACACTGTAATTTTGTGTTACTAGTAATATATGCCACGGTAAAATACTGTTCATATAGAATTAAATTATACTCCTAACAGGTACCATTAGGATAGTCCACAGACTGTGGATCAATTGCATGATGCCAACTTACTGCTTTCCTTACTTTAAATGAAAATGTATATTCAGCAGAAGGATCACAAATATTCCAAAGCAATTTGTTTGTAGTTTGATTCACTGAAATGCCAGTGGGATTGACCTAACAAGACTCTCCTGGCAAATTTCTATTGTGTTTCATTCACACGTTCAGTGGACAGAATGCTAAGGCAGGCTTCAGAGAGACAACGCTGCCACTGTCTTTTAACTCTCAACAGGGTAATACCATTGACAAAACCCAAGAGGGAATTCCTGTCTCTAATGAGGTTTTGATTCAGGAGCCATTAATAAAGTTTTATTGATCATAACATCCTCATCTGAAAATTGGCTCCTTGAAGACTCAATCACATCATATGAATAGGTATATTTTCTGGGATAGATAGAGCCAAGGTGTTTATTCTTAACAACAACAACAAAAAATCAAAACCACAAACCTCCATCTTTTTGCCTATATTTCTTTTTAGTGTCCTGTGTGCTTTGTCAAAGGGCACATTTTCAAAAATGAAAAGCTTTCTTGTATGTGTGACAATCCTAATATTTAAACTATTATTTAAAAAATAAGGATGTGAGTTTTAAATGTTGTTTTTAGCAATCATTAGCTACATGGTATAGAATGATTTATAATCAATTAACAATTAAAATGACAAACTGCTAAATAATTTTTTAAGTTGAAAAAATATTCTCTAAAATCTCTGTAGGATTATTGAAAACAGAAATCCATTGAAATGACACTGAATCTCAAATTAGCAATAACAAAACATTTTCATAGTGAAATCTGTGTATCTGTTACTTCTACTCGTACGAAAGGAAAAACGTGGCACTGAGGTTCACACAGAATTTATGTTTGGATATTTCTCAACAGTTAATGGGCTCTTGGCTAATGCTTTGTTGTTCTCAAAATATTTTTGGAATCATTAGAATGAGTTCTTACCGAATCAGCACTAAATATTCGAGAGGAAAGTAGAAATTATTGCTGCAAGTTCAAATATTATCTTGGTAAAAATCCCCATTTTGCTCAATTAAGTAATAGAATGGAAAACTCTATTAATTATACCTGTTTCACACCCCTCTTTCATCTATATGCAAAGAATGTAATAACCTGGCTTCTTATTCTAAACCTTCGGGGTTAGTTTTAGTCATGGATCTGTGTGTAGACAAAATAAAACGTCCAAGAGTAATCGGGACAAGAGTTAGTGGGTCCAGATGAGAACTGGAAGACTGAACAGCAGCTGGGTAGAGGCTGTGCAGAGTTGAGGAGGCAGGAGGACTTACTGTCCTTCACAAGGCATTGTTTTTTCTAAAAGCTAGGGATTGACAACTTCATCGACTAGTTTGTTTGTTTTAACTGTCCTATAATTACTAATGGGCTAATGTTGTTGGAGATTCTACAAAAACCCAAAAATGTTTCACTCCCACACTTCAATTCAACATTGATTGGTGTTATCTTCAAAGAATGTCTCCCCTGAAGAGATTACCTATGGTTATATTGGCTCCCTAGGGCAGCTGTAACAAAATTTCACAAACTAGATTGCTTAAAATTACAGATATTTATTCTCTCACAGTTCTGGAGGCTAGAAATCTGAAGTGCAGGTGTTGTCGGGGTTGGTTCCTTCTGGTGGCTCTGAGGGAGAATCTGTTCCGCATCTCTCCCCTGGCATCAAGTGCTTCCCAGCAGTCCTTGGAATTCCTTGGCTTGTAGCTGCATCATTTCAATGTCTGTCTCTTTCCACATTTTGTTCTCTTCTTTGTGTGTGCCTGAGACTTGACCCAACTTTCTCATAAGGACACTAGGTGTTGAATTTTGGGCCTTACTCAGTGTAACCTCATCTTAACTAATTACATACACAGAGACGCAATTTCCAAATAAGATCACAAATTCAGGTTCCAGGTAGATGTGAATTTTTTTTTGAGGGAGGGGACAACATTCAACCCAGTGCAATGGTCTATATTCAGTTAAAAACAGCATCTTGTCTTAAAGGAAAAAGGTCCCCCCCCCCAAATCATTGAATATATATTTCTTCCTTCTCAGCCTGGAATTCCCATTTTAAGGACAAGAACTGATCAATCTAGGGATTTAGATTGGAGGCTTCTTCAAGGCTGACCACAGATTCTCTAGAACTCTGATCTATACCCATGAGTTAACAAGCACAAGGTTTTTCAATGGTCCGTAAGAACTCCTCCAAGGAATACTTCCTTGTAGCACCACGCGAGGCAGATTTATACTGTAGATTTTCCATGTCAGAATGATTCAGGTCAATAAGGTGACTGAAAGGAGCTTGAGCTAGGTACTTCACTGGGGCATGCATATTCCTTTCCCGCCCTGAGCATATGATTATTTGTGATCCATAGAGGGAAGGAACATCACTGGGCAATATTCTGATAATTGTTGCTCAATATCCTATGACTATTTAAGATCCATCCTGATAGTCTCCTTCTTGTGAGAGCTAAATCACCTCTGGTTTAGTGTTCGGAAAGTAAGGGTAGCATACTTAAACAAATAACAATAAAACTTAAAAGCCTACATATAACTGGAGAGTAACAAAACATTGAGAGTTGAATCTATTGATGAAGGAGAAACATTTTAAAAATTGTAGAACCTGAGTTTACTTGAAGTTCTGATGAGTATATTTTGTCACGACATGTCGGTACTTTCACATATATAGGTTTGATATAAATGGGGTTCATTTATATCAGCAAAGTACCTGATATCAGGGATGTACTCACTTGCCTTTTGACATAGACAAGTGGACCAACAAAGAAGCCAACAAACCATTAACATTCACCTTACCAAATTACAAAATAGCACACTCAGTAACAAGTGTGTTAACAAGTCCTACCCACTTCTAACGTTCTGCGTCAGGAATGGAGTCGAGCATGTTCAAAGTTGATTCGTGGTTATATATTTCAGCTTGCTACCAGTCTTTTTGTGTCAACTCTTGACCTGAAAGGATAAGAAACTATTTGTATTTTATGTTTCCTCTTTGGTGTGACTATTCACACATTTCTTCGCAGAATCCTCATGAGTTTCATTGCACTGTATGGCCCCAGTCGACTGCTGGTGTTTTACAGACATGGCACATGTTCTAAAATTTAAAAAAAAAAAAAAAGAAAAAAAAAGGTTGTGGACTTGTATCTTTATTTTAAAGGCGAACATTGGCAGTGTATTCATTTGCTAGGGCTTCCATAACAAAACACCACAGACTGAGTGATTTAAATAACAGAAATTTATTTCCTTACAATTCTGGAAGCTGGAAGTCTGAGATCAAGGTATCAGCAGACTTGCTTCCTCCTGAGTCCTTTCTTCTTGGCTTAAAGATGGCTGTCTTCTCACTTTGATTTCATGTGGCCTTCCCACTGAATGTGTGTGCGTGTGTGTGTGTGTGTGTGTGTCCTAATATCCTTTCTTACAACAATACCAATCATACCGGATTAAGGCCCGTCTTCTGTTTGTTCATTTGTTTCAAGTTTTTATTTAAATTCTAGTTAGCTAACATATAGTGTAATAGTAGTTTTGGGAGTAAAATTTAGTGATTCATCACTTATATGTAACACCCAGTGCTCATCAAGCAAGTGGGATCAGGGTCCATCTTAATGACCCCTATAAAGGAATTCCTTTAAGTTTTTAAAATGTGGATACCATCCTTTCCTACTTTCTGGTGTTAAAGCAAATTTTACTCAACAAACACTCATTCATTTATTCATCCATTCAGCAAATATATAATGAATGCCTATTTGCACAGGGCACTGCTAAACATTGGGGAGCTTGCTGTGAGGCACAGAATCTTTATATCGACAACATGCCCCTCTCTTAATGAGCCATATAATTGGGATCATTTTAGGAGAAATAGAGCTTTACTGTCATAATTTGTCTTGGGAAAATTTAGGGGAGGGAAGGGGATACTGAAGGCACTGTCTTTCTCTACCGTGATCTTCTTCTGTGACTTTATTTCTGTATAACTGTAGCTTAAGGGTTGGGAGAGGAGTTTAGCTGTTTTAGCTATTGATAGTCAGTATTTTGTTAATAATAGTTACCTATTATTATTTATCAGTTGAAGACTTTTTGTTTAATAATGATCCAAGCTGAAGAGTGAGTAAAGATAAAAAAATAAAATAATAACAAATGGTTTAAATGGAATTACTTAGGGATTCTCTGAATGTTTGAGAAATTGAATGTTAGGTTGTCATTGAGGTATGGCTTGATGGTCTTAAACCATAGACACAAACCCTCATCATAAGTATATATTAGTTCTATTTATTCACCAAAAGATAGCAAACTTGTTCAGGAATGTGATAGCCTACACAGAACAGATACTGATGAAGCACAATTTCATCCAACTTCTGGGTCAGTGGATGTGCAAAGAAAGCCTGCAGCTAAAGGACACACTGTTTGTCTGGGGTGGACTCTTACTCAGTCTTGTACCCCAGAGTCACTTGGCTTATTTGAAGACACCTGAACACTAACTCTGCTCTAACCCATAGGGAAGAATCTGGCTACTATGTTTGAGAACATGGTAGAACAACACTTGCAAATTGATGTGAAAGTAAATTATATAAACTCTAACATAAAAATATTACAGAGGCACCTGGAAAGCTCAGTCAGTTAAGCATCTGACTCTCGGTTTCAGTTGAAGTCATGATCTTAAGGTTGTGAGATTGAGCCATTGGGTTCCACACTTTGTGGGGAATCTGCTTGAGATTCTCTCTCCCTCTCTCTCAGTCTCTCCACCACCCCCACACCCACATGCACTCTCTCTCAAATATATAAATAAATCTTTGAAAAATATATTACATATGTGAAACAACACAGTGAAACAACACAACTGGTGGAAATTATAAAAACAACCATTTGGGGTCTCTGGGAATTGTCCTAAGAGCATAATGGAAGTGAAGAAGCATTTGTTCAAAAAAATCTACTAAATTTCTGCAGTAACAGTGAGACTGTGGCACTTGAATGACAACATGCTCCCTCCCCCCGATTCCCAGCTGAAACGGAAGAAACCTCCATTCTGGGCACATACGGCCAAGAACATGGGGCTCCCTGTTTCCTAGTTCACACTCAATAGCTATAGGACACCCCCTTTAGGGGCAGGTACCCATTTCTTATCCACCCCCTAAGCTGTGTTTCAGAGGCTAAAATTGAGGCAAGTGTGACCTAAAGGCAAGGCACCCCCTTCCTTCACCCAGTGCACATTCACAAGGTATATGTTCTGCCTTAGGCATGGCAGATTTCTATGTATAAGGGGTCTGTGTTGCCCTTGTCTCAGCTCCTAGAGCAGAGAATCCACACCCTGGCCAGTACCTTGCTCAGAATACAGGATAGTTCCTCGTAGAGAAGAAGGCCACTATCCAGACCCTAGCTCTAAAGCAGTGGCTTAGAGATTTTTCCTAGGGGAAGAGGCTGGCCATAAGACATATAGTTCAGAATCCCTCCCCAGAGGAACTGATTATACTTAGAAAACAATATGGGGAATTTCAAAGTGCACAGTGTTCTAGAAAACAATGAAAAAATTTTGGTAGTAAACGATTAGGAGGAGGGTGGTGCCTCCAGGAAGACAACAAGCTAAACTATAAATAGTCCAGCTCACCAATGAGAAGGAAGAGATAGGTAAGGAGAGTCTTCCTTGAGTCAAAATAAACTTCATAAACTTGCTCAATGATACTGTTCCTGCAAAAAGGCCCAAAGTTAATCAAATCAGACTGTGGAGTTCTATACCACAAGGCATAGTTGAAAACAACAGCGTCAGTGTTATTAATAGATACTCCAGCTGAAGTAGAATCTCAGGTTCAGGCTTAATACCTCCATAGGAGCAAATCAATGCTTAGTAATCTGTTCAATGTCAAACATGCTAAGGAAGCTCAGTGGCAATATTCAGAAACAAGATAAAAACAGTTCACTCAGCAGAAAAAAAAGAAAAGATAGGTCCCTTACAACTTAATTTGCAATTTATAAGAACTAGAAAATATAGAAAATATTGAGTTTTTCTACCAGCATTTTGTGAAACCTTTTTTGATTACTTTCAGTTCATCATTGCCATCTTTTGTTATCACTGAACTCTCACTGAAAATGTTTAATTTTGAGGGAATTTTGAGATTAGAGCTCAGTCGAAAGAGCAGAGTGGGAAACAGATCATTTCCCAACACATAGATGTGGTGACAGTGGAATTGGCAAACGTTGAGGGATATAAATAAGAGTGTAAGTTCACCCATGAAAAGAGTAACATGAAGTAGGGGAAGGGAGTGACTATGAATATTTGCTTAATTTCTAAATGTAAAAAAAGAAGCAAACAAGACCAATCTAGCTGGCTAGATTTGGGAAAGTAAGTAGCATTACTTTCATAATAATAGTCTATGAATTACAAAGTTGTTTATTATGCATATCTATTTATTGTTTCATATCTTGACCTTGGATAAATTGCCTACACTCTTCTTATCATAATGTCATCTTCAATCAAATTGTAAAAACTTTTACCTCACAGAATTGCACTGAAGAATTTCCTTTGATTGAATGTAAAAGTCTTTTGAGTCTGTTTATAACTGATGCCACAACAATAGATTGATTGATTTAGTCATTGCAATAAAACACCTATCAATTTGATAAAGTGATGAAAATTGCTATTTTTGCGTGTCACTACTGAAAACTCATTGTTTCCATTTTCACTTTTTCACAAACTATAATACCGGACAGCACTTAGAGCATGTATTTAATTCATCCATACTCGGTACGTACATCGCTTCTGTGTCTCTTAGGTCCTTTAAGACTGAGTAGACTAATGACAATCAAATATCAACTAATTTGTGATTTTTAGCTTACTCCCATTCAATTTTGTTTCAACTAATTCCTTACTGAAGACATTGCATTTGTTTTTTTCACTGGGAGACAGAAGATAGGCTAGAGTCACCAATTCATGAAGGAACATCATTTTGGACTGTACAAGAAAGAAAAGGAAAATTTAATCCCATTAAAATGAAAACTTGGCATTTACCTTAACTCATCTACATAACAAAAAACCAGTAAATTTGTAAAATAAATGTGTAAAATGAGAAGACTGGACTCAGTAAGAAAAATTACAATTTCCAAGTTCCTTATATTATTACTGATAAAAAATGTGCTTGGTAAAAATTACTATGGATCTCCAAAATCAGACAGAAAAATTTTGTAATTAATTTAGGCCATAAGAAACAAACTTTAATTTTCTAATTCCACCTATGAAGACATAATCAAGTTTTACTGAATTTATGTAAAGTATCAGTAATTTTAAATTACTGTGAGAGAAATCACTAAGGTGATATTTTTTGAAATAATTTTATAGTTACTAATATTCTACATGTATATTTTTTCTCATCTATTTACATGATTTATGTCTTTTGTCCCTCCAAAGTATACTACTTAAAAAAAGTCTATTTTGTATAACCTGAATGAATATCTTCTTACAGAAATATTTTGTTCATTTAAGTTTAAATAATACAAAACTAGTTTAAAAAATTAGAGTACAGAATGGCCCTTTTGTTAGTCTTGGATCATTTTCACATCTCAAGATATTTACTTATTTACATCATCAAACTTTCTTTTGCCATATACAGGTTTCAGGAATTAGGACATGACCATCTTTGGGAAGCCATCATTCTGCCTTTCAAAAATTCCTGGCAGGTTTTCTCTTTTGTATTAATTTTTTTTGATTTCCAAATATTGCATGCATTTTGGCTTTCTTTTTCTCACTTCTACTCACTCCATTTTGGTTTTATGTTCACCTCTCCATTGACCTGTAAATCCAAAAATCCCTAATGACTTTCTTTTACTAACTATAATTAAAAATCAGTATTCATCTTACGTGATTACTTATTAATTTTTGGCACATTTCACTACTCACATCTTTCTCCCACTATCTCCACAACACTCAAACTCAAACTAGGTAGATGGCCAGACTTCCATGGCTAGATCTTCCTCCTCTCCCAACACTGAAATGTCGGATCTCAGAAATGATTTTGGATGATCTTCAGTTGATATCATGTACATATTTTGTGAGGAAATATTCTCTAACCTCAATCTTTCAGAATTGTTCTGGAAGTTAACATTGTTGCTTACCTCACCACCATTTCCCCCCTTTCTCTCACTGTAAGAATTCTTTTTAAAATTTAGACTTAAACATCTTTCATGAATGGGTGGCCTTTTCCCAGACCAGAAGTTGGGTGAATGCTTATTGGCATAAACCAAACGTGATAATGCTAGTCCTCCTGGCACCAATTGGGTTAGATATGGAAAATGTAAATAGATATTTGCATCTGGGCAATAGAAGATGAGGGGAAGTTGACTTGAAATTTTATGGTAAGTTTTCTAAGCATATGGAAAGAGACATCTCTCTTTCTGTATGAGGAAGAGATTACCTCAGTTGCAACAACCATCTCAAAAACTGCATTCTTGTGGTTGTCATAGTAGATAAAAAACGTTGACCAAGCATCTGATTTAGCAGAGTTCTTGCTATCTTTAAGCTCAAATGTCTCATCACGTGAGATTATTTTTTTCCTGTTTAAATTTGTTATTCATACCCAAAAGAATCTACAAGGGACAGAAATCATCTTACAATAAATGACTGCATATTAATATTATTAGAATAGTATCTTCAGAGAGGTATGAGTATATACGTGTTGTCATTGTGTGTGTGTGTCTGTGTCTGTGTCTGTGTGTCTGTGTGTCTGTGTATGTGTGTGCTTGTCCAAAAAAGAGTCTTTTTCTAAATACAAATAAGTTATTTCTCAAGAAGAAATGATCTCAAGCAGTTTCTCAAACTATCTGTGGTGGAATACCAGTGTAATTTTTTTCCAAATTCTTTATAGCCTAATATTTTGGTAATATAAGAAATCACATGCTTGAATGTCACTGCGAGGTCATATTTGTTTTTAAAATGTTTAAATGACTACCCTCAATTTCTGTCCATATTTTGTAGCAGACAAGCAATTGTTCATGGACTATATCTTAAAAGGAACTGATCTAGTGTGAGTCTCATATTCAAAGTAATTACCATATGCTTGGGATTTAAACTCTTTTTCTTCCGTAGTTTGGGAGTTTTGTTTTGTTTTGCTCATCAGACTAATAATTTTCTCTAGAAACATGAATTTTTAATGTGAACAAATATACATAAGAACCCAAGTATTTTGTTTTTTATCTCAACAGCTGATGCTAATATAAACAAGTACTATTTTTGTGTGGTTCATATGTACACTTATAGTGCCTGGTATTTAATTTTTTTTCAGAAATGTCTTTTTAGATGGGAGGTGCACATTGTTTGCTCCAATTCCCAATGTAGAATTATATCACAGCTCTTAGAAGTGCCCCTAATTTACAGTTTTTATCCTTAAAGAAGCTAGTTTAAACCATTTATATCATCAATATTGTTCCAACAATGCACTGAGATTGTCCCCCATGTGTCATTTAACTTGTTTTGGTAGTGTGGGTTAAGTCTTAGAGCTGGTGTAGGGCCAATCCTTATATAAGCCCTTGGACTTACAGGTAAATGACCTCTCTTCCTTCTCACCACATCTAGGTTCAGGAAAGCCCTTGAACCAGACTGTGTTAATCTGGGGAAGTTGATCACAGAGGTCTGTATTTGTGTCTGAATATTCTATATTGTTTGTCTCTTTGTAGGTATATCCCAAATTTATAAAACTTAGTTCATAAAATGCTTCCCAGTTCAAACAAGAAAACGAGCAACCCACATCCAGATTAGCCTACACGCATAACCTTCCAGCCAGATATGTAAAAGACTGGGTTTTGAAGGGCCAGTGGAACTTTCTGAAGGTCTAATGTGACTCTTAATTATTCATACTTTATCATCTGAATCTGTTCATTTACATGTGCCATCCTGTGTCCCAGAGGATGTAGCTGATCTTCCTGATGAAGCACTGACTTTCCTCTATATCATTGTTTAATTTATATAGTGATATTTCTTTCTGGTCCTTTTAAGGAGCATTGTAATGCGTATTTACTTATATTTATTCACATTTGAAAAAACATTTACTGTGCTATTTGGTAGATCAAGAAGATAAATATTTCCCATATAACAGCCACACAATTCAAGGCACAGATTATCAAGGGATTTATTTACTGGGTAGTTTCATGAAAGGCAGACCTTCATCTGTGAAAGAATATATAATATTTGCTATCTTTCCCTTCCGTCAACCATTTAACAGATGTTCACTGAGCTGTGACTGCCATGCAATGTGGATGGAATACAGAGATCAACAAGATGCCCTTGAACTGGTTTATTTAACTGGAGGAAGATGAGGCACAATCTCAGGTCTTTAGAATGTGTGACATAGAAAACATTTTTTTTAATTAAAAAAATAATTAAGATTATTTAACATTCTTTCTCAAACATGATTTGTTTTAAGGGAAATTAATAAAATTGCTTCAAATTTATAAGGTAGATATGAAAATAGTTGAATATGATCACTCTTTTATTTTTATTGTTTCTGCCTGCTTCTGAATTTTTTGTTATGGTAAGTTTTATTAAAAAACTGAAATTAGTTAATAAGTGGGAATTTACCATCCTGTTTTTGATCCCACTGCCTTAAATGATAACACCAACACTCAACAAGTATTCTCAGTAAAATCATTTCCATGAATCCTCTAGGCTACCTTAAGTCCTGCTCATTTCAAGAAATTATCGTGACCATGGGTATGTTTTCTCCCCACAAGATCTTAATTTCCATGGCATTTCTTCTTCTGATTTACTTTACCTTGAAACCTAAGCTGCTATTTAATTCCATGTATTTTTTCTCTCCAATGAGAGACATGTTTCCTATATCTGATGCTTGCTAGAAGGTGGGAGACACAGTCCATGCTCAAAAAGTAGCTTCTGAATGCACAGAATTAAGATTTCCTTGGCCAGAGGCACCTGGTAGCTTAGTTAAGTAAATGCCCTACTCTTGATCTCAGCTCAGGACATGATCTCAGGGTCATGAGTTCAAACCCGACATTGGGCTCCACACTGGGCATTGGGTTCCACGCTGGGCATGGAGCCTACTTAAAAAAAAAAAAAATTCCTGGGCCAACTTTGAGGAATATCAACATTGGAAAGCTAATGCCCTCTTGAGCAGCAATGACAGAAATGAGAGCACTGATGGTGTACAAAGCCATATATATTTATTCAGTTATATTCATGTAGGATCAATCACTATGTGTATCTAAGCATTTGTGATTTTTAAATTCCCAGAATTTAATTGAATCTTTAATTATTGGCAATATTCAAGAGATAGATGCCTTTTGTGAAATGTGAATAAACAGTACTTTAAATTATTGTGGGCTGTCCTGCAAAAGCCTAGACATGTCTTTACTAAATAGGTTGAAAAAGCAAAACCACATTACAAAGGAAGGTTCCCTATTAAATGTATTATGGTTATATTTTTCTATTGACTGATATTCTTGTCCCATATTATACAGATTCAAATCAGTTTCTAAAATATTGAAAGTGGTTTGACTTGGAGTTTTTCCTCTGGTACTAATTAGGTTAAATCTGTGTGAAATGTGGCATGAGGGTACATTGTATGCTGAGTTTTTATTTTAATTTTGTTGTAAAATATTCTGGAACTCTGTCATGATGTTTCTTATTGGGTGGGAGTGAGTCATTTCACTGAAATCTGTATGCCCATTTTGAATGCATGAGGTGTTTAAGTAATAAAATATTGTGATCAGTGACATCAATTAGTGTGCTTTTAGGGAGTGAAATAACACAAATATGGGTAATTTATAAATTCAACACTTAAAAATAAGTTTAACCCTGACTTAAATTTCAACTAGAAAGATCTGATTATTATGTTTTGTTTATATACTCTTTTGGTCATTAGAGCTGATAGTCTGCAATTTTCTTGTGGTTTTAACTACCGCAGTTACTGGATTATGGACTTACTCATTAGAACGGCTGAGCTGTTACAATGAGAGCAGAGGCTCCTACTTCCTCTGCCTCCCTCTACAACGGTGGTCCACCATCCATTTGCTCCTTAAATGGCAAACAGCAAAGGCCAGGACCCTTATGAAGATAGGGCTACGGCATCTAAACGTCACCATGGATTCTTTCTATATTAACCACCTCATTGGTGGTTACATCACTCTTCAGTTTCATTTTACCTATTTGTCCTGGGCACAGAAATAAACATAAATCCCCTGAGCCAGCACCCCTTCTTTGATCAGGACAGTTACAGAACCATTACAGAATGGATCAGCCACAGCAGAGTTTGAAGGGGACTTAATGGTTACTTAGAAGCATTTACACCACTCTTAAAAACAAATTCATAGAAAAATCTATCCTTTAAAAGATTCAAAGATCCCTCCAAGTTTCTTTTTTCCCCCATGACCGATTGGTAACATATTTAGGCCAAATATTATTTCTTCTCCCTTCATAGTTTTTGAACCTGGATCACCTACTACTTTTGTTTATTGCAATTATAGCATTTTGGGATATTTTATATAAAAGCAATGATTTTCTTTTTGTCACTTTACTTAAATGGAGTGAATAAACCACACGAACTCCAAAATCTGGGCATTAAAATCATCATTATACATTCTATTCTTGGCAGCAAGAACAGCCATAGTAATCATGTACATCTTAATTTGTTGTGGTACATATAATACAAACCACATTCCACTCAGTATTTGTTAACATCTTTAATTGAGTAATCATTGTGTTTATTCTACATTATAATATACTCAGCCAAAACTGAAAACACTGCAATTTGCTTCCCCTTTCACCCTTTAACAAATCAGACTAGTAAATAATACTAAATATTTTTTGAGTAATTACCAGGTGTTAAGAGACTGTTTTAGATGCAGCTGAGGTCCTCCCAGACCCCCTTTTCCCATGTGCTATGAACAACTGGCTTGTCGAGAGGCTCACCACCCACCTTCTCTGGAGAATTTGTTTAGCTTGGGAGGTTACAAACCCTGCTCTCTCCACCCCCAGCCCCGCCCCCAGGGGCAGTCGGCTACCTGAGAGGTGGTTACACAAGACCAAAATGCAGAAAACAAGCTTCTATCTTCTTGCTCTATGTGCAGGGGCCAGGGGTGGGGGACAGGGGTGGTGCTTTCTGCTCCTTATCTACCTGTAGTTTGCGCCAAAGCTACACTTCACCTGAGACCACATCTTGGCACCATCCTGTCATCTGTCCTACTGTCCTCAGTGCCTTGCAGGCTGTTCCTGGAGAGCATCTCCTCAATAAACCAAGTGCTCCTAAATCACTGTCTCTGACTGTGCTCCTAGGGTACACAACCTAAGGAAGAAGCAACAACACAGGAACTAAACTGTGCTCACAACAGTGTTGCAGGCGCTCACTTCTTTTATAGATGAAGACAGTTGTGTGCACAGTGGAGCCAAATATGGGGGCAGAAGCCTGTTTGAATCTGGACTCTGCCACTTACTAACTAAATGGCCTCACTAAATAGCAATGTTATTGTGAAACTTACATGTATTCATTTATCTTAGAACATGCTTAGAACATGCCTGGAAAATAGAACATATTATGTATTGTTTGACACTAGGATTATGATAATGATGGTTCAAAGAAGTAAAATAAGTTGCCTCAGGTTACACAGATAGTAAGTTGCAAGATTTTCTCCTGAGTGGTGATAGCATGTTTCCTTCCGGACTGTTCCCCTTTCCTTCAACATTATATTTATGAACTGACACTTTCTTTAGATTCGTTTCTATTGTCTTGCTTATTCAAGTTTGCCTTCCAGTCTCAAGTCTTGCAAGGGGCAGTTCCTGGAATGGCTTGGATGTCCTCAATTCATAATTCTGAGCTATTTATTCTTAAAGAGCCCACTCTCCAACTTTGTAAGCTCCAGGAGTCACAAAGCCTGGATACACACCTGGGAGAGAGTACTAGTGAAGAATAATATATTAGAGGCTGGTTGTTGTGTTGTATTCGTTGACCTACTACTACTCAATATCTTCAATTCATTGCAGAAAAATCACCCACTGTTATGTCAGGTCTCTTCCTATGGAGCTCTGTCTTTCTGTTGGTACTTCACTGATTTCTAAATATCCTTAGCATTTATTGGTGACTTACTATATGATTATCAGAGTGTGCCGGACACCAGGGATACAAACATGAAAATAAGTGCTCTGGGAGTGTTGCGGGACACAAAGAAAAGACGACAGTGGTAAGATGTATTCAATAATTAAGTTATTTTCAAAGAACAGTGAAAATAGAGGAGAAGGAGTGCTTACCTGACTTTGCTGGGTACAGGAAAAGGTGTGTAGAAGAGGAGGCAGCACGGGAAGGAAGCTTGAATTGGTGAAAAAGAAAGAACATTTTGTTTAAGGGAGATGACAGGTGTAACAACAGGAAGGGGCAGTGTGCCTGGCCCCTTTCACTCTGGGGTTGCTTACACACAAAGCTGGTGTTTGTGTGTCCTATCGCTGGCGTGACTTCCTGCAGCAGCTGAAGAAAATGTGCATGTGTCTGGTTTAAACAGAGCCTGGTCCTGTCTGGGTCATCGTGAAGGCCTGTAGAGAATGGTGGTCACGGACTCCTGACAGAAGAAAGAGTGTAGGACAGATGGGTCCCGCCAGCCGGATGGCAGAACTCTTCTGTCTACATACAAATATTTGTCTCTTGCATCATCGTGAAAGTATCTGAGGTGAGTACCACCATGCTCTGTCAAATACTGACACTTTTTTCCCCTTAAGTTATTAAAATAAAATTATATCCATTTAAATTTATTTTGAATTATTTTTACTTAATTACAGTATGAATTTCCTCAATAGGAAATGTCTATTGTTATAATATTCTATTAGAGGAGTAATAGATAGTAACAGTGAGTGCCTTCTTCCAATTTATCAGTTGCATAGATAATGGCAATCTATTCAGCTTTGGGATATTTGAGGAGGGCAGAATCCACAAGTAATTTTCATTCTCAACATAACCTTATGGCACATTCAGCAAATTAATGTTAAGTTGCTTAATAATTTAACGAAAGGTTGAATTTATTTCAAAAATAAAATACTATATATATATATATATATGTATACCTGTATGTAAATAGATATGTTTTATCCTCTGTCATAAAGATGATTTCTGAGAACTGTTTGCTGAGTATCTCCACAAGAAGGTGTTTACCATTTATAATGTGGGAGATGCTATTATGAAGCTTAGCTACATCATTTTCCTATTTGGAAAATATAAACCCGTTCGACTTACAGGAAAAAAAATAGACTTTCATCAAAGATTCAAACAAAATTGGTAGTAGATTATGAAATGTTTAAAAAAACTTTTTAGAAAAGTTTAACTGTGTGTGTGTGTGTGTATGTGTGTGTGTGCGCGCACGTGTGTGTGTGTCTATTCATCCATCTATCTACTACTAGATATGGTATATGGTATTTATGGGAGTAAATTATTTTTCTTTCTTCCAAACTATATATATTAGTTTTATTTTTCATGAAATGCACAAAATAAGAGGATACTGCCACTTTTTCATTAAACAGATATTTTTTCTTCATATTTTACTTTATTCTTATTTTTAATGATCTTTATTTCATACCATGTTAGTAACTTCTCTCCTTTCCCATGTCTTCTCCAGTTGCGACTTCTTACATTATACTATAAGATTTATGTAATAGGAGTATCAAAAACGAAATCAAATGCTGAACCACAGGAAATGGGTATACATTGCACACATGTATAATTACGATTGTGCTTCATCTGGGAATACCCTAAAGACTTTTTCCTTACATTGAAGGATTAGAGAGAATGACATGAATATAAAACAACAACAACTACATTTTGAGCTATGAGAAGACTTCAAGGAATGAGGAGAGGTATGTCTTGGGATTAGTTTAGCAGTGTTCTTTTGGTACCTAGCCATACTTAATTCAAACATATATATGTACATCACTTAACTATGTAGAAGTAAAAGTAAATGAATAAATGAATGAACAACTAGATAAATAAAAATACTCAGATTAAGATAAACAAGGATCAGTGATCCAGGGTCAGTACCTCGAAAGAAGTCTGAAGGAATGGGGCTGGGGGATTCACAGTAAATTGAGCCATATCCCTCTTGTGGCTCCAGAAGGTAATTTACAAAGTTCAGTTGAAGTAGAAAAGGAGTATCAGACTGATTTGTTTCCACTGTTACAATATCTATATCCTGGGTAATTTCAGACAATTACAAAAAGTAAGTGCAACATAGATGGATCAAATTCCTTCTTTATCTTTGTTTTGCTCTTTATGGGATGTTAGCTCTAACTTCTAAAATGTGAGATAGGCTGAGTAGGGAATTTCTTCAATATATCTGTGCTAATATCCTTTCATATTTTTGATGAGTCAATTATCCAAAGGATTTGGAACTATATTTATAATAGACCTCATATCTATCGAGTGAAGCATCACCAACACTAATGCTCTTTTAATATTATGTTTGGGAGTACAGTGTTGCCTTTGTGTAAATCTGACATCCAAAAGAGGGAGTCGTACATCTGTTTTATTCCCTGTCATAAAGGTGATTTCTGGGAACTGTTTGCTGAATATCTCTACAACAAGATGTATATCATTTTTATCGATGATATGGGAGATGTCATTTGTGAAGTTCAGGTACATCGTTTTCTTATTTAGGAAACCTGTTAGACTTACAGAAAAACAGAACAAAACAAAACAGTTGTTGTTGTTGTTTTTTAATCAGAGATTTAAATAGAATGGGTAGAAAATATGAAATCTTAAAAAAAGTTTGACTGAATCTCCCCAAAAATAAATATTTAGGTCTTTTCAGTGCAGAGAGTAACTCCATTAGCCCTAACCGAGATACCAAAGTCAGAGTGCCATTTAGTTAGCAAACTTTGTAAAAGAAAAAGAAAGAAAATTATCTACCAGTTCTTGACTTGTTCTGTGACCCATGCATTTTTTTAATGAACCTCCACGACAAATTAGTAATCAAATATATGGTGTAATCATACTGTATATTTATAGAAGCTAATATTTAATGTTTAAAAATATATCATTAACCATACTAAAATCATCATTTCAGAGAAAATTTCAGTATTTCATCAGGTTGTTACATGTCAAATTATGATTAATTTACATTAATAAGCTAAACTTGTTTTTGATATTCATATCTATGACCACAAGGTCTCAAAATTTCACTTTTACATAATAGACACTGAGTTCCTAGTTTTGAAGAACGTACTTTAATATATGTTAGCATGTGTTGTATGCATTTGTTGACACTGTAAGTTATATCACTAAAATAAAACAGTCAGTTAAGTGTCTGCGTTCAGTTCAGGTCATGATCCCGGGGTCCTGGAATCAAGCCCCATGTCAGGCTCCTTGCTCAGCAGGAAGCTGGCTTCTCCCTCTCCCTCTGCCTGTGCTTTCCTTGCTTGTGGTCTCTGTATCTCTGTCAAATAAGTAAAATCTTAAAAAAAAAAAAAAAAAAAACTACACTAAAATTAAAAAAAAAAAAATCAATTAAAATTGGTTCCTGCCTCGATGGACTTATTTAATGGTAAAAAATATTGATGAGCTGAGAGACTATCATAAGAATTTTTTCAATTTGTAATCTCTGACACCTGTGTGGTACAAGGAATGCTGGCTATAAGTAATTAATTTTTAAAAAGTAATTTTAAAAATTACTAAAAAAGTTAAAAAACTTTTTTTAGGGTCAACTTACCATTGTATGTTTGAAATTTCAGTTATTAGAGTTTATGATAACTGACATAGGAAGGTAACCTTGTCAAATGAGTCAGTTGAGAAAAATTGCTCATTTGTCAACATGTATCAATTACCGTAATAAAAAAGTGCCAGATTTTTAGTGTGCTCTCTCTCAATCTTTCTTCTTTCATAAACACACACATACATATGTGTGAGCACACTTGCTTGTGCACATACATGTACACACATAACTTCACTCAGAACAAGAGTTGAAGAATGGTTTTCAACAAATATTGCTGGAGCAAAATCAAGACGGTTAAAGAAATGTTCCTTGAATTCAGCTAAGAGGTCCAGATGCTATTTCTTATTTAGCTCACTATTTTAAAGGATATGTAAATTAAATTCGCTATAAGAAGGGTTTAATATAGGGGTGTCTGGGTGGCTCAGTCGTTAAGCATCTGCCTTATGCTCAGGTCATGATCCCAGGGTCCTGGGATCGAGCCCCACATCAGGCTCCCTGCTCAGCAGGAAGCCTGCTTCTCCCCTCCCTCTGCCCCTCTGTTCCCTCTCTTGCTCTCTCTCTCTCTGCCAAATAAATAAATACAATCTTTAAAAAAAAAGTGTTTAATATATAGTCAATGAAGTTTTGGTTGCTCTATGTACATCAAGCCCTATGTTAACCAATTTAAAATTCTAATGATTGTATTTGTGATAGCGAATGTAATTTCTTCATTTAACAAAATATTTAATTTATATATATTATTTACAATTTCAGTGCAACTAGATATCAAACAAGAAATTTTCTACCATGTTCTAGATATTCTTGATATTGCCTATTTGTTTTAGCATAATTTTCATTGGAGAAAAATATTACCATATAATTTCATACATTATTTGATGAAATTAGATAAAGAAAAATGCTAATTCTTAAACTCATATTATAATAAAAGTGACATGGTCAATGTCCTCTATAAGATTTTAACACTGTTGCAAAGTTTGGATGAAAGTATCCATTTTTAATTAAATTATAATCAAGGTTCACAAAGAACTTATAAATAATTCTTAGTAGCAAAGGTGCTATTGACACATTTGTCAACAGGTGTTTTATTTGATTATACACATTAGTTAAGTCAACAATATCCCAGGCTTCTTTAGTGGTTTTGAGAGTTCACAATGTTGTGGGTGCTAAAAAACTAAATCTGACTTCAAAGCCTCTGATCTGGTGGAACTCTGAGTAACCCAATAGAAGATGCCCCTGTCCCATCAGGTTCTCTTTAGAGTTTGTTTCTCTTTTGTCTTGGCCTCATCCAATATCCATGTAGAATATCCTTTGGTCTTTTTGTGGTCATTTTTCCAATCCCTATGTTTTGTATCATTACCCTAACATTTAAAAATTCAATTAAATTTGATTGCCATGTTAAAAAAATCAGCAATGTATAAAACTTACAACATTTATTGCATAGAATGAATGTAAGTAAATAATCATGTTAAAAAGTATTAGTTACTTTTCAGGTGCCTGGCTGGGTCAGTTGGTAGAGCATGTGACTTTCAATCCTAGGGTTGTGAGTTCAAGCCCCACGCTGGGCATGGAGGCCACTTAAAAAAAAGGGGGGAGTAAAGTAAAAAGTATTTACTACTTTCTATGATTACATGAAATAATTAGATAGGGCAGAGTCCAGCCTTACTTTAAATTGTGGTTCCTGAATGTAATAAAATTTTTGCTTATTTGTTTTTTTCTCACGAGAGCTGTTGTGTGGTTATTTGTAGTTGTTTTTACTTTTACTGTGTCTTTCATCTACTTTCTGCAATAATTTAAAATCAAGTTTACTGGACTCATATCTCTGGGGAATGACTGTCATCTGGCAGAAGAGGAGGAAACTCACATTTGTTGAAAGCCTACTGTGTGCTGTGCATTTTGGTACACCATTTCATCATTAATGCCATGTTCTGATATTCCTATTATTTACTATAGATGAAAAAAATTGCCGCTTAGTGATGCTGAGTTACAATCATGTCACACAATCAATCATTTAAGGAATGAAGACCTGGATTCCTCTTTGTTTGACCCTAAAGATCATGGTCTTTCTAGTATTCTCTTGAGTAAAATATATATACCCAGTTATCCCAATATACCTTCTGTGGCAGCCAGGGCTGATTGGTCTAAGGACAAAGGATGCTGACTTGTCCATGATAAGTCTATTTGAAGGCACTGCTTTAAGTTTTTTATATTGGCTTTGACTTTTAATATCTTCATTGAATTTATTTATATATAAGCCTTTCCCTTAAAAAGAAGTATTTTTCAAAACAAAAGCAACAGGATCATCTTAAAAAGTAAGTGTAAGAGAAGCATTGAAGATTAAAAAAAAAAACAAAAAACCCTCCACATATGTTCAGGGATTGAACTTAAAATTGTTCTGCTTATAAAGTAGGTTTATAAACTACGAGCTCTAATTGTCTGCACTGTGATAAACAGTTTTATGTACTAACTCCGTTTGAGCGTCCCAAGAACCCTCTATGGTGGATATTATTATAATGTTGATGTCACTGTTTTGCAAACTGAGACACAGGAAATAATTACACTACCTGGTGAAGTAGCTCTTCTAATACTGCTGGAATTGGTGTGCAAGCACAGTTGGTCTAGCATCAGGGCCCAAGATCCTTCAAATCATTATTATTAAACACAGCTTATTACTTGAGCACTTTCTTTGTGCCAAATACTCTTTTAAGCCTTCCTTCTATTTCTTGAAATTCTTGCAGCTACTCTGTAAAATATGTAGTTATTATTTCCAGGTTCTATGTGAGGAAATCATTTAATAAACATAACACAGATGGCCAGGGACAGAGCTCACATGCAAACTCAGGGCTACTTGATTTGCCTTTCCTAAGGAATTTACTATCAGGAAATTTTCAACTTGGTCTAAAGCAACTGAAACACTTCTACTTCTTGACTTGTTCAGTTCCTTTCCAAGGGGCTCTGTTTTCTATTATCTTCTCAATACCTAGCCTAGTCCTTTATTTATTTATTTATTTATTTATTTATTTATTTATTTATTTATTTTTTACTTTGTTAGGTGATTTTATCTGTTTCCATGAATTTTGTTGCTGACAGCTTCCAGAGTCCATGGAATACAGAGGGAATTTCCAACTGCTTTCTGCACATCTCTCCTTTAATTTCCTAAAGACCACTCAAAAATCTAACCTCTGAACTCATAGTCAGGCCTTCTTCTCTAAAACATACCCTTCCGCCTGCTTTCCCTCCCTCAGAAAATGGAGACTAGCACTATTCTCTGCCCAACTGATCAAGCAGAAACACTGGCAAAATATTTCACTCCTCCCTAAATCCCATGGTCCACTCAAACACGGTGTCATTATTTTTATTTCTTACTTGTCACATTGCCTCTAAGGTAAAGCCCAGAGATTTTAGTATGGCTAATAAAGTCCATTTTGATCAGACTTCTCTTTATCTTTCTAGCTTCATGGTCACTGTTGCAGGGGGCTGGGACTAGAGTGAGGCAATTGCCTCAGGGATGGAATCTCAAGGGTCACAAAATCTTAGCACTCAAGATAAATGATATTTAAATGCCATAATTAAAAAAAATAAAAATCAATTCAAAAAGAATCGCTGATGAACAAATGCCAAATTTTAAATAAGGACGGTACAACAGGATCATAGTTAGAGTAAGGAAGGTGGATGAATCAGGAAAAAAAAAGCTACTGTTAAAAAAAAAAAAGCACACCAAATTCATGGAAATTCACAATCGATTATTTATTTACATGGCTTTGCTATTGTGATTCTAGAGCAGAAATAATGTAATTAAAAGCTTAGTTACCTGAAAAATACAGAACATACATTTTTTTTAACTTGAGAAAACAAAAATTATTTGACACCAGAATGGACTTTACGCCATCTGTGGTGAGCAAATGGAAAATTCAATCTAAGGTTCAAATTCCTCATCTACAAAATAAACAGTAAAGTAAAGCAGTTTACTAGCAGTTTAAAGATAATGTTTGCAGAGCGCTTCCTGTGTGGGTATGAATGTTCTAAATCCAGTGCAAACAGTCTCTCATTAAAGTCCCAATGACTCCATTCTATAGATGAAAAAACTGAGGGGAAGGACGTAAGTTTCCTAAAGTTACAGTATGCCAAACAATTGTTAAGATTTGGATAATATATTCACCATCCAAGCCTGTCATCAGGTTAGTGCCAGAGGCAGGATTTGAACCCCCCAAATTAGGCTCAAGAACCCATGGTTTTAACAGGCACATGGAGCGGTCTTTCATCGATCTTTGTGGGGATTGGATGAGAGCATATGTCAAAGATCTACACATTTATTTCCTTCTCTGATTCTCCCACAAATAGTATTCAGGCTGCTGAATTTTGTTTGCATCATTACCTTATTTCTCTATGGATCAGATAAGTGACTCACTTAAATGCAATCTTCCTGCTGAATTGTTCACATGTAAATGTAATTAATATTATTCATATCTAAACTCAAGAATAAGTTTGTATCTGATATTTATTAAAATACTTGCTAATTGTGATAGGTCTTCAATAAATACATAAAATTTGAAAAAGATTCATAGATCTTTGATCTTAAATTTATATGCAAAGCAGTGTAATTTAAATTTTTTTTCTGTTATGATATTATATACTTTCCTGAAAACATTTATACTACAATATTAATTGTAGATATATCTGACAGATGAGGTTATGAGCAATTTTTACTACTTTCTACATTTTATTTTTCAATCATGTTGATTTTTTTCTTATTTATTTATTTTTTATTTATTTGTCAGAGAGAGAAGAGCGCGCACACAAGCAGAGGGAGTGGCAGAGGGAGAGGGAGAAGCAGTCTCCCTGCTGAGCAAGGAGCCTGAGGAGGGACTAGATCCCAGGACCCTGGGATTATGCCCTGAGCCAAAGGCAGACGCTTAACCAACTGAGCCACCTGGCATCCCTATCACATTGATTTTCAAAACACGTAAACATGCTATTTCTATAATAATATAAAAATTATCCACTGCTAACAATTTTTATTCATTGTTTTTATACTAGAATATTCCAAAAAAGAATGAATCTTGAAGAATTCATATAAAGACATTGCTCAAAGTATGTATATATTGCTGCAAATCTTGTTATAAATAATTTCAGACATAGTATTCATCTATAGTTTTTTATTACAGATTAAATATTTAGAGAGATCAAAATAATGTAACTGATAAAAAATAATGTAACTAAAAATACCTTGCTCTAATAATATGATTATTTTATATTTCATATTTACTATTATCTCCTGAACTTATTTGACTTTCACTGATTTAAAGAAATACTATTTATTTCTCAAAATATTGAACTTCATTTCTATCCTAATGAACATATTTTGTCATATCCTGTCCTTCTCTTACCCTTCTCAAATCACAGTCTACACATATTTTAATTTTTCTGAATGCTTTCTGAACCCTTTTCTCAAAGGCAAATAGATATAAATTATTAAAACCCCTCCACCCCACTGTGTCCTAGTCCCAAGATATAATAGATGGTTAAGAGCACAGAACACATTGGGGTAAGAATTCTAACTTGAAGAATGACTTTGCTGTCAAATCATATGTTACTTTGCATAGAATATACACTTGTATTAAAATCTGTTTTCAGTCAATGATGGACTTTATAAAGAAAAGGAAAACTCAGAATACTCTGGCTTTAATGGCTTCATCAAGCTCAGTAGTTTATGAACTTATATTTCTGCATCATTTTCCAAAAAATGCTCCTTGTACATTTCAATGGTGTTTCAAGATCCAATTTCCCATTCCCAAATGAGACAAACACTTTCAGGTGACGGAAGCTATATCTACAGGAAAGATACAAACCAATGCCTTTTTTTTTTTTTTAATAGCAATGTCTTAATATAATTTTTAAATGCAACTGTATCTTTTACTCCCCACTGCCATGGGTCTGAGATAAAGGATCTTACAGATCATTAAGTCCTTATATTTTTTTCTGAATCAGCACAAACTCTTCAGCACAGGTGTTTCTGTAATTATGATACATTGGGAAAATTCTCTGTGTTCAATGGCCCTCAGACTCGTACTTCCACCTCATCAGTCACATGTCAGTCTGACTCCACCCCATGCCCTAAATCTCTGGTGTCATTAAGAAGCTGAAAACTTCAGAGGGCAGATTTGCAGCTGTGATGTATAATACAGAACATTTCATGAAAAATGTATGAGTATGAGATTTTTTTCCTAATATTTCCTCTGTAGCGATCTGCCAGAACCATAACCATCTAGACATGTTTATTATACAGATTTTTTAAAAGAGGCTTTCATTGCTCTTTGCGATGTTATGTTCCCTTGTTATTTCATAAACACTCCATTGATATTCTTTCTGCAACAAAGTGCTCTAACCTCAGGAACACAGCTGCTGCTTCTTTCTAGTGAAATCTGTATTTTCAATCATAGAAAAGACTTCACCTTGATGTAACTGTAGTCTTTGGTATACTTTCTGACTTGCTAACCAAAACCAAGTAGCTTGTATATATTCAAGAGGACACTCATATCCTTTAACAAATATTGGGTGTCTGGATATCAGACATTTCTTGGAAATTAAGTTAGTGAAGAATATGATAGTACTCTGAATCACTGGACTCATATATATATATTATATATAAAATTAGGTATATATATGTATGTATATATATATGGAATGATACATATATAAGATACATGAAATATTAGCGTTCTTGGCTCTTGAACTCTAGTAGCATTTATAACCTTTTCACCTATCCATGGTTGCCCTATATTATCTTGTTTTATTCCTTATTCTTTCACATATGTTTACAAACTTACTACTTGTGTGCTAATCTCTTTAGGGGCAACAAACATGTCATTAATACTCCTTTTGCTTTGCAAATACTGTACTAAGTACTCTTCCTTTGTTTCCTTCCTTCTCCTTTTCTTCCTTTTCTCTTTCATGCAGTCATTCATTATTTCTTGAGAACTCCAATGATCCAGGTACTTTGCAGAGTTATTATCCTAATAATATAACTTTTGAAAGAATTTTATAATTCTATGGTAATTCTGTTTTTACCATTGACATGTGAGACTACTAGGCAGATAATATATTGATGACCACTGAAAAGAGAAAAAAAATGTGTACATTGCAGTTGAGTGGAATATGGTAACAGCTTACTATTGACACCTGCCATCAAAGACATGTCCATTCAAGTGAAAAACTTGTATTCGATGAAAAATAAAAATTTCAAGGTTTATACTATTAGCAATTATTTCCATGATAAATAGTAATATGTAAAGTTTTTGCTTTTTTTTTTTTTTTTTTGGTTTGTTTTTATGTAGACTTTAACTTTCTCTGGGAAGGAAGCACAAAATCTAGGAGTAGCTTTGACAGTGAGAATCAGCAGTAAACAACATATGCAGAAAAATGCAGATGTTGGGGCACCTGGGTGGCTCAGTCTTTAAGCGTCTGCCTTGGGCTCAGGGTGTGATCCCATAGCCCTGGCATCAAGCCCCACATCAGGCTTCTCCGCTGGGAGCCTGCTTCTTCCTCCCCCACTCTGCCTGCCTGTGTTCCTTCTCTTGCTGGTTGTCTCTCTCTGTGTCAAATAAATAAATAAAATCTTAAAAAAAAAAAAGAAAAAAAAAAGAAAAATGCAGACGTTTTCTCTAAGGAAAGTCCAAGCCTATCCTAATTCACCTTCAGCACACAGCAATGTGATCGTCGTACACAATTGTAAGAACTACCTCACTAATTCTGAAGAGTAATCCTTTCATGGTGAATGAAGTTATACTGTCATAAGAACAACAAAAAAAATCATTCTTTCCAAGGAAAGATAATATATAGTGCTCTTTACTTATCTTTTAAATGCTGGATTTTTAGAGAAAATATTGATAGAACTAGTGATAAAGAAGTGACATCTTAGCATATATAATGGAATGCTAAAATGAGTTTTTGGCAATGATTATAGCCTATTGATTCACTACAGAAGGGTCAGAAAGAGACCTGCCTTTATAAGGACATTACTTTATTGCATTCAACCCTTGGGTTGAAAAGTGGTAACAGGGGATCCTGGGTGCCACAGTTGGTTGAGCATCTGATGCTTGATTTTGGCTCAGGTCATGATCTCAGGGTGGTGAGATTGAGCCCCGTGTCAGGATCCACGCTCAGCATGGATTCTGCTTGAGATTCTCTCTTTCCCTCTCCCTCTGTCCCCCCCCATGCTCACACTCACTCTCTCTGTTTTTAAAATAAATAAATAAATGAAATCTTTAAAAAAAAAAGTGTTAACAGTGTGGCTTCTACATATCTGAGTTCCTTCAGAATTGATGCATAGATGAATACTTCTGAATTTCATCATCAGTGTAAATAACAATATAAAAAGAATTCAGCAGACTGGAGAGTTTGTCATTTTGATTTTATAATCTTGTAGTTACTATTTCTTGAGCTCTCGCTCTATAAGCCAAGTCTTGTGCTCAGTACTTTACACAAGTCATTGTGCTGAATCCTCTAAAGAAACCTATGAAATGGAGTTTTTACTCCACTCCTTCCATGTGACAAAACTGAAATTGAGTTGCTTAGCTTGCCACACAATTTTCTTTATTGACAAACTTGTGAAAAATTCTTAAATGACCATAGTACCAAGAATAGGTGTATTTCTCTTAGGAATCCATATTTTTTAAATTAGGTATTTGCATAAGAAGTTCAGTTTCCATGTTTATATTATTTCTAAAATGAATGGAGCCAACACTGGAGCTTATCTGGAAAAATGCACCTATTATTTCAGGATATATATTTGGTTTCATCTCAGTGTCCATTTTCAGCGGATTCCCAAACTTACTTTTCTCCATTATTTTTAATTGAAGCTAATTTAAAGTATAGAACTTAATGTAGGCAAACAAATATCAAGTTTCATAAGTAAATGCATGAATACATTCACCTACATGGCCTTTCCTACTACCTGACTTTGTCTTTCTTTTTAAATCCTCAACTAAGAATTGCCATTTAAATTAGCTTCATTTGGCCTGTGGCATGGTGAGCCAGTTTTTTCCTTCTTCCTTGGAGTCTGATTACTCCCTGGATAGGGTGAGAGAAATACTTGGAAGGCCGAGAGATACAGCAAACTGTAAAGCTTTGTGAAATAGCTTATTTTTTAAAAGATTTATTTATTTATTTGAAAGAGAGAGACAGAGGGAGACGGAGGGACAGAGGGAGATAGAGAGGGCATGAGAAGGAGGGAGGAGCAGAGAGAGAGGGAGAAGCAGAATCCCTGCTGAGCAAGGCTCCATCCCAGGACCCTGAGATCATGACCTGAGCCTAAGGCAGATGCTTAACCAACTGAGCCACCCAGCCGCCCCTGAAATGGGTAATTTTTATCTTGACTAGCTCAAAGGAGTTCACAAAAGACTTCACCTCCTTTGTTGGTGGAGTGTTCCATGCACCAGTTGAAGGTGAGTTGTGGTCTTTTTGCCCTCTTGGCCCATAGCCACGGAAATCAGCCTTATACAAAGTATGAGGTGGTGTACTTTTATTTTGATCAACACCTTATTTCTTCTCAATATGCCTCATTTTATTTTTTTTTACTTTATTTAATTTTATTTTTTTATTATAATAATATTTTTTATTATATTATGTTAGTCACCATACAGTACATCCCTGGTTTTTGATGTGAAGTTTGATGATTCATTAGTTGTGTATAACACCCAGTGCACCATGCAATACGTGCCTTCCTTACTACCCATCACCAGCCTATCCCATTCCCCCACCCCCCTCCCCTCTGAAGCCCTCAGTTTGTTTCTCAGAGTCCACAGTCTCTCATGCTTCATTCCCCCTTCTGATTACCCTCCCTTTCTTTATCCCTTTCTTCTCCTACCGATCTTCCTAGTTCTTATGTTCCATAGATGAGAGAAACCAGATGTTAATTGCCTTTCTCTGCTTGACTTATTTCACTTAGCATTATCTCCTCCAGTGCTGTCCATGTTGCAGCAAATGTTGAGAGATTGTTCTTTTTGATAGCTGAGTAATATTCCATTGTATATATGGACCACAGCTTCTTAATCCTCATTTTAAATTGTGGTTCTGCTACTTCTTAGCTGCATGACTTAGGTCTGGTTATTCACCCTTCCTGTGCCTCAAATTTCTCATTGATCAAAGGGGAATAACAGTACCTCATCCCAGTGTTACTGTGAGGATTAACATGTGATATACCATAAAACATACATGACAAATAGAAAAAACTCATTAAATATAAGTTGTGGTCATCATTAATATTACTCTGCCGTCATTATTATGGCATTTAGTGTCATGTCCTATTTTTAAAGGCATGGTGAGTTTGTCCTTACTCTTTTGGAGAGACAATAATTTTTGGGGAAGTATGGGTGGAACATTTTCAGTATTCTTAATCAAGTTTCTGTGAGGGCAATATATTGTTTTTATTTTTATTTTATTTATTATCTTGTTTTTAAATATGAGTTATACATATTTGATTGAAGAGTGTATTTAGGTAAGTTGTGAAGTCAGAGACTTGATAAGTACTCTTTGCCTGATTGCACTGGATTTACTAGAATTCCACTAACCAATCTTCTCAACTTGAAAGTACAATTTATGTAAAATGGGCATTTCCAGACAACTGTGGTATTAGTAACACAAATAAGGGTTGCTTATTGATTTTCAGCTTAAGTTTTGTTATCTCGATATGTGGAGTTTTGGTTTGTTTGTAGTGACATTTTTGAGACTAGATTTCGAGCAGCACTCATTGGCCTGTGATGATCTGTGCATTCATCATTACTGTTTTTCATTCAGCTGTAATCATCTATGTGTATGTCTGTCCTTGAGTTCATTTGTATTTCCCACTTTTCTTTGCCTTCATAAATATGCCAAACTACACAACTTGTTGCAATACTAAAAGTTCTCTGTGAATTATTTTCCCATTTACATAAGTAATTTGATATTTTAAATTTTGTTTTAAAAAATAAACTGCCTATTTAAAAGAACAGTTTTTTGTTTTTTTTTTAAGATTTTATTTATTTATTTGACAGAGAGAGAGACAGCCAGCGAGAGAGGGAACACAAGCAGGGGGAATAGGAGAGGAAGAAGCAGGCTCCCAGCAGAGGAGCCTGATGTGGGGCTCGATCCCAGGACCCTGGGATCACGCCCTGAGCCGAAGGCACAGGCCTAACGACTGAGCCACCCAGGGACCCCAAAAAGAACATTTTTTGAAATAATAATTTTATAATACAAATATTCTCTCACCAACTTATTAGTTTCATGTTTGAATGTTTAAAAATCCAGTTTTTTTTTTTAACGTGAGATATATCTAAATTAAAGTGTCTATCATTCTAAAGAAGACTAGGAAAAAGACAGATCCAAGAAACAATACTAACTCTTGCAGAAATTCCATTTATAAGAATTCTTTTAAGGGAAAGTATATAACATGGATAATTTTCTTCATTCATGAAGAACTGATTTTTAAGAACGTTGACCTAAAGAATTTTACCAGGAAGAAATAGCATAACTTGCTTTTCTTGTTACTAGAAGTGCTACTTACAGAGTAGAACTAGTCACTTGTTACACTAGAACCAAGTGGATCACACAATTCTGTCATTTATATTTTCTGTTTGGAAAGTAAACTTGGACATGTTTAAAGGAATAAATTCAATATGACTTTATATGAGAAACTTGGTAAGTTTTCTAGAATACCAAAACTGATACAAGAGTTTTAATGTTTGTAAGAATATTAATCACATCTTGAGTTTAGAAATTGCTATTATTTACAATATTAATACTTATTTTTTAAACTGAGCAAAGGAAATTTACACTTATTTACAAATGTTTAACAAATGTATCAATCGAAACTTACTTGTTATTAAAGTGCTAGCAGCTCGTTACAGGAGAAAATAAGGGAATAATTGTCAAGCTACAATGTGTTGCTTAATCTCAGGTGTAGACTATTATTTACATTTTTGCCTATTACTTTGGTGGGAAATGGAAACCACCCGAAATTTTGTGACAGGGAAATCCTGCAAACTCAATCCTTTTAGGAGCATTAGATTAGTAATATCAGCACGATTGTTACTATATTCAGCAATAACACAAAAGAAGTAGAGTAGATAAAATTTACTATTACTGACTTATAAAGTAAATTGTTATTGTATTCTTACCTTAAATCCATGGCCAATATCATGAAAAGAAAAATTAAGTTTTGGGAAGATTGAGTAATTTGCCAAAGTAATAGAAATAAAAACTTTTCGAAGGTGATATTTGAGCTCAATTCATTCTGGCTTCAAAGTCTCTAAATCTGATCAATATAAACATTCTCTTTTATTGCTCTACAAATCAGGTGTTTTTAAGGAAGCACTGTTATAATATTACTGCACTGTAGAAGATATTGAGGATATGGGAGTAGATTTATTAAATACATTAAAACCTCATAATACTTTGACTTGGTAATAAAATAAACCTTATTAAGGTGAATGAAATAATGCTCCATGTTATATATATTTTTGTTGTTTCTAAAGGGCAAACGGAAATTTCCTTAAATATTATAGAATCAAATTACTTTCGAGTGTCATTTTAAAAAAATCAATATTTTGTTGGTAAATTTACTATCATATTAAAAATTTCCTGCAGCTCAGCTCGGTATGTGAGACTGATTGTCACCATACCCTTTTTTTTGTTTTGTTTTAAGATTTTATTTATTCATTTAACAGAAACAGAGATAGCCAGAGAGAGAGGGAACACAAGCAGGGGGAATAGGAGAGGAAGAAGCAGGCTCCCAGCAGAGGAGCCTGATGTTCCTGATGCAGGGCTCGATCCCAAGACTCCGGGATCACGTCCTGAGCCGAAGGCAGATGCTTAATGACTGAGCCACCCGGGCGCCCCAGTCACCATACCCTTTTTAACATATCTGTGGAGTTTTTATAGCTCAAATTACCTATTTAGAGTGATTTCCTGTTTAGAATTGGTCAAAATTAAAAATTTAATAAATGTTTTGTTCTTTATTTCAACTTTAATTCTGAATATGTTCTTTGTTTCCATTCACTATTCTTGATGATAATAATAATTATTATTATTATGATCAAGTATGATTTATAACTTATCTATGGAATTTTATCTCCAAGCATATAGGCTTAGTAGTATTTCTTTATTTTAATTTTTTAAATATTTTATTTATTTATTTGACAGAAAAAGAGAGAGAGAGAGAGAGTGAGAGAGAGCACAAGCAGGGGGAGCAGGAGTCAGAGGAAGAGGGAGAAGCAGACTTCCTGCTAAGCAGGGAGCCCAATGTGGGACTAGATCCCAGGACCCTGGGATCATGACCTGAGCAGAAAGCAGACCATTAACAAACTGATCCACCTAGGTGCCCCAGTAGTGTATCCTTATACCTGTTGAGATAATGAGATATAAGATTTGTATTTATAAACATTGATTGGCATGGGGTAAGCCATTTAATCTTCCATCTCAATACATGATACGATAATTGTTCATTATGATTCCACTTAGGTCAGTAGATACTAGGTCACTTGCAAGGATTTGGTCTTAACTACTTTTTAAATCTTTAGAACAGTACCTGGCAATTTGTTGGTATACTATAAATACGTATTAATTCATGAATGAGTGTCTCCTGTAAACATTAACAATATGTAATATAGCCTATAACTGAAACAAATTCTACAAACTTTAGAAATACATAATATAAATAATTATATAAGACAGAAGCAACTTTAGAGGGTGGAGACTGCTTAAGATTCTCTTTCCCTCTCCCTTTGCCCCTACCGCTACTTGTGCATGGGCACACCTGCCATGTCTCTAAAAAAAAAAGAAAAAAAAAAAAAACACAAAAAACAGAAGCAATCTTAAGTAAAAAAAATACTTAGATTCATGAGTTATTGATTTTAGAAGATTGCCAAACTTAAGTATTATGCTAGGAAGAACTAATTTTGTTATTCTTAGAAGCACTAATTATGGAGTGGATTCAGTCATTTTTAACATACAATCTTTTATAAGAGATATAAAGATGTGCTGAAATGTGAATATTTCATAGTCCAAAAGCTTATCAATTAGTCAAAAATTCAAAATATATATTTTTTCATAGAATTAAGTTCTGTTTAGGTTCCAAGGACATTCCAGGGAAGTTTACTGTAACAATGCAACTGAGATATATTCCTACTGTGTTTTACCTAGGTCAGTGATTGAAGTCAAGAAATCTTTGATTCTAGTCTGGTGCTGGTCAAGCCAACATAGGAGTAATCCCCTGGGTAGCTAATTATCATGAACAATAGCATTTGTTATTAACATGAGTCAGCATAAATGCAGAACCTTTAGTGAGCACAGTTTACTCTTTGCATGGACACTGCAGGTCTCAAAAAATGACTGGACCATTAGAAACCATGCGAAGTGATGGGAGAATTTACAATTATTATTGAACTTTAAATGTTTTTATCAAAACATTAAAAATTCTCTTGCTCTAGGATATAAATATGTAGAAAATAGAAAAAAATCATAAAACTAATATCATAGAGTGCCCTGTAATTTAAGCCATTAGAAGCATTGAGAGGTATTTTTTTTTTTTTTGTAAAAATCTTATCAAGAGAGTTTGAACAATGCTTGCTTTCATCTTTGTTATAGACTTTACAATATAGAGTGTGAATAATTTCTCTATTTGGCAAACTGTCCTACCTTTTTCTAAGTATGGGTCAGCTTAGAGCACTTCATCTTTTGCATTTTCAATGTCATGAAATATTTCTGAGAATTCCTTTAATGTGAAGGCTTTTGCCAGCGTCACTTCCTTTGGGCCATCTTCAGCTTTTCTGTCCTAACCACTTTCCTCACTTCTGTTGATCTTTGCATCACTAGTTCCTCTGGCTACACATCCAGCATCTCTTGAACGGCAGTGGTGCCAACATTCCAGGGGCAGCTCTTTCCTTTAGAACTCCATTTCAATTCTGGTATTACTATTTATCATTTTCTTGCTGCATTTTCAACCCTATTGGTCATATTCTCTCTTTTGATTATCCATTTTTTGTAAAATATCATGGGGGAGACAAGGGTGGCAACATAGCTGCAAACTTTGCTGCTTGTGCTTCCACTGAATAACAGATTCATGGTGACCAATCGTAGGCAGACTTTGAAGATGTGAGATGATACTTCATTTATCATGATGTATACTTTGTGATTTATGTCATGATTTGAGGAGCTAGCAATAAAGTTGGCATTTTATACAATATGCCATGGTAACTGAAACTTGAACCACGTTGGTGGGAAGACCAGGGTTATTTCACACAGACCATGACAACTGGAATGTACGCATCTCTGAATCATCCAAACCCACGACTGTATGTAAATATTGTTTGAATATATGAAAGCTACTGATTTTCTGTGTCAGTTTTATAGTCTGTTACTTTATTGTTTGTTTAGTTTTGGATTTTCTCCTAGTTACCTTGGGTTTTCCAGGTAACTATTTGATTAATTGCATATAGAGATTGTACTAATTTTAGCACTTTAATATTTCAAAAAATTGTCTGATTATGCTGATTAATTCCTTCAATAGACCATTAAACAGTGGTAAAGAAAGTAGACATTCTTTGGTTATTTCCACTTCAGCAAGGATGCAAACAGTGGCTTCCCATTAAAGAAGATGTTGGCATAGCATCTGCCAAGGAAGAATCCTTCATTTTAAATATTATTATTAATTTATTGTGAATGCATGATGAGTTTGAGTACCCTTTCAGCAAGTAAGGTAATCATACGGTTTCTGTCCTTAGATATCTTCATGAGGTGAATTATGGTAAAGCCTATTACAATATCAAACTATCCTTACATTCCAGGAAAAAATAACATTTGGTCATGATGTAGTATTCTTTTAACATGCTAATAAATTCTTTTTTACCAATATTTATTTCAAATTTTTATTTTCAAGTTTCTAAGAGAAAAGTTCTGTAGTTTACTTTCTATATATTGTAGTATTTTTATTTTTAGATGTCAGTGTCATACTAACATCATAAAAATTTTGGAAGATGTTTTCCTTTCTGCAAAGTTTAGTGAGCACTGGAATTATCTGTTCCTTTAGAGTGGAACAATTTTCTTTTAAAGTCTCAGGGCGTAGACATTTTTGCAAGGGTTCTTTGAAATTTTTTTCTACACCTGCTATTGTCATTGGTTTCTTTAGACTCCCCATGCCTCATAATGTCGTGGTTGGTGAATTATATTTTTTCAGACTACTATGCATGGCATCTAAAGTTTCAAATTTATTTGCTTCTAATCATAAAAAAAATAGGGTCTTAAGTTTTGCTTTATTTCATTTTCATTTTTTATACTTTGGTAGTTATTTCTCCCTTACTATTGCTCATTTCTTATTGTGTTTATCTGCCTTTTTGTTGCTTCTCCTTTTCTCTCTCTTTTCACTTTTTTATATTGTTCAAATGTGGAAGTCTATTGAATTTATCTTCTTCCATTTTTTATTATGATAAGATACAGACAACATAAAAATTCTTCTTCTAACCATTTTAAGTGTACAGTTAACAGATATTTGGTACATTCTGACTGTTGTGCAGCCACCACCACCATCCATTTCCAGAACCAGAACTCTTTCCATTTTGCAAAACTGAAAGTCCATACGTAGTAAACAATAACTCTTCATTCTCTCCGGCTTCCTGCACTCGGCAACTACCATTCTACATTCCCTCTCTATGATTTTGACAAATCTAGGTACTTTATATAAGTGGAATCACATAATACTTCCCTTTTTGTGATTAGTTCATTTCATTTGGCATAATACCCTCAAGGTTTATCCACGCTGTGGCATATGTCAGAATTTCCTAGGTTTTTAAGGCTGTGTAATATCCCATTGTATGTATAATACATTTTTATTTTTTTATTTTTATTTTTATTTTTTTTAAGATTTTATTTATTTATTTAACACAGATAGAGACAGCCAGCGAAAGAGGGAACACAAGCAGGGGGAATGGGAGAGGAAGAAGCAGGCTCATAGCGGAGGAGCCTGATGTGGGGCTCGATCCCGTAACGCTGGGATCACGCCCTGAGCCGAAGGCAGATGCTTAACCACTGTGCCACCCAGGCGCCCCGAGTATAATACATTTTTAAAAAACTCTGCTCCTTTAACAGCTCCATCCCCACTCCTATCAGTTACTATAGTCACGAAATTTAAATTTTGTGTCCCAAAACATAAACTAATAACTTTTAATGACTTTTAATGTAGCAGTTTCTTAAATTATGTAGCAAAAAAAAAAAAAAAAGTGGAGTTGCATACTGTTATTATAATAATACTAGCTTTTATACTTGCCCATGTATTTACCTTTACTGAGATCGTTACTTCTTCAGATGGCTTCACATTACCCCCTAGGGTCCTTTCATTTTGCCTGAAGGAGTCCCTTTAGCATTTGCTGCAGGGGAGGTCTAATTATAACAAACTCCTTCAGCTTGTGTTTACCTGAAGGACAATTTTGCCAGATATAGGATTCTTGGTTGTCAGTTTTTTTTCTTTTTGCACTTTAAATATACAAGCCCACTGTCTTCTGAACCCCAAAGTTTCTGATGAGAAATCTGCTCATCATTTTATTGAGAATCCCTTGTACGTGAGGAGTAGTTTTTCTCTTGCTACTAATTTAAGATTCTGTTTGTCTTTGATTTTTGACAGTTTGATTAGAATATGTATTGCCAGAGTTCTCTTTGAGTTCTTCTTACTTGGAATATGTTGAGCTTCATGGATGTTTATATTTATGACTTTCAACAAATTTATGGAGCCCTCAGTCATTATTTCTTCAGATATTTTCTCTGCCCCTTTCTCCTTCTCATCTCCTTCTGGGTTTCCCACAATTCATTTACTGGTTGGCTTAGTGGTCCACAGACATTTTAGACTCTGTTGTCTTCCATTGTCTTGTTTTATTCCTTCTTTCTGCTCCTTACACTAGGTAAGTCTATTGTAATTTTCCACTCCAGAATATCTCGTTGGGTTTTTTCTTAGGTTTTCTAACTCTTGATTGATATTTCCATTTTATTAATACAACATTTTCTTGACTTTTTTATGTCTTCCTTTAGTTCTTTGTGTACCTTTAAAACATTGTTTTAAATAGAGTTGGTATCTACTACATCTGCCATTAGGTCTTTTTCACAGACATTTTTTTCCTGCTTTGAATGTACTATACTCTTCTGTTTCTTAGTATGCCTTGTGATTTTTTGTTGAAAACTGGAGATTTGAAAGTAATAATGTGGTAACTCTGGAAAAGCAGATTTTTTCTTTCCCAGCATTTTCTGGGATATTTTTGTTTTTACTTTTGTTCTTTTGATTGTTGTCGGTTGTCTCTGTGATGAATATTGGACTGATGTATAAACTTAAAGTTTTATCAGGTCTTTTCTGAGTTTATTCCTTTCTCTGAGCATGTGCAATAACTTTCTAATTTCTCCCACACATACGGTTACCTTTTAATGTCCTAGTCTTCGATGTCTGGCTCCCAAAGGGATAAAAAGAGAAAAATGAAGGTGGGGAGTTTCCAGTGATGTTAATACCCTGGAAGTCACTTTGGCCAGAGAAGGAGGGGCTTACAGCAATGGTATTCTCTGATTAGAGGTGATAATCAATGAGTAGAGCACAGGCCCTGATATTTGGAGGACAGGGTCCATTATTCCCATCCTGGCCCTGCAAGCTATGTGTAAGGTGCTCTAAGAACATGTGTACAGCTATCTGATAGGATTGAGAGATGGAGGATGGATAGCTGGATCTGTGCAAGAGCTGAAATTGACCAAAGTTAATAATAAGTTACCATCTAAGTATTCTCCTGGAAGTTGCAAACCTTCAGTAGACTCCAGAGTTCCAAAATAGTTGCATCAGACAGATTCTGCCAGTGCAATTGTTGACACGTGCTTTTTATTCTGCCATCCCCCCAGAATCCTCTATCTACAGGTATCTGTTTATATATAATGCAAAATATTAACTAGTATATGCATTTAGTATGCATTGTTCATATTATGAAACTACATAAAATGTCATAATTCTGAAAAATATTGTAACTACTTGTTGCTTGGTTGTAAATGGGTTATTTATATCTTTTTGAGCAGTTAGATTGTTGTATAATGTTAGTGTAACACTGAGAGCTCCAAAGAAAATGGTGTGGGTGACAATGTTTATATTCCTTACTGTCATTCTATATTATCAACCAGGTGGATTCTTCTGTATTGTTTTAGAGAAACAATAACTATTTTAAAAAAGTAAATCTGTGTTGCTAGTCATCCTGGGACACCCTATGAAGAATTGTGCATTATAATTTCACAAAATTGCAAATAAACACCTGCAGCTATTCAGAAGGAGATACTCGTTAGGATCCCCTAAAGTGAATTTCTTGAATGCTGTATACCACCTATTTTACATTAGCTAATCCCAAGCATATCCTTTAAATTTGCAAAAAAATCTGCCAAGTTTTAATTTTTTCCCTAGTTTTTTTAGCACAAAGAAGACAAACAGGCAGTTTATTAAATTTATGTAAAGTGTTCCTGCTAGTATAGAAAGTGTATTTACTACAATGTGGAACCGGGGTGGCTCAATATGTATATAAAATAGAAAAAAAGAGTCAGTTACACATATAATTTATAAAGATATGAATTTAGATTAACACTAGTTAGAGAAAATTTAGGTTAAAAAAAGACCCCATTGTACAACCTAAACTATTTTGTAAAATATTTGAAAACTTGAAAACACTATAAATGCCAGTTTACTTGATAAGCAGTGATTACACATGAGAAGGTTCCTTCTTCTGGGGGAAAAAACAGTTTCAGTAATTTGCCTGGCTTTTCTTTACTGCTTACTCTTCACAGGTAACTATATGCTAGGTGCTACGGAGAATAATAAAATTTGTATAACATTCTACTGTTTTGAAAAATCATTTTTGCACATGCCCTTTCAGATGTTTATACAAATATTCATTCATATGAGGATGATAATGATGATGATTAATTTTGCAGATGAGGAAACCGTAGGTTGGGTGGGTTGTGAACCTTATCAAAGTCAGCTTAAATATATAAATATCACCAGCCCAACTATATAAACACTCTATAGTTCCTGTCCTCAACCAAATTACAAACTAGTACTCAGGGCATGAAGAGAAAATAGACAGTTCTAAAGAACTAGTGATTCTATTAATATTTAGTTTTGGCTATCGGACAAAAGGCCAAATGTATGAGTCAGCATCCTCTGCCACAATTCCTAAATGGATAACAGTGATCAGCAGCATCATCTCTGAGTAAAAGTAACCATGAAATATACAGTTTTCTCTGGTGTTGCCCAAATCACCAGACCTCCCTATGGACGCATGAATTAATTTATGGAAGTGTAAAGGCAAATTTCTCTCCCCGGAGAAATGAAGCATTTTGCAAATAACCGAGACTATTGTGACCAGTGCTTTTAGGTTTCTCTATGTGTGAAATTCTGTCACTTTAGCTTAAGAATCCTATGGCTTTTTCTTAAGCCAACATATCTGTGTTTCGAGTCAGTGTGGCTTGTCCAGCAGCTGTCACTTCGCAGCAATCAATGGCCATGTTTTATTGCTTTAGGTTGTATTTCCTTGTATCTATTATCTCTAAATTCAACCTTCAGAAAAATCTTTTAGGTCTCTTGGCAGAACATTATGTTGTTGAAATTAACTGAGAAATGGCAAAATCAAATTCAAACCTGCCCATCTCAGGGCAGTATGGGACTATATGGCAAACAGGAATTTAAACAAGTCAATTAATAATATTAATAGATAGAAGAAATAGGCTATTATAATACATGTGGTTCATTTTGCCAATGAATTTATGTGGTCATACAAATTATATTTTCCCCCAAACAGTGTTCAATACCAATTTGGGGAATAGTCTTTAAAAATATGTAAATGTTCAACTGATTTCTTTGACAAATAGCATAACATAAATAGTATGCTGGCATTATATATTCTATTTATATTAAAAAAAAAAAAAAAAGATGGGCCAGTCATTTCTTAGAGGTGTTAGTTCCTGAAGTTGGAACTGTCAGGTATCTGTACTGTGGTAAGTTCACTTGATGGAGTTCAGAGCATCAGCTTCCAAGATCAGAAATTCAGTTTCATCTGTGAACCTGCTACAAAGTGCTTAGGTGTTGACTTGCACAAACAAAAATCTATACATATACTTATATCTACATCAGTGTCCTCTCTCTATCTCTTTATATATCATAACATAAAATTTTAGTTTGCAGCAAATGGAGACATTTCATGGACCAAGGATACCAGTGCCAACATATCAGGGATCCCCCTCCCTGACAGCAAACTACCTGAGTGGCCAAATCAGAAATCAGATTATTTAGTAAGTATGGAAACAGGAATGGGGGTAACATAGATTTGATAAATTCTTAACTGAGGACATAAGAAGCCTAGTCAATCATTCTGTCTGGTGAGTATGATGGACCTTCTGTTATTCAGAGCACTCACACACCCTCCCCCCGCCTTTATAGGGCTGTGTAAACACAATAGGGTTCCAGCAACAAGCTCTACTTAGATGTCACAAAGAAATCCTCTATAAACATTTTGTTTCTGCAGTCATTTTAATATTAGTGATCAGCTATAGGTTTTGTGCTTTTTTGTTTTTCACATGAATCAGCTATGACATGTTTCCTTAAGTATTTATTCCACTTGCATGTTTCTTGGTTTCCTATACTACACGTTTGTGCTTATATCATCATGCCTTGATGTGTTTTACTTCTATATTCTAGGGTCTTTTTTAAAAAATTATTTCTGTCTAGTCAACAAGTATAAATTATACCAGACTAACCAGGTTATATTTGGAATTCAGATGGCTTAGAGCTATTATGTTGATGTTTATCTTGGTTTTACATGTTAGCTTTGGAATAAAAGGAGAGAAAAAACTCAGAGTAAATTTACATTACAATATGTTAAAAAGCAATAAGCGTGACATACCTTTCAGAGATAGCATTGAAAGAGGTATTGAGCTATGTGAGAACAGGTTTGCAAACATTGATTGAAATTTCCCCCTGTCTGTCATTTTGTAATATGATTTTGCAGCTCCTCCTCCAATAGGTGGAATCTGTTTCCCACAGTCTTGAGTTTGGCCTCACCTTATGGCTTGCTGTAGCAAAAGTGACACCATGCCAATTCTGGGCCAGGCCTCAAAAAGCCTTTCACAATTTTGCTCTCCCTTTTGAAAACTTGCCCAGTCACCATATAAAAAATTCTGGGTTAGTCTGTTGGATGATGAAAGATTTGTGGCCCAACTGCTCCCGTTTTTCCAGCTGACAGCCAGCCAGCCCCAGAACAGAGTTGCCCAGCTGACTGGCTGCTGAGTAGATGAATGAATGAAATCCTCTGAGGCTGAGAGAACTGCCCAGCTGACCCCTGCCAAAACTGCTGACTCAGAATCATGAGCCAAATAAATGGTTGTTTTAAGACGTCCACTTGTGCATGGTATCTTATTGCCTTGTGTTGACCTGTGTCCCCCACCCCTCCCCACCAATTCATATGTTGAAATCTTAAATCACTAGTATCTCAGAATGTGACCTTATTTGGAAATAGAATCATGGCAAATGAAATTAGTTAAGGTTAAATGAGGCCCTACTGGAGTAGGGTAGGCCCCAATCTAATAATCCACTATGACTTGTGTTTACAGAGGAAATGTAGACACAGACATGCACATAGGGAGAACACATGTGACCATGAAGGCAGAGATCAGGGGGATGCTTCTACATGCCAAGGAAAGCCAAAGGTTGACAGCATATCACCAGAAGCCAGAGGAATGGCATGGAACACATTCTGTCTCAAAGTCCTCAGAAAGAACTAAACTGCCAACACCTTGATCTTAAGCTTCTAGCCTCCAGAACTTAGACAATAAATGTCTGTTGTTTAGTTGGTGGTATCTGTTGTGGCTTCTCTCACAAACTAATATAGTTATACAGTAACAGTTAACTAATTCAAGCCAGGTACTGCTCTATAAGGAAATACACAACTAGACATTTGCTTTCAAGATGTTTGTATGTATTTCAAAATCAGATCCTATTCAGAAAATTAAAACTATCATGTGTTATCTTTTATTGCTGGTGACAAACGAATGACAGGGGCCATGCATTTGCCATTATTTAGGGGAGGGATTGTTGCCTAGATATGTTTTGTAAGTCTTCATGGGAGGAAAATGCTTGCATGCTTGCTCCTTACAGAATAGGCAGATCATGAAAAATGGAAGGGGACAGAAGAAATGGTAGAGATAAAAGTTCAGGAGCTTAAATGAAGGGAAGTTTTGGAAAAATGCATAGTTTTTCTAAACTCAAATCAGCTGAGTTTAGAAGTAGATATATTGTGGGATATGGATATGCAGTATTTAGATAGAGTAAAAGAGATCAAAGTCCCATAAACCCTAGTTACACCCACTTGGACATTATTTATGAATACTGAACATTTATAAAACTTTTATAAATGGGGATTTCATATAGTAGAGGTTAGAGGAAGAAAGACCACTTAGAATTGTCTTGCCATATTCTTGTGATGAAGTCCCGAACAAAATGTTGGTAATTTAAGTGAAGGAAAGAATGACATAAATATCCATTAAGAAAAATATTTGCAAAGCTTGGTAAGTGATAAGTGTGGTTTAATCCTGGGCATGTTTTAAATTTTGCCACCACTAGTATTTGAAGAGAGTCCTGGTTTTCCTGAAAGATTCTAAGTTTGCATTTTAATTATTCTGAAGTTAAAGTGTTTGCAGATGATGTGAATAAAAATATTCAGTCTTCAGTAACCATAGGCTAAAGGGAGAGGTCATAATTGCTTATGTATTCTTGTAAGTCTTTTAATCCAACTGCCTGTTTTCCCCAGGCAATCAAAGTTCAGGTGGTTAAAGATAAAATGCTACAGAAGAGTTCATACTGAAATTGGCACCAGAATTTAGGTCAGCTCTGCTCACGTGTGTACGTCCAAGCAAGATGGTTCCCTGAGCAGCCATGCACATTCTCATGTATTATAAACTAGTGGTCCTACCAGCATTGTTCATGAGAATTCTAAATAGCTTGCAATAAATAGGTATGTGTTGTCATAACCTGGAGTATGATGCATATAGTTGCTGATATGTAAAGTAGCTTTACCATAAATCCACATTTACCTTTTATAATGCAGAAAATAGTGGAAATAGCTATTTATTTTGCTTGTCTCTTGAAGTCGGAAGTCACATATTTTACCTTGGTTTTACCATCTTCATGGATGCCTTCCTTTTAAAAAATATCTTCTGAAGCTCTCCAATGTTAATTTGAACATAGGATGAGCAATATGATCTTAAACAATTCTTTGAAATGTAATTTTAAAAATCACTTAGTGATATTCATGTTGTTCAGTTTATGATTCTGGCTAAATCTTAATTTTACATCATTAGTATATGTCAAAAATGGTTTGGATCTTGCTTTATCTCCTTTTGTCAATAGTAATGAACAATGAAAAAAAAGATATACAGCACAGCTGGAGAAGCTAGTCATCTTGCCCAAATACACTGACTTTTTTAAAAAAGAAAATGAATGAACACTATATAAAACTATATTCTGAGAATTCAACTGGAGTATTTCCCTCAAAAATAAAAGCTGAAGCTCTAAGGGAAGTAGAGATTTCCAAGGAAAGAGATCAGGAAACAGTGTATACATAAGGTCAGAAATAAGGAGTGGTAGCAAAGGAAAGATAAGTTGTTTTAAAAACTCAGCTATCAGAAAGAATGAATTCTCAACATTTGCTGCAACATGGACGGCACTGGAGGAGATAATGCTAAGTCAAATAAGTCAAGCAGAGAAAGACAATTATCATATGATTTCTCTCATCTATGGAACATAAGAACTAGGAAGATCGGTAGGGGAAGAAAGGGATAAAGAAAGGGGGGGTAATCAGAAGGGGGAATGAAGCATGAGAGACTATGGACTCTGAGAAACAAACGGAGGGTTTCAGAGGCGAGGGGGTGGGGGAATGGGACAGACTGGTGATGGGTAGTAAGGAGGGCACGTATTGCATGGTGCACTGGGTGTTATACGCAACTAATGAATCATCGAAATTTACATCGGAAACCGGGGATGTACTGTATGGTGACTAACATAATATAATAAAAAATCATTAAAAAAAATAAAAAAATAAAAATAAAAATAGGAAAAAAAAGAATATGCTTCAAAAGATTATGGTAGGCAGGTCTGGAATTATTAATGTATTATAAATTTTAAGACAAAGAGGTTCACATTATTAAAGCTTTCTAGGTTTCCAATTCTAATATACCCGAACTTAGTAGAATATAATTCTGTATACGCATCAATGTTTCACATCAATGTTCAATGTTCTGTGTATCAGTGTTCTGTGGAAATTTATATGTACATATTTCTGGAAATTTATATATACATATATATCTGTGGAAATTTATGTATACATATATGTATTTGTGGAAATTTATATATACATATATAAAATTATATATCTTATACACTTTATATATATACTATAAACTTTATATACTTACATATATATAATATGACAAAACAGAACCACATTAGATATACATGTAATAGTGATAATTTGTAAGGATTATTTTTTTAAATTGCAAAGCCCCAAAAACAAACCATTGAATTGAATAGCAAGTATAATAAACAGCACATGTGTTTGTGATATATAATGTATGTGTTCTGTGTTTAACATGCGATGTATAAAGATAACTTTTAAAATGCTCCAGAATATTACCAATGCATGTCATTTGTCATCAGTAGTGCTAAATTCCTCATTGTGATTCACACACACTGCGTGCTCTCAAAGAAAGGCATTTCATAGCAAGGCATTTATCCTGTACTTTTTGTATAGACCAATCTCTAATGGCAGGCTAAATTTATGATTAATAAGCTATGCATAAAGATTTTTAATTGTAACCATTACTTTCCTGAATAAGGAGGAAATAAAAATGGAACAGTAGAAATCAAAACAACTATAGATTTTACTTTAAATCAGATATATTCATCGTAGGACCCAAAATAACATGAAAAATATTCTGATGGATATTCATGAACATGCTTTTAAAAAAACTGATTTTCTCTAGAATTTATGGGATTTATGGAAATATAATCAAATGTTTCATCTCTCTGTTGAAAAGCCATATGATCGTTATAAGTTTCTTTCTCTAGCTTATGAAAACAAGAGTTTGGGTGGGGCTTCTCTCAGTAATAAACTGGCAAGTGTTGTGCCAATAGGATAGGAAAGAAAGAAAAAGTTGGTGGTTAAGTGAACTTTATAATTTTGTTAACAAGGATCTTATGATGAGTACTGTTTATCTGTCATATTCTATCTCTGAAAGTTTTTTTGGAATTAAGGAACAGAGATGACATCTGAATGTTTAAGAATACAGCAGAAGTTGTGGGTGTTAGTTTTCTTGATATGAAATAAAGACAATGATGTTATTCCTATCTTGAAAGTATACCTGTGCCTGTCCATAAGTTTATTTTATTTTTTAAAAGGTTATGTTTATTTATTGGAGAGAGAGAGAGCACAGAGAGAGAGAGAACACAAGCAGGGGGAGAAGCAGGCAGAGGGAGAAGCAAGCTTCCCGCTGAGCAGGGAGCCCAATGGGGATTGATCCCAGGACCCTGGGATCATGACCTGAACCAAAGGCAGACACTTAACCGACTGAGCCACCCAGGGGCCCTGTCCATAAGTTAAATACCTAAGTGATACAGAGGAATATTGCTGTTTCCATAATAAGATTTGAAAATAAACAATTCTATTTCAATTGAATCAAGCCACCGATTATGAACCAGTTTTTCTTTTTAACGAGTTCAATATCTATCTCGCTCCCCCCTCAAAAAAAAAAAAAAAAGGGTTTTACAAATGTAGGCACAGATCAAGACAACAAGAACCCGTGGTTTAATATTCATGTTATTTTTACATTACTGTTTTGTATCAACATCTTATTGCCAAAGTCATGCAGAGCACTGGGGTCATTAAGCTTACAATTTCCAAAATTAAAAAAAAAAAGAATCTGGAAAACAGCTTTAATTTCCATGTGGCTTTGGCAAAAGAAACCTGGATAATTTGTGGTATTTTGTGCCAATAACATTTTAGAGCTGGATTCACATCAAGACCATTAAACATCTTTCATAAAAATGAAGAAAAACTGATCCTTCAGCCTTCCTTTCTGTACTGTATCTTTCAGAGCTTGACTTTCAGAGTTGCCAAGTTGGATGTCAAAACATATAGCGGAACATTCATCTATTACAACGGTCTCCAGCATGTGTTGAAATTTGGCTGAATTAGAAAACTAAATATGCCTACAGTTAAACATCTTGAGCCCTTTTTGTAGTGAGCTCCTGGCATTTAATGTTGATGGCTCTGTCAAGTGCCAATTTCTAGCCATGACTATGGAAATTTCCATTTGTCAACATTTTGCAATTCTCTTTTCTACACATTTAATTCATTACATTATGGGTTGTTCCATTCATTTTTCTAAACCTGTAAATGCCAGAAGGACATATGGATAATTCTGTGGGGAAACAATCACCTTTTCTCTTATGATTAGATATATTTGTTTTAGAATAACAACAAACCCTACTGCTGCTTTTCAACTCATAATGATTATTTGTCCTTAGTGGTAACTTGTTGAGAAAGACTATCTTTTGCCAAGGTTCAAACTTTGCAGTGAACCTTCTATTCTCTATTCTTTTGCAGGACAGCCTTCAAGATGATGGTTAGGGATAAATTATCATAACATTTAAATGACAATAAAAGTGTTATTAAAAGAATTTAAACATTTCTTTCAGTAAGATCAAGATAACTTAATAATTCATTTAGACTTAAATAACACTCTATTGTCTAATTTTCTCACATGTATAATGTCATCAACTTTATTGTAAGTTCCTAGAGGAAAACTGTTGTTTTGTTTTATTTTGTTTTGTTTGGGTCACAAGTGGTATTAGCACAATGTGATCACATTATATTCAAGCTATATTTGCCAGTTAGTTGGTTGGTTGAGCTTTTAATTAATCTTTTGAGGGATAAAACCATTACATATCTTTATTACAAAAGAAAGACTATGACAAATTACAAATCTGTAACTAATTTTGTAGCTAGTCATAATAGCTATGAAATATGTAAGAAAAAAGTTTGATTTTTGTTCCTGTTCTTTCATTAATCTAAATGTAAAAAGTTATCTTGATAACCATGTAAAAATAGATTCAAATATTTGAATTGTTTTTCCACGAAATATATATGGATTTCAGGAAAAACCAGTTGGCAGTTGAACATGCATTAATATTACTGCAATTAGAAAAAGTGTCAAAATCAACCTTGTAATCAGAAAAACTTGAGTTTAAATTATGACTTTGTCCCTTAGAAACTTTATAACTTGCTATAATAAGTGTTAAAGTGTTAAAGCGTCATCATGCTTTTTAAATTTTATTTTATTATTTTATTTTATTTAACTTTATTTGGTAATTTAATGAAGTGAGTGGTACAATAATTGGCAAAATATACTTAGTGGTTTCATAAGAATTTGTTCCCTTCTTTGAGTCAATCAGAGGTCTGTAAGCAATAGTTTAAAAAACCACAGTGGCTCACTTAGTGATGTTAAATAAGATTATTTAAAAGAACACTATAAGAGACTACAGACTCTGGGAAAAAAAACTGGGGCTTCAGAGGGGGTGAGGGACTGGGATAGGCCGGTGATGGGTATTAAGGAGGGCACGTATTGCATGGTGCACTGGGTGTTATAAGCAAATAATGAATCATGGAACATTACATCAAAAACTAAGGATATACTGTATGGTGACTATCATAACAAAAAATTATTATAAAAAATAAAAAAATAAAAGAACACTATTATATTTGAGACAGTAAATTATTGAATAATTCACTCTATTTTTTAAATGCCATACAGGAAATTCTCAATAGCTAGGAATAATCAGTACAGGATAAAAAATGTTTGCTTAAATAGTTTAACTTAAAACAGGGACCAGTATTTTGTAGAATTTGATATAACACGGGCTTGTATGTTTTTCTCTAGAATTGAAAAAAAATTTAAAGAAAATTTGAAATCTTTTATTAACAATTTTTTATTTATATTGAAATGTTAAGAAAAATCACTCAAGTGTAAATGTTTTACTTGATTTTATGATAAAATGTATGAGATTAGCATATTTAAATTCATATTTGACTTTCAGCATGATCATAAAGGCTGCCATTTTTTAAAAAGAATATTGGAGGGTTTTATCAAATATTCCAAGTGTCTAACTTAATCTTTGATATGTACATCATTGTCTTTTTATAAGCTTCATTATTTTTTTTTCTTTAATTTTTAACCAGTTTCACTCTGCCAGGTAAATATTCATTGTCAGTGGCTTTAAGTGTAATTCTACCAGTTCTTTAATGCTTCCTTTGCCTTTACAGACCTGGATTTTTAAAAATCAATTCAAAATTTGTATTCTGTATTTGCAATACACTAATTATATTTTCCATCTCCATGACAGCATGGTAAATATATTAGTATTACGTGGTATTGTGTTAGTCATGATTCTCCAGAGAAACAGAACCAGTAGGATCTCATTCTCTTTCCTCTCTATATATCTATATGAGGAGATTTATTATAGGAATTGGCTCACACTATAATGGAGAGCAAGAAGTCACACTATCTGTTGTCTTAAAGATGGAGAACAAGGAAAGCCAGTGGTGTAATTCGGTCTGAGTTCAAAGGTCTGTGAACCTGGGGAAGCCAATGATATAAGTCCTTATCCCAGTCTGAAGCACAGAAAACTAGAAATGCCAATGTCTGAGGGTGGGAGAAGAAGGAGGTCCTAACTCAGACCAAGAGCAAAATGCACCCCTCCTCTGCCTTTCTGTTTTATTTAGGCCCTCAGCAGATTGGACCATGCCCACTCACATTTGGAAGGGCATCTGCCTAATGTAGCTCACAGATTCTAATGCTAATCTCTGGTAACACCCTCCTAGACACACCCAGAAATGATATTTACCAGCTGTCTGGGCATCCCTTAGCCAGTCAAGTTGACACCTAAAATTAACCATCACAGTGACGTTTGGATAATGACTAAATTAGTGGAAAAGATCTGGTTAAGGTAATTTTTCTTTTTCACATAACTTTCATAATTGTAGAGACTCAAATATTGTATAATGAGGAACCCTTATACTATTTAATTATAGTCAAGAACTAACTTATAACTTCAAACCCGCAGCACTGGGGAGCTGTTTCAACTTTGTTTTAAACTGTACTGGGGTAGCAAAATTGGAGTATCATCAAATAATAATATAAGTCTGATCTTTTACCAATATACACCTAACTTTCACAATGCAATGCAAATCTTTGTGCTGAAACCTTAAACCTTAGCATGATTTGAATGCAAATGGCAGTATATTTTCCTTATTAAATGTATTTCTGCTCATTTAAAATTTTATTTTCACTTAATAAAAATAAAGTAAAATCAATTAGTCAATTTATTTATTGAAGGCTGTACATGGTGGTGCCGGGCACCCTACTTTGTCCATAATATATGCTTTCACAAAACACGGATAGACATTGTTTTTGTGGGTAATATGGAATCAAGAATAGAGAACTCCCATTCCAGCTCCAGTTTTCTGTCATTTATTCCTCTGCCCAGTTCCTCTAATGGTTTCCCTTTTGCCCATCAAGAGGACCCCATCCTCACCCACACCCTGCTGCTGGCACCTCCTGTCCTGTTAGTTCCTTCCTCTTTTGTGACCCCCAGTTCACGGAGTTTTCCTGCTAATTCCAAATACAGCTGTGTGCTCCTCCTGCAGGAATGCAGTTCTAGCTACTTCCTCTCCTAAATACACTTTTCCCGACATAATGCTTTGGTATCTCACACACCTTCTTCAATTTCTACTAAAAGAACACCTTCTCATTTAGTGCCCACCTGTCCACCTTATTTAACACTGCAAAATCTACTGCTTTCCCCCATCCCTGTTTTATTTTTCTCCATAGCATCCGTTAACTTTTAACATGCTTTGCAGTATGCATCTAATTTTCTCAGTGGTCCATTTTCCCCAACTATCTCAAGAGCCCTCAGAAAGCAGCAATTCTCTTTGTTGACTAATGTATCCATAACACCTGGAACAGTACTAGGTGCTCAGAGAAGAAACATTGACAGATTAACTGAATAAGTCAAATACACATTCTCAGAATCACTTTAGTTTTTAGGGTCTGAATTAGCAACCACCATGAGCTTACAGAAATGAGAAAAATGGTAAGTTTTTTTCCCTATATATTTGAAATAAAGAAAATTCCAGATTTAATCTTAAAGGAAGACAATGGTTGTTGTTCAGTTCTGCCAGGAAATGAGTACAACAGGTTGGCAGTGGCAGCTTTTAAAGGCCCCCATCACAGCAGAAGAGTGTTTGGTTAGCGCATGGAATGGAACATGATCAGGGAAAGCAGTTCCCATCATCAGGCTCCCCCCCCCCCTTCGTTGTGATCTGCTATTTTCAGGCCTTGTTTACCTCTTATGAACCAACCCAGGGAGTGATGTTTATGTGCTCTGCGTATGTCCAGACATTTGTGTCTATCAAATTAGTTGTTATTTGATTTAGAGGGTGATATGCCTCAATACACAGAAGAGGCAGCCAGTAGCCATAGTCTAGAACACAGGGAAGCTCAAGGACCTCAGTACGGTTTGAAGAAGCAGTATGGACCTGTTGCTTTCTGAAAAAGGCAGGGTAGACATGGGTAGACACAGCCTTATCTATTTACGTTTTAAGAAAGGTTTGGCCCTTTCTTAATGAGTGAGATGTGAGTTGAACACACACACACCCACACACACTCTCACACATCCCTATAGAATATTATGTGTATGTGTGTGATATCTATCTATATGTATAACGTATAGAAGAATGAAATATGCAAATTACATTAAATAATAAAATTATATATGCTACAGTAGCATTGCTAGAGATCGATGCCTTTGCCTGCATACTTAAACCTGATTACTGAATATTAGAAGGACAAATGTCCTTGATAATTAAGTGAATTAAAAAGCAATTTGCAACTGAGGGAACCTAAATAAGATGTTTGCATAATTCTTTAAGGCTGATTGTACACAAAATGGGCAGGACAAATATTGGAAGGATACACTGAAACATAATTTAAAGCATGCAATTATAGCATAATTATCTAGGAAGCAGCAATGGCAGAGTGACAGCTTGTTTGAAGAATCTGAAACGGGCACATAGGGAGGAATGTTTGCCTCTGATCAGGAGACTCAGGTTCTCTTCCCAGCTGTGGTGCTTATTAAATGGGCTCCTCCTTGGGTAGAGAATTTTTGTGTTACTGTCTTTGCTTAATAGCACAATCTATAAAATAAGAATAATTAAACTCATTCTGTCTGTCTTAAAAGTAAAGCAGCTTAATGCAGGTATATATATATATATATATATATATATATTACTGCACTGATGCTGGGAGATCCTGGGTTTCAATTCTTGTTCTTTCATTTATTGCCATGTGTGACCTTAAACCTGATGGAACTCCATTTCCTAAAAGTACTACTAATACTTATCATATAAGGATTAACAAAGACTAAGGAAGATAAAATCTTACTTATATACTTAAATATTCACAAAGTACCTGGCACATTCAGAGTATTTAAATATGTTAAATTTTTTTTTATTATTTGCATTGCTTTGAGCATTTATGATAGCATTTTAAAGTCTTTTGCCTATCATATTTCTTATATACATTATATATGTTAATTTTATTTCATATTGATGAATATGTAACAGCATTTTATCACAATTAACAACTTTATTTGTAAAGATATTGATAGAGTAAGTGCAAGTCGCTTCTGAGTAATTTGGTAATGGGAGTCATTAACAAACAATCAGAGGAGAGGAGTTTGCACTTATTCTACATTTAGCTAAAATTTCTCAGACAACAGTCAACCCTGAGTAGAAACGTCCTTACATCTCACTGGATTTTGGCAATACTATTTCTTTCTTTTATGTCTTTATTCCAGGAGGTGCTAACAGCTTTATACAATTGATGGTCTCTTGGGGCCATGCGTTGACAACTCTTGTTTCATCCCTTAATTATTTCCACAATTGTGTATGTAGTCCTTTTATTAATTTATTTCTATTTGGACCATGTGGGGTCAATCCCATTTTCTGTGGGACTCTGATTGACAGTGTTCTGTTCCAGAAGTAGCCCTCAAAATGGTATTCAGTATTGGATTGGGAAATACAGAGATGGCACTGATACACTTGCCAGGCACTATTACCATAATTATTCAAATTATCCTTATCATGAGGTGGAAGAGAAAACTTTGGAGATCAAATGCCTGTTTTACTTGATTGCAGTTGAGATTATAAATGCTGGGAGTTAGACAAGTTGCCTCTCTCTGACTGCTCCAGAGAGTTTTCAAAAAAATAAAAACAACAAAATGGGCCTTGAATTTCCAACTTAACTATGAAGTGGAACAGAAAATGTCTATGGTGACCTTGAAAATCCTTATTGTTTCTTATATTTGCAGGACAAATATGACTGAAGATCAGGTCTAAAATATAATTTAGAAATTGCAATATCACAAGACCAATTAAATTTAGGATTTCACAAGTCTTATGTTGAAGTGAAGGCACTGATTGTGAAAAAATGGAGCCTTGCAATTTGGAATAGGAATATTTGGATAGACAGATAAAACAGAGAACCTTGAGCAACCTAATATCCCTGAACCGTCATTGCCAAAGATATCTACCTATTCTCTCCTGTCTGATGATTGCATAATGATCCTGAATAACTTCACATAAAGCTGGTGTCCCCTGCCTCTTTTAAAGAGTTTCTATTACCAGGCTTTCATGGTCATGGCTCATCAAGAAAATGAAACTTTATATATATTTATTTCAATGACTATTTTCTCAATTTTCCCAAGGACTGTACATAGCTACTACCATTCTACATGGATAGGCAGTAAGTTAATTCATTACATACACCATACATACATACATACATACATACATACATACATACATATGTACAATGTTTGGTTTTGTCGTGGAGCTCCCAGATGTGAAGGACTGGCTTTTGATCCTACTGTGTGTTAAATAATAGCCCAGAGGAAGACTGCAAGTCTTTCCTGGGTGGAAATAGTAGGTATGCCAAAAAAAAAAAAAAAAAAAAAAGAAAAAAAGTAAGACCATACTACTTTGTATCAACAAGAACAGGAATAAATTCAAAGGGTAGTAAGCAAAAAGTTGCAATGTGATGTTGGATTGGTCCAAATTTATTGATTCATTCAATAAATGCATTCATTCTGGATTTTCAATGTAATTCCTCAGCTCTAACAGGGAGATCTGTTTGTTTTAAGACTTCCTTCAAGCCTACACTTCATCACCTACTTTCAATAAGATCCAGATCCTAGAATTCCCTTGCAATAATGTAGAGTGAGGAATAAAAAGCTTAAGGAAATTGCAATGGGGTAAATTTAATCCATGCAACCTGCTCACCCATCCTAGAAGCTGCAGTGTTCAAGAGTAGCACTGAATGTTCAATTTATCAGGGTATTCACTGTTGGAATAGCCTAGAAATCTCTGATTTTAATGGCTTAATCGTCAGGGACATGGTGCGTGCCATAGAGCACAAGGATAGTGTAGTAATCACAATGTTTTGACCCACAGGGACCCACAGGTGACAAATTGATTATAGGGTCTCTAAGAATGACATACATTAACAGCCTACCATGGTACTCATCTACATAATCCCACTGGGTAGAAACCTGATTTGGGTTGGTGTAGCGGGAATTTTTAGACTTCTGTACATTTTATATACTTAAATGAGTTCTTAGACTAGTGTCCCTTTAATGCGGTAAAGTTGGGTCAGCTGGAGAAGAATCCTATATTTGGACACAAGTGTATACTGTAGACCTTTCTTTAAGCCTCTACCAGAGGAAGCTGCAGCCATTTCCACAGCGACTGTTCACTGTGGAAAAAATAATAGTGAGATCTTTTAGGGACTATTAGATATTGCTACTATGTTCCACTGGTCAGAATGGAGGTTTATGGAGGACAGGTGATAAATGAAAACCTGAAAACCATGAAAATGAAAATTTCTCAGAGATTTCAGTACGCTCTCATACCAAATTTACAGTTGTGTTCCTAGTTCCTGAATGTGTATCTATAAATTGAGTAATAGACACCCTTAGCAACTTGCAGAATATGTCCATTGGATTCTTGACTCACCGAATGAGAGCCACTATAATAACAGATGCTAAGCAGAATCCTATGGAACTGTTCCTCCCACAAAGCACACGCCTGAGCACGTGCACCCCCCTCCCTGCACGCGCGCGCGCACACACACACACAGAGTACCATATAGTGAACCATAACAATATTGCAACACTGGACAAATTGCAAAGATTAGTGCCATTATAAAATCTTGAAAGATGAATAAATGGTGAATCCTGTTGCATTCCTGTTCTACCTTGTTGTTTGTCCTGCATAAAAGGACGTGAATGAGGTAAGGATACCAAAAGTGACTGCTATTTCTGATGTAATGGGATAGAAAGGAAGCAACACAACCTGCTTGCAACTCTTAAGGAAGCAGATGTGTCTTTCCCATTTGTGACATGTGAGAGGAAAAGAAATCTGGTATAGCTTCATTGCTTTGCCTGTGGACTATGTCCACTTGTTTTCTCATTGTAATATGGATTTGATGGGTCTGGTTCACCTTGATATCCCATAGAACATCACACAGGATCCATATGTTGGTGTCCTCATGCTGAATGGATGTAGTGAGTAGGACATATAGAGTATCCTAAACTGCTTATTAAAATATATGTATGTTGAGAATGGGAGAAAAACTCAATGATAATTCAGGTGCCTGCCATACTGCTTCTAGAGAATTGGTGTTCTCTGTCTTGCTAGGTTATCTCATAGAAGTTAAAGTCAAATGGCTGCACCTCACACTGCCCACCATAGGCTTTTTGACAGGCTTTTTACATGGACGGAATTAACCTATCTACTAGGTACATGTACAATTTTGAGTAGAATTCAGTGTAAAGAAAGAGCTCTGTAACAGGCTTAGGCCCTGTCACTTGGTTTTTTGACTCTGAAGATCCAAAGGTAACTGAGGCAGAGTTATTTCTTCCTTTTTCTCTCAATGAACTGTTTTGGTTCTGGCCATTGTTGTGCCCCTCCAAGACCAACTTCTGTGAAGTCCTTACAAGTAATAGCTAATTTTATGTGTTAACTTGGCTGGGCCATGATGCCCAGATATTTGGTCAAACATCATTCTGGGTATTTCTGTGAGGTCATGTCTAGATGACATTTACATTTGAATCAGGGGACTTTACGTAAAGTGGATTACCCTTCATAATGTGCATGGATTTCATCAAATCAGTTCAAGGTCTGAAAAGGACACAAAGCTGACCCTCCCTTGTGCAGGAGGTAATTCTGTCAGCAGACTGACTTCAGACTTGAACTGTAACTCTCTTCTAAGTCTCTAGCCTGCTAAACTAACTCGTTAGACTTGGACTCACCAAGCCTCCACAATCACATGGACTAATACCTTAAAATAAATCTATCATATAACTAATTAAAATGCATTGATTTATATACTATTTAATGAATAACAATGAATAAATAACAATTATTGATAAATATTTAATTATTAAATTATATATTACTTGATTATATAATGGATATATCCTATTGGTTCTGTTTCTCCAGAGAATCCTAATATAATTCTCTATTGTTTCTGTTCTCATAGAGATTTGATAACACTAGTTCCTTCCCTTATTTCTTAAGCCCAAGCAGCCATAACAGCTTTCTCCTCTGGGTAGTTTGGATGTCTCAGTATCCCTTGTTTGTTCCCTTAACCTTCCCCATAAATATGTAACTAATTCCTTCATTAGAGTCTTTTTTGAAGTATCTAGGATGCATTCATGTATACGTGGAGATCCTAACTGGCAAAACACCATATTTTACCATTACTTTTTTTTCCTTTTTTAAGTATCATTTTTTAAAAAGATGTTATTTATTTATTCATGATAGACAAAGAGAGAGAGAGAGAGAGGGAGAAGCAGACTCCCCACAGAGCAGGGAACCCATTGCGGGACTCAATCCCAGGACCCTGGATCATGACCTGAGCTGAAGGCAGGCGCTTAACTGACCGAGCTACCCAGGTGTCCCTTTTTTAAGTTTCAAAGTGTTATGCATTGGGTCCCCAACACAATGATGCTTTGGACCTTTCATGAATTTTTGATAAAAGAAGTCATATCTTAAAATGAATCTATTTGCAGAGATATGGAAATTCCTTTGTGAACTAATTAAAATTCCTCTATGTAACATGTGCCAACCAGTATATTCACTATCATAAAACTTACACATTAAGAGCTGAATTAAATTAATGTGTTAACTTTCCATTTGCAAATTGGACAATTGATCTGGCAGCTTCAGGTAAATGAGTAATAAATCCAGCACTTAAAATTTACAATAAAATTTTAAAACACTTAAAATATTAAATAAACTAAACATGCTTATGAAATAAAATATATGTACATATATTGTTATGAATCTTTATTCTCCTTATTGAATAATAATTTTATTTGGAAGAAAAGAAATGATTTCAAATAGTGAATGCTACTTGAACCTGTAAGATGACAAGATACATAAAAATACACTGAAGACGCATAACTTTTTTATTGCCATATGTTTTAAAATAATTACAAGAACATAAAATACATCTGGGAACTTGCCTCAATTAGAAATCTTGCTCCTCAGGGAAAAATGGTAATTTAGAAAGCAGGAGTTTCTTATAAACTGAAAAGATTCACATGATTTATTAATGTCCATTAAGTCACGAGTAAAGAAAATAGATCTTTAAGATCTCTAATTGAATAAGGACAGATAGATTTCTAGCAGAAAAACAATAATGTTTTTAAAGACTTATGACTATGATCAGGTTTTAGTGATAAAGTTGGATGATTAACTCACTACCTATAATACAACCGAGAGTACACTAAAGTCTGGAATGTCATTCTAACTCTGCTAAATCTGTGTGCCTTCCAGTTCATTCTTCAACTATCAAAAGCAAATAAGTATTTTTTTTCCCATTTGCTGCTTACTTATTTATGGAGTTAGCTATTTAGTTATTCAGTTAGTTATGGCAAGAGGCCCTCCTGTTGGACCTTGGCTTGGCTTTATAACATCAAGTAAGGGTAGGCAATTTGGTAGTTTATCAGTTAGCGTTAAGACACTAATCCAAGAATGCAAAATGTCTCTATGATTTTTATTTTTATGTACCAACCATATCTTTCCCTGTAGAGATAAAAGCATTCTAAGTAAAAAGGTTTCTAATGGCAACATTGACTACTCTTGGCTCAAAAAGGAAGAAAAAAAAAAAGAAAGACTTACACTTTGAGAACTCAGGTGTCCATCTGGTTCCCCACATAGACAATCACAATGAGACTTTCAATGTGGATGATCCTGAAAATTCTTGCTGAAGTAAGAAATCCCCCTGACTCCTATCTTCACAAACCCAGGCTTTGTTCATTCTGTCTCCGACTATCTGTTTTCTCTTCTTCCCACCATCCACGTCTGAGCTCAACCACTGCCATTTTTGAACCATTTTTTAAAAATTTAATTTATATTTTTGAGAGAAAGAGAGCGAAATAGAGAGAGAGAGAGAGCATGAGTGGCAGGAGGGACAGAGGAAGAGGGAGAGAGAGACGCAGACTCCCCACTGAGCAGAGAGCCTGGCGGGTGGGGCTCGATCCCAGGACCCTGAGATCATGACCTGAGCCAAAGGCAGACACTGAATCAACTGAACCACCAAGATGCCCCTGATTTGAACCATTTTAACAGTCTTAAAACCAATATCTTCTGTCCAGTAAAGCTTCCATATTATCTATATTCTACTCCAGCAGAATATCTTTTTTTTTTTTTTTTAAATGTGAATCGCTCATGCTTTACAAACTCTTTAATTCCCCCATCCTCTCCCTATGAGTAAGAGTAAAATCTTGGCAGGCCCAAAGTACCTTTTCCACTTTAACCTTTCCATCATGTGTCAATCTCTCTCTACACCCTCGAGCACACTGCACTTGTTTCTCACTTTAGAGTCTTTACACAAATTGCTCCCTTAGTCTGGAGAATTCTAACTTATTTTTCAGTCTTAGCTTAAATGTCATTTCCTCCAGCAAGTTTCCCTGACCTTCAGTCTAGGATAGAATGTCTTGATATATGCTCTTGTAGCATCCTGAAATTTCTGAACTTCACTTTCTGGGTGCTTGTTTGATGGGTGCCTTCTTTCCTGAACTATTCCATGAGGACCAGAGCCCTGTGTGCTTTCTCTATGACTGCATCCCTTACTCTCTGCTCAATGCATGACATAGAGTAGGTATTAAATTTCTTTTTTAATCAACAAAAGTTTCACCAGTTCCTTTTAGAGCTGCCTTACAGAACTCATACAGTCAGTACTCAGCTTTTGATGGAAATTAATGTAAGAATTAGCCTTTAGAAGAATATATTTTTATAGTTGTCAGAGGCTGATTTTGCATAAAATACCCAGGGAGGTTTTCTATCTTTATATACAATCTTTTAAGATATTATGTTGCTTATTGTATTATTTAGAATAGTTTGCCCTCTTTGCTAGTAAACCTGCATATGTTTATTGTTCAGAAATAACCGCTTTTTAATCAAGATTTTCTAGCACAACTATATTTCCTCTTTTTTCCTTCCATCTACCCCTTTAATTATTACTCAATTGTTTAATGGGACTTTTGAATCTGTGTCTTTTATTGTACTCAGTCTTGGATCCTTTTGGAATTAAGCATACTATAAATAATAAATTAGGAGCAGTTGAAAATCTATTTCAGGATTAAACAATTTCTCCAGTAATCATCTCTCATATTTAACAGTCTTCTACAGAAGTGATCGCTTAACGAAACAGTTGAAACACAAGGGATGAGGAATTCCTCAGGTTTTCCAGTGTTATCACAATTTACAAAAGCATAGCGATACAGGTATTTCTGCACACTCAATAATATAAGATTTCTGTAACACAGTGCATTCCATAAAGTCACATACTAACAATTTCAAGGCTTAAAAAAAAATAAGGTTAGAGCCTGTGTAATCAGAGAAGGAATAAAATAATTCTAATAATATCAGTGATGTTCAAGAGATATGGTAAAGTTCTGATAAATAAAAGAATACAAAGATGAATATATGATTGAACTTCAGGAAAAATAGGAAAGTCAGTTTATAGAACAGGGGATAAGGAAGGGTTGAAGATCCTCACTATGAAGAAAAAATGAAATTTACAGAGATCAGGGAGAATTTTCCAGGAAATTTGTCCAAGACAAATCACTGGCCTGCACTGAGACAAAGGGGAAAAAAAAAATCAGAGTGAATGGCATCATGTAGCAGAGGCCCTGGTGCAGCTTGCTGAGTTAGCTCTGTTAAGATACATGGTGAGAATACGCTGTACTTGTAACAAAGTAACAGCCATGTGCCACAAAATGTTACAGGTACAGGCCAGGAAAATTGTGTATTCTATTCCTTGTAAGTTTCATGTTAAACAGGTATCATTTCCCTATTTACCAAACTCTTGTTTTCATGAGAGTTTTAAGCTCCAATTTTCATTACCAAACCATGTTTTGAAACAGGCAGTACACACTATATTTGATCTTTGCTGTAGAGGAACCAATGAATATGAAAGTAGCTTGAACCAGTGCCTCTCAAGCTATAATATTCACACAAATCGCCTGGAGATCTTGTTAAAAAGCAAATTCAGATTCAAATTCAGTTTGTCTGGGAAGGACCTCAGAATATGCATCTAGAGGATGCGTATGTTATTAGCTCACAGAACATACTGTAAGTCTATCAAAGGTCTAGAGCAGCACTGTCCAATGGAAATGTCAGCCAAATGTGTAATTTTATATTTCTTAGTAGCCACATTAAAAATAAAGACAAGTAGGTGAAATTAATTTTAGTAATAGTCTTTATTTAACCTAACATATCCCAAATAGTATTGTTTCAACACAGAATCAATATAAAAATTTTAATGAGATATTTGGAATTCTTTTTTCATACATCCCTATTTGAATGTTACCTTCTCATCATAAATATTTGACATATTCAGGTTTCATAAAATTTATGTTAGAAAAAATAGTCACATATCCACTTGTTCTAAACATACTTAAAAGTATCCAAAAAAAAAAAAAAAAAACTGACTCAAGTATCAGTTTTTAAACTTGATGAAATAAAATAAAATAAATTTGGTACCTAAATTGCCACATTTCAACTGCTTAGCTGCCATATGTAGTGCCTACCATATGGGGCAGCCCGGAAACACAGAATATCATAACAGAACAGTTTATGGCAAGTTTCAGAAAACAACATCCAATTTCTCTTTCCATAAATATTGTTTGGTATTTTGTGCTAGACATTTTGCTAAGTGCTTTAGCTAGATAAACTTAAGAGGAGGGAGGGACTTAATTTTAAGGATATAAAATTGCATTATAAAATCCAGGAGCAGGAATTCAGCTGCGTCTCAGTGGTTAGAACTTAGAAATATGAAATCAATAGGAAATACATGTTCATTTGCTCTGTATCCACTTGGAAAAAAAAAAATTCTTCTCACTCCCGTTAAGACATCATCTGTCTCCTCTCTTTATCCACATCATGCGTGGAGGATATTTATCCCCAGACTCCTCAGGGTACCTACTGTACTGGTTATTTGCCTGTTGTCCTTCAGTACTGAGGCCTCTCTCTCCTCTTCTCTGTGATACTGGAACTGAGGCTTGCAAACTACGTTCCTCAGACTTTCTTGCTAGGTGGCGCTAGGTTTCTGTCCAGAATCCAGTGAGAGAGACAGGCAGGAGGATGGAAGAAGGGATTTTTAAATTTCCATACCTTGTCACTCTCACTTTGGTAATGGAGGGCAACTATTGCTCTCTCTGGAAAACTTGAGCACCCTTATCACCAGATGCTAGTATGAGGCAGATGATGATCCCTTACTCTTCTGAGAAGTAGGCGTGTGGTGCCTTCCTCACAGATATAAGGTTCTTCTAGCTCCTAGATTTGGGTAGTACCATCTCTTCACTTTCGTCTGTGGGAGCTAGCTCCTGGGCTAACTCAGTCTTCCTGCTGGAGGTTCCTTCCTAGCCATTCATACATTCATACAGCCACTCAGCAGGCAGCTTCTGCTTGGTGCAGGTGATAACACCCAGGGTAACCTCAGGGTTTCATTGTTTGCTCTTTCAGTCTTCTAACATCTGATGGACCAATCTGCTCTATTAAACCTCCTCTTTTCAAAGAACATCACATAGTTTTTGTTTTACAGACTTACCCTGACAGGTACATTTCATGTAGAGAATAGCTCACTACAGTCCCTCAATTACTATTCCAAATGATAGGAGAGAGAATTCTACTAGTGTATATTATGCCAGGTGTCTATTCTTGATCTATCCAACTACAGCAAAGATAACAATTTCTTGTATTTCAAAACAATGGCACCTGAAATCCACCTGTATGATGTTGTGATTAGACAGAATTTGTTCTCATAGAAGATAAAAAATGGGCTATACAGAAACTTCATAATATTTCTGCCTAAGGTATAATTAAAAATGCAAAACTCCATATACATAGCTATATTGATTTGATAGCCTTGATTCACTTGGCCATCCTTCCAGTTAATTAAACAAATTTCATAATTCTTACCTACTGAAGTACTTGGCTTTTGAAATTATTCCATTTCCCTGAATCTTTGCCAATTAAAAAATATTCTCCATAGGATGTTTGCTGAGAGTATAAAGTCATGATACCCTTTCTGTGTGAATAAAATATTATTTAGTCTAAACACTTCTTCCTTTGGCTAATATTTCTTTTCTTTTTGTCTTTACATGAATATTCCTCAAGAGTTCCCTGTATGCATATTATTTCTAACTCCTTTCTTTACATTTGTCATAGAACTCATTACTTTTAGGAATTCACCCCAATATCTATACAGAAATTGGTCATGTCAAAATCAGCAAGGACCCCTCTATTGTTAATCCCACAGCCCAGTTCCACTGGATCTGTCAGCAACATTTGTATACTTGATCACATCTTCCTATTGATTTACTCTCTTCACTTGGCTTAGAGGCCACCACATTCTTCTGTTTTTCCATTTCCTTTATGTATCCTCATTGTCTCCCTGACATCTAGATGCTGGACTGCCCCAGAATTTACTCTTTCACTCCCTCTGTGACCTTATCAGTTCTCTCAGCTTTAGACAGGCTAACAAATCACAAATCTATATATCTTTGGCTCTAAACTCTTCCTTGAATTCCACATTCATATATGGCCCCATCTTTGAAATCTCTACTTGAATATCTAACAGGAATTTCAAACTTGAAATGTTACCAAAACAAAACTTGGAAACAAATTCAAATAAACTTATTGTCCAAACTAAGAATATTGTCCAACTCAATACCAAACCTGTCCTTCCTTCTAATTGCCTTTTCCATTTTAATATATAACAAGTAATATTCCCAATCACTTAGCCTAGAACATTTCACTCAACTTTTGCTTTTCATCTTTTATACTTCAGTCTAAGCAAGCAAAGTCTATTGGCTTTACCATTAAAATATCTACAGAAACTAACCACTTCTTTCTACAACTTATAGTTCTACTGTCCTAATTCAAGCCAACCTGATTTCTCTAAAATAGATTATTTCAATAATTTCCTAATTGGTGTCTTTGCTTTGTCCTCTGACCCTCACAGACCTTGTTTTAACACAGCAAACATAGTGACTCTTTATTTTTTTTAACACACACTTAATATTCCTTACCATGTGTTTTATAAACACTAAATCATTTAATACTTATGATACTTCTCTGGAAAAGATACAACTATTACCCCCAGTTTACCCATGAGAGAGATGAGCCACAGTTAGGCAAAGCAAATTGACAAAGACCCCCTCACTGATTAACGTCAAAAGTAAGGGCCTAGACTATCTGGTACCAGAATCCATTCTCTTAACTGCTATGTGATACTACAACTCTTATTCCAATAAAAATCACATCATGTCACTCATCTGGTTAAAAAATTCAAATGAATTCCCATTTTTGCTCAGACCAAAAGCCAAAGCTTTCAACATTGTTTAAAAGGCCTTGCATAGGCTAGCCTCTGGTCATCTCTTACTTTCTTTCCATGCTCTTTTCCTTGCTTTCAATTCCAGCTACATTGCCCTGCTTGAGGACTTTGGAACACTTAGAACAAATTCATGTTTTGGGCCTTCAAACTTGCTGCTCCCTCTGCCTGGAATGCTCTTTCCCAAATGTCCACACAGCCTGTTCACTCACTTCTATTAGATCAATATTTGAGTATTGCCTTCTCAGTGAGGCTTTACTTATCAATCTACCTAAAATCCCCTATCCTCATCCCCTGCTTCACTTCTTTATTTTTCTTTTGGGAGCTTTTCCAATACATATATGTTTTACTTATTTATCATATTTTTGGTCTTCCTCTCCCCTGTCAGAGTGCAAGTTTCATGAAGGAGGGGATTTTGTTTGGTTTTGTTAATTGCTCTATCCCCAGTGTCTGACAAATAATTGCTCAATTTGCTGAATGAATAAATAAATAAACTTTTTTTTTTAAGTTGGAATTTATTTAATGACAACTGTCATTTGAAAGTATCAAATCCAGTTTTGTATATAGGTATGATTCCTATCAATATGTCCTATATGTTGATTTCTAATTAATTTATTGAAGAGAGGGCCTGGTAAGCATAAAAAAATTGCAAATTTGGGCAAAAAATACTATTCAAAGCAGTAGGGATGTAGGGAGAAAATACATGGAAGTGGAAGGATTATAAGAGGCAGAGGCTAATAAGCACATGGGCTAATCTGGATCTCACACAAAATTGATTCAAATTGTCAAAGTAGTACCAGGTACATAAATAAAGCAGTTATTATTACTATTCTAGTTTATTATTTCCCTTAAATAATGAAATTCTGATAGGGATACTCTGTGTCCCTGAAAAATATTTCAAAGCAAAACCATCAGATTTTGATGATTCGAATCTGATAATGACATTCTACCATGTAAACAGATGGTGATAAACTGATACATATATTTAATTTGAGAATAAGCAAACAAACAAAGAAAAGTAAGAAAATGGGTAGAGAGGGGCACCTGGGTGGCTCAGTTGGTTAAGCATCTGCCTTCAGCTCAGGTCATGATCTCAGGGTCCTGGGATGGAGCCCTGCATTGGACTCTCTGCTCAGTGGGGAGTCTGCTTCTCCCTCTCCCTCTCTGTGCTCTCTCTCTCTCTCTCTCTCTCAAATAAATAAATAAATAAATAAATAAATTTAAAAAATAAAATTAAATCATAAAAAAAGAAAATGGGGAGAGTGAGAGGAAGGGAAGAGGATCCTATTTCTATAGTCATGGACTCTAGGGAAGAGACTTCTTGGGGACTCAAGGGAGTTGATGGAGTAAACACAGTAACAAGTAAAAAAAAAAAACAACAACAACAGGTAAACACAAATCTTTACTATAATGATTAACTCAGGGGTTTTAGAAGTGAAAAATTGCAGTGGAAATTGGTCATGTTTACAATCCTCTATTTTCTTATTCTGATCCTAGAAAGCACTTATGAGTCATCATTTTACACAGAGAGTAAGTGGGACAAAGAACAACTTGAACCACTTGGCTGAGAGGAGTGTTCCTGAGATTAGTTCCCAGACTTGTACTGGGTTCCCTGAAGCAAGTTGTTTCATGGTTCTGCGTGTTCCCTCCCATGTAGGAAAAAGAATTTAATTTATTTAGTGTTTACCACAATCTCAGAATATATATTTTTATTTTGTTTAAGCTAAAAAATAAACACATTTAGAAAAACAATATTAAAACCATAATATGCAGGAGTAATTATGACAATACCATTTTATTCCATTAACATATGGTAACAGGTAATTAGTTAATAAGTGCATTTTCTAAATTTTGGCTAGTGTCCACGTGTGGATGAAAATAAATCAGACATCATAATACTAAAAGAAAAAGTCACTTTTCTCATCTGTCATTTCCTATTTAATAAGCCAATATAATTAAACTAGCTTGGATAAGTAAACTTGCTCGATGTTTTTTGAAGTTTATAGCAACAATTTAAAGGCCAGAATAACAGCACATTTATTGTTTGCCTTACAGCTAACAGATGTGCAATCATGCCAGAGCTGTATATTTTTACTTTCAATAGTAGTAAATTTAATTCTTTCTATTCCTTAAAGTATAAAACAAAATAAAGTCTCTTACCAAGTTTTCTCGCAGTTTCAAGAGTAATGTGCCCTAGCTCCCATCAATGTGTGTTTGCTGTGACTATTGAGGAATTCAGAATAAAACAAAGGTGTCTCTAGAACTAGACAGATGTACATTCGACACTTCTGAAAGCAAAAAGGATTTGTTTGGCACACAGTCTCCATTTTCCCCAGGGATCTGAGAACAGTAGAGGAATTTAATTTCATAGGCCCAGTATAAAAGTTTCTAAAATATGTTTTATACAATATATATGACAGTCATTGATTCACTGGAATAAGAAAAAGGGATTCACAACCGAATTACCTATGATGCCCTTGTACACTTTCAGGCAGACTCTTATGGAATCAAAGAATGTAAAAATACAACAATCTTCTATAACGATCTTCTATAAACTAACTGAGGACATTCTTCATTCTGTTGAACGACATGTCTGACAGCTGTCGGTGCTACAAGATCTATGAAAGTATTGTCCACGAGTTCATAAGCATCAAAAAATTGTACAGCAAAGCTGTAAGAGAAAAATGCAATTCCTAACACTGTGTAAAATAAAAAAGCCATTTTCTTCTGAAACGTGTCTTCTTAATTAATTTTTTTAGTCAAAAATATGTGGGTCCAAATGTAGTACAAACCTACAGCATACCAGAAGAGTCATGATTTGAAAGTGACACTTTAATGTTTAGTTGTTAAAGAGAATAAATAGTATTTGGGTGGAAATTTTTGGAATATTTCCTAATTATTTACCTACCATTATTATCTAATATTAGTAATAAATTCTGTTTTTCCAGACACAGCTATTTTTCTAGAAACCTTAAGCAAAACACTTCCAAAATTTTGAGAGTTGACAGATAAAGTTTGAGGATCAGGTGAGGCCATTTTCAGACTTTAAAATTCAGCTTTTAAAACAATAAAATAAATAAGACTTAAAGAAGAGTCTCATGTCTATCACAGAGTTGGAAAACACTTGATCTCAGGTTCAGTAATACTGAAGTTGATTTATAAGAATTTGGTTTTGCTTTAATAGTTGGTAGTACTTTTGTGGCCATATAGGTTTTTCTTCCTACTTCCTGTCTCCACTGATGAAAGGTCGAGAAAAGGGAGAAGAGGAGAGAGAGAGAGAGATTTTAGTATAAATAACTTTCAGACTTGCTCTGAATGGTGGTCAAAACTGGAAAGATGAATTTGTTTTTTTTTTTTAATAGATAAAGAGATATAAAACTTTAAACTTATTTCTATAATGCACAGTAAGCACCTGCATCATCCTGCTAGATGATTTTAGTTTTGGTAGCTGATTGTGGGCATAATGAAGGTTTCATTATGTTTCAACATAGATATTACCCTTACACATGTGATGTGGAGGAGCAATAGCCACTCTGAAATTTTGCAATTGGCAATTAAACACCTTTTGGGGGGGGAGGGTATAGTTTTTGATAAGAGCTAAGTGTCTCAGTTAACAAACATCTAAGGATTTTAAGTAAGATATCATGGATGTGTATTTCAGAGAATAGTTTTGATTCATAAGCAGGAAAGTAAACTCAAAAATAAAAAAAAAATTTAAGAAGGCAAACTTTAAAAACTTTAAGAAAAGACAATATTGTCCTAATTTATCTACTGCAGTACGTAACTCATTTCTGTAAGCAAAAGAAAAACTTTTTAAGAATCAAACATATTACATATTCTTTAAAAACAATAAAACAAGCAAACGGAACACAGCACTTCTATTGTTCTGTGTCTCTATCATACATGACTCCCAATTGTGTATACCATTTGGTTAATGGAATTGTGTATTATATGTGTGGGTATTTGTTCTATATAGCGAATACATCCCTAATAATGACAAGAGGCCAAGAGAACTATATTTTCTCTTTTATTTTTTATTTTTATTTTTTATTTATTTTTTATTTTTTTGTAGTCATACAACTTTTATTTTTTTTTATTTTTTTATCATATAGCTTTTTATTTTTTTTAATTTTATAATAATTTTTTATTATGTTATGTTAGCCAAATTAAGGCAGGCACATATTGCATGGTGCACTGGGTGTTATACGCAAATAATGAATCGTGGAACATTACATCAAAAACTAAGGATATACTGTATGGTGTACTTTCGTTTTTTACAAAGTAAACCAGGGGCACCTGAGTGGATCAGTAGGTTGAGCGTCCAACTCTTGGTTTCAGCTCAGGTCATGATTTCGGGGTTGTGAGATGAAGCCCTACATCGGTCTCTATGCTCAGCACAGAGTCTGCTGGAGATTCTTTCCCCTTCCCTTTACCTCTGCTTCCCCCCCACTCTCTCTCTCTCTCTGGGGAAAAAAAAAAAGAATAAATAAAATCTTAAAAAAAAAAAAAAGTAAAACCACTTACCTCACAAACACAAACACATATACATAGAAGTCCATATATCCTATGTCTCCCTGTCTTTGGTAACTATCTCTTCTCAAGAAAGACAGAAATATCTAGAGAAAATCTGTATTGGTACACCAAAAGAGTAAAGATTTATAAACCTAAATGGTTATATACCTGAAATTGAGAATAATGTGGCTTTACCAAGAAGAGTTACTCAATTCACAAAACTGTGAGAGTTACTTCATCAAGCACAAATGGTTTTATTCGTAATTTTGGTCATGGACTGGAGGCAAATTCCTCTAAATGTACACAGTTTTTAGTAAACAGATTATAACTTTATAATACATAATTTTGAAAATATCCCAGAATTAAAATATTATTTAGAAGACTTTACCATGATAATGTGATTATATTTAGACAGTGATTATCTTTCCTTTTTAATAATATGTTCCCAGGGGTGCCTGAGTTAGCTCAGTCAGTTAAGCATCTGCCTTTGGCTCAGGTCATGATCTCAGGGTCCTGGGATCAAGCCCAGGGTCAGGCTGCCTGCTCTGCCAGGAGCCTGCTTCTCCTTCTCCTTCCGCCTGGCCCTCCCCCCATTTGTGTGCTCTCTCTCTCTGTCAAATAAATAAAATCTTTTTAAAAAAATACTATGATTCCAAGTCAGCATGTCCAAAGAGATCTATATTATTAAGGAAGATTTATTTAACCATTATAGATTTCATTTCAAGGTTAGCATTTCATAATTAAGAATTCAACAAATTTACTGACCTGAGCATACTTTTTATTTAGATCATTTGATTCATTTTATCCACCAAGTGAAATTATAAATTGTAGGACTCTAGAAATTAATTTCAAGAAGGGAACAAGAAAATCCAGAAATATACAGAGATCAAAAAAATGCTCCTGTACAACCAATGGGTCAAACAAGTTAAAAAAGAAATGGCATATTTTGAGACAAATAATAATTTGAATATAGTATACCAAAACTTATGGGACACAGCAAAAGCAGTTCTAAGATGAAAGTTTATAATAATAAATGCCTACATTAAGAAAAAAAGATCTCAAAACAACCACATTTTGTATTTCAAGGCACTAGAAAATTAAGAACAAATTAAGCCTGAAGTTAGTAGAAGAAAGGAACTAATAAAGATCAGAGCAAATAAATGGAAAAGAGACTAAAAAGAAAATAGAAAAGATCAATGAAACTAAGAGCTGTTTTCTTTAAAAGTTAAACAAAATAGACAAATTCTTATTTTGACTCAATAAGAACAAATAAGAGGACTCAAATAAATAAAATTACAAATGAAGGAGGAGTCATTGAAATAGATATCACAGAAATACAAAGAATCATGAGACCACTAAGAACACTTATATGCCAATAAATTTGAAAACCAGTAGAAAGGGATATATTCATAGAAACATACAATCTGCCAAGACTGAATCATGAAGAAACAGAAAATTTGAACAGATCCATCACTAGTAAGGAAAATATATCAGTAATCAAAATTCTCTCAACAAACAAAAGTCAAGAACCAGATGGCTCTGCTGGTGAACTCTACCAAATATTTAAAGAAGAACTATGCCAATTATTCTCAAAGTTTTCAAAAAAATGAGAGGAGAAAATATGTTCAAACTAATTTTATGAAGGCCAGTATTACCGTAATAACAAAGCCAGACAAAGATAATACAAAAAAAAAAAAAAAATTACAAGCCAATGTTCCTGATGAACATAAATGCAAATATTGTCAACAACATATTAGCAAAGCATATTCAACAATACATTAAGAGGATCACATACCAAAAAAATAAATTAAAAAAAATTAAATAATAAAATAAAAGGTTCATACAAAATCATCAAATAAGATTTATTCCAGGGATGCAAGGATGGTTTAGTATTCACAAGTCAACCAATATGGTATGTCACATTAATAAAATGAAGGATAAAAATCATATGGTTACCTCAATAGATGTGGGGAAAAAAAAAACATTTAACATAATTCAACATTCTTTCATAATAAAAACTCAACAAACTGGTTATAGAGGAAAAGTGCCTCCATGTAATAAAGATCATACATGGTAAGTCCACAGCTCACAATATACTCAATGATAAAATGCTAATACCTTTTCCTCTAATATTAGGAACAAGACAGGGATGTCCACTCTCACCACTTTTATTCAACATAGTAGTGGAGGTTCTGGCCTGAGCAATTAGGCAAGAAAAAGAAATAAAAGACAGCCAAATTGGAAAAGAAAAAACAAAACTATCTCCCATTTGCAGATGACATAATATTATATATAGAAAGTCATAGGGGCATTGGGTGTCTCGGTAAAGCATCTGACTCTTGATCTCAGCTCAGGTCTTGATCTCAAGGTCATGAGTTCAAACCCCATGTTGGGCTTGGCATTGGGTGTGGAGCCTAAAGGGGCACCTGGTGGCTTAGTCAGGTAAGCGTCCAACTCTTGATTTTGGCTCAGGTTATCATCTGAGGGTAGTGAGATCAAGCCCTGAGTGGGGCTCTGTACTCAGCGGGGAGTCTGCTTGAGATTCTCTTTCTCCCTCTGTCCCTCCCCTACCTCTAAAGTAAATAAATAAATCTTTAAAAAAATACAATAAAACAAAATGATTAAAAAAGAAAAGAAAACCCTAAGTATTTCACTAAAAAATCTCAGAACTAATAAACAACCTCAATAAAGATGCAGGATACAAAATCAATATACAAAAAGTAAGTCATGTTACTATACGCCAATTAACCATAAAAAAGAGAAATTAAGAAAACAATTCTATTTACAATAGCATCAAAAATAATAAAATACCTAGGAATATATTTAACCAAGGAGATGAAAGATCTGTACACTGAAAATTATAAGACATTGATGACAGAAATTGAAGAAGATACAAATAAATGACAAGATATCCCATGTTCATTGATGGAAATAATTAATGTTAAAATGTCCATACTATCCAAAGTCATCTACAAGTGCACTGTAGTCCCTACCAAAATTCCAACAGTATTTTTCATAGAAATAGAACAAATAATCCTAAAAATTATATGGAACCTCAAAAAAACCCCAAATAACCAAAGTGATCTTGAGAAGGAAAAATAAAGGTGGAGGTATTACATTTCCTGATTTAAAACTATATTAAAAAGGTATAGTAGTTAGAAGAATATGGTATTGCCATCAAAATAGACTTTTAGATCAATTGGAACAGATGTGAGAGTCCAGAAATAAAGCCACTCATGCATAGTGTTTTATTTATGGTAAAGGAGCTAAGAATACACAAGAGGAAAAGGACAATGTCTTCAATAAACGCTGTTGGGAAAAATGGACGTCTCCATGCAAAAGAATGAAACTGGGTCCCTATCTTACACCACTCACAAAAGTCAACTTAAGATGGGTTAAAGACTTGAATGTAAGATCTGAAACTATAAAACTCCTAGAAGAAAACATAGTAGGTGAGCTCCTTGACATCAGTCTTGCTAATGAATTTTTGGATTTGACACCAAAAGTAAAGGCAACAAAAGCAAACGAAATGAGTGGGACTATATCAAACTATAATGTTTCTGCTAAGCGAAGGAAAGCATCAAAAAATGAAAAAACAACCTATGGAATGGGAAAAAATATTTGCAAACCTATCCAATAAGAGGTTAATATCCAAATAGACAAAGAATTCATACAACTCAATAGAAGAAAAAGGAAAGAAATAAAAAAAAGGGGCAAATACGTGAGTAGATATTTTCCAAAGAAGACATACAGATGGCCAACAGGTACATGAAAAAGTGTTCAACATTACAAATCATCACAGAAATGCAAATCAAAATCACAATGAGATCATTTCACACCTGTTAAGGTGGCTATTATCAAGAAAACAGGAGGTAATAAATTCTGGCAAGGATTTGGAAAAAAGGGAACACAGTACACTGCTTTTGGAAATGTAAACTTTTACAGCCACTATGGAAAACAATATGAAGTTCCCTTTAAAAAACTAAATAGAACAACCGTATGATCCAGAAATTCCACTTCTGGGTATATACCCAGAGGAAATGAAATCATTATTTTGAAGACATATCTGTATTCCCATATCATAGCATCATTATTCACCATAGCCAAGTATAGAAAAACCTGTCTGTTGGTGGATGAATTAATAAAGAAAATGTAAGATTTTATGTATATACACATTTGTGACCGCATGGATTAAACTGAAGGGCATTATTCTAAGTGAAATGGGCCAGAGAGATAGAAAAAATACAGACAAATATTGTATGGTATCACTTAATGAGGAATATTTAAAAAGAACAAGAGTTGAACTTTTAGAAACAGAGAGTAGAAAAGTGGGTGCCAGGGGATGGAGGTGGGGAAAATAGGGAGAAATTGGTAAAAGGGTACAAACTTTCAGTTATAAGATGAATAAGGTCTTAGGAGCTAATGTATAATATTGTGACTACAGTTGATAACACTGTATTGTACAATAAAATTGCTGAGAGAATAGAAGTAAAATGTTCTCACCAAAGCGGGGAGAAAAGGTAAATATGTGATGTGACGGATGTGTTAATTAACTTGGTGGGGGAATCCTTCCACAATATGTGTGTATAGCAAATTACCATGTTGTACATTTTAAATATCTTATAATTTTATTTGTTAGATATGCCACAAAATTAAAAAAAATTACTATTCAAGAGAAGTCCATTGTTCTATAATTTCTACTCATTGTTTCATCTGTTAAAAAAAAAAGAGCTGCATACCTTTGTCAGGAAAGTGACTGTATTTGTTAAACAGTTATTTTCTATATTCTTTTGATAGACGCATAAGACCTTAGATTTTTGTCCCAAAATAAAGTTATAATACCAAAAATTGACTTTATTTACATGAGATCTCATATTTCCCTTTGGTTGAAGATAAACAATCTTAATTTTTGTTAGGACCTAACAAACCTAGTTTCTTTTTCAGAGATGGGGTCTTAGTTCCTTTCTTGTTTAGAGCAGGTTTCAAATAAAATGCATTCCAAAATGTAAGAGCCCCAGACAAGAAGTTGATGTCATAGTGAACACCTGAGTATTTTATCACAGTAGCTGCATTTAACTGCGTCCTATAATCATTGTTAAAATAAGCATATTTTTCTTTCTACATTCCCTTCTTCTTTCCTTCTCTCCTACTATCCCATTTTTATTCTTATATTAATTTCTTTTAAAATGTTTTTCTTTCTCTAATTCCTTCTTCTTCCCACCCTTCTTTTCTTCAGATGATGGCTATTATTGCTCCAAGACTGAATTACTACTTGACTTCACTTGTACGCACTGGAACTCGAATTTGAGAACACAACGTATTTTCTTATCCAGATCTCTGTGGGAAAAGTAAACATGTCCTGGTCTTTTATAAACAGGTGTTTTTTCAAAAGGAGGCTAGTCAGTAACTGATTTGATTTTTGGTCTTTCAACATTTGTATTTTATTTGGGACTGTTGTACTTATTAGCGTTATTTGGGTGGATACCACCCATCTACACTGAGTTTATTTTCTAGCTTAATTCAAGAACTCTGGAATATGCTCGTAGAAGATTTTGAAGAAAAAAAAGAAATCCTGATTTTTCTTCATGGGGTTGTGAGTGCCATGTTGGACCCACCTCTCACGGTGGGGAAATCCTGAATAAGACTAATATTATTTTGAGATTTTACTATGCTCCTATATATCAGGTACCTTAATTAATAAAATAAATGACACAACCCAGAATGATTATGTGAAGACCGGGTTAAAATTTATGTTGTCATAATTATAATCCTTGGAACCAAAGGGTCAGTTGAATTGAGAACTATCTCTGGTTGTATATCAGTTTTTTTGTATATTGAACTGAATAATCTTTTCTGATATGGGAATATAATAAATGACTCACAGATAGTGAAGCGGTGTATTTGGAAATAAAATGACCCTGACCATGAGGTAAATATATACATTTAATTACTAACTAACTGAATCAGTCAGTGTTTAGTTAGTAAAACAGCAGCCATTTGAGGTATTTCAAATGAGAAGAAATTTAACATAAGGGATTGGATACCCACAGAATCTTTGGAAGGAAAGAGGGAGTGGAAGTCAGGGATAACTTCTACTGTTACTCATGAGATCAACAAAGTGCATGATTCACAGGAATATACTGCCTATGATCTCAACTGCCTGTAGAACTGAAGTGGGAGAATAATCATACGATGATGCAAGTTTATGCCTGCCATTAGTCCATGTCATTGTCACTGCTGAAAGAGAATAATGGTGTCCTCTTCTCTTCTGTTGTTTAAATGTAAATATCTTACAATTTTATTTGTCAATTATACCTCAATAAAGCTGAAAAAAGATGTTCTGAAGCCATCTTTGCAGTGATTAAAAAAATATCTGCAGTACATGGATGATAATAAAATTACTTCCCAACAAGAATCAGCAGAAATTGCTTCCTTTAAAAAGAGTCAAGAAATCCACTCTTATGCTTGGATTATTTCATATCAGATTTTGACTGCTAAGAAGTATCTTTGCTGTTTTTATTAAAATATGGTACAAAGAGTAGACAAATATAATCCATTCCCTCAAGCTATTATTTTATATAAAAATGTGTTGTCTATTTAGAGTTCACTCATAAATCTGTGAGTTAACATGTATAAATAATGCAAAATAAGTAAATTGTCTTACTTCTTGAATATTTTTACTCAAGAAACTGCTGTCTACCTGAAATAGTTATTTTGTTTAAATCACGAGGTGAAATTGGGACTTATCTACTCATGAGTTCTTGTGAATGAATTATGTTACCTTATTAAAATTATATTGATAAATAAAAGTGAACGTTCAAAGGTTATAACAAATATAATCTGAGACTATGTGCCCCTAAAAAATTAAATTTATATAATGATCTATGCGATTATATATTTGTATACCTATATGTTGTTTTACCATTTTGCCTATATGACATTTATAAAATTTATAGAAATATCAAGATGCAATTGAAAAGTTGAGTATATTCTTTATGTAAGCTGTGCACTCAGATTATTGCTAAATTGAGTTTTAAAGAAAGTTCTCCTGTTTTCCATAGTGCCTAATGTCTTTCAGACACATTATTTGATTCTACATAGAAATCACAGAATTCTTATTATATTGGCTCTTTCACCAGGGGGAAATAGTAGAGTCAGATAAGGATTCTTGGAAATTCCCTCATAATTCTTGCATACCTGTCTTTTTAAGATTTTGATAAACTCCTTTTAGCTCTTGTGACATGTGTGCATGTGTAGTTAGGAAATACATTCCTATAATTGATTTTGTCACTACCACACAGAAAAATGATTTACAACTTTTTGCCATAAAATCTTAGAAAATTGAGAGATAATTTAATAATAATTAATAAGTACAATTGATAAGCTATACAATAAGTACAACTTGAAAAGTCATAGTTTGTGGCAATTAGGGAATGAAAGAAATTTTAGCTCACCAGAGATGGAATGGTTTAGGGATACAGGCCTTATTTGGAGTCAGACCATTGAGTTCAAGTTCTAGTAGCCATTAATATTATGAATTTCCCATCCTGCAAAAATGTGTCTCAATCTTCTTAACCCACATGGTTAATGTGATGGTTTACTGAGTAAGAGTTTTTGAAAACTTTTAGTACTATTCCATTCAAGTACATAGATTTTAATTCCTATTTCTTTATCTTATTCTTTTCTATCCATGTAATTTGAAAAGTAGAATGGCAGCATATATGGGTAAGTAAAGGACAACAGAATGGCTTTATTCTGTTGTTGACTCCATCCTGACCTAAAAACATGAGTTAATCTATCATCAAGGGAAAAGAGACTCTAACATATTAGACATCCAATGGATCAAAAAGAAATTAATGCCTAATCTCTTTTTTTCCTATATTCTTGAAGATAGGCATTCAACAGAGCTCTAGAAACCAATTATTAACTTAAATGTCAATTTTATGGTGTCTTTAAAGACATTTCAAAACCCACGGGAAAATAAAAAACTTAGTGTTCCCTTCCTGCACTCCATACCAAGGAGTATGTATAATCTAGCTTCACCATGACTCTCTTCATGTAAGATAAAAAGGCATATGTTGCATCGCAGCTACAGACCATGAACTCTGCTAGAAGAAATACTACCTTCTTTTTTCTTTTTAAGATTTTATTTATTTATTTGACAGAGATAGAGACAGCCAGCGAGAGAGGGAACACAAGCAGGGAGAGTGGGAGAGGAAGAAGCAGGCTCATAGCGGAGGAGCCTGATGTGGGGCTCGATCCCACAACGCCAGGATCACGCCCTGAGCCGAAGGCAGATGCTTAACCGCTGTGCCACCCAGGCGCCCCAGAAATACTACCTTCTAATCTGCATAAGCATAGATAGCTCTATTCCAGATACGGCGTTTGAAGAGAAGCTTAATGATTGCATAGCATATGAATGTGGAGTTGGGTTTTGAAGCACAATAATTTTGGGGGGGAAAAAACCAAGAGCAGGTAAAAGAAGATGCTAAACTTGAAACAGTGAGTAGCACTAATGATGGGCGAAAATACATTGTGGGCAGCCCTGGGAAGTCATGGTGGAAAGAGTGGTTGGGTCAAAGTATAAGGCTTTTATTGCTAATGAAGACATTGTGCAAAATAGTGAAGATTTGAAACTTTGAATAGATGGATGTTTAAAATATCAATATATCAGCACTGTGTGTGATAGTTTAAAGGAAAGAGAAGATGGGGGCCCGGAAATCCATTGTCAAACTAGGAGTTTAAGGAAGAACAGCTTAGAAGAGTTATTGCTTTCGAAGAATTTCCATTAAAATTAGTAGCCTGGATTTGGAGGAAATGGTACGAAGAGAAACAGAGCATTCTCTGAGATTTTCAGCATCTGTGAGCGAAGCCCCATTAGCAGAGAGAGAGATGCCCAAAAAGAGAAGCCTATGTGGTTACAAAGTGATGTTAAGTTCTGGCTATATTTGTTTTGAGGAACCAGCATCAGAACATTCCCCATCTGATGCCCTTGTGACTGCTGAAAATGTAGGGTAAGATGAAAAACCAGGAAGATTTAGGGCAGCAGAGAAGTAGCTAAAGTGTAGAAGCTAAATATATATATATGTATATATATATATACATATATATATATATATATATTTAGGATACAAGAAAAAAATTGGACTTCAGTGGAAGAGTCTGCTTGGGAAGGGTAAAGGAGTAAAAGGATAGCTAGAAAGACCAGTGTTTATGAGAAAAGGTCAGGGAGAAGAATTTTGCGAGAGAGGGTGGTGGCCTCAAAGGGTACAAGTTGCAAGGCTTAGAAGAGCTACTGGGTTTACTGATTAGGAATAAAATGTCTCCAGGAGAGTAGTTCTCATATATTTGGAAGGATGGAGACAAACCTGGAAAAGGATAAAGCATTAGCAATTGAGAAAGATACTGATACCACTGAGTGTTTAGAAGATTTCGCACCATTGGTTTTTTTTCTTTAAGTGACAAGTCTCCATTTACTGAATTATGCTTTCTTGTAATAATTAATATTCACTGACTATTTTGCCAAGATGGATATTTCACAAAACAGAACAAGCAAAAGATAATTTTAATAGAATCCCTTCTGTCCTTGCCTGCTGCAACTTTTGCAATTGTTTTTCTGAAAGCCTTTTTAGTGAAGCAAATCATCCTTAATCAGCTTCATGATACCCTATCACATGAGTAACTGCAGGTGGCTTTCTTTTGATTAGAATAAATTTAGGGAAAGCTCTTCCTTTCTGATACTTTGAACTGTAAATTGTTGATTGTAGTTTCTGATGGCAGATTTTTACAGACAACTCAGAAACAAGCACATGTTCAGGAATTAAAAGAACTCTTTTTTGCTTCTTCAGATAGGAAGAAGTATCTTACCTTTGAAATAAAATTTATGATATTGGAGGTTGAGAAAAATGCCATCAGTGAAGTACCAAGTGGTTATGCTAGGCTAGTGCACGGTGCTTTGGCAAATGGAGGAATCATGTCACCTGTGCCCTGATCTCGGTGGTGCACTATATTAGAAGCAACACGTGTAGTAATGCTCGTCAGAACAGTGCTTATATCTAACTGCCTATTTCTGGAGATTTATATTCATTTACTGCCTTATTTCTCCCATATCTCTGTGGTTGAACCACGCAACTTCCCCTAATCTGACCCTTTCCTATCTCTTGCACTTTTCATCTCTTGCAATTTCCACTCTATCAAATTGCGTGTTCCATTTGTTTGGAAACCTCCTTCTGGCCCGCTCTGACATCCTTCTATTAATCCTTCAAAACTCAGACCCAGGATAGCTGTTATCATTAAGTATGTCCTCTGAATCTCCCAAAGAGCTAATCAGTCACTTCTCTATGCTGACTTTCTCTCTTTATTGTTTATTATTTAGTGCATGCGTTTATTGGTGAGTGGTATTTTTTATATAGCTGTCTTCTCAAATAGACTTTCAGCATCTTGAGAAAAAAAAAGTCCATGGCTTATCATTTTTCAGTTTCTAGACTGGTACCTGAAACAGAATAGCAGTTTAATTACTTTATTTTTCTTTGATTTGAATTGAGTGAAATATTTGGCTCTAAAATACTACAAAAGGAAGTATAATATACTACCAACTTTTCTGTGTGTGAAAAGTTTCAATTTCCTCCTAATACCTCATATTCTATTAAAAAAATTGGACCTATATTCTGGGGCCAGAAGACATGCTAATTTAATATCAGTGTATCAGAATAGCATTTAACTTATTGAAATCATTTGAACGCCTCTCCCATTTTTACAGACATCATGGAAAGAAGATAATCTGCCTCAGTGGATCAACTCTTTATGAATCTAATGGTAGTCAGGAAGTTCTTTTTTTATGCTTGAATAAATACCCTTTTCTTGTAACTTGTAGAGGTGATGGGAAGCATTTTTAAAGCAATCAATAACTTATATTGAACACCTACTTTACACAAAGAATTATTCAAACTGAACTAAAAAACTTGCATGGCTAGGCTAGCAGTTTACTTAAAATGGAAATAAATTTAAAAAGTGAAAACAATAATTTATGAACATCTTTTTGAAGACCATTAACATAAAAATAAGCATCTTCATAACAAAGTAGTTGTTCTTGAAAATGCATTGCCTTAAGTCATGTGGAAGTGAACGGAGGGAGTGACAGGGTGGATAGGAAAGAACCAGGATCTGGAACTACTGAAGGAGGCAGAGTAGGAGTGAGGTGGTGGGGGAGAGGTGCTCACAGCAAGTTTTTGTTTAAAGAGATGAATTAAAATCTGGCTTAGACTAAATCATAAACCCATGAGTTCTAGAAGATGGCAGAAAATCTGTGCTTTTATAGATAAGAGCATGTAACAAATGTCATACCGTTTCCTCTTTCCTATTTACACAGCTATCGTTGATAGAAATTACCATTTATTGAATCCTTAGCATGTACCAAAAGTTATGTGGTCACTTTATATAGTCATATTTAATATTCAAAAACACATGCTTGTAATTCCCATATTCTAGGGTAGGCATTTTGAGTCCTAGGTAAATAATTTATCTAAGAACACAGAGCTAGTAATGGTGGAGGCGAGATTCATACTCAGACAGCCTGATTCCTGAAACCACAGACTGAAGCGAAGGTTTATAATTTCAGTTATTCATTAATTCCTTTATTTATTCAGGAAGCTTTCACTAAATGTCTATATGTAGAAGGTGTTGGAAAAAAAGGAAAAACAGCTGCTTTGTGAATAGCTCAAGGGTATTAGTCAGTTAAATAAGACATGACACCTACAAATGCCAGTTGCTAAAGCAAGACTGAACATCAAAGCCCTCAGGGAATTTGGGGGAGGGAGACTGCATGGCAGCAAGATAGCATGAAGTTCTGGGACTATCAAGGGATGTGTGCAAAACTCAATATGCAAATACAATATTTAGATAGCATATTTTGTCAACATAAGCCTTGGTTTTTATATGTATTTTAATCTTGCTCCAAACAAAACTTTTTATTTAAATAGCACTTCATCGCTTTTCAAGTTATTTCAGATGTACTAACTTGCTGAATCCTCTCATCTACCTAAAAAACTTCTAGTATGCCCCCCATTTTGCAGAAGGAGAAATTTAAGTTTTAAGAATTTAGGTGACATAGCTAGTAAATATCAAAGCTAGAATTTGTTCTCGGTTCTTCCAGTACTAAGTTTATTATTCTTTCAACTAAATCACTGCTTCTCCAACTTTTCCTCTGAAGTGCTCCTTAAAGCAGCGGACACTGTATGTGCATATCCCTGGAAAGTCTGGGCAGAGAGCCTGAAGCAGCCCTGAAAACACAAAGTTCCTTTGAAATCTTCTGTTTTATATAAAGCATGAAAATGAATGATTCTGCTGTTTTTATATGCACATGCGAGTGAAAAACCTTTTAAAAGTGCAACATTCAAAACTTTTTCACCTTTAGTTCAATTCGATTCTCAAGAAAGCAGCACTGAATTTCTCCTCTGACATTTAATGCCTTCTCACTGGCCATCAGAAAATCTTATAAGAGACTGAAAAATTGCTGAACTATATACTATGGCAGGAAATTTTAATTTACTGTTTAGGTCAATTATGCAGTTTACCACAATGAAAACTATTTCTCTTTATTTTATATAGAAGTGGATTGGAGATTTGGTTCTTTTGCATCTCATTTACTTGAAAGATTTTGAGCTAATAGTGGGGTTGGGCTTGGTGTTGGGTTCACTGTGAGCCTTTGTTCTAAAAAATATACAGAAGAGCAACTTATTAGTTACTCCCAAACCTAAATCATGAATGGATCTCACTGTAATGCCAGTGAGACTGAGTGAAGACTGAGGTCATTTCCAATGACAGGCCACTGTGATGTTCACGACTTTCCTGTAATAAATGCTTTATACTCGCTACAATGTTACTTTCCAGGGGAGGTGGGATGTGCCAAGCCTCAAGTCAAACGATGTTCCCATAATAAGAAGAACGGAAAGCAAATAGGAACATGTAACAGATACAAGGCAAAAAAACCAGATCCACAACACAGAATTCAGAAATACTTAATGGGAAAAAATCCTGGAGTGTTAAATAGTGTGCTGCACAAGAAAGGACTGACATACAGCAGGGATCCTTATGTAAGGATACCTAGAAGACTGTGATCCTCTGAATATCATAGAACAAGATGGAAAAGAGAAGGATGATGACTCATTTTGGAAGCAGGCCTGGAGAAATGTGTTCAGGATGCCCAGGAAACTAACAATTTTCCTGACATCCTCGCCAGGTGCTTGGTGGCTGCTTTCATAGTGTGATTAAGTGGTCAGGGTTTCACTGCAACATGTGATGGCTCTTTTCCAGTCTTGCTTTAAAGCAGGAAAAATAACTTGCAAAGTGATGTTTTGCTGTCTTTTTTGATTCTAGGGAAATAAAATTATCTGTACCTGATTGCACATGGTTAGGATAGGAAATGGACTACAATTACAGAACTAGGAAGTCATAAAAATTCATGTAACAGATGATACAACTGAGGTATTGAAAGATTGAATAGTTTATCCAGTAAAATACAGAACCATAATTATAGAACCAGAATAAGAACCCAATCTTTCTGGGTTCTTTTGGATGAAGTTCTAAATGTAGAAAGCATGAAAACTGTTATAGTACTTTAATATCAGATTGCTTTGAAGAATGGGAATCTTTTTGTATTGGTTTAACTATTTAGGAATAAGAGTTTAATTTAAAAGAAAATCCAAAACAAATTTTTAAAATGTTCTTTCGTCTAGATCTCAACAGGCATCACAAAATTATTTTTATATCAGGGTTCTCATTTTAAAAAGCACACTTTGTGGCACATGGATGGTTCAATTGGTTAAGAATCCTACTCTTGATTACGGTTCAGATCATGATCTCAGGGTCCTGGGACAGAGCCCTGCATCAGGCACTCCTCTCAGTAGGCAGCCTGCTCGTCTCCCTCCACCCCTACGTCTCCTCTCACACTGTCTCTCAAATAAATAAACCAATCTATTTTTTTTAAAAGGACACCTTTGTTTTAGTGATAACCTTTCATATATACACAATGTATAAGCATATATACATTGTGTGTGTATATAGCAGAGCATTTGTAAATAGAGAAAAACATAAAAAAGAAAAGCAAAATCATCCCTCAGAGCAACTGATCTACTTGTGTACACATCCAATTTGTTATGTTAAATATGCATAAAAATTTTAACTTCTCTTTAGTATGTGTATATGTATGTATATATAGTGTTCTTTTAAAATTGTTTTGATAATATACTGCACAACTCTTTTGGCATCTACATTTTCTTCATAGTTGTTAAAAATAACATTTTCATCTCATTTTCTGTCAAAACACCATAGTTCATGGTTTCATATTATTTATTCAAAAGAGTATACCATATTTTTAATTAACTTATTTTCTTGGGTATTTAGATTATTTTAATAATTTACCACTTTCAATATTGTATCTAGTATCAATATTGTTCATAGATCTCTGTGTCAATTTCTGATTATTTATTAAGATAATTCTAAGAAGTGGAATTTCTGTATAAACACTTTTCTTTTCCAAGCATCCCTCAAGAAAGTCTATGCCAATATGTACTGATCCCAGCAATGCATATGACTGTGTGTTCTTCTGCACCTCGTAAGGCTGAGTATTAGTACTGAATAATGAATAAATAAAATGACATTTTGATAGGTAAAAATGGTTTCTTAGCCAAGATTCAAAGTTCATTTTCATGATTATTAGTAACGTTAAATATGTTTATTTTTTATTTAATATTTGCAGTTTTATTAGTGCATGTTATTTGATTGTACCCTTTACATATTTTATCAATTTATAAGGACTATTAAAATTTCATAGTATAAATTCTCTTACATCTGTTACACACAGATGTTTTTTCCTACAATTTAGTTTAACTTTTGCTTTGCTTTCAAACTAATTACAGCGCACCATTAACATTGGTTCATTTAAGGGGCTTCCTATAACTGAAAGATGGAAGGACTGATTTCTTTTTATCTGTGTTCTCCAATCTTATTTTTCTCCATATTCATTATGCAAATACTCAATTGTATTATAGATAGATAGATAGATAGATAGATCTCTTCTTGCATTTCTTGGTATATTCATTTTCATTTTTGTGCATTAGTTAGGTTGTACATTTCAATTTGTTCTTTATATTTTTCACTCAGCTGTTTTAAGTTTTAGCCATGTTGCTGATATTATATACAACCATTGCACTTCCTAGTATTCTTTAGTATAAATTCATTCACTCTCTCAGTAATTAACACCAAGATCCCCTCGATCTCTTCAACACAATTGCAATATACATCCTCTTGACATCTCCTTTCCGGATCTGTATGAGATGGTGGTGGCAGTGGTGTGTGTGTGCCCAAGAGAGGAATTTCTAGGTCATATGGTACTTACATGTAATTGAACAAAGTACTGTCAAATTGCTCTTCAAAATGGCCGGAGTCTATGCATTCATCAGCTAAGCATAATAATTTGTATATAATCTACTCTTTTTCATATATTTAGCTCAATAAACTTTAATGGTCTATTCAATAAAGTGATAATTTCATTATTGTTTTAATTTTTATTATTCTGATCACTAACAAATTTGATTATCTTCCATTGGCTTTTTAGTAGTCCTTCTTAAATTGCCTGTTGATATCCTGTACATATTTTTATTAGAATCTCTAATTTTGCTGATTTGCAGTAATTCCTAAATATTTATTCCTTCATTAATTCACTTAAATACTCACTGATTACTACTGTTGTGCCAGACACTGTTCTAGACTCCAGAGATATCGTAGTGACCAAAATCCCAATCAATAAAATCATATTCCCTTAAAAGTTTCCATCTTGATTAGAAAGATAACACACTTCTTCCTAATCTAATTTTGATTATCGGGAAGTTAGTAAAGAAGATACACAAGTAAAAAAAACCCATAATGTTGTAAAAAAGCATCATGTTGAAGAGTAATAAGTATTAAGAAGAAAAAAGAACAAAGGCAGAAGGGAAAGTTGAAATTTCACCAAGAGGGAGCAGTAGTGGCACTGAAATTTTACATAAAAGGGCCAGATACATAATTGCACTGAGGAAAAAAAAAATTTTAATGAAAACATGAAAAAAGTGTATTCTGATATGACTTGGTTTGAGGACTGCTAATATATTTTTCCAGTATGGTAGCCCATTGCATGGTACATGATATTTTGTGTTGCACAAAAATTCTTAATTTGGATGTTACACATTAATCAATTTTTTGGTTTTTGGTTTGTGGTGAGGGATTTGATTTAGAAAATGCCTCCCTAGTCCAAGTCACAGATGTTCTCCCTTTGTGTTGCTTACAAATGTAAAATGAATTCCAAATGGGCTTCCTGTCAAACTACCACTTCCTCTTCCTTGAATCACAACTTAAAAATATAATGAAACAAGAGGTTCTGACAACCTACAGCCTCTTTAGCTCCCATAACATTATACCACCTTTCAAAAAATGGGGTTGTAGAAAACCATTTTTCTTCCAATGCATTATGAATAGTAGAAATTCCTAAATGATTGCAATACATAGACATTTGGGTATTATTAGAAAATAATTAAGGGAGAGATAAATCAATTCATATATCCTAGACAACTTTATGTGCCAAATCAAGAGCCATGTGTTGCCTATCATTCTATTTAATTTAATCCTTCAAGCACCTCTTTGATACAGATATTGTTATTAAAATTTTGCAGTTGGTACTGACGGAAATTTTGAGGGGCTCAGTGCCAGATAATCACTTTTGATATAGATTGATTCAAACTCGACTTTCTGACTAAAGCTCACCTTCTTTCTATTTACTTAATCTTAAAGGTACACCTACTATTTGTTAAATGGTAAGTTCACTAAATATATGTGTATACTTTCTCTATTTAATCTTCAAATCAAAATATAGGATTGAAGAATTTACTGCACAAGGAAATTAAGATGCCAAAGTCAAATGCCCATATTTAGTTAAGGATTTCAAATTTAGGCAATCTCTTTCCAGGACTAATAGTCATAATCTTTATGATCTCTCTCTCATTCCCCCACCCTCTCTATTCTTTTTAAAATAAGTTTTCTTGTTTTATTTAGCAACTTCCTATACTATTTAAATTGTCCAAGATTGTATGTGTAAGAAGTTTATCAAAGATTCTCAGTTCATCCCATCTGGATATAAATAGGACACTATTTATTCCTTCAAATAACCAACCCAAATTCACTACAAACTCCCTTTTCCATTGGGTAGCCTTTCCAGAAATTATATCTTAAGTGACAAATTTCTGTTATTATATATATTTTTCCCCACAGTAACATTTTAGTGTTTAAGACTTGGTCCTTTGCTTTTAAATCTCAATATCTTGGTCAGGTGTAGACTCTTCCACGTGCACACCATTCCTGGAGCTCTGGCTCCCAGAGGTGAGAAGGCTATCTTGCTCTACCTTTCTAAGACTTACACTGTGTCTACTGGGAAAGTAAAGAACAAGAGGAGAACAGGACAGATATTTTCTAAACTAACTGGACATGATTAAATTTCTCTCCCTGGTTTGGTGTATATTATATTGTTCATTTGATATTCAATATCAACCATTCTCTGAGGTCAATTCTCAAGTGTCTGTCTCCTTTGTCCCTTAGGAAAAGGAGAATTGTGGAGGAAAGAGGGAAGGAATGTGTACCCTTCTCTCCCTTTGACTTTAAACTTGGCTGCCCCAGCTTAAAAAAAAAAAAGAAAAAAAATCCTCTTTTCCATTAATAAAAAAGTAACTGTAATCTAAACAAATGTCCAAAAAGGCTAATTGTTGCTTTCTGTAAGCTTTCCTTTACTTCAAGAAAGGAAAGCATGTTTCCTGGTAACCCTAAAATTGGTCCCACTTTTTAAGCACTTCAGTTCCCAAAAGCTGACTTACATTTATTTTCCTAATCTTATATTTCTCAGATGATAAAAATATTGAAGATGGCAAACAGATTCACCTCTAACATGTGAAAGACTAGGGCAAGAGGACAAATGGCGGCCAGCTTACTATAGATCTACATATATAAAATTTATAAGCATGGAGCAGACAGGTAAACATCATTTCCTACCTTGCAAAATATTCATTCTTAATGACTTGAAAAGCCAGGTTTAATCATAGAGCTCTCAGTCTTTCTCAGTATTCCTCACTGGAACTTGGTTATCTGGAGAGCTGTCTCCATCCCTAGGCCTTGAACTCCAAAACTCATTCTCCCCACCCCTTGCCATCACATGTATTGAGTCCAGCCTGCATGTCTAGGCTTGGTTCATGCTCCTTCTCCTAGGCTATTCTCCAGGCATGCATGCCTGCTATGGAATTCAACCTAAGGAGATCAGACAGGAAAAGAGAAACATACATGACCGGGTAACAGGCTTAAGGCCACTTGGTCAAAGAATTCTAGAGTCCTGTGAAACAAGAGAATGGTCTATAAAGGAGGAGAATGTTGGCTTAAATCTGAACTGAGCATGTTTCCAATGCTCTTTGTTCCACTGGGAAGTAGGGGAAAGGGCCGGTTCGGGCTCCTCACAAATGTAGGTTAATGGGCTAGCAGGGCTACTTCTTTAATTGGCACTAATAATCCTTTTCTTTTTTCAAAAGGAGGGGAGCAGGAGATAGTTGGCCTCAATTGTGTCCACTTCTCAAAACTTACAATGTGTGACACTTGGCCTCCTTTGTTCTCAGTTATAAGCTTAAATTGTATTTTCAGGAAAGCCAAGGCAGTCTTAAATGAAATCTCGAATTACATTTTTTTTTCTTTTTTAAAATGAACTTGTGGGACTTCATCAAGATAAAAAGCTTCTGCACAGCCAAGGAAACGGTCAAAACAACTAAGAGGCAGCCCACGGAATGGAAGAATATATTTGCAAATGATGCTACAGATAAAAGACTGGTATCCAAGATCTACAAAGAACTTCTCAAACTCAATATGCGAGAAACAAATAAACAAATCATAAAGTGGGCAGAAGATATGAACAGACACTTTTCCAATGATAACATACAAATGGCTAACAGACACATGAAAAAGTGTTCAAAATCATTAGCCATCCGGGAAATTCAAATCAAAACCACACTGAGATACCACCTTACGCCAGTTAGAATGGCAAAAATTGACAAGGCAAGAAACAACAATTGTTGGAGAGGATGTGGAGAAAGGGGATCCCTCCTACATTGTTGGTGGGAATGCAAGTTGGTACAGCCACTCTGGAAAACAGTGTGGAGGTCCCTTAAAAAGTTAACAACTGAGGTACCCTATGATTCAGCAATTGCACTACTGGATATTTACCTCAAAGATACAAACATAGTGAAGAGAAGGGCCATATGCACCCCAATGTTCATAGCAGCAATGTCCACAATAGCTAAATCGTGGAAGGAACCGAGATGCCCTTAATCCAGATGACTGGATTAAGAAGATGCGGTCCATATATACAATGGAATATTACTCAGCTATCAAAAAGAACAATCTCTCAACATTTGCTGCAACATGGACAGCACTGGAGGAAATAATGCTAAGTGAAATAAGTCAAGCAGAGAAAGACAATTATCATATGATTTCTCTCATCTATGGAACATAAGAACTAGGAAGATCGGTAGGAGAAGAAAGGGATAAGGAAGGGGGGGGGTAACCAGAAGGGGAATGAAGCATAAGAGACTATGGACTCTGAGAAACAAACTGAGGGCTTCAGAGGGGAGGGAGGTAGGGGAATAGGATAGGCTGGTGATGGGTGGTGGGGAGGACACGTATTGCATGGTGCACTGGGTGTTATATGCAACTAATGAATCATCGAACTTTACATCAAAAACCAGGGATGTACTGTATGGTGACTAACATAATAAAAAAATATTTAAAAAAATTTAATTGAATTTTGCACATGAGAAAACCACATCTCTGCCAAAGCATATTGTTATTTTTACAAAAGCGCTGGCATAAGTTTTTGTCTCCTATATTTTGCTTGCTACTAGTAAATTAGGTGGTTATTTTATTCTGCATTTCTGACTTCACCATGGCAGCTAGTACATAATTTATTCTATGATTCTTTTTGTGGGCTGGTCTGTCTTGTCTGAATTGCAATTCACATACTACCATCAGAAGAAAAGAAAAATCTGAAAACCTTGTGTTCCTAGATCTGAAAAATACTGAATTTGTGATCTGGCAGTTTCCGTAAAGAGGTAATGGAATTTCAAGGTTTGCATTTCTCTTCTGCCTCATTCATTAGCTTTTTGTACACAACCAGCTAAAAGTTCTCATGCTGAGAAATGGAAAGCTGAGGAAGATTGATTCTTAGTTTGGTCTTTCACATAAAAACAACTTTGATTCACTGAACTTTGGAAAAAGAAAACTGACATATTTGAGACAGAAAATTTTCTTCATTAAAGTGGCACTTTAATTCTTAACCAGATGTAACAAACAACAAGAAAAGGTAAATGTATTGCTGAAGGAATAATGTGTCATCTTTTAGAATGGTAAGAGTGTGAAGTGTTTTCCCTGTAAAGTACTTCTATTGATTTATCAAATACACAGAAGGATCTTAAATCCATTAAAAAGAACTGAGATGTCAGTGCTAAGTAATAGTAAGGAAAGTATGAATAATAAAAATAAATGCTATTTCAAGAATGATGCTCTTGTGGTTTGGTTGTCAGTAATACGCCTAAGTGACACTGTGGCCATTTTGCAATGCAGATATGTAAATAGGAAAAGAAAAGCTTCATAAGCTGATATATTTTTCCTTATCTACCTCACCATCCCAATGGGCTCATTTTAATACCAGCAAGTCTGAAAACAATATTCCCTTTGATTCCTGGCATAACTGGCTTTTTAAAGAAGGCAACTAAAATGAGGTCATCCTTGAGGCAAGCAAATCTTGTTTATTGCTGTTATCTGGTATCCACATATTTAATATTATTTCATAAATATAATTAACCAAATATCAACTATCATCATAATAGAAAAGAGGAAGTGACAAGCCCATTCCAAATGATTATACCACTTAGCTTATAGACTTCCTCATTAATGACGAACATTTGTTAGAACAGGTGATATCCTTTCTGTAGTGATTTCAGAGTTGGTTCATGAAAATGTTATTTGAGACATTAGCTGAAACAGGACTTTGTATTTAAAATATAAAATACATTTTATATTCATTTGTTCATTGTTAATTATTATTTTAATAAAAATAAAATAGTCTATTAAATATTTATGTTTCTAGATGAAATATGACTCATGACTAAAGATGCAAGATGCTTTGCAGGATTGGTTTATGAAACGTTCATTGGTTATTTATCTGTGCATTATCTTTTCCAACCTTCATCTGATAATACCCTGATTTTCCTCCCTCACTCTCAGACTATGCTGATTTTGCCCCTGGATCATGGATGGCCATGTGACCCAGACTTGTCCAATCAGTGCTTCACTTGCTGGAAACCACGTGATTGGTAGAAGAAAGATATCATGATCCAATCTGAGTTTATTCCAATACTTGTCTTAAAATATACAGATGAGAGCATAAGTTGGGAGTTTCAGTAGGGCCACCATGAAGGGAAAGCCTTCCTGGAAGTGAAACAAGCAGAGATGAAAGTAGAACTGAATGATCAAGAAGGGGTAATTTGATTCTGACGTTGTTTGAGTTTCTGGATCCAGCCATGCCTGAAATTAATGACACCCTCTGGACTTTTCAGTCACTTAAGCCAATATATTCTCTCTTTTTTAAAACCTTTTTTCTATAGTTTGTGACAAAAAGAATTATAACTAATACCATTTAGTCACATAATAGCCATGGATAAATTTGAGAAATCTAATTCATTAACCTCTAAGTGATTTTCCCCGTTGGAAACATTTGCTAATGTTGGGCAACCAGATTACTACAGAGATCATTGCTTTCATGGAGTTTGAGTGCATTAGGAACAAAAACAAAAACAAAACACAAATAGTTAAAGCACCATATAAGGTTAAATGTATCTGTAATTTTTTGCATCAACATAGAGCTATGTGATCTTGATATCTGAATATTGGCCATGATTAGAACATTAGTTTACCTCTGAGAAGTTCAATTTTCTTTTACATTTGACACAAACTATATTGGCCATTGAAAATGATAGGAATGATTGCATTTAGAAAACAATTGAAGGTCATTTTCTTGTATTTTATATGCCAACGTTCAGTGCAAATTGATATCCCCTAAGGAAATGGCAACCTATGTAAGACTGTATAGTGTGAGTCTCCCTTGATGTTTCTTTAATTGTACTTTGTGGAATTCGACTGTGTTTTCTTCCATTCCATGGAAACTCTTCCCCAATTATACTTAATCCAAGAAGATGAATTTCAACATCCTAGTTAGGTTTTTTAAATGGAAACCATACAATTTCTTGTTTGAAAGTCTAACCAAATATATCCCTTGGCTATTTAAATGGAGCTGACTGGTCCAAGCAACAAAGGCCCGGTAATGGGAAATAGCTGTCTAGTGTTTACCCTGACACAAAACCTGATTGTTCATTGCAATCTGCAATTTTGTCTTTTTTTGTCTTTTTTTTTTTGTTTTTCTTTCTTCTCTTCTCTTTTCTTCTCTTCCTTTCTTTTCTTGACTATCATTCCTTCCTGATCTCTAACTCTCCAACACTGAGGTTTTTGATATGTGCTCAGAAGGAATTTTTCTTGATAATCAAAGGAACAAGCCCATGAGTTAGTACCCAACTCTATACATTTGTTATTGTTTCTATATAGTCTTCTGGGAACTTTGCAGTGATACTCTTTGTTTGAGCTCTGGTCTCAGGGGACCCACACAGTTTGGACCAATAATACACTGTTGGTTCCTATTATGGAATTAGACATCCTGATTCCCTTTCTCAATAATTATAGTTAAAGGTGGGATTATATAGGGAAAATGATTCCATTACTATCATTTGTGTCCAAGCAGACTCTAAATTGTTTCAAGGTAAGGGAAAGTAAAAAGTGTCCTCTTGTCCTAAAGATATATGTACTTGGCTGGCCATCAGAATGAGGCTTTTTTTCACATTTTTTTTCTTCTTTTGCTGAGAGCTGAGTTTAAACTATTACACAGCTGCCAAGGAATGAGTGTTTACTAGATTTCTACATGTGAATGTGAAAAGAAAAGCCTATCATTTAAGGAACATGTGTGTGAGGACATTGCAAGATGTTAAGAAGTATAGGACTAAAGAATATTGTTTATTCTTAACTTGGAAAAGTATTTCACTCTAGACATTAGTGCACAAACAGTAAATAAAACTCATATTTTTCTTCTCAAAACTGTGCCCTAAGGCTCAATACACTGTCTTCACCATGACAGTCTTTAAACATTATATGAAGACAAATTCTACTTATTTCTTATTTAGCTATATTCTAGCATTCTTAGAATCTGAGCTTCAAATAAAATATTTCATTTCTACTAGAGTTTCTACAAAAATAGTCTTCTTAAAAATAATTATTTATACACATACACATTTTGATTTACATTTTAACCTTCCTTTGGGTGCCCAGTAGCTGAATGATTTATTGATTAATAGTTGAAATCTCTCTATACTAAGTGGATAATTTCCCCATAAATATCCACTTGCTCAAATAACCCTGTTTCCTGTCAAAGTGTTTCTGATATTTTACAGAAGCACAGGATTCCTTTTTCTCCCATTTTCTATTTGCATTAATTTAAAATGCAATATTTATTGAAAAATTGGCCCATGCAAACTTACATGATCAAATTGATCAGGTCAGATACAAATGAAAAATATACTTACCTGAGTCTTTCATCATTAAGATTCATATATTATCTTCACAAACATTTGCAAAGAACTGCTCATATGCAATAATTCATATTCACTTTGGACTAGACCTCCAGACTATAGTACATTTATTATCTGATATTTATGTTTGGGGCCAGTTATTTTCATGCAGTATCTCTGCTCTCAGTTCAGTAAGGCTTTGCTTCTCCCAATTTAAAGTACAAACAGCAGTGTAGCTAGAGATTTATAATCCCAAGTAATTTTTTAAAACATTTTAACAGGTTAGGGAGGTATATAAAACTAATGATGTGAATACTGAAATTTTGAAGTTATTAAGTTTTGAATATTTTTTCAATTTCCCTTATGCCCAAGTATTTGGGAGACCTTAATATAATTTTAATATCAAGGTCATAAAAAAATACTTGCCAATGAAATTATTCAATTCAATCTGCCTGCCTTTGAATTTTGGCTCCCTTACTTCTTCCTTGCATGATCTTGAGCTGTTTATGAGTTCTGTTGCAGTAGTAATTGAATCAAGGATAAAATGTGGGAAGTTATTCCCATATCATAAGTTTTGTTTTTATATAAAAACGATAGAGTAAAAAAGTGTTTAGAATATTATTAAGCATGTTATAAGTATTTAATAAACTTTGACTAACAGTTTCAGTAAGTGTTGTTGTACATGCTCTCCAAGTGCTGTGTCAGCACAGAGGACAAATTTGATGGCACATAAGTTGACTAGAGGCACAGAAAAGTTTCTTATATGACATGATGCTTAACTGAGCTCTGAAGGGCTGGAGCTTCTTACAGAAAAACAAATTGAGATTTTAAAATATTTCCTTAGAGCACATTTGTAAAATTGTGGATTCAAAAGCTATATAGTAAATTAGAAAAACTAAGTTTTTTTTAATGGTTAAAGGATTATTATCATATATTGGTAGAAATGGAATTATTATAATTTGGGAGAAATTATTCATACAATATGCATCAAAATCCTTAAATATTTTTCTACTTTTATATTTGGGTTATTCTGCTTGTGGGACTTTGTCCTAAAATCAGAAAAAATCAAAGTACAATAAATGCAGGACAAAGCTTCTTAAAAAAGAACAGATAGCATCCAAACGAATGGTGGGGATGCCTTAAGATAGGAACAAAGATACTTTTTCCATTATATTGTGAAGTAAAGCAGAATATCTAGGTAAAGATGTAGATAGGATGGTTGCTTTGGTGATAGGAATTTCTCTTTAGACTTAACCTAATTTTAACATACAGACTTGAGGAGAGATTATCAGGAGAGACTAGGGATATGGTCTTCAGAAGAGAAGAGAATTGTGCAGTGTTTAATGTATTAGACATGTGTAAAAGGGTATTTTGACAGTGTGTAGTCCCTAGTTAAGATCTGTGGCCACATGTTTAGTGGACATCAATTAATCTACCTGTGCCACTTTCTTTAGCAAAGCTGAGCTGAGTGCACGAATAGAATGGGTGAATATTCAGGTTTACTGGAATTGCAGTTTTGCCTAGCCAAATACAGTGAGAGAAATTGAAACAAGAGGGTCTAGGAAGGTTGAAACACAATAATTATAATATAGGAATGTTCGTGCAAGCTCAATAAGGGGAAATGTAAGGACATGAGGGCAGTGACAGAGAGGGAAAGGGAAGTAGTACCACTGGATGGGAAGTTACTGTGCTGAACGGCAAAACAACATGGGAATCAAAGAGCTGGAAAAACAGGAAGTAGTAGTAGGAGAGGCTCATCATAGAGATCAAGATTTCTGAATGTTTGCCATTATTAGTGAGAGTGAGGTGTGTAGACTACTTATTTTCTGTTATTTGGCATGTACTATTCTAGTCACTAGATACATCAGTAAACAAAAGAGCTTACACCATAGAGAAGGGAAATGTAGTTACCATAATAAATCCAGTATTAATATAAATTAGTAGTTTTTATGTTATGTTAGAAGGCTATACACTCTCTGACAGAAATAATCAGAGAGACTTCTACTTATAACCAAGATGGTGTAACGGGGACCAAATTTATCCTCCAAACTTAAACAGCCAACATAAACAGATGGAATAAAAGAAAACAATAGTTTGCAGGATACTGTGCCTCAAAGAAAAAGAAATCCCCAAGATAGGAGAGATAAAAAGGTGAATTCTTTGCCCCAGCTGACTATCTTGAGAGAATTTCCAGGTCACAGTGCAAGGAGGAACGTGAGGATTCCAGCAGCCTCCCTGAGTTGAGGATGCAGAGATGAGAGTTTGGGGAGAACAAAGAAAGCTAGAATGTCCAGAACAGATTTTTAGAAGAAAAAGCTGCATAGACAGAGCTCCCAAGATCTGCAAAGGATACCCTTAAGTTTTCAGCTGAGCAATGATCAGCACAGGTATATCAGGAAACAAGAGAATGAAGAAAGTCCAAAAAGATTAGAGTTAGCAATGTCTGGTGTTTTCGGAGGGCTGGGAATAGTGCTTACTCCCAGAAGACAGATTGCAAAACCTTAACTTCAGGGAGCATCGGGTAGAATATACAGAAAGGTTTGTCTCAGCAGTGGAGAATAATTAACTACAGACTGAATACTGCTAAATTCCTACCTAACAAATTTTGCAAGTGATACCCCAAAGGATAAAACATTTTCCAAATAACTTAACTGTGACTCAGAAAACAATAATAATAACAACAACAAATCAAGAATACTTATAAAAATACAAAAATATTTAGTATATAGATTCCTTAGGATTTTCTAAGTATACAATTATTAATTTACAATTCTTTCTTCCTGTCGTATCTTTAGTCTTCCTGTCATATCTTATTTTACTATATTCAGCTGTCCCTTTAGATTAGGGGCACAAACTATGACCTACAGGTCAAACGTGGCCCACCATCTGTTTTTGTAACCAAAGTTTTACTACAATATAGAAAAGCCTATACATTTATGTGTTGTTTCTGTTTTGTACTATAAAGGCTAAATTGAGTAGCTGTGAGAAAGACCTTAGAATCCACGAAGACTAAATATTTACTATCTGATCTTTAACAGAAAAAAATTACTAACCTCTGTCTTCAGTAGAATATAGTTTGTATCACTGGGAAACTATATCTAGATATTAGAGGTAAAGCTTTTTAAAAAGTGTCTTTCTATATGACTTTCCCTCAGTTTTCTGTACATACACTGACTCTTTAGACATACCCCTCTATCTCTTGTTTCCTAGGAGACAATATCAAAGAATGTGTGTTGAATTTATTTCAACTGCACTTTAAGGATCTGTTGAGAATATCATACAATATTTCCCCTTGTGTTTGTTAATGTAACGTCACAGGATAGATCCCATAGGATACATATTTTGAGATAAAAATTTGCATGCAGAGTATTTGCAAGGAAATATTCTTAGAATCCAAATCTGTAGAGAAATAAAAAAGCAGGGACTGGACAGTGGGAGAAATTGAGCTGCAATACAGTGAAAACAAAGGTTTTAGACATTTTGTGGGAAATTATGGAGCTCTAATGGTCTTACAGAGTTTTCCTGAATTTAAGTAAAAGTGGTATAGGATTCAGGATGCTTCCAAAAAGGATATGGATAAGATGGCTTTCTTCAGCCAAATGCAATTTCCATCAAGGAAGACAGCTAAGATCTGTCAGCCACCAACACTTGCAGCAGCTGGCTAACTAAATGCTTCAGTTTAGGGGATGAATGTATTCAGGTGACTCACCACAGTACACATGCCATTAAAATAAATCATTATACTGATTGGTTTACAGATATCTAACCAATCTTGCATAATGATATTACAACCCCAAATGATCTTAATGCATTATACTTTATACACATTGCTGGAATTAATTTTCTAATATTTTGGGTAAGATCATTGCCTGTATATTTATGAAAGTAATTAGTGTGTGGTTCTCCTCTTTTGTTGTTCAAGTTTTTGTATTAAACATATATTCTCTCATAAAGAGGTTGAAAAACGTTCTCTCTATTTTTGTTCTCTGAAAGGCTTTATATAGGATTAGTTTATTTCTTTCCTTAAAAGTTGAGAGGAATATACCCGGGAAGCTATCTGGGTCTGAAGAATATTTTTTAGTTAAATAAAAATAAACTAGTTTAAGTTAAAATAAAAAATTTAATTAATTTACAATATGGGTGAGTATAGGCACACTAATTCCTGGAGCCTCAAAACATCATTGAATCAAATGTCAATCAATTGATTAAAGAGTTTAGCTCAGGTCAGTCTCACGTTGGGCCCAGCTGGTTCCCAAACTCATTCTGTTGTTTCCCCAGTTACAGAACGCATATTATTGGAATAGTCATATAAGCACCGAGCAGAATCTTCACACTGTTCCCATGACCTGTGGTTTAAAGATTTACTGTGGTAGGAAAGGCCAGTTGAAAATTAATACATCTTCCTTTACCCACACACACACAAAAAATTGTAAATCAAAGGCAGTGGCACTGAAGATATCAGTACCACCATCAAGCATATAGGATATAGGGGTGATGATTTTCAGCATATTCACATTTAACTCATCCAGCTGGCCTATGCGAGAAACAGATAGCATGACAGTGGATTACTGTAAATTTAGTCAGGCAGTGTCTTGTCTTGCAGCTGCTGTTCTGGGTGTGGTTTTGTTGTCTCAGCAAATTAACACATCCTCTGGTACCTGGCATGCAGCAATAGATTAAGCAAATTCTTTTTTTTTTTCCTCTCTCTCTCTCTAGACCACCAAAAAGCAATTTGTTTTCAGCTAGCAAGGCCAGTGATATACTTTCATCAACCTAACTTAGGGGAATATCAGCTCTTCAGCTCTTTGTCATAATTTAGTCTACAGGAACCCTGATGGATTTTCTCATCCATAAGATGCAATGGTGGTCTAGTATATTGATGATATCTTTTTTATTGAACCTAGTCAGCAAGAAGTAGCAACTACTGTAGAGATACCAGAAATGGGAAATAAAACCTAGAAATTCAGAGACCCTCCACATCAGTGAAATTTCTAGGGAATGGGTGGTGTGGGACATGTTGAAATATACCTTCTAAGGTGATGATACTTTATTTCATCTGCCCTCTCCTACCACCAAAAAAGAGGCACAGCACTTTTGGATTTGACGGCAACATATTCCTCATTTTGGTGTGTTACTTGGGTCCTTTTACTCAGTGATCCCAAAAGCTAATAACTCTGAATTAATAACAAAAGAAGAGTCTGCAACAGATCAAGTTTGATGAGCAAGATCCTCTGTCACACAAGTTATAGGATCCAGCAGATCCAAAGGTGCTTGAAGAGTCAACTGTAGATGCACTACTTGCATCCTTTGCAGGCCCCTACAGATGAATTACAGTGCAGATCCTTAAGGCTTTGAAGCAAAGCTCAGCCTTTCTCTGTGGATAACTACTCTCCTTTTGATAAACAGTCTGTGATCTGCTACTATCATTTAGTTGACTGGCCTAAAAAAGCAGAGCTGAGACTTTCCTGAAGAAGAAGAAAGTCTATTTGTGGACAGCAGCTTGAGCCATTCCAAACTACCCTTCCTGTCGTTGGACTTGCCTAGCCAGCTTCCACCATCAGGCAAGCAAATTTCTTGCTATGAATTTCTTAATAGGTGTCTCCTGCTGGTTCTTCTTCTCTGGTTGAACTTAGATTGATGCAGTATGTTATCCTGTAAATTCAATGAGACATGTTTTTTCTAGGAAGGTGAGAATTATGCATTGAGTATCCAATTTTGTTCAAGTGACCTTGAAAAATAAAATCTTGAGGAATTTTAGAAATAATACTCAAATATACTGAATAGCTTTAAGGAAGAATAGAAAGAGAAAACTTGGATACCCATATATAAACAACTCTTTGAAAAGGAGTAAAAAGGTTGATAACCAGAATTGGAAGTCAGGTCAAAGGACAGCTTATGTTTTAAATGAAAATATCATATTTTTATGATAACGAATATTCACTTAGGAAAAATCATGTTGGGGCTTGGAATTCTCGGGTTATGATTCTGAAAGTGTGAATATAATGGCATTTGTTGCACAAATTGTTATATCGACTTTAGATGCAAGGGCAGCTCATCTATATTTATCAGACTAAATGAATAGTGTATGAATCCAAAGATGATTGGTGGGTAGATATGGTGATGGGGATTTGCAGTTCCCTTCCTCTGAATTCTCTGGATTCTCTAATCTTCTCAGTGTATAAGATATAAATTCATTCACTAAGAGTGAGGATGAGGGAGAATGTGTGGAAAGTTAGATGAGAGAAGAGTATGAAATAGTAAGCTAGGAAAGTAGATTATATATAATGGATAAATATTATGACACTGTCATATTATTAATTATGGCATAATAGAGTGTAATTATACTAATTGCTCACATGAGGTCTGTTGCCATTCATTTAAACGTAGAATAATTGGCACGGTTGTGGCATTTTTTTTCACAATACAGTGATGTAGGCACTTTGTAGTCAAGAAGTAATAATTAACCAAGGCATGTTTTTTTTGGTATATAAGATGAAAAGAGAGGGAGAGATATTAATAAAGAAAGAGAGACAGACACACAAAGAGAGAGAGATGGAGAGAGAGAGAGAAGAAATGAATATGAGAAGCAAAGTTATGATGAATATAGTAGACACAAATGTGGTTGAGAAATGCATTTCTGTTAGGAATAAAAATCTCAGTGAAGGGAGAGTCTGGATATATTGCATTCATTAATGATTATAAAAATAGCAGTGGTGGAGAGAGTGTCACTTTTCAAGCCAGGACATTGGTTGATAACCAAAAGAATAAATTGTCATTGGTAAAGTCTGATGGTCCATGTTTTAATGTAGTTGGGATTTTGAAGGAGGACAATAAAGACAAGTTTTTAATCTTTAAAGATCAAAACCTAGGAAGATATCAACATCACTCAGGCCTTTGAGAGAATTACAGCATCATGAGAAAGCTTTAAATAATTACATGGTGATTTAGAAGCTTTAGGTAGACATTTTCTGATGTTAGAAGTGTACTGTGAATGAACTATTTGCATTTCTCCAATTTTAGTTGTCTCTATGTGAACTTATATTAGATATCAAGGATATCCATTTGATTTTTCAGTTTCTGTTCTTGTGTGCAGTCCAAATACTTTACCTTTCTCTGTATTTCTTAGTATATCCTCAAGTTCTTTATTTTCTTGTGACATAGTACCCTGCAAATCTCATTGCATGATAAAATGAATCTCTTTCTTCAGTGAAAAATGGGAAAGGTATTTAGATTCCTAGTGCCTCTAGTTTAAGTATTGTTTTTACTAAACTGTAGTTTTCATATTAAAGTATAGTTTTGTTTTCTGATTTTATAACTGTCTCTTTATTTATCCCAAATTATTGTGTAAGGTTTTAAATTGCCATTAAAATTTCCATCATATTTATGTTTTAAGTAGCTGAAATTCATGTCAAAATTATATTGTCAATCATTATTACCACTGAAGGTTTTTGAAGCAGATCCTGTTACTAGTGCTGTAAAAAAGTTAATTTTTCTGCACCTAAGGTAAAGAAAATGGAGACAATGAAATAGGGAACAAAAAGAACCACATGGGGATATTTTCTCTAGTTTGGAAGATAGGAAAGCCATATTATTTATTTTTTGTATCTATTCATTTAATATTAATGAATACTTGCTCTATCTCAGGCCTGAAGTAGGCAGTGGGGTAATACATGTTTACCACTTCTCATTGCATATGTTGGTGGTAGCCCAAGTTTTTGGTTGCAAGCAACAGAAATGACTGTGTTTTGTTTAAACAGAAAGGCATTTATTAAAATTATATTGGGGGGCACCTCGGTGGCTCAGTAGGTTGAGCATCCGACTCTTGGTTTTAGCTCAGGTCATAATCTCAGGGTTGTGGGATGGAGCCCCACATGGGACTTCATGCTGAGTGGGGAGTCTGCTTAGGATTCTCTCTCTCCCTCTGCCTCAGGTTCCCCCACCCCAACATGCTCTCTCTCTCTCTCTGTCAAATAAATAAATCTTTAAAAATATAAACAAAAATAAAATTATATTGAATAACTGATTTTATTGAGACTTGGGTGCTATAGAACTAGAAACAACACCCAAACCATGCCAAAGATCTGTAACTATGATACCATCAGAGAAACTGCAGTTTGATCACCCACAGCTCTGAACCTGTAGACTGGATCCCAATGGCCACTGTAACAATCCTCACTCCTGCCAGAAATGACTCTCTGCTGCCCTTCTATTATTTGTGTCTGGCTTCCTGTTTTGCACATGATAAGTGTATATGATTGGCAAAGCCTGAATCCTACCTGTAAGGGAGTCTGAAACTGTGAGCATAGAAAATTATTAGCTTGTTTAGTGGGAGAGGTCTTTTTCTCCAGATAAACTCATACACTTAGGGGTGCCTGGTTGGCTCAGTCAGTTAATCGTGTGCCTTTGGTCATGATCCCAGGGTCCTGGGATCAAGTACATTGTCAGACTCCTTGCTCAGCAGAGAGCCTGCTTCTCCCTCTCAATCTGCCTGCCATTCCCCCAGCTTGTGCTCGCTTGTGCTCTCTCTCTCTGTCAATATAAATAAATAAAATCTTTAAAAAAAAACTCATACATTTAATAAGAAAGCTATTCAAACATCCATGGGCTAAAACAAATGACAGCTATATGTTACAGAGTTTATTTTTCTTTTGATTATTTTTTCTCCCCTTTATGTTTGATGACCTTAGCTTATTTTTTCCAACATTATCTCTTTTCCAAAATAAATTATATTAATGGAGGATTTTAATTTGTGATTTTTTTAACAGCAGAGACCGTGCCATTGATCATTTTTGCTACATCCACTCACCACATACATGTTGTTTAGTTAATATTATATTTTAAAGTAATATGCATTTTAATACCAAATTAAAATAGTTAAAAACTATGAACTGTTACCATAAAGAGAAAAATAATATATCATTCTATAAATTAAAGTATTTCTAAACACAAAACATCTTCATATTTATTTCAATTACCATTGCTCATGGAACACTTTCAGCCTGTGACTACCTCTCTCTTTTCTCATATTCCATAATAGAGTAGTTATTATTGTTTCCCTTGTTCATTTCGGCCCCCTCCCAAAATATTGCAGCAGGCTTTGTTTTTCTTCAAGGTATATCTTCAGCACCTCAATTAATGCCCAGCAATTAGCAGGTCCTCTATAAATATTTGTTGATTAAGGTAATTCGTAAAGCAGAAGATAATGTTAAAGGGTAGAATTTTCTCATTCTGTAACAGTTCTTTAGTGCTGAGGTTTTGGTGCTAGAGACTATTATATTTTACACATATTTTGAGAAGACCCTATCCAAAGATAAGCCAAAGTATTTGACACAGTATGTACTTAGCTCCTTATGCTAAGTAAAATAAGAATTTCCAGGGAAATCTTGATATTTTGGTTAAGTTTACTTTTCTTGGATATTATAAAAATATAAAATCTTTTCATCTGTTCCTTAATTGCATAAATAATTATAAAATACCTGGTTAATTCTGGATTATATATGCATGACAATATTCTGCATCCATATGAATACTTTAAAGTTTGACTTCTCCATTATTTCTTTCTCTTAATAACAGTACAAATCAGTGGGGGTTTAAACCATAAGCCAGATAAATACAAATGCAAAGTAATATTTGGACAAGTGCTAAAATATGTAGTCTTGCCTATAGAAATCACTTAGTAAATACCTGCTAAATAAAAAATATATATATAATTTCTAAATGTAACTACTTCGAAAGGCATTGCTCATTGAGTGTTTACCGTGATATGTTATTAAGTTGCTATTCTTGGCATCTTAAGGCATCATTTAATTTTTTAAAAAATGTATTACGCCAGGTTTAATACTTTGCCTCTAAATACTACTTATACTTAGGAGGCTAAAACAAGTTAAAACTAAGTTTGTCAGGATACCAGGAATGATTACAACACTGAGTGTAAACTGTGTCAATAAAAGTCACTATATTTATTTAGATTTAGAATATGTCTGAGGAGGTTTAACTGAGCTGAAACATTAAAATTTAGGGAACACTGAGGGCAACACTTGCTTTAGGAGTTTAGAGCAAGTAGCTATGTGTTTAGAATTTCATGATTTTTTTTTTTCAGGTTATTTTAAGAAGAAAAAAAAAGAAAAGAAAAAACAACATTCTGTGATTTTTTTTCTCTCTGGATTGTTCTGCCAATCTCTTTAAATCCTAGTGTATCTGAGACAATACAAATAACTCCCACACAAAGAGTTGTTTGGATAAGTTGCTTGTGATGTGACAGGTCCAAATTATATAACAGAAGGAAACCCTTGACAGCAGATGTCAAGAAAGCCATTGTTTCTCCATAATAAATGTCATAATTTCATAGAAGACATCTAATGGAGGCAAAGCATCTTTACATATTAGTGTGTACAGTCCTTTAACAAGATTGGCACCTGATTAAGTGACCTTTAGCAAATCTTTCAAGTGAATTGCCTTTTCATCGTCACATGTATTTTCCTATTACCTTGTTATCTATTCAAATGAAACTGAGAATTGTTAAAGGAGACAGAATGTTGCAGTGAAAGTAGTAGTGACTTGAAACTTGAGCTTCGCCACTTGCTTATGAAACTCTTCAGCCTTTCTCGGATAGGTATCTTAATCTAACTCTCGCAGGTAAAATCTGAACTTGTGAAATGGTTTTATTTACCGTAGCTTCCATTTCCTCATGCATAAAATAGAGATAACAGAAATTAATGACAGGTATGTTCTGAGAATTAAATAAGATACAACTTAAAAAGCATCCAGTATTGCTTGGCACATTAAAATTGACAAATAAATACAGGCTACCTACTCTTTGCTTCTTAAGGAGTAAGACAAGATCGAAAACCAGTTCTTGACTAACCAGCCAGCCACATATCTGATCAGGATAACTATAACTGACATAGTTATTTATAATCCTTCATGTATATCAAAATTACTTAAAGAATTTTCAAAAAATTCAGATGTCTAGATGTTATCTCAAGTACTCAAAAAAGTTTCTTGAGAAAATAGTAGTGAACAAGCAAATGAAAACAAAAAACTAGCCTTTTGGCTTAATGCAGAGTGTACAATTATTTTTTAAAAATTATTTACTATATGCTAAGCACTTAATTTGAACTATTTCAATTTATTTCCTCCAAAACTTTAAGAGGAATGTATGGCAATCATCCCTGTTTTTCACATAAGGAAACAAGCATCTCCGAGAAGTTAAATATCCTCTCTCCATCCACACAGCTAATACATATTTGGAGCAAGTGACATTTCAGAGCCTGTAAGTGTGAGTATGCCGTCCTCTCAAATTACATAATCGACAGTAATATGAAGAATTTGTTTAGACTATATGCCTAAGGGAAACAAAATTGCCTAACTGGACATCAGGTTCCTGTTTTTCCTCAGTGGAAACTGTTAACTAGTACCACTGTTTTCACCTATTCACTCCCAAAATCCACACAAGCTATAAAAATCCCTGCAGGCTTGTTACATCAGAGCATGAAATGGTTTCTCCCCTTCCTTCCATCTTATTTTGAATCATTGTACTCATATTGTATTTCAGGCCTCTATCTTTTATTTGCCTATCTGAAGTTATTCCTCTTTGCTTCTCTTGACCCCTTCACACTGTCAATGACTTTGGACACCTCCACTGAATTAGGGATTCGTTGTAGCCTGTTTTCTGTCTTAAATACCCTCGTTGCCTCCATTCTTTGACTCAAAGATAATGCATCACTAATTCAGTAATGATTTACAGAAGTTACGATCTCAAATTTCTAAATCCAGTGGATTGTTTCAAGTCTCATTTTACCTGATTTTTATGGTTCTACTTAATCTCACTTTCTTCAAGCACTCTACCCTACACAGATTTCTTAATTACCCATCCCTGTCTCGTGAATCAGGATTTGTGATTTTCAGATATCTGCAACGTATTGCCTACAGAGCAACCCATACTAGATGGCCTCACAGGTTACTTTGTGTCTAGTTTCATTATCATTCATCTGTACTCTTCCTACTGTTCAACCACTGGCCACCCATGCAGATGCTTAATTTACAAGCCTCCAATTCCTACTTATCTCTCACATTCTAAAATGATTTTGTACCTAAAGTTCAGTTTATCACACTTTTAACACCACTGCTTTAGAGTCCCTACTTTTCAACTTCACTGATAGTGAATGGTTCTTGACACAAGATAGTTGCTTCGCACATACTTATTTGAAAAATAGATAAGTAAATGAATCATATATTATTGAGAGAAAACTATTGTTTTGAATTTGGAAAAAATAAAAGTGTCATTGTTGTGAAGGAAGAAAAGTCAAGTAAGGACACTAGAATTACTCGTTATACCCCCAATACTGGAAGTATAATATTTTGGAGCAGAAGGGTGGACAAAACCCATTATCTGTATTATTGCAGACAGACATAGTTTTGAGGGACATGATACCGAGTTTATTAGTAAATATACAGTTTCCAGGGCAGTTGGAAAGAAAGAAAACAAATTCCACATGTACTAGCAAAACAATTTATTGTTCTTGAAGTAATTGGGAGAAACTCCTGATCTGTACTACTTTAAGCTGAATATAGAAAATATAAATGTCTATTTACCCTGGTTATCATTTTTGCCCTCAATTAATAGAGGATGGCATGGAGATTGATTAAAATCAGTCAGTAGATATTCCTGCCAAAATATTTACTTTCTTTGCCTATTCTTCTGCTAAGCTCCTTGTGTGGCTGTAGAGTCCATTTATTAATGCTTACTGCCAGCTTTCCCTTAACATTTATTGGGTCAGATAGTTCTCAGTGCCTGTGTTCCCCCTGGTAATACAATTGGTCATTAAGGATAAATTTTTCCTTATTCGAAGTGTAATGTAGTTGAATTCTAAACAAATATAAACAAACAAGAAGCAGTAGTGACCTTTTCCTTTTCCTCTTCTTTTCTCCTAACAATACATAAATCATTTGAAAGAAGAGAGTTTATTAAAATACTTGATGCTTGCTTAGAAATCCCTATCACAAATCCATTAATATTTTATATTCATTCTTCTAACACATACTTTTGAATTCTTATTCATATAGAGAATTTTAGGAGTCTTTGAATAGTACCTTTCTTCTTTCATCAAATGATAAAAATCAGTATTTTAGTCTCTTTTAAGCCCTCAGGGCAATTTTTCATTTGAGAGACTTGAGATATAGATACCTCTGAACAACTGGGGTAAAAGGCGATCTGATATATTTCTTTACATTATTAGAAAACCTTGTAAAAATTTTCCAGTCTAACTTGAATTGATGGACTTCTTATCCGAATATAAGAAAATACGTAAATAATCTTAGAAGGCTATTTCACGCTTTTATTTTTAGGTGCTATTTATTCATTTAATCTTATTTGTAAAATATTTGCTCTGAAAAAGTCACTGTGTTTATTGCTGCCACACAATATGAACACTAAATGATGTAATTCCTTCCCACATGGAGCTAACTGTCTAATGGGGGAAAGACAGGCATTGGTTAAAGAATCATATAAATAACTATGAAATTAGAAGTAAGATAAATGCAATAAAGAAGGTGTATAGTTTCATTATTAATGAAAGAGCTTATTAATGCAGCATACACTTACTGTGTGTCTTCTGTGTGTTAGGCACGGGTATATCCCAGGGCTGCAGAACTGAATTCAAAATTACTCTCCCCTCCAGTGAAGACAATGGTCTAGTCATATCAGAAAAGACCTCTTTGGGAGGGGATAATTGAGCTAAGATCTGAAGGAAGTGTCAGATAAAACCAAATGAAAGGAGGGGGTTTAGGAGAAAGAGTGTTTCTACACCATGCGGTAGACAGAATTCAAAGATGGCCCCCCGAGATTCTGAATAATTGATATATAAGCTCCAGATGATGATATGAATGATAATAAAATTGAAATAAAATGTAAATATTTTGTAGCTTATAGTAATCCTTATCTGAGTGTGGATATAACACATATATATGATGTATCATCATTACCATGATTATGTTACATTATATAGCAAAGCTAAAATAATTTTAATGATATTATTAAAGACCCTAATCAGCTGAATTTAATTTAATCAAAAGGAAGATTTCCCTGAGTTGGTCTGCCCTAATTGGTTGACCCCTGTAAAAGAGTATCTAGAGGAAAGGAACAAGAAACAGCAAAGTTCTCCTCTTGGCCTTGAAGAAGGAAACCGCCATGCTGTGTAGAGGGCCACGTGGCAGACTGATGGGCAGACTCTAGGATCCCCTCAGTCCTACAATCATAAAGCAGTGATTTCTACCAACAACCAGTGAGCTTAGAAGGGCACCCAAGTCCCAGATGAGATTGCAGTCCTTTTTTTTTTTTTTTAAAGATTTTTATTTATTTTATTCAACAGAGATAGAGACAGCCAGCGAGAGAGGGAACACAAGCAGGGGGAGTGGGAGAGGAAGAAGCAGGCTCACAGCAGAGGAGCCTGATGTGGGGCTCGATCCCATAACGCCGGGATCACGCCCTGAGCCGAAGGCAGACGCTTAACCGCTGTGCCACCCAGGCGCCCCGAGATTGCAGTCCTAACCAACATCTTCATCTTCTCTGAAGTTTTATGGCCCTGACTCTCTCTCTCTCTCCCTCTCTCTCTCTCTCTCTCTCTATATATATATATATACACATATGTATATAAAAATTAATATAACATATTATATATACATATACGTGTGTATGTGTGTGTGTGTGTGTGTGTGTGTGTGTGTATTACCCAGTGTCCCAACCCACAGATACTGCAAGGTAGTAAATGTATATTGTTTTAGCCTTCTGAACTTGTGCCATTTTGTTACTCAGATTTTAATCACTGGAAGTGGAGGCCACTGTAATAAATATCTAAAATGTTGGAGTGGTTTGAAACTGGGAAGTGGGCTGAGATAGGAAGAATTTTGAGGATCATGATATAAAAAACCTAAATCACTTCAGATAAGGACTGTATCATCTACATCAGGCTACTAGTCATAATCTGGACTTTAAGAACACTGCCAATGCAGGCTCAGAAGGAGATGAGGAATATCTTCTGCTGTTGGGAACCAAGAAGGGGGATACTTGTTATGTAGTGCAGAAAACTTAAGGAAATTGTGTCTTGCAGATATATAGAAAGTAAAATTTTTAAGAGATAAAGTTGGATATAGAGCTAAAGAGATTATCAAGTAAAATGTTAAGGTGCTTATTGTATAATGTGAAAGGAAAGATAAATTGAAGGAAGAACTATTAAAAATAAAGGAACCAGACTGGATAATTTAAAAAAATTGCCTTCCTTCCCATATGACAAAGATGCTAAACATCAGAAATATCTGCAAAAAATTTGCAGTGTACAAAAAAACTCCACAAATAAAATATGTGAGTACAATATTTTGTTAACCCTCAGATGGAGTGAAAGATGAGAGTAGTCAGTCACAGAATGATTTTTTCAAGAGATTAAGGATGTGTTTCACATACCTTCTTCCCCAAACCAGAAGACCTCTAGAAACTTAAGGGCATTGTCCTACAGCCATTTGAGCAGAAGCCTAAGATAGAGACGGGATTATCTCAAAATGATCTGTGAATGTGGCTTTGGCAAACTCAGTGGAATTTACATAAGACCCACAAATATTTTGAGAAATTTATTTCAGCAGAAATACTGACAATGTAGACTAAAATAGAGAGAATACAAAAATGAAAGAATGGTTTTTGGATCCCTAAGAATTCTGTTGGTAGGAAGCAGTCTGTCAAAACTACTCACCTACAGGCATGTTCTACCTTTCATGAAAAAGTAAGGAAGACTCAGAGGTCAGAACCAAAAGCCCAGCCATGAGCCCAGACGATTACACCGAGGCACTGAAACCTAATCGAGGGAAATCCAACACTTGCCCATTGCCAATGGGTCCCATTGACTCTTTATTACTCTTTATTTACTCCCTGTTTGAAGTGGAATATCTACCACTGCTATTCTAGGCCTTTCTCCTCCTTGTTGTTGAGAGGGATGTGGAGGTAGAAATGGATTTTTCAGTTTCATAAGTCCACAGGTAGAGGGGAGTCTGGCCCTGGGATCTGTGTGTATAGATTACACCTGGGAGCCTCATCCACATCTCATTTAGAGGATACGATTTTGGACTTTGAGTTGATGAGATTTAGACAAGATTTTGGACATTAAGTTGATACTATAATGATATGCAAATTGGGGTCATCTTGGGAGGGGGTGAACATATTTTGCATGTGGGAAAGAGGTGAATTATTGACTGTTGAGGGGGACTGTAACAGGCAGAATTCTCAGATGGCCCCCAAGGCTTGAGCTCCCTGCCATACACCCCTTGTATGACGTCCTCCTCTTGGGTGTGGGTGGAACCTGGGACAATGATGAGAAATCATTCTCATGATTAGCTTATGTCAGGTGGAAAAGGTGAAGGGATTCTGCAGATGTAATAAAGGTCCCTGCCAGTTGAGCTTTAATTAACCAAAAGGTGATTATTTTGGGTAGTTTGGGCCAAATCATTTGGATCCTTAAAAGAGGGTCTAGAGCACAGAGATTCTCTGTCTTACTGTCTTTGAAAAATGAGACTGCTGTAACTTCTACAGCTTCAGGGAAATCAATTCTGCTAACAAACACGTGAAATTGGAAGATGAAATCTCAGCCCCAGCTGTCACCTTTATTTCTGCTTCATGAGATTCTATGCAAAGGATCTAGCTAAGGCATGCTAGGACTCCTGACTCATGGAAACTGAGAAATAATGGATAATCTTTTAAGTTGGTGGTAATTTGTTATATGGCAATAAATAATGAATAAATGGTAGATTACTATAATAACTTACATACTGGTTTCCCCATGGTTTTTGTTCAAACTATTCCTTAAAATGCAACATATTTATATTATTAAAATAAAATTAATATTATGGTATTTCTTGCTTAAAGATCCTCAATGGCTTTACAGTGAACTGCAAGAAAATCCTATCCGGGAGGAACGTCCCTCCCCCGCTAAAAAAACCTCACAAAACTACAAAGATAATTACATTTGAGATTCTGATGATTTACCCAAATTTAGATATAAGCAGTTTTTCTCTCTTCCTTCAGTGCTTCAAAAACAAGTTACTGCCATTCAATTATCTTGTGGCAATTAGCTCTTTTCCAGTAAAGGGCTTTCATTCAAGTTATTCCCTGTGTCAGGAATGTATTTCTTAATTCTTTAAGCTATTTTGTTAACCTTCTAATGCACTTTTCTTTGTTCATTGTTACCTTTTGCACAACCTTCTCTATCTCCCTGTGTAATTTGATATGCCGCAATAATAAAAATAAGAAACATCTCCTCTATCATTTTCCAGAACTTTGTAACACATATTAACACCTTGTTATCACTTGTTCCATTTATTTATTTATTATCTGTCTCTCCACTACATTGTAACCATTTATCCTGTCTTTCTTATTTACAACTATGTACTAAAAAATATACTTTAATTGAATGTAATCAAAATTTTAAAACAAACATCACTATTCCTAGAAATGAAACTGGAGAGAAATATTGCCTGTGGACCTTAATGGAGCATATTGCATTGCAGTGGAGATATCCTCAAAAATATACTTAGAGAAACTGTACAGTCAAATGTTTCTTCTAATGTCATTTAATAGGCTTATGGTATCATGGCAAACCTCAGTTCTATTAAAGTGACTTCACTCCCTGAGGTGAGAATTAATATGGTTCTATATAAGTGTCAAGCCTATTTATATAATCAGAGTAATTTCTAGTGAATCTCATTGAACTGACATAGTACATAGCCTTTATAAAATCTTTCATACTGTTTTCCTGTTTGATATTTTGGTAAGCATTGAGTGCCAGAGAAAAAAAATAAGCGTCTTTTAATAGTTAGTTAAAGTTAGAACACCTTGATTTGTAAATTAGTGTTATTGTTGACGTTTTTTAATTAAAATTCAAAAGAACCCCTGCTTGACTCAATCTTTATAAGAAAGTGGATCAAAGGTGTTTATAATCAAAGTCAAATTTGTTATCAAAAAGTTAAGGTTAGTTTAATCTAAGAAATCAAAGAGGGTTTCAATGTTACAATAATAAAGTAATGGTCTGCAAATATTTCTGAATAAGTACTAATTAGCAAAGAATTGACCACATATACCTAATATAGCTATATTATTTTTTATAAATTAATGTATCGATAGCTTTGTTAATATAAGTTGAAGATGATATTTCACAAATGATTAAAATCCTAAAATAATGAGATAAAGATAAAATTACACATATTTAAATGTTTAATTTAATTTAAGTACAAAACCCTTTCACTCTAAAATACTTTGTATTTGTGTTTCGGATACTCAGTTTTTAATGGACATGGTCATCAGGATGCCTTTTATATCTCAAAGAATGATAAGTGCCCTTGACCAGGGTACTCTTTAACAATAAAACATTTAAATCTACATTTCAAATAGACTTTAAAAAATGTTTAATATTTTGGCAGACTTCCTTTTAGATCTGATTATATTGTTGTTATTTTTATTTTAAAATATGGCAAAAAACTAATATAAGGAAGATAATTTTCATCTAATTGCTTTTGTATTAATATCTTTAATTTGTGTAAGTTATTAAATCATTTGACTACTTTGTATAATGAGTAGTTTAACTAAACTAGAAAATGCAATCTACCTATTCACTTAAACTTTGATACATTAAAATCTGAGAAAATCTACAGTGAGAGTGCCATTACCATTCATTGTCCATGATACATGATCATCTGGAATAGGCCAGTGATGGATCTATTTAACTACTGTATTAAATACCAAGAAATACTTCTATTGTCATTCCATTTTAGATAGGATATCAATATAAATTCGGTTTTCTACAGGTCAATGAAATAGTGTGGAGAAGATGCAGGGATATGTCAATCTGGGACTATCACCTTTAAGTGGGGGTGGCAATAATATTATCTAGACATCAATTTTTGTGTGTGAATTTTAAAATCCAAATTCCTGGGATCTCTTCTCAGAGATTCTTAATTGGTCCTTACTATCTACATTATTAGCATACACTATGGGTGACTCTGATGCAGTATCTCTTTCAATCACAATTTAGGAAGTATTGCTATAGTACTGTTGAGATAAGAAAAAAAATTAAGAAGAATATTATTAGTTTTATGCAGAGAATGGTTTGAAGGGAACACTATGAAAGTTTCAAAGGCTGATTAGGACTCTAGAGCAGCAGAACAGGAGGTGAGAAATGATGAATCCCTGGAATACAAGAGTATTACTGGGTTGTAAGAAGAGGTATACATGCAATATTTATGAGGTCAAGTGAACATGAACATAGGATTGAAGATCAGGGGAAAAAATAGTCCAAACTATCTCCCAGGTTTCAAGCTTGAGTTGAGGCACACTTCACTGTCAAAATTAGAGATGAGGAAACATGCATATTTTAGGAAAAAACTAAGAGTTTACCAAAGAAGAACATGCATAAGAGAAAAAGATAAAAACTGTAATCTTATATTGCCCCAGTACTCAACTGAATGGGATGAAGAAAGATAGTGGGTAAGGATATGAGAAAGAATTTTAGGGTTCTATGCAAAACCATTAGATTTTATAAATTAAAACAGGAAAAATACATATTGGATGCTCACTAAATAGAAACAGGGTGTTGTTGAAAGTTAAATTTAGGACTTGAGGATGGCATCATTGACTTTAATGCAATTAATAATTGTGGAGTTGAAAGCCAGATTACCTTTGATTGAGGGAAAGGGAAACAGGGAAAATAAATGGATTGACTTTGTGAATATTAATCCTTAGGGAACCTTACCCTTTCAAGAATATTGACTAGAAGGAAAGGTTAGAGGTGAGTTTTTGCTAGAGAATTACTCAGGTTATAAAGTAGTGGAGAGCACAGAGTATGTATACAGACATGGAGTGGAAAAGAAACGGTTTAGAAATATAATATTGTGACAGATATACTTAATTTGTTTAGGACTCCAAATTAGGCCAGTCTCCTAGAAACTGCACTTATTGCTTCTTCAGACTCTAAGAAGTCATTGTAAGAAAGAAGGAATATTGGGACTAGCTTTCAGTGGTTTTGAATATAAGATGATTTCACTCATAAGTGGAATCTAAAAACAAACAAAAAAATATGAATAAACAAACAAAAAGGAGAATCAGACCTGTAAATACAGAAAACAAACAGGTGAGAGGGACAGAGGATTGGGCAAAATGGGCGAAGGGATAGGGGATTGGGCAAAATGGGTGAAGAGGAGTGGGAGGTACAGGCTTCCAGTTATGGGATGAATAAGTCATGATAATAAAAGGTACACCATAGGGAATATAGTCAGTGGTGTTGTGACAGTATTGTATGGTAACAACTATTAGCTACACTTGTGGTGAGGACAGCATTAGCCTGCCCATGGGCTTCTTGTGCCCTGTCTCCCTGCAAGCCTCCCCCCCTTGGTTCTCACCATGAACCCTCAAAGCCCTCCTGGACCTTCTTACCCTGGAAGTCTCTGACCAATCACCAAGACTGGAAAACTTCACTCTGGGCTCTCCATTGAATTCAGCTTAGTAGCCCAGAGACCTGCATACAATGATGTATATTTAATAAAAAGCAAACGGGCAGCCTGTAATCAACTCCCAGGATGTAATTAAAAACTCTTGATATTTCATTAACATAAACCACCCAAAGTTAGCTGAAAGTTTATTTTATTAAGTCACATGATGCAAAAGAATGAGAATATTCAAAAGGCAGTTGGTAAAATACTTCTTTGTCCCAAAGGGCAGGGAGAAAAGGTCATGGCACAAGTGATGGTCAAAGAACAGCAGAGAGACTAAAGAGTAGAAACAAGTAATGTGTTGATAAAGCAGGAAAAAAACATCCGGTGGGAAAAAGACAGTCTCTTCAATAAATGGTGCTGGGAAAATTGGACAGCTACATGCAAAAGAATGAAACTTGATCACTATCTCACACCATACACAAAAATAAACTCCAAATGGATGAAAGACCTCAATGTGAGACAGGAATCCATCAAAATTCTAGAGGAGAACATAGGCAGCAACCTCTACGACATCGGCCAAAGCAACCTTTTTCATGACACATCCCCAAAGGCAAGAGAAACAAAAGATAAAATGAATTTATGGGACTTCATCAAGATTAAAAGTTTCTGCACAGCCAAGGAAACAGTCAGAAAAACTAAGAGGCAGCCCACGGAATGGGAGAATATATTTGCAAATGACACTACAGATAAAGGACTGGTATCCAAGATCTACAAAGAACTTCTCAAACTCAATACACGAGAAACAAATAAACAAATAAAAAAAATGGGCAGAAGATATGAACACTTTTCCAATGAAGACATACAAATGGCTAACAGACACATGAAAAAATGTTCAAAATCATTAGCCATCAAGGAAATTCAAATCAAAACCACACTGAGATACCACCTTACGCCAGTTAGAATGGCAAAAATAGACAAGGCAAGAAACAACAATTGCTGGAGAGGATGTGGAGAAAGGGGATCCCTCCTACATTGTTGGTGGGAATGCAAGTTGGTACAGCCACTCTGGAAAACAGTGTGGAGGTCCCTTAAAAAGTTAAAAATTGAGCTACCCTATGATCCAGCCATTGCACTACTGGGTGTTTACCCCAAAGATACAGACGTAGTGAAGAGAAGGGCCATATGCACCCCAATGTTCATAGCAGCAATGTCCACAATAGCTAAATCGTGGAAGGAGCCGAGATGCCCTTCAACAGATGACTGGATTAAGAAGTTGTGGTCCATATATACAATGGAATATTACTCAGCTATCAGAAAGAACGAGTTCTCAACATTTGCTACAACATGGACGGCACTGGAGGAGATAATGTTAAGTGAAATAAGTCAAGCAGAGAAAGACAACTGTCATATGATTTCTCTCATCTATGGAACATAAGAACTAGGAAGATCGGTAGGGGAAGAAAGGGATAAAGAAAGGGGGGTAATCAGAAGGGGGAATGAAACATGAGAGACTATGGACTCTGAGAAACAAACTGAGGGCCTCAGAGGGGAGGGGGTTGGGGGAATGGGATAGGCTGGTGATGGGTAGTAAGGAGGGCACGTATTGCATGGTGCACTGGGTGTTATACACAACTAATGAATCATCGAGCCTTACATCGGAAACCGGGGATGTACTGTATGGTGACTAACATAATATAATAAAAAAACATTAAAAAAAAAAAAAAAGAAACAAGTAATGTGTGTCCATGCCTGCCCACCCCTCCACCCAGCCTGTCAGCCAAGTGTAGAGAAGTTGAATCACTATGCTGTATACCTGAAACTAGTGTAACATTGTGTATCAACTACACTCAAAACATTTTTTAATGAAAAGACCTTGTATTAAATTGCCAGTGAATACCAGGTATCTCATTTAACATACCAAAACATGTCAGATAAGTTCAGTATAGAAGCTGAATTGGAAAACAAAATAGGAGAGAGGTGAAAACTTTTGCACAAAACAGTATGCTGTCTATGCAGTCTCCAGCAGTTAATACTATTCCCCCTCTCCCTCCCTCATTTTAAAGAGCATTTTGAAGGAGAAAGACAAATAGTATATTTATTTTAAAAAGCCATCCTTGCATATTTATAGGAAGACGTTTTCTCACATTTCTAAGCTGGGAATTAGCTGAATTTTGCAATATTCAGGCATTGCAAGAGTAAGAGAGACAAGCCAAGGGAGGATATGGCTAAGTTAGAACTTGGTGGATATGAGCTAAGCTATTTTTAACACTTCTAACTCCAGTCTAGGTCCACCTTTTTCACGTTTTTCTTTAGAAGAGGAATCTATGGCAGAAGGCAAGGAACAAGTGGACATCCCAGCGACTCCCTCCAGAGAAATCAGGAAAACTTACGTCTGAGTTGGGAGAGAGGAGTGTAGAGTGTTTGGGGGAAGTATTGAGAAGATAAGCTTCTCACAGTTAAGAACATCGAGAACAGGTGCAGCTATCACTACAGTAATAAAGGCAGTATAAGCATCCACATTATATTAAAGGAGCTGGTTTTGTTCTCAAATCTCAACCGGATGTTCCAAATTGAACCTTCTCTATCTCTTTAAAGAGTTGTAGGGCATTTTGGAAAATGGAAAAGAACAAAGGGAAAATAAATGGTGTAACATTCTGTGTGTCATCACAGAGTGATTATGGCTGCCTCAAGAGGCAGATGGGCAACAGGCTAGACATGTAGAGATCAACGGTCCTGGTCAATCAGAAGACTTCATCGTGGGCCAGATGTTGTGAGTAACGAAGGCAACCCAGAAATACGGTAGGATTGAGCAAGCTTAATGTACTAAGACTGCTTACGTTCTTACTGTAACTGAAGTGTATGTTTATACCAGTTCATTTTGCTACACAGATTTTTTTCAATTAATTTCTTATATTGAATAACAGAAGCCACAAAGGCACACTCTCTTTGGGTTTTTTTGTTTTTTTTTGGTTTTGTTTTTTTTTGTTTGTTTGTTTGTTTTTTTTTTACACAAGACCTTCTTGGAAGTATGAGAATCTTTACTTCTTGCTTGGTGACAAAATTTAGTCACTGCTATCAGTCATAAAAGGCAGCTACCTTGGCTGTTATTACAAGCAAAACTTTGGGACCCCTGGCTCTCTCATCACACTAAGCCAAATTTCCTTAAAAAGGTGATCCCTCTCTACCTTCCTGCTTTAGCCTCTGGTAATACAACTTCAAAGAGGTCCTCTTGTACTTGAAATTCATGAATAAATAGATGATATATAAATACTTAATAAATAATTCAGGGCTGGCTTCTGTATTTCTATCTCTCTCTAGTGAGACTGTTAACATTTAAGCAACTTAATCAAATTGTAACATCCCTATTAAGTACCACTTGATTAGAATTTGGTATCAGTACTAAGAAAAATAGTGCATCACTCAAAAAATCATCCAGGTATTGTTCTTTTCTCCTATTACCACTGACAAGTTGCATAAGCTACTCGAATTACTCTTTTATTGCCCATTGCTCCACCCACTGCTTTTATTGCTCTGTTTCAAGTCAATTTAACCAATATCTGCACATAACAACATTAAATTAGTCTTTCTTTCTCTCTTTTCCTTCCTCATCTGTACCTTCTTTCTCTCTTCTTTTTGAATGAAAACTTGTGTTAAAAATTCTCAGTGCAATCAAACTAAATTTTAAACTCTGCAGAATCACAAAGATGGCAAATGATAGACAGTGAAATGTTTTCTTAGCACTTGCTAAACCAGATGTCCAAGGGATTAAAAAATGTTAAGAAAAAGTTCATTTCTTTATCTGACAAACTTCTGTATAATCCAAATAAATATTTTATGTTGATAAATACTGAAGTATTAGGGGGAAAAGACATTTTCATGGGTTAGGAGGCTGGGGTCAAGAGCTATAGATTTTTATTCTAAAATAAAAAGCTAAAAATGTTACTATATTATAGCAGCATGCACGATGATATTTTCAAAGACCAGGCTATTGACAGTTGTAGATGCATCAGCCTCAGACAGAGATTATTGATACAACTTCAAACCCGACATTTGATAAACTGTTAGACACTGACTGCTATGGTAGGGAAGTGCTGTCAGATGCCATGCATTAAACATAAATAAACTAATTTTCATGGTGCCATAGTGAAATATGTCAGGCATAAAGGTGGAAAAGTCAATGTGCACTGAAGTAGTTTAAGTCCTGCCCCAGCAAGAGATTATGGGCTGCTGATGAGATCTTATCGGGTCATAGATAATGTGAACTGAGCTTTACAGGAAATTGGTTAGAAGTAGGTTAAACCATTTTCAGCGATGTGATGTACAACACTATGGCAGTGACTTGTAACCCATTAGTAGACAAGGCAAATTACATTCTTTATTCAAAGATAAAAATGAGTCTTCTTCAGATCTATATTCCTTGTCTCAAAGATTTAAAATGACAATGATTCTCTGCTGTATTAGAGTATTTCACTCATCTGAGAGAGAATATTTTGAATGTGTATCAAATGACATGTGAAAGTAGAGGACATTCATATCTAAAGACATATTCTAGATGACAAGAAATAACAGCAATTCAGTGAGAGTTTCATCAACAAAGAGAAACAGTTTACATAATGGTCTGCATCTCTGAAGGTATCAATTGACACAAAGAGTAATCAACTACTGATACAACATGATACTTTATATTATGCTTTTAGGGAATATTATTTTTGTTGATATTGCATAATGTTATTTTTAGAAAATCAAAGGTAAATGTCTAAATTTATGATTTCCCAGAAATCCCTTGACTATCCTTAAAGCTCTATATGCAAAGATGTAGTCTTTAAAGATAATAGTATTAATGATGCTGGGATGCATTTTAGAGTCTTGTAATAAGTCATCCTTGTAATTTGAGGAGGAAAAAAATCTAAATAACAGCCTTATTAGAGTTAAAAGCAAATAATTAAGGGGATGATAAATTTCAATCTTATCATCATAGGCATTTTTGAGTTCCATCTTAAATTACAGAAAATCATCTTATCTAATTTCAAGTACATACACAAAATGATAAAGTCTCCTGACAATTATTTAGTGCCATGAGGGTTTCTGTGTATATGAACTTGAATTCAATTGCTCGCAAATCATAAGTCAAACAAATAATCTAGCCTCTAAATCAAAGCCACCTACAAATTTAAGAAATGTAGATGATATAATGACTGTCATATTTTGAAACAGTATTTTGACAAACACAGATCACAACTACTAATATTTCAAATGAAAGTGAGACGGCAATATTGAAAGTTCAGCTCCTAGTGAGCAGAATAAGAGAAGCAGTAAATTCTGGAGAGCAATAAAAGGCTTTCATAAGGGATCATCAATAGAAGTCAACCTTTAGAAGCAAAAGATTAAAAAATGCAAAATGATGGAATATGATGCAGCTTTTTCAAAAAATTTCTTTAGAAACACACATACATACACATATTTTTTTTCCAAATCAGATAATGTTGTGCCTGTGTCAAAGTCCTTAACATTATAGTGTAAGATAAAAATCAATTAGTTATGAACACAATTCAACTGGAAAATTCAAACATAAACATAACAATAAAGAGAAATTCAGTAATCATGAGTAAAACAATAATTAGAGCAAACAATAATTTTATAGATTGTGTGAATGTTACATGTGTGTCAGCAGAGTTCACATGTATTATTAATCTTGGTACAATATTCATGTTATTGTGATGAGTCACACTTTCCTCTTACGCTGGTAAGAAAAATATTACCATGCTTATTTTGTTTCAATAAGGTAAAAGTAATTGTTTTGAATTTAACATCAAGGCTTACTTCATGATGACATAAGTATTGTTTTGTGAAAGCTTTTCATATTTTTTTGTTTGTTTTAGATAGTTGTAACTTATTCCAGAATCAAAACTGAATCTTTAATGTTTATAGGGAAAGCAAGCTAAAACTGTGTTTTCAACAGCTGGTTTCACTCTACACATTTTAGTGACTGTCTATTATATACAGGCTTATTTGCTTAACACTAAAGTGATCTTTCTTTTTTTTTTTTTTTTTTAAAGATTTTATTTTATTTTATTCGACAGAGATAGAGACAGCCAGCGAGAGAGGGAACACAAGCAGGGGGAGTGGGAGAGGAAGAAGCAGGCTCATAGTGGAGGAGCCTGATGTGGGGCTCGATCCTGTAACGCCGGGATCACGCCCTGAGCCGAAGGCAGACGCTTAACCGCTGTGCCACCCAGGCGCCCCTAAAGTGATCTTTCTAGTACTGTAATAAGAACTATCAGGCTCATTTCTTTTTTTATCTAATCAAATTACTCCATGTAATATACATCATGCATATTTCACAGAAAGCATTTGTACAAATATTGGGTTTTGGGTCAGAGAAATATAGAATATTGGGTTTGGGTCAGGGAAAATTGTATTTAATATACTATAAATAAAAATTTTAGAAGACTGGGGCTCCTAAGTGGAACAGTTGGTTAAGCAGTGGACTCTTGGTGTTGGCTCAGGTTGACCGATCCCCGGTTGTGAGATCCAGCCCCCTGTTGATAAGATTCTCTTTCTCTTCTCTGTCTGCACCACCCTCGCATCGCTCCAGGGCACATGTGTGTGCTCTCTCTCTCTCTAAAAAAAAAAAAGTTCTAAAAGACTAATGAGTTAGGAAAATATGTGATGTAAGGCACTGATTAAGAGAGGCATAGAATGTAGATAGGTTAAGTATCACCAGGTAGATTCCTGGGTAAGTGGACACTGAGAGTTAAGAGTACAAAGTTTTGTTTAGAGTGCTACCTGGTGTGCAAGGTGTCAGGCAAAAGCCTAAGGTTGTTCAGTGGGGCGATTGCTATGTCCTTAGGGGGAATGTCCTCTTTGTGGACCAAGCACTTATGCCTGAATCAACTAGAATTGTAGGTGCAGAGATGGCAGAGTCAGCCAGTGGATCACTGAGTGATATTAACTGGGGCCACTCCTGCTCAACTCCTCAGTCCTCAAACCCATGTCTTCTCCCTGTGGGGGACACAACACCAAACAAAAGTCTCTGATTTGATATGCATACAGTTTGCTAGAGGATGGTAACTCCTTCCCTCATGGTATTGCTTCTGAGCTGGCTTTCATCAAGCCATCCCCACGCTTTAGCTAATGGGCAGCTTCTGGGTGGTGTGGTATGTGATAGGCATGTGAATCCTGAGATAATGGGCAATACCCATAATTGCATCTCTGTAAAAGACATTCCTCCTCACAGTCTGATATAAGTTCTCTTTTGAGGAGGATCTGAGTAGAGCATCTTTGCATCTGCTGCATCAAGTAACCTATTTTATTTACTATTCTCTCCTTTTAAAAAGTATATAAGACGAATCATGACATACGATAAAATACATTAATAAAATTGGGATATGAATTAAAAAGTAATGTGGAAGGAAAGAAAGAGGAAGTCAATTTGTTTACCATAAGGGAAAGCATGTTGTTGTAATTGAGGATTAAATATGGCCCTGAGCTTCCTGACAGCCATATCAAAATTAGTAATGTCATGCATTCCATAACTGCCATCAAGAAAAAGGGCAAATAGCAATCTCTCAAGGATGATGGCATTTTGTTCTGGCACTACATTTTATTTTATTTTATTTTTTAAAGATTTTATTTATTTATTCGACAGAGAAAGAGACAGCCAGCAAGAGAGGGAACACAAGCAGGGGGAGTGGGAGAGGAAGAAGCAGGCTCATAGCGGAGGAGCCTGATGTGGGGCTCGATCCCATAACGCCGGGATCACGCCCTGAGCTGAAGGCAGACGCTTAACCGCTGTGCCACCCAGGCACCCCTGGCACTACATTTTAAAATTTATTTCTCATGCATTACCATTTAAAGAGGAAATCTATTAATAGAAGGAAGAATATTCTTTCCTAAAAATATTTATTTGACAATAAAAATGATTGTAGTAGGAAAATTTTCACAGCTTCAGTTAAAAACTAGAAATAGAATTGCACTATACCTACTAAGGAAATGAATTAATACCTTAAATACTTCCCAATAAATAATCTCAGGTCCAAGTCTTTTCACTGGAGAATTTGACCAAATGTTTAGAAAACGATTAATGTCCACTCTACTTAATCTCTTATAGACAAAAGAATAGGAGAGAATACTTCCTAATTAAATTTATGAAGCTAGTATTACACTAATATAAAACTAGATAATGCCTACAAAGAATAAAACATCACAACAATATCCCTCATGAACATAGACTTAAAAATCATTAAGAAAATAATAATAAAAAGAATTCATACACATAAAACTATAAAATTTTTAGAAAACAAATATAGGAGAAAAATCACCAGGACCTAAGGTTAGGCAAAGGGATCCTAAACATGACATTAAAATCACAAACCATAAAAGACAAATAAATAAATAAATAAATAAATAAATAAGACTTCACCAAAGTTAAAAAATTTGTTCTGGGAAAGACCTAATTAAGGTACAAGCTACAGAGTAGAGAAAAACATGTTTAAACTATGTATCTGCTAAAGTACCAGTATCTAGAATATATAGAGAACTATCAATAAGCAATTTAATTAGAAAAAGATCAAAAGATACAAACAGACATTTCAACAACAGGATATACATATGGCAAACGATCACACGGAAAAATGATTAACACCATTAGCCATTGGAGAAATGCAAATTAAAGCCACAATGATGTTTCACTACACCCAGATTAGAATGGCTAAAACGAACATAGTGACCAAATGCCACTTAATGCAAGGATAAATGCAAATTTTCTTTTCTAGAAAGAGTTTGCTGGTTTCTAAATACACACACACACACACACACACACGTAGGTATAAACTAGCAATTGTAATCTTAAGCTTTTATCTCAGAAAAATTAATACTTATGTTTACACATAAACCTGTACACAAATGTTTACAGCAGCATTATGCATAATTGCCAAAAGTTGGAAATAACCTAAATATCTTCACCTGGTGACTGCTTACATAGGGGGGTCTTGCATCTGTACCATGGAGTATGATTCAGTAATACAAAGGAACAAATTACATGACAACTTCTATAAATCTCCAGCAAACGGTGCCCATTGAAAAGTCCAATTCTAAATGTTATATACTGTATGATTCCATGTCTGTAATATCCTTAAAATGACAAAATTATAGAGATGAGGGACAGATGACTGGTTGCCAGCTGTGAAGAGGAACGAGGGCAGGTGCGATATGCGAGTCTATAAAAGGGCAACAGGAGGGATTCTTGTGATGGCAGAAATGTTCTGCATCTTGACAGTATCAATTCCAATATTTTGCATGTGATATTGTACCATAGTTTTACAACGTGTTACCACTGGGCAAACTGGATAGACTATTATGTCTTTCAAATGCACATAAATTTACAATTATCTGAAAATAAACGTTTAAGAAAATGTCCTCTATATACCCAGTTTATTCTGCTGGTATGAAACCCAAAATACTTTATTAAAATTTCTTGTAATTTTCACATGTAACTCTGTATATATCTATACATATAAATAAAGATAGAGAAAGTTAATTATTTTGTATAATTATTGAACAGTATCAGATTCAGGTCTAAAATACTAGCAAAGCTTGTATGTCCTTGTTTATTTTCAGAGATGAGAGTAAAACTCGGCTTCAACTATTGATCGGAAGTTTCTATTTGTTTTAATATAATTATATAATTGCCTCTTGTCACAATTTTTGCACTACTGCCTAGGATATCTGGATAATGGCAAACCACATGCAATTTTTTAATATAAGGTATTCATCCATACAGGCTAAGATATTTATGAGATTTTTGAGCCTGTAAAAAAACCAAATTCACAATAACAACTTGCATATAGAAAGACTTCTTTGAAATGTGTATATTAATAAAATGACTGAATCTGGTGAACCAGATGGCCAAGATGAAGCTTTTTGCGAATAGTAGTAATTTTACTTGTAAGAAGACATAAGTTCAGATGTGCTCTTTCTGTAAGCAATCCTGTCACAATGTTAAATAAGATATCAATACCTGAAACAGTTACAATTACGGAGCTGAGGAACATTTATTTTTAAAAAAATGATCCCTGCACAGGCATTTCTGGGCTTTGATTGCTATTATTTTCATTTCATATAATGCAAACACAATATGATTAATGTTTATTTAAGGATTGTTTTTTGAAGTCTATTATTTGACTTTGAATTTCTGTGATGTGGCAATATTATCAAGTATCTTATTACAGCATATATAATATGCTCATGAACATATTGGAAAATGTATCTCATATGCTTTTAACAATATTATTCCAGGCCCCAGCAAAAAGCTGCCTCTTGTGATATTTTGTGCTAATCAGAAACCCTGCAACCTAGTCATCTGGAAGAAATCCTAATCACTTCAGGTCAGTAGGAGTTTGGTATGGTTCATTCAGAACTGATATTTGGGTTTGAGGTTCATCTGATTGATCTTTTTATTGAGGCCTTAAATTCTGTGAGATTATACACGATCTGTAGGATGTCTCTGAATTATCTGCTGCAAAGCACTTTTCTTCAGGCCATATAGGAATACAGGTTATCCTTTTTAAACTCCTCTATTACTTCTAGGTATGTTTTACTTTTCAGATCTAAAATGAGTATTTCTCACTTAATCTTTTTACTCTTTTTAGTTACAGAGTTCCAGAAAATTACAATCTTGATTATCTTGATTAAAATAAAACTAAGACTAGCATGATCTTTGGCAGTCACAGTCTGTATTACACTGCTTGTTTCTCTTTTCATACTACCACATATCTTGTTCACCTGGATGTTAACATCATTTATTTCTCTAAGATTTCACTGTATTTAACCACCACAGAAAATCCTGGAGTGGGACATTTTTTTTGCTTTACATATTTGGTTCCTCCTCACACTCCACCAAGAGATGATTGGATCGGGTTTGGACACATTATTCTACATCTGGAACTCTGTATGACTTCTGATCGGCTTACAAAAATTCTGATCAGTCAGAATCTGAAATAAGAGATGCTAAACTTTTGCAGTGGGGACAAAAGACAAGCATGAGATACTATTTGCAACTTGAGGCTGGGATGGCTATTCTAAGTCAAGATAAATTACCAAAAACAACAACAGCAATGCTCACACTTTATATGAGGTAGACAGAGAAGTTTACAGAGGAAACACGAGGAGAGAGAGTCATCAATGGAATGAAGAAAGAAAGACGTGTAAGTGTCCTGGGGCTGCCAATTCTTATCCTTCCTTGTGCTTCATTGTATATATTTTCCCGTATTCTCATGAGGACTGTATGGTCAAAATTTCCCTTTAAAATTCACTGGTTTGAGTGGATTTCCCTCCTAGGAATCCAAAACAATCTTGATTATAATGAGTATAAAATCTAAGTAAAAAGATTTTAGTAATAAAATAGAAAAGTAATATCTTTGGTAACTTCTAAAAGGCAGTAATGCAAACAGAATTGGAGCAAGAATTTGATGATAGAAGCAAGGACAAAAGTAGCTTAGATAATATAGCATGTATTTGCTTTAACCAGCAAATGCTACTTCTGCCTTTTTCCACATAGTGCCTCCTTTGTCCAGACATTCCAATGGTTCTTTCTCTACCCTCACTGAGATTTAGTGAAGGTTGAACCATGCCGAAGTGAATGGTTCCATCCTTCTATACAAGGAAGAATGGGGAAAGAATGATTGCTTATAGAGACAGGGAAGAAAAAAAGAAATTTCCTTAAGCATGTAAATTCTCTTTATGCCTGTAATTATATACCATATATTTAAGAATATATACCATATATTTAGGAATTTTAGCCTAAAATTTTAGCCTAAAAAGAGATTTGGTTGGTAGCTAGAGATGGGGGTGATAGATGAGGTATTTCTTAGAATTTTCTTTAAAGCACATGAAGAGTTATTTTTGGAGATAGCTGTTCTATATTACTTTTGACAATATTACAGGAGGAAATGGATTAAACCCATGTGATTTATGTTAGGTGTCAGGAAAACAGAAGAGACTAAGAAAGGTAGTTAGAACATTTCCATTATTGGCAGTCATGGGCTGAGTACTTTCTCCGTAATTATTATACATATGACAACATTCAGTGACAAGAGTCTGAATAAATAAATGAAATTTCCAGTCCCCTTTTGTAACTCTTTAAGGTAGATATTGTGAAAGTCTCTCCTTATCAAATGTACCTACTAAATGATATTATGGAGTGTGAATTATCCTTTATGGTTCTAAATATAGAGTGAATCAAATACGTGATGTCTCTAAAAGTCACTGTACTTAGAGATGATAAATTGTATCTTAAAATGTTCCTGGATTAATCACTTATAGTACTAATACAATCACTTGTAGCTATCCTGAAGAAAAGCCCAAATCTGGTTCAGAGGTCAAAACTAATGATGCCACACACATCCCAAGAAAGTATGAAAAATTTTATTACTTACGTAATAAGACTTTTGAAGCACAGCAGGACAGGGTTTCCAAGACAGTCTAAAAATGGCTTCAGAAAGCAAGGAAAGACTGGTTTGAGATATCTGGAGCGGGGAATGATTAGCGTGTGAGACAGGGCTAGGGTAACCATGCTTGGGCAGGCAAGGGTTTGCATTGTCTGCTAGGAGTATTTCTCTCCCTGTAATTAGACCTCCCTGTGCAACGCTAGGCTTGCACTTTTCTCAGCATGCTCAGCCCACTTATTCTTCCCTTGCTTCTCCTTTCTCTGTGATGAGCACTAGAGCAGTTCACCAAATATTTCCAAAGATGTGCTTTCCACACACCTGTAAGATCACTTGAGGAACTACTGAAAAAAAATTGATTTTTAATTTTTATTTAATTTTAACTAATTTAAACTTAAATTTATACAGCCATATACGGCTAATGGCTACCTTGTTGGACACTGCAGCTCTAGATTTCAGATGTTTCCACCAATTCTGCAGTACCTGACAAGTGATTGCCTCCATGTATGAAAGCACATTGCAGACGAACCTTGCTATAGAAAATCTGAGTAAAGTAACTTAAATTTGATACGGCGTATTGTTTTGGAAGACATATTGTCAAAACCTTCCAGAAGCCCATTATTGCTTCATTCTGTTTCAACTTTGAAAATATCTGAATCCAAAATGTCCTACTGGGATATTTCATGATGGTTGCTTCCCAAGTCAACATGAAAATATTGACTGAGATTTGTATGTTCAATTTCCTCTCAGACGTCTGGCTAAATGAACTGTTTTTTTTTTTTTTTTCTTTTGCCTGAAATTGCCACTATAGGCCCTAGGAAATTGTAACAGTTTTGACTTCTCACATTTTATTGACAAGTTGATATTGAAACTACTCATCTCAGGTATTTCTTTTAATAAATGTAGTCTCTTCCTATTGCTATCTTATTTGAAAGAATTAGAGGAAAATTTAAAAATACTGTACTTTGCTTATCACAATAAAAGAGAAGCAGATGGAGAATAGTATAATATTTGTATGTATCATAATTATGGTTTAGGGAAATTGACTAGATATATTTGTTTATTGTTGGCAAATAATGCATTATGAGAAATAAATAAAATCTTTCCACTATCTAATGTGCTCTTTTAGATTTATCTAATAATATATTTCTTCCCTTTTATGTTTCTTTTCACATGTAATTGAGTCATGATAGATTACTTTTGACATTTTGGTTCTGCTTGCCATGTTTTGCTGCTTTGACTATAGAATAAAAAGTAGCCACTAGTCCTTTGTTGCATAAAACTCTGTAAAACACCATTCTACTGACAGGCTCATTAGTCACTGTGTGAGGGAAAAGCTATATTTCCATACTTGACATGCAAAAGTAAATCAACGCTTTCCTAAATGCCAGCCATGTTCCAGTTGTAAAATCTAAGATACTGAATTTCATGGTAAAGACATTAGAGTGTGCATTGCTGTACCCACACTCATGCACACACACACAATTACACAAAAACATTGAACTAAAACTATGAGGATTAGCTACTTAGTACCTAAATTTGTTCAAATTATGAAAATATTGACACAACTTTTAGAATTTTTCTACTGATTTTGTTAATAAAATTCAGGAATGCCAAGTAAAAATATTTTATGTTGAGGTTTCTGAATTAATCAGTGAAATAAACACAATTAACCAGAGAAAGTCTGATGTCTATTTTAGTGCAAAAATTTTAACTAGTTCATTGTACCATGATCATCAGAAGGTATGGGTAATATTTCTAGACACTAATTGTTAAATTGAAGAAAAGTATTGTTTTGGTCTGAAAACCTTTCTTTGATGAGTATATGAATAGGTACTGGGATCTTTCAACAACTTCCAGTGTGGGAGGTTAAGACAAGACAAGGAGACTGTAGGAGCACATTATTTTCTCAGTTGAACCAATCCATGCAAATAATTTGCTTGTTTGATCTATTTCTGGAGCATCATTTAGAAATGTACCCCATGGAGTGAAATATCTTTTTCCCCAAATCAAGATAAGATTCAAGCAAAACAAAACTATTTAAGGCTAGAGAACACAATATGCTTGGAAACATGTCTGTCCAAGAATAAAAGCTCAATGAAATGTCACAGGACCCGAAAGATAAACCTGTAGATATAAGAATGGCCTCTGATTAAAGACTTGAGGGTTTTTCTCCTATATGAAATTTCTGAGAGGAGAGTATTTTGTATATGACTTATACATATAAATGATTATATGAAGGTGCTTATATACTTTAGGTTTTATAATACTCTATTATCAAAATTATTTCAGTTTTTTTAAATAGTGAAACTATGTTTTGTCAGTGATAATCAAATGTATACATTATGTACATTAGATGAGTGATTGATTTTTTAAAAGAGGATAGATTTATTCCTTTTTGTTTGAATTCCCATATCACACAGTAAAACAACACAAACAGTGAAAAAACAACTTTGGCTCCTCAAAGTGTCTCTGAAACAAAATATTATCTTTTTATAGGCTTAAAATGTATTTGCTATCATTATAAACACATTAAATTCCAAATTTTAATACTACATAAAGTAGCTGCCTGATATTTATTTTCCAAGGAGGGTAGAAGTTGGGGGCTTATTTTATGCCCAAGGGGAACTCACAAGGATTTTTCAGTGAGATTAAAGTTTGAACATTATGGTCCTCTTTAATTTGTTATGTAAACTTTAAGAAGTAATCAAATCTCTCTGAAACTCAGTAGATTCGTTTTTAAAATGAGTCTAATTATGTCATCTATCACATGTTTTCTGAAGATTCAATGACTATGAGACTCCCAACTCAAAGTTGGTGTGTTAACACCAGTTTCTTCACCCTCCCCCAAATACTGCAGATATAAAAGAAAAAAACCCTGAATTAATTCATAATCATTCTCAACTACATTTCATTTCTTTCCTCTTTTAATTTTACAACTTAGTGATCTCCCAATTCACTGATCTTGTAAGTGCTGGCTTAAATTTATGGAAACGCTGATACCTTGGTTAAAAGGGATGGATATACTCAACAACAGGGCTTTATTGGTACAAATCAGGAAAGAGAAATAATACCATCTTGGAGGATGAAGGTGGGTGGTGGGCAGAAGTAGAGGACAGAAGATGGCCAAACTTAAGCTTCCATAAATCAACGTGAGTTGCCATTACCAACTATATGTGCAAAAAAAATAATACTTAGGTATAGATGGCCAAACACCACATGCCAAACAATTGCTAGCTGTTGGTTCACTGTAAAGTAGAGACCTGCCTTTTTCAACAAGGATGCTGGATTAAACGGTTTTTAATTTTTTTAAAGATTTTATTTATTTATTTGAGAGAGAGAGAGAGCATGGCAGGGAAGGGCAGAGGGAGAGGAAGAGAGAGAATCTCAAGAAGATTCCATGCTGAGCCTGACACAGGGCTCCATTTCAGGACCCTGAGATCATGACCTGAGTCAAAACCAAGAGTCAGATGCCCGAACAACTAAGATACCCAGGCACCCCAAATGGTTACTAATTTCGAAATATCTCCTATGTTGATAGATGAATCATATTGGCCTCATTGTTTATCTGACTTTGTAAAAATTATAACTATCGTGATGATAATAATAAAGGAAAAACATTCTATTTGAATTATACTTGCTTTTAACTGTTCTATAAGTTAATGATTAACTTTGTGTTAATCTCTATTTTAGAGGTAATTTGTTTTGGTCTCACTAAGTTAACCTTGTTATTGTAATTTGAAAGTCTCTAAGTCATCCAAACTTGTATCATCTCTTCCTAAACTCCTTGGTCACCATTTCTGTAAATCCAATACCCTCTCAAAGATATCAGTAAAGATACACTCTGGAGATAGGAGTCCATACATTTTTGTGTTAATCGCCCATAAAGTTTTGCTCTGAGTTCCAACCCTAAGGATTCTTTTAATCATTATGGAATCCTGTTACGATCAATTACTGATATTCATATTGCTTATGATTATCCTACCCCAAAACATGAACATAATCCTTTCAACAAATCAGTTAACAATGAAAAAAAAAAAAAAAAGAACAAATAATGCAAAGCTGTTGTGTGTTATAGATATTTTCCAAATACTTCAGTCTAATGGGTGTCAATTATAGCCCCAGACAGAAAGAAATTTAAGTTTTACTATTAGTCATTGTAACATCATTAGAATTCACCTACCATATAGGATTTCTTATTGACCATCTCTCCCCTTAGAATCCAGCCTGCCACTATTTGACACACTCTCCTTTTATCATATTTTTTTACTTCATTTCCTTCCTTTCAACCCAGAGGTCTAGTTTTCATCTCTTAAAATTCTTATTACTTTATCAGGCAAAGCAATTCATTTCTCTCCTATCACAGTTTCTCCATTCAGTCTAGATCAGGAAGGTGTATTTTTATAAACAAACATAATTTGTTTATAAACATAATAAAAGCCAATAAAGTTGCATTCTTAAACAAGTAAATTTTCCCAAGATAAATTATAAAAGTCCAAAATAATCATGAATGGCAACTTTCTTTTTGTCTATCTGATTTTATTTTTTTAAAAGCACATCCAATATGTGTGAAAGATAACATGCTGACAGACAGTTTTCATAAATAACGATCCATCTGATCTTCACAGCTACCAAATGAGATAGGCAGATAGGCAGAACATACACTGTGATCAGTTTTTACATTGGGGGAAACTGAGGATAAGACAGACTAAGTAACTTTCCCCAAACTATCTAGTGCCAGCTGGCTTTTCTCATTCCTGTATAGGACTTTTATATTGTATCACGTAAGCATAAATAAAGTTCATTCTCTTAATGGAATCCATTGGGATTGGAGTCTGAGCTGCATATGGGTATGCTCTTTAGTATACTTTATTATCTCAATAAGATAATGGAGTGAACATATAGAGGTAAAAATAAGAGGTAGTCTCTGTTAGAAAACCTAACTCCAGTTCTTTCTAAATCAATATCTGTTGTTACCCTTCTCAAGCTTGGGAATGTGAACCAAAACTTCCTCCATTTTCAGTAAACTTAATGTCATGTTAATCGTTTATCCCTGTAAATCCTGGTATATCTGCATTGAAAAGTGTCTAGCAATGTCTGACAGGTTGTTAGCATTCAATAAATTATGCCCATTCCTTTTTGAGATGATTGTGTGGATTTTCTCTTTTATTCTATTAATATAATGTATTATCTTGATTGATTTTGGATGATAAACTGCCCTGGCGTTCCTTGGCTAAATCTCATTTGTCATGTATACAATTCTTTTTATATGTTGCTGGATATGATTTGTTAATATTTTGTTAAAGATTTCTTTGTGCCTATATGCATAGAGATATTTGTCTGAAGTTTTCTTGAAATGTGTTTGTACGGTTTGGGGATCAGAGAAACATTGGCTTTACAGAATGAGTTGAGAAGCGTTCCCTCTTTCCTATTTTTTGGAAGAATTTGTAAAAATCGTATTAGTGGTAGAATATACCAGGAAAGAATGCAAGTCAGGTGCTTCTTTGTGGTAGTTTTTTGTTTTGTTTTGTTTTTATTAATTAGAAATCTTTAGTTTTTAAATGACCAGATTTTTTGTTTCTTCTTGAGTCAGTTTCAGTAGTAGAAGTTTTTCTGGGAATGTATTCATTTCATCTGACCGATCTAACATGTTTACATACAGCTGTTCATAGCATTCTCTTATAATGCCTTTTATTTCTGTGAGTTCAATAGCAATGTCCCCTCTTTCAGTCATGATTTTAGTAATTTGAGACTTCTCTCTCTCTCTCTCTCTCTCTTTTTTTTTTTCTTGACCAATCTAGGTGATGGTTTGTAAATTTTGCTGGATTTTTTTAAGAAACAAATTTTTTGTTACTGTTGTTGATTTTCTCTATTATTTTTCTACTCTCTACTTAATTTACTTCCAACAGACTTTACTATTCTTTCCTTCTGTTAGGTTTGTTAGCTTTTTCTAACTTCTTAAATTGGAAACTTAGGTTATAGATTTGAGCAGACTCCGTGCTGAGTGCGGAACCCAACTCGGGGCTCAATCTCACAACCCTGAGGTCAGGACCTGAGCCGAAACCAAGAGTTGGATGCTTAACCGACTGCGCCACCCAGGCACCCCATCTTCCTTTTTAATATAGAAGTTTACAGCTGTTAAATTTCTTCCAATTACCATGTTAGCACATCCCATGCGTTTGGTATGTTGCCTTTTTTCTTCATTCATCTCAAATAATTTTCTATTTCTCTTCTTTGTTCTCCTTTACTGCCAATTATAATCTGATTAATTTTTACTTTATTTCACTTATCTTAATCACCATCTCCCAGAAAAGCAGGTTTTATATTGTTTCATGGAAAACCATTATTACTCATTGTATTCTTATTTATAATAATTTTATAATTTATTAATTCATTACATATTATATATAAATATATGCACAGACATCCATTTACAAGCAATTACATATCAAAACACATATACAACCCTGCACAATACAATTTTTTAAAAAAGATTTTATTTGTTTATTTGATAGGGAAAGAGACAGTGAGAGAAGGAACACAAGCAGGGGGAGTGGTAGAGGGAGAAGCAGGCTCCCTTGGGGCTTGATCCCAGGACCCCAGGATCATGACCTGAGCTGAAGGCAGACGCTTAATGACTGAGCCACCCAGGCGCGTACAATTTTTTATACACATACTTTTATCATGCTCACAGCTGACTCTTTCTTTCCCTAGGGTCCATGTTCTATACTATATCTAGTGTAGACCCTGGCCCATAGAAGGCATTCAGCGAATGTCACATTTGAATCAATTAATGAAACAATAGCAACAATGAATGTTTAAATACTTTAACATTCTAGTAGATATGGATTAATTCTTCAATTCTTTGAAACAGAGCACTAATATTAACTCATGTTCAACTCTGCTGCCAGATAAGCCTTACCAAAGTAAAAATTCATGACCTGGTTATTTCTTTACCACTCTCTGTGATTTTTATTCTTCACAGTAATTTCTCTCAGGACTAGAAAGATTTAAACTGGATATGAATAATCAATCTCATTTCCTGATCAGGCTCAGTGTTTGGGTTTTAACATCACTATATGATTATGAAAGCAGAGAAGCTGGATTGAATTTTAAATTAGCTCACACATAAATTCAATAGAGCTTGGTGTTTCAGAGCCTTCTCTTTGTTATTTATGTTCTTTCTCTGTCACTTAAAATCGTCTTACACAAAAGCAAACAAATATATTTTTTGTAATTGTAGATATTCTACATAATTTTGTTTAGGTATGTTTAAAATTTGTTCCAAATGAATGTTTACTTAGTGGTGTGCACTGCTTATTTTTATGATGAAAATATATCAACAGAACTCCTTTTTCTGGCATAGCCTTTTCCTTTCTTGAAAGGAATAGATTGTTATGAATGGATGCCTTTTGGATTAAGTTCAGGACTGAGCTGTTTTCAGAAAATTACCTCCATTTTGGCTGACATCCCAGGGGTATTGGCATACTGTAATGACATTGTTGTACATGGGCCACCCATATTTTTTCATGATCAACAATTCTGGCATCTATTTAAATGTCTTCAACAACATTCTGTTGCCCTTATCTTACAGAAAGAGCATTTTTGGAGTTTCTGAAATTTATGGTGCTTTTATTCTATGTTCTCCCACTGAAGATTTAATAATCTAAGATATAAACCAATTTTTTTCTATCATCAACACATAGTAGTGGATTTTCTTTCATATTTTATCCTTTAGGTTTATTTAATTTGTTCTTTCCTGCTATGATTTTTAAAAGATTTTATTTATTTATTTATCTATCTATTTATTTATTGTGTGAGTAGGGAGAGGGGCAGAGAGAGAGAGAGAGAATCTGCAGCTGAGTGCAGAGTGCAAAGCCCAACACACAGGGCTCAAACTCAGGACCCTGAGATTGTGAGCTGAGCCACAATCAAGAGTCAGACGCTTAACTGACTGAACCACCTGGGCACCCCTGCTATGATTTTTTTAAAAGCAGACCTTATCTTTTATTTTCTTCATATGTGCATGGCATTAAAACTCTGAGGCCATAGTTACTATCAGCAATCTGCCCCCTCCCACTTTTTTTAAATTCTTTAAATGAATAACTCATAAATCATATGATACCTTGACATCAATCATGTTCCCCAAATTATGCAATTCCATAAAGGACCTCTTCTCTAACAGTTTCCTAGTTAGAAAATAGTTAGAAGGAAATGAATAGTATGGACTGTCAAAGGGTCCCCAAATTTTAAGCTACATAAAGGTTACCCACAAAATTTTCTGAAAAAGTATACTCCTGGGGCCTGTCCCCAGAGATTTTGTTTCTGAAGTTCTGGGGTGAGGTATGGTCATTTGCATTTTGAGTAGCTCACCAGATATTTGATACAGGAAACATAAGTTATTCCACTATCTTATTCCAGTGACTCAAATTGCATTACATTTGTTGTCTCAGGTCTTACAAGGAATCATTCTTCCTGAACTCTCTGATATGTTGCTTTTAAATCTGTATATGCTCACCCATATAATTAGTTTTACATTTTATTCATGAGCTCATGTCACAGAACTATCTCAAAATTAGCTTTAAACCTTCCTTTTGTCACTTTTGTATCATCTGCTTGACTAACGTTTGTAGAGCCAAGATTTGCCTACAACTCTAATGAGAGGGAAAATGGTTATAAATTGCAGCAGCCAAAGACAGTCCCTGAAAAATGGCTATAAATTGCAACAGCCAGAGACACAGTTCCTGAATATCACACTGTGGTTGCCATTCTCAAGCAACTCATTTCCATCATTTGAAGTTTAGGAGACATGTAGGATTCATGTTTGGTGCTTAAATCACTTTTTGGATATAAAAATATAACCTACTATTCTGTGTTGAATTTGATAGGAGTACTATTCATACTTCAAGAAAGTCTAAATGTTGAAATTCCCCTAAGATCCTTGTACAAATGAAGTAGATGGTTCCCTGCACCCAGGCTCTTATTGAGAAATCCCACAGTGAACCCATGCTCATAAGACACCTGGGAGAAGAAGGGATTGGTGTTTTATTTCTTTTTTGATTGGATATGGATTTAATTTTCATCTTGGAAGGCATAGAAGACTCTAAGAAAATGGAAGGTAAAGCAGAGGATAGTAAGAGAGAAAGAAAGCTAGAATCAAGCCAATAGACAATGAAGTTGCATACAGTATAGGTGAGAATGTAAGCCAAAGTGGTATAGCTCAGGGAGCCTGACGTCATAGATAAACAGGGCACAATATATCCACTAATACCTGGAGTATGGTACAAGATTGCACAGAATGTCACTTTATCTCAAGAAATGTGGTATGAAAATTCCTCCAAAAAGTCAGGCAAGGACTTCTGATCTGTAATATGATATCTCCCTCTCCCTCTTCCTTTCCCCACCCCATCCCTGCTGGGCTCCTATTCACACCTTCAATTTTCCCCTTCTCCTTTTACCGTATTTCTAATTAGTGAAAGCGCCTTCAATCTGAGATAAATCTGACTTTATTGGTCCTTAACTCATGGCTGGCAGAAGCTAACAAATGAAAACTTTTTCTTAGTGGCACTTCAGATAAATGGTCAAAAGATAGTAAGATTCTGAGGTCTATCAATTTCATTTCTATCTTATTCTGGAAACATTACTCAAGGTTAGATGAGGAAGAACAAGTAATATCTACTCATTATATGTATGTATAGACACACACACACACACACACACACACACACACACCATCCTTTGATTGAATAAGCAGAAATTAAATACATAAAAAAAAGAAATTTAATATATTTAGTTAACTATTCCTAGTGTATAAAGAATGACATATGGCAGCCCCTGGGTGGCTCAGCTGGTTAAGCATCTGCCTTCGGCTCAGGACATAATCCCAACAGTCCTGGGATCAAGTCCCACGCTGGGCTCCCTGGTCTGCGGGGAGCTTGCTTCTCCCTCTCCCTCTGCCACTCCCTTTGCTTATGCTGTCTCACCCTACCTCTCTGTGTCAAATAAATAAATAAAATCTTAAAAAAAAAAGAATGGCATATGAAAAAGATATTTAGTTTGACTTAATGTGTTAGCGTGCAAAATTTATACTTCCTTTCATGGCATTTATTAAAAACTTAATTTAATAATAACCTGTATAATTATTTGTTAATCCCATCCCTTACCTCCCCAAATGCTTAGATACCTGAGAAGCATGGCTTTTGTGTGTGTATATGTGCGTGTGTGTTTTTATGCTATTACTTTATTCCCATCAACCAAAGAGAGACTAGCACATCTCACTGCCTCAATGAAGAGTTGTTAACTGAATGACTGAAAGAATGAATAAAGAGCCTCTATTATTTAATTTGCTGTGGTATTTCCCATCTAAGTTAATACATATACTCATAGAGAATGTTGCATTTAAAGCCATTAGTATTTCCACATAGGGCAATTTAAATCCCTCCATTTATTTTAGAATTCAGCTATTTAGCAACAAAATAAACTCAATAAAATTGAGACAAATTGAATAAGTAAAGTTGAAAATTATGAAGATGTAAATGGTTAGTGCAAGTATTCTTTTATGCAAAGGAAATACATATTGTGACAAATCATGCTCAATTTATTAGTGGACAAATTTAACAAAGTAAGAAACACTTTTTATCTTGTAATCAGCAAACTCAGTGTCCAAATGCTGTGGCTGATAAAAATAGGATGATCTAGGAGTGGAGCCGAAACAAGATTTGATGTGTTGAGTCAGAAATTAGCTTATGAAAAATTCTTCCAATCGTTAGAATGGAAAGTTGTCAGCAGAGGGTTCATTCTTATTAAGTCCTAATCAAAATGGAGGTTGATTCCAATCAGATATGAAAACATAAAGCTCAGGGAATGAGTTTCCTACACTCACTTTTTGACAAAGTGATTAATGACTACTACCTATTCAAACAGTAATGAAGGTTAGACTTTGTACAAGAAGATTTGAAATACAGGAAATCTGTATTTGAGAAAATAAATAAAAGTAAACTGACAAAAATAAATTTATATAAACAATGCCGAGGAAAGGCTAAATTATTTTTTATTTTCCCTATCAAAACTATTTTACTATGTTGTCATAAAAAAGATTGGTAGGAAATTATGCAACTAAAAATGGAAGGGAAAAGTGTTATAGAGCTGCATCATTTAGTTAGCTAATGAAAATGTTATACTATTTTTCCAGATATTGTGGTGGTTTTGTAATATGTTGGTTTTGAAAAATTTAAAATTTGTTGTGGTATCTTTCCTCATTCTAGAAAAATAGAATTTCATTAGAAATTTCATTCACTTTTCACACCTATTTTTTTATATGTGACTTAGACTGCCTCTAAATTTTGTAAGCTTCCGGTCCCCAAATATCTATATGCCTCCCAGATTAACAGGATATATAGACTTTCAATTGCGTATGTATAAGGTTTACTCACTGGCTGTTAGGCATGTAGAATTTTCGTAGTCCCATCAAACTAATACACTTGGAACCATATCAGAAGAATAGCTTAAAAGTGAAAGAAAACATTTTTTAGAGGATTTAATGGACTGAATATTTATATCCACACCCCTCCACATTCATATATTAAAATTCTAACCCCCAAAGTGATAACATTAGGAGGTGGGGCCACTGAAGGGGGACTGGCATGGGGGTGGAGCTCTCATGAAGGGGATAAATGACCTTGTTGAAGAGACCCCAGAGATCTTCCTCACCCCTTCTACTATATGAGATTTCATAGAAAGCCATCTGTGAGGAAGCTAGTTCTCATCAGACATTGAATATGCCGGCACCTAGGTCGTGGGACTTTCCAGATTCCAGAACTGTCAGAAATAAATTTCTGTTGTTTATAAATCACCCAACCCATGGTATTTTGTTAGAGTAGCCCTAACAGATTAAGACAGAGGAAATCCAATAGAGTGTGTTCAAGAATAAAATAGAGGGTAAACATAATAATGAGATGTTAATGGAGTTTGATAGTTTTAAATAACTTTTGATAAATGAAATAGAAGGGAAAATGAAAAGATACCTTTGGGGGCACCTGGGTGGCTCAGTCAGTTGGGGAGCCGACTCGATTTTGGCTCAGGTCATGATCTCAGGATTGTCATATTAAGCCATGCATCATGCTCTGCGCTGAGCATGGAGCCTGCTTAAGAGTTTCTCTCTCTCTGCCCACCCCCCTGCTTGCACGTGCTTTCCCTCTCAAAATAAATAAATAAATAAATAAATAAATAAATAAATAAATAGGATACCTTTGGATATGGTGTTAATGATAAGAATATATATTGCAAGAAAGGGATTATTTCTGAAGACTGGTGAAGTAGTAGAAGCTATATTGTAGTAACTTGAAGAAAAAATGAATTTGAGAATGAAGTCAAATACTATTTAAAGTGGTTGGTCAGTAAAATGAGAGATGCAATAAGAGTTGAAGATAAACTGAAGACAGAGTTTTGTTATTTTTGAAAAAATAGTTTTGTTATAGAATGTACAGTTGAATATACATATAAGATAATTTTCACTCTGTATATCCCATTCCCCTTTAGAGTCTGTGTCTATGTCCTCATCTCTTTCTCACTGTTGGATGCCCTCAAACGTGGCTCCAATACTTGCCATTCATTGACATCAATCTCACAAGGTGACTCATAAACATTAATCTTTTTAAATCCAATGGGAAATTTCCTAAACTTTATCCTTTTTGACCCCACAATAGCATTGTGTTAATCACTCTCTTCTTTTAAAAACAAGTTCTTTCTTTGCTGTCCATGGCACCACGATGTCTATGGTTTTCCTTCTACTTAGACACGTTTGTAGGCTCTTCTTCCTCTAATTAGCCTCTATCTGCTGGAATTGCTGGAGGCTCTGAACCAGACCCCTCCATGTCTGACTCTTTATCTCTCTGCCCCCATTCTCATAGCTGTGATTACCACCCAAGCATGAATGACACCCATATTCATGTCTCTTGGAAATACCTTCACTGGATGCCACACTTGCCTGCTTGACATTTTTGCAAAAGTCAAACTGAACTCCTAATACTAATTTCTACCCAAATATGACTGTTCGATTCTAAGAAGGTAATTAGCTCCATCCAGTGACATTATCTATGAAATCTATATAAGTCCTAAATCCAGGTGTCACTTTTGATGTCCTTCTCCTTTGTCCTCTCACACTCAATTCATTAATAGGTTTTAGCCATGTGTTTTTTTCCTCCATAAATACATCCTAATTTTGTCTATTTCTTTCCATATCTATTGTTACTTCTTAAGGCCAATCCTCAGTCATCTCCACATTCACTTAACCACCACCCTTTCTTTGCTACACTATGGCCAAATGGTATTTTGAAAAATAAATCTAATTGTGATTGCTTCTTTTTAACACTCCATTGAAGTTTTTTCTTTAGATAGTTTTACTCTTAGTAAAAAACCAAAACAATTAACATAGCCAAAAATGTCATATAAATTCTGACCTGTGCTTAAATCTGCAGTTGGCTTTTATACCATAATGCATCCCTGGAGTGTGTGCTTGAGTTGCATTACCTGAATTTTAGTGTCTCCAAAATTCCTTTGCTTCTGTCACAGGGTCTTCCCATTGTGTTACTTCAGTCTAGAATGTTTTTTCTCCTTTGCTCAATGAACTCTTACCAATGTGTCAGATTTTAACTCAAGCCTGATTTCATTAGTAACATCATACTATATTATTATAGTTTTATATCTATCTATACAGTTATATATTTGTATATAGTTTCATATCTATAAGAATACATCACAGATAAATATATATATATATTTATAGATAAATAGAAAAAGATTAATAGATACATATATAGGTATTTTGTTTTATATGTTTGTAGGAATAAATGGGATTAAAATTATGATGACTGTCCTTAAGAAATTATACCAGAAACTCCCTGCCCACTCCCCAAATACAGAAAGGGTTGAAAAAGAGAAAAGTAAAATCTTCACACCATTTTCAGGAAGGCAGAATAGCCTCTCCTTTTGCTGGAATGGTCAACTAATATGCCCTGTAGAGACTCAGTTCTAGGCTATAGTCAGTCAATCATCACTGAGCAGAACCCCTGGGCCATTCAGTTGCTGAATTGTCCCAAATAGATATTGTTTGGACATTGCATTTGATAGGGTATAATGAAATGCCTTTCATTTTTCTTTCTTTGTGGTGTCCTGAACACATGATGTATTGAAGTTGAAATAATGCAGTCTGGCTCCGTTGGAAGTTCTTTCTCAAGTTTTCAAACCTACTAAAAGAATACCAGCTATAATAATATTGATATTAAAAAGGTGTGTGATCCAATGTTAAAAACACAAGTAAGCTTGACAACAAATATCCAAGTGGAATTTATTGGCTAAAGTTATGGACATATTTTTAGTTTTCCATATATATTGACAGATTGCTTCCCAGAAAGAGTGTAGCAATGCGCATTTCCACCAGAAGTGAGTAATACTGCTGTTTCCATATACCCTTGCTAGCATCCGTTACTATTTTTATCAATTGAAATTTGACACTTGGATTGTTACAAATTTTAATATTAATTCCTTTAATCAGTACTAAGTTAAATATTTTTTCACATGCTTATGCACTTTGTGTTATTTCTATTTGTGAATTTCCAATTTAGGTTTTTGATTTATTTTTATCTAACACTTATACATATGTGTCCATTTTGTTAGAATTTTAGTGTAATTGTGTCTATCAAAACTATAGTAAGGATACTACCTTGGTCTGCACCTTAAAACAAATACCTCTAATTTGTCCTAAAAAATTATTTCCCTTCTTTTTCTTTCTGAATTCATCTTTTGCCACTATCAACTTCAACCATTCTGCTCCAAAATACCAATCTTAACTTCTGTTCTTTCCCTTGATGTTTATATAAATGTGTTCTCACTGTCATTCCTATCCCAACTTGAAGAGCTTCTCCACAGACACGGTTTCCCATCACCCAATCTAAAGTAGCCACCTGAATGCAAACTGGTGCAGTCACTCTGGAAAACAGTATGGAGGCTCCTCAAAAAGTTAAAAATAGAGCTACCCTATGACCCAGCAATTGCACTACTGGGTATTTATCCCAAAGATACAAAAATACTGATTTGAAGGGATACAAGCACCCCAATGTTTATAGCAGCATTATTTACAATATTATTTACAATATTATAATATTATATAATATATACATATAATGGAATATTACTGAGCCATTAAAAAGAGTGAAATCTTGTCATTTGCGTGACATGGATGGAGCCAGAAAATATCATGCTAAGTGAAATAAGTCAGTCAGAGAAAGACAAATACCATATGACTTCACTCATATGTGGTATTTAAGAAACAAAACAAATGAGCATAAGGGGAAAAAGGGGAGGCAAACCAAGAAATAGACTTTTCAATATAGAGAACAAACTGAGGGTTGCTGGTAGAGAGGTGGGGGGATGGGCTAAATTGGTGATGTATTAAGGGGGGGCACCTGCGATGAGCACCAGATGAGGTATGTAAGTGATGAATCATTAAATTCTACACCTGAAAAAATATACATAAACATAAATAAATAAAAATAAGGAAGCCACCCAGTCACACCCTTGTCACATAATTTCCTTAGCCTTTACTTTTTTTGCTGTTTTGTTTTGTTTATTTGGTTTTTAGTATTATCTCTTTCCTACATAATTTGCTATCACCTTAAATTCACAGGTCTTTTCTACCCTCACTTAACACTATGGACCCAATGTCTAGAACATATACTTGCTTAATGAACGAATGAATCAATCTTCATAAGTTTTAGAACTTCAGTGGAAAAAAAGGTTATTTCCCCCATATATTTGTCTTTTTTTAAAAAAAGATTTTATTTATTTATTTGACAGAGAGAAAAAGAGTACAAGCATGGGGAGAAGCGGGCTCTCTCTTGAGCTGGGAGCCTGATGTGGTGCTCGAACCCAGGACCCTGGGATCCTGACCTGAGCTGAAGGCAGATGCTTAACTGACAGCCACCCAAATGCCCTTATTCAAGTCTTTTTTGAGCTCCTACCAGTACACAGCCTCAGGTGTATTCTCATAAAACCAACACACATGTTTATTTTTATTTCCTAAAATTTGCATTGCTTTTGTGAATGTGACTTGTTTCACTTTGGGGGAGGGGGATTTAGTGTTTAATATCAGGATGGGGTAAAGCTAGCTATTTAATCTTGACCTGTTTGCTCATCCGTAAGTTTAATAATAGTATCAACCTCATATTTTGTGAGGGCATGAGAATTAGAGAATATACATGCTGCTGTTAGCCTGTTGTTTACTTTCCTTTCTATATATTCTATCCCCTTTGAGGGGATATTTCTCAGTTTGGAGACAGCAGGAGCTCATGAGAACAATGAATTTAGCAAGCTTCTAGCAATCCAAGTCAAGTAACATAAATCTCTATACCAATTTAACGATGGATACTAATTCTGCAGTATCAGAGAATTTCCCAAGTTCTTTTTTCTCATTTACATTGCCAGGCTTCTACTTATTTATATTGTGCTCACTACACAAACCCCTCTTTAATTTTGCCAGAGGGTTTAGCCATTCCTCTGGAATGTGCATATCGCATGCAAAATCTGCATTAAAAATCCCATTACGGGGCAAACTCTCAAAAATTGTTATCTATTACTACTTGACAGCAATAGAAATATCAGGCCACTTTTTATTGCAATAAATAGAATCTAACATATAATGCACATAGTTATAGACATTTCTAAAACATTTAAGTAATATGAAGTTTGATTTAATAGACTTGAAGGCATATTGGTTAGTGGAATTCCCAACCATTAAGAATCTCAGATTTGTGAAAACTATCCTTCTCAAGAAACAGCTAAATAAAGCAATAATTTATAGAAGGGGGCTTAGACACATAAACAGCATGAACAAGATGTTAGCATGTTGTTCTCAAATTTTCTAAATTTAACAAATGCTTCTTAGCATGAATTCATTATAAATCTATTCTTGTAAGTTTATAAAGACAATTTTTAATAAGCAAGAAATACCTTTAAGCTGCTTAAGTTGTCTATACTAATTAAGAAAATTGGCTGCAAAGACACACATAAAACCTATTCCTTGTGTGATGCATAAAACAATTTTACCTACATAGTATCTCTTTGGAAAATGACCAGACATTTTCACTTTACCCCTGCAATTGGCATATTTGAAAATATTCAGAAAATATATTCCATGTTTGACCAGTGCATTTCACAACCTAACTATGCTAGTGCTTTGAATTTTGCTTTAATGAATAAAGGAAATCGTGTTCCTTAAGTATTTTTCCATCATTAATTTGATCTAGCCAAAGGTGGGTCATTCAGTAGCCTTCCATAGTGGTTGTACTTTTAAGCCAATGTAAGACTGGTCTAAGAGGGAAACTAATGGATGATATAACATTTTAATTCAAAAGATTCCCTGACATTATGACATATTGATTTTTGCTCTCAAATGTTTTTAAAGGCAACCAGAATTTGAATTATGGTCACTTTAAAACATGTATCTGATAAGCTTTGACAGCATTATATCAGTTCACAGCATTATTTTCTACACGAAAAAAGAAGAAAATAAATATACTCTAAGATCGTTATTCTCTTTGTCCTGTAACTTCATGTTATGAATGACTTCACTCCAATGTTATTCCACTTCTCCATATTTGCTCACTAGCAGTTAGGGATTCTTTGATCTTCAAGGCTGCTATTGTATAATTGATCAAAGGTTTTGAACCTGAAGGTAGAGCATAAGAGATTGGATTCTGAAATGTCAGCTCACCCACTAACTTTGACCAAATACATTTCTGGACAGATTATTAAATTCATAAAAAAAGAAAAAAAGAAAAAAAACTTTTGCTGATTAAATATTTTTTGGACACAAAAAGCATTTTAATTGCCAATTACAAATGACAGTTTAGGCATATATGCTTGGATTTTTAAAAATACATTATTTAATAGACTTTTTGGGGCAATATTCATATAATTAATTGCTCCTTTTGTTACTAAAATTAATAACAATGCCAAAAATGTCATACTAATTCTAATCTGGTCTGAAATTAAATCATGCTTGTTGAATTTTGAAGAGTTTGGGAATTATGAATTATGCATAATATTTCATGCCAGAAGAGTTCTGACACAGGTCATTCTAAAACCTTGGAAATTCAATGTTAGCCTTCACTCTGTACAAACTGATAGTGTAGCTATTCAAAAAAAAAAAAAAAAAAGTGAACTTGCAAAGCAAATGTCATTGTAACCTCAAACTACTCTTAGTGTGTTTGAATATCCAGCAGTGAAGCTGACCAAAGATAGAAATGATATATTGCTCATGCCACTACCAAGGGAATATTGATTTCATTGCATCAACAAAGCTTAATTAAGTTGTAGTGGGAGCTGTTACTGAAGCCACCATATGGGAGCTTGAAAATCTATTGTCTTGGAGTTAGGTCTAATGTCAAGATTTGGAAGACACAGAAACAGTATTTCCTTTTATTTCCCCCACTTTCTTCCGTTTCTCATCCATTTCCTGACATATCATACATTCAACTGCTTTTACTTTTTCAGTACAATTTTGAAGATTAAATCAATGTTGTTGAGGTGTGAAAATCTATCACCAAGCTCCAACAGCCTTTAATACACTGGTGGAAGACTTCATGATTTTTCTATTTGTAGAGAAATCAAAATAACATGGAGCAAATGCTACCATATTATGGGAAATAGAAACACTACAAGAATTATGTTCTAAAACAAAATTTAATTTTCCCATTGTCTTATTTCTTCCAGTTAATCTTCCCATGATATTCTTTCTATCCATGTTCTAATAAACAAGTTTATTTTTAGAGTCAAAACCACCCAGAGGAGAATAAACATAAAGTATGTCATCTTTAGGACACAAATGGTAAAACTTAGCCCTGATCTATCAAGGCTTTTAAAGTATAAATAAGTAATAGAATATAAGGTGGAGAGATCTTTAGTTCCATTTACTAGAAAAAATTTTAAACACACATTATTGAGCTGCTATTTTATCTGGGCTCTCTCTCTCTCTCTCTTAAGCAGTTCATTCCATTATTTTTACTTTTCCATAATTTTGTTTCTTTTCCTATGACAATAGATTTCAGCAATTTTATGTAGCATATTTTGAACCATAAAGAATGTATTTCTGAAAGGTTGAAAGTATCATCACAGTCCTAATAAAATTTGAGTTATTATTTTGAGCCATTTGATCCATTTGCAGGCATTCAGAACAATTTAGACTTCATCATTTCGTCATCTCATGCAGGGTTGACACCATGTTATTATCCACCATAGAGCTCTTTTACAAATCCAAAAATAAGTCCTGAATTGGTGAATAACTGACTCCCACTACATATTTTCAAAAACTGTACAGTAATTACACTCACATGGTTGATCCATGCTGCATACCAGCTCTCCGAAAGATGAATACCAGTTTAATGGACATTTTATTTTTATGTTTTCAATTGTATTCTACTTCTTGCTATTACCTCAGCATAGCCTATAGCACAGGAAACAAAATGTCTCTGTTTCTATATCTCTCTTTCTTTTCTCTAAAGTTGGAAGGAAAATTAACCTTTCCAGTAGTGTATTTATAACATTCTATAACTTCCAAACTTTAACAACATTCACCTAAAAACAGATCTTGATGAATATTTATGGGATGATAGTAACATTTTTATCTTCATTTTGTTGTAATTTGCCTTTAGGTAAAATGTGAACAAAACACAACAGCCACAATATACTGGTGTAGTAATAATACACAAAAATACACCCTCCTGCCCCCACATGCATTGGCATAATGTTAAAGGCCATAGAATAAGAAAAACAGTATCTGAAAATGTTAAATATATGGCTTAGTTTTATTTTGCAGATAGCATTCTTGGTTTTTTCAAATGACATTTAAAAGCCATTCTTTGAGGACAAATAAATCTTAATTATAAATTATAATATGTTTATCACAACCTTGTGAAAGTGAATTTATTTAAAGTTTTTAATTCTTACAACATCTGTACATCATTTAGAAACTTGTTGATTTAAAAAGAAGCATACGTTACTTTTTAAATGGAAAAACTTCACAACTGATTTTTTATATAGGACAGTAAATGCATGGATTCATTTTTTCATAGGTTGTATATATCATCTGACAAAATTCCTCGAGTGCTATTGTTCTTGATATGTGGGCTTGTTACAGATTTGAGGCAAAAAGCCACTCCCTCATCTTCTCAATTCAGTGCTTCTATCTTTGTGATTTTGGGAGAAGAAATGGTTTGCTCCAGTTTGTTGGTCTCCTTTTTCAGTCTCACTTAAGGGAATGATATTTGTAAATCTAATTTGCCTGCAGAGCACATTCTTATGCTAGATGTTTTGGGTCTCTGTTTCCATAATGTCTGGAGTGGACCTTTTGTTTGTTTGTTTGAGATGTACGATGCTCAGGCTAATCTCACTCAGATGGCTGCACACTGAAAGACCACACGGTGTTCTGCTCAGGTCCTACTCTTTGAATATATATTTTCATCCTCTTGTTGTACACTATTTGAGTATCATTTACTACTCATTCATTCACACAACAAACATTCTTGAGTTTAGTTATGTGCCAGGTGCCGTTCTGAGCACTAAGGATAAAAAGTCAAACAGAGCATCATACGTACTCCGGGAACTCATAGCCTTGTGTGAAATAAAGGACATAAATCAGCAGTCCCATTTTCATGCAATAGGTGTTGGGTGATTACACTGTGGTAATTGAGACAAGAGGCATCTGGTTACTTTTCCTTTTTGATATAGTAATTAAAGCTCCCTTGTAGGGGCACCTGGGTGGTGCAGTCGTTAAGCGTCTGCCTTCGGCTCAGGGTGTGATCCCAGAGTCCTGGGATCGAGCCCCACATCAGGCTCCTCCGCTAGGGGCCTGCTTCTTCCTCTCCCACTCCCCCCTGCTTATGTTCCCTCTCTCGCTGGCTGTCTCTCTCTGTCAAATAAATAAATAAAATCTTTAAAAAAAAAACTTCCTTGTAAAAACATCGAAGAGCCCCTAATAAGTGTAACATATTAAATTTTTGTCAACTCATAACAATTCTTCTCAAAGTCATTTAACAGATCCTCTATGGACACCATATGAAGGAGCATTGCTAGGAAAGAGGAATGTGAACTATACTATGGGCCCCAAGTATGGGGGCCAGGGGACAAATGTCCAGGAAAAAGACATATCAAGGTTATACTGAGTGTAATAGTACTACATGTTGAAAATATGAGAAAAATCACATTAACTATTTTGGCTTAGATCTCTTGTTCTCATGTAAGACCTACTTGGGAGCATTTACTCTTACAGGAGTAAGGAGTACAAAATCTTGCCTGTACCTATAGTAGAAGAGCTGTTTACACAGTATAATCAGATTTCTTGCCTGTGACTTTTCCTAGTTGTTGTATTAGAGACTTCATTAGATCAGTGTGCAGCTAATGGCTCACCAGTCTGGGGGATGGTGATATTAAAGCAAGTTGGTCACTGGACATGTTCTATCAAAAGAAAGGAGCCCATGGCATTATCAATGTTTCTCATGCAATAAAACAATTCTTGTGGCTGGTACCAGAAGAGAGTACAAAGCATCAGTAGGAGAAGGAAGGGAAGAATGAAGGGGGGGGGGTAAAGAGAAGGGGGAATGAACCATGAGAGACTATGGACTATGGGAAACAAACTGAGGGTTTCGGAGGGGAGAGGGGTGGGAGGATGGGCTAGCCTGGTGATGGGTATTAAGGAGGGCACATATTGCATGGAGCACTGGGTGTTATATGCAAACAATGAATCATGAAACACTACATCAAAAAACTAATAATGTACCGTATGGTGACTAACATAACATAATAAAAATAAAAATAAAAAAATAAAAAGCCTGGATGTGGAAACCATGAAGAGACTCTAAATCTAGGCCTGAAGAAATCAATAAACAAAACAAAGAAGCAAACTCTGAACTGAGAATTCTCATCAGTTCATAGTTGGAAGCATAGAAATTACACGGCTATTTAATGTGTTAATGGTAAATTCAGAGTGGACATATTTCCTCATGTGCAATAACTACAACTTTCAAGGACATAAATGAGCCCCTGTGAACAGAATCTTGACAATTTTCTAGCATAGAGAAAGGGCACAAATAGGCACCAATAAAAGAAAACTTGAACCCTTTATTTAATAAGTAAATACAAAATACCTTTTAAAAATAGACTTAGTTTATCAGGCCAAATACATTTTCTGAATGCAGCTAAAATGAGCTTTGGCAAAACTCCAAAAGGCTTTTATTTTCTATGAAAGTGGTGCTCAAAAAAGAAAGCTCTAGAAACTAACTCAAGAGCCAAAAGGGGAATCCATCACATCATCTTCCACTCTGCAGATTTTCAGGAATTCTGATCCTTCAAACAGTCCAGTCTCAGTCCATGTAACATTTTTTTTTTTTAAACAAAATATCAACACAGAAGCAGAAGTTTGTATCAAGGAGGAACTAGTGGGTTGTGTTTTTGGCAAAGAAACTCACCAATTAGTATACCCTTCTTTCCTTGAGACTTGAGTTTCTGCAACAGTTTTTAAATCTAAATTTGAATGGTGCAGAAAACAAACATGTAGAAGAAATGCATCAAAAATTAAAATCCTGGTATTTATGATTATTGCCAGTTTTTTGTTTAACATTGATCTGATATAGTTTATATTTGCCTTTGCTCCAAAATTAATTTGCAAATGAATTTTGAATGATGGCCCTGATGATAATCAAGTCCGCCATCTACTTCCTAATTATGCACACAACACTGTACAAAATATATGATTACATTTTACCCTTTACAACAATCCTGCAAGGTGTTGTTAGCCCCATTTAAGATCAGAGAAAACTGAGGATACCAGAAGTTTTAAAATCTACTGTAGTTAAACTGCTGGTAAGGACAGAAAATGCAAAGTCTATCAAATTCTGAAGTCTAGTCTCTTTAGTCTGTACCATCCTGTCCTACTTTGTGCCAGATAATGTGCTAAATTTTTCATGTGTGCAACTGTCTTAAGTACTTTATGAACTCTGTGAAGCAGATAGTAATGTCTAGTTCAGATGAGCAAACTGAACTTAGGAGAAGTATTGCAAAATGCCAAAGTACACTCAGCTAGTAAATATCATAAGTTGCACTGGAACTCAAGTTGATATTACAAAGGCCACACTCAATTAAATACCTATGTATCCACTCAAAAATAAATATTAAACTAACTGAGATTAGTTGTTCTTGCCAGTTCTCGCCAGATGTAACAAACAAATATAGCATAGTACAACATCTAATTAGGAGCTCCTTTTCCCTTTTATTTCTCTGGAAGACCTACTTGTTCATTTTACTGAAAAGAAAGTGCATGTGTTTTATTATATTGACATTCAATCATCACTGGTTTACTTATACTTTGCATCTGGAAGTCTCTCTGTGTTAACAGCTATATCATGGTCACGATCATGTTTGTCCAAATAGGAAAGCACGGTGACTGACACCTCTTTCCCTAGCACTCATTCTCAGAGAAATCCAGAGATAAACAGAGAATTTCAGCACCTTTGGTCATGATGATTCTAAAGAAAGGTGGCAGAAAGAAGCACTGATTCCTTAATTCTAAAATATTAGGAAGAGGAACTGGAGGACCCCAAATGTGTGATTTTTCTGTGGGCCTTGAGAAAAGACTGGCATCGTTGGGTGGCAGACTTCCTACACCAGAAGGACAAGCTATGGGCATGGATGGGCTTCCAGGTCACCATGAGCCACCGATGCTGTGAGTGGCTTGTCCTTCAATGGTTGAAGACCCCTGGGGTAGGGGATTCCTCATTGTCCTACCTGCCCCCCACCAGCTGCAACTAGAACCATGTTCCTATGCCTTCCACAGCCTCTTAAACTCTCCAACATGCCCTAGTCACAAATACTTTAGGGCAAAGAACAGCCCATCTGCTTGCTCACTGACCCAATAGCCTACTGGTTGTGGCCCCTGTGGTCTCCAGTCTTATTGGCCTCAGGCTGGCAGTGTTGGTCATGTCCCCTCCTCCCAACTTGCAACTTGTACCCACTCTGACTCTGGCCCCCTGTAATAAACTTGTGTCCATAAGACAGCAACAGTTTAAAAAGAAAAAAAGCTTTTAAAATGTGAGAGTCTTTATTTGACAAATAAGTGTAGTATGAAAACTTTGACCTGAATAGTAAAATAAATAAATAAATAAATAAATAAATAAATAAATAAAATAAAAAATAAATACATTTACGAAGTATTGCAGAAATAATACGAGAGGATAAAAAGTCTCAATCAGGAAAACCCAAAATATGTGTGCTGTTATGTAAAGGCTCTTTCCTTGCAAGGAAAGGGGATACAGCTGAAGACCCAGTTTGGTTTCACTGCTGAAAAATGTACAAAATAAGAGAAAGACCAGTTGAGGTCAAATGTTGTGAACCCACTATTTTCTATTACCTGCCTACTTTTGAACTGAGGAAAGTTGATAACCACAATGCAAAACAACTGATGGTAGAACAGTCCCGAATACTCCATCAAGGAGTTCATCATCTTACATTAACCTGCAAGTAAAAACTGAAATAAAACAAGCCATTTGGGGCGCCTGGGTGGCGCAGTCCTTAAGCGTCTGCCTTTGGCTCAGGGCGTGATCCTGGCATTCTGGGATCGAGCCCCACATCAGGCTCCTCTGCTGGGAGCCTGCTTCTTCCTCTCCCACTCCCCCTGCTTGTTTTCCCTCTCTCGCTGGCTGTCTCTCTCTGTCAAATAAATAAATAAAATCTTAAAAAACAAAAAACAAAAAACAAAAAAACAAGCTGTTGGAGAAGTCTGAGCTCTGCAGCTGGCTGGCAAGATTTCCTCCATTGTACTGCTCGAAATAGTTTACATCTTGGCCAGCAACAATATCAAAAAAGGCACACATGCCTTTGCTTTGGAGGAAGAGTTACCAGACAGAGACATTGGTAGACTGCTTTTTCTATTTCTGCAGTGGTGGGGAACCTAGGAGAGAGACGTTGTCAGTGAATTGTACCTTTACAGATTTCACCGTGTAAATATGCCCGCCATGGCCGGTTTCAAGCAGCTAATGTGACTTCACTGAACACAGAGTTGCAAAGAGATATGCACAGTTGGCACGCAGGGGCCAAAAGGAGACTGTAGGAGCCAGCTCTTGCCTGCAATGCATATTTCTGTATATGATCTGGTTCTTCAGCCTGCTTTCCAGCTTCATCTTATTCCCTGCCTTTGAAGTTCACTCTTGAAACCACTCTGGTCTTCTTTTAGTCTCCAGAGCCTTTTCTCTTAGTGTTCTCTCCCAGATTGCTTGTCCTCAGACACAGGAATTTCTTTCATCCTTCAGAGAATGTTTCAAGTATCATTTCCTAAGTATTTTTTTTTCCTTAAATAGCCTATGTTACGTAGCACTAAATCTTTTTCAACCCACCCACATAACTACCCATTGACTCAACGTTTTTGTTTTCTCATTTAATTTTATTAATTTTGTGATTGTGGTTGCTTTTCTCTGACAGAACATAAGCTTCAGAAGGTAGGGAGTGTTCTGTTTTATTTACTTCTATGTTTTTGGTGTGTAATAGAGTTTTCAGCACGTATTAGATACTCAGTAAATACTTGCTAAATGAATAAGTAAACAAAGAGGTTGTTTACAAACACTTCAGTGAATGTACTAAACTTGATTTAAAAAATGTTGGGAAGGATCTTAATCTTTTTAAGGAGTAATTGCCTACAATTTTAGCCTGCTTACCTGTTATAGCTGCAGCTTAACGACAAAAGCAATGTCCACGAGAAATGGTTAAATTCAGGCTAAATTTTATGGAGAATCTACTATGTATCTGTTGGACTATGTTGAATTATGTTAAAATTATTTTAAAATTTAAAAATATTTTAAAATTATTTAAAAAAACTGTATGGGTTTCTTCATGTTAAAACTTTTCACTTAAATAGTTACAGATATACAGTATCTTTCTTTCATCTAAAAGTTATTAGAAGTAGAGATGTGTTATTTCTGTGTAAAAATATCATTGTAAATTTTATTTTCAAATCTGAGATTTTTTCCCCCATCCTAAATGGGACGCAGGGAGAGAGGACCATTTGAATTCTGTCCTGAGAGCAAACATGTCACTGTATAATCTCTATGTCTTTCTCTGAGGGAGGGCACTGCCTCCCATGTGTTATCCCCATCCCTGTTTGATTCTATTTTCCCTTACTCTGTGCCCTGAGAATGCCCTCCTTCCAAATGTATTAGCACTTTAAATTTGCCCAGGGCTTTGTTAGTGCAGATCATTCTATTTTAGAAATTAATATATCACTAAGTACATCTGTGAGACAAGTAGGCCCAATATAATGTTTAGTGGTGTTCCAGGGCAAAATGGTTATAGATTTAGCATTGTGTGTCCTAGTCTCCTACTGTCATGGATTTCTGACATCTGAGTCTTGTTGCTTACTTCATGGGCTGTACTGATCTCCATTCCTCATTTTATATTCTCAATGGTCTATTCCTCCATCCACTGCCTTCTTTACTATGAATCTCAAAAAAGTAATACGTATTAATTATATATATCTTTGAATGTATAATTATTTAATTAATTAATTATAACCGTTTGTTATCTTATAGTTTAGTGCCTCCTACACTTTGTCAAGCATGAAGGAGGACATGGAAGAGGACTGAAATACACATAGGATAAGATTTCTAACCATTAAGATGCTTACTCTATAACATGGAGTATAAGACTAGTAGAAAGATGAATAAATACACCCCTGGAGCTGAGCAAGATAATCTTACGGAGCTTCAAAACGGTATGCAATAAATGTCTGAGATCAATTGTATTGTCCTGATTTACAGATGGGGAATGGAGGCTTGGAAAACTTAATTTGCTCAATCTTATACTCCAAAATTTAAAGCTAAAACTATTAATCACCAAGACTCCTGGGTTAGCTTTTCCAAAGAATGCATAACTTGAGTTGATTAAGCTTTCAGGAGTTTGAATGGATTAGTGTGGCAGCTATTGACTAACTGTGAATAATTATGTGCTAGCAAACCTCAGGAAATGAGTAGGTGTGCATTAAGACGTATTGTCGTTAGTAATAGTAATAGTAGCATGAGTAGTGTGAGGAGAGGTATGAGTTGTAATGGTATTAGTAACAGCAGCAGCACACAGCAATAATAGAAAGACTGCTATGTGTCAGGCACTGTGCTGTGTCTGCCTAAGCCTTTGTTATCTGATTTGAGCCTAATAATCGCCTTTTATTGTTCAACAAGTTGTGAAGCCTAATTTTTGTGTCACTTGGCTTGGCTATGGTAACCAGTTATTTGATCAAGCATCAGTTTAGATTCTGAAGGAAGGTATTTTTCAGATGTGATTAACCTATATCTGTAGAATCTGAGTAAAGCAGATTATCCTCCATAATATGGGTGGGCCTCATACAATCAGTTGAACATCTTAAGAGCCAAGATTGAGGTTTCTCGAAGAGGACAGAATTCTGCCCACAGACTGCCTTCAGACTCAACTACAACATCAACTCCCGCCAGAATTTCCAGCCTGCAGATTTCAGGTGCTCGACAATCATGCAAGCTACTACCTTAAAATCAATCTCTCTCTCTCTCTCTGTATGTATGTGTGTATATATATATATATATATATATATATATATATATATATATATATAAATTGGTTCTGTTTCTCTGGATATGATACCCCTAATACAGTTTTATCATATATTGTTGAAGATTCAATGCAAACAAAGTACACTGGGTAGTAAGTATATTGTTCTTCAGTTTTGCAATTTTCCTATGAAGAGAGTCCTCATATTTCAAAGCTCAACAAATTGAAATAAGAAATGGGCAGTAGAAACAGGGAGGTATTTTTCAAAGGGTACCAAGTTTCAGTTACACAAGTTATATAAATCCTAGAGAGATTGCCTATAGCATAGTGCCTATAGTTAATAATACTGTATTGCATAATTAAAAATTTACTAAGAAGGCTAGATCTTATGTTGTGTCTTATCACCAAAAGAAAAATAATAAATGAAGAGGACAAGAAACTTTTGGAGGAGATAGATATCTTTATGGCATAGATTGTGGTTATGCTTTCATGGGCTCCAGACTTCTTGAGTTATGTACATTAAATATGCACAGCTAGTTGTGTATCAATCATACCTCATTAAAGTGGTTTATAAAACAAACAAATATAACTATGGACAAAGGATTGAGTATGGATATGTGAATAAGCTGTATGGACCAGAGAAGGCTCAAAAAATTGAAAAATAATAAAAAAAGGTTTAACATTTTAAAAAGAAAAACGTTTATTTTATTCTTTTTTTCTATTTGAACAGCCCAAGATATTATCAGGGAAAATATTAAGACTTAGATGTTCAAAGACATGTTTAGTTTATATAAATATATAGATATATAGATGTATCTTTCAAAGCTTTTAAACTAGTTTATGGTTCTTCACAGTATTATACTTTTGGTGTATTTATGACCTAGCTATTTTTTAAAGGCAGTTTTTATTTTCATGTAAATGTAAACTTTGGTTTGTTTTATTTGGTTTTCTTCATACTTTGATATGTTGTCTGAATTCTATGTGCTCTCAGACCATATATATATATTGGATTGCACCCTTGGCTTTACCTTTGACTTATAAATTATTCACCAAAATTTCCTTTCCAAGTTGGTCTTTGAAGGTGGTATACTGTGAATAACTAAGTTGAAATTTTATGGTAGAAGGGATGATTTTCTTTCTCATGCATTTGATATAGAAAACTTTAAAGGTGTGGTTTTATCCTTTCAGTATGTGCTTTGACCCCATGATATGTGGAACAGAATTATGAAGGCACAAATGTTATGCTGACATCTTTCTTTGAAAGTTACTATACTTTGTTTTACTTTTTCACATTTCATAGAAAAAGTCAGTAATTTTTCAAATAAAATTATAGCTTTGTAATCAAAAGAGCAGATATCAATTCATACATATCATATTATATACATATATATACACACATGTATATAGACAATTTTCTTTTGAATTTAATCAATAAAAAAATCGGTGTGTGTGTGTGTGTGTGTGCACACAAGAAGAATAACTATAACGTTAAAGAATTAGAAATATCACTATCAAGATAGATTTTCAAATTGAATCTTTCAATTTTATGAATTTTTTAGAAATATTTATGGACTGCCCATGATAGCTTCTGGGCTCTAGGTTTCATTTTTAAACAAAATATGTTGATGTTACCTGAGTACCGCTAAAAGTGCTTTGGACATTCTTTATTGAATATGTGGAGTATTATCAAAATACCTGTATATTAAATACAAACAACATTAAATAAGAGTCATTAGTGGGAGAAAGACAGCATATCGTTCTTTCCATTTTACCTTTCTTCAATAAGTCATGAACTAGTTTAAGTATCTTATTTGGACAGGTATGTATGTTTCAGTGTGCTTAATTACAAGGTTACATAGCATAATATACACACACAAATCACTTCTGAGCTTGAGTATATGTAAGTTACAAAATAGGTGAGAGTTAGTTTATGGATTGGAATGTTTTTCAAGGATATAAATTAAATAACATAGCTTTTGTTGAAGATGCTAGACATCTATTAGGCACAAATTACTGATAACTAGCAGGAATGAACAAGTTATCAGATAGTTACATCAGGAGGTTAGAGTGGACAGCCAATCTTAAAGTCAGTAGCACCCTTGAGATCATAAGTACCAGCAAATAGGCATAACAAACTTTCAGTGTGACTTGACAGAGCACAGAGTCACAGAGGACTTGAGCTTAACTTGAAAAAGTGTGGACACCAAGGGAACTATTTCAGGAACCTGCAGGGTATATGCTAAGTTTGTCTTTTGCCTCAGGTAGTCACAAATTATGTATGCTATAAATGCAAGCTAGTCTCTCTGCTAAAAGATAAGGTTAAAGAGCTCTAGGAACATCTCTCTGTGCACTGAGGTTTTTAAAAGGCTAAAAGGCTAAATGCTATCAAGAAAGAATAAAAGAAATAATGCAAAATAAAACCAGAAAGAAAAAAAAAATGCCAAGGAGAAAAGAGACAATACTAATGAAAACAGTATATAAAGGAAAGACAGATTTACAGAAGAAAAAATAAAAAGAAAGTATGCATCTGGATTTATGAGCTTTTATAAAGTCTTTCTAATAAAGAGGAAATTGAGAAATTAGAAAAATAAGCAGAATTTCATGGTTCATATACTAATAAAAGCTTAATAAAGATAAACAAATGCACGGGATCATTTTGCTAACTAATATTCATCCATTCATTGACTCACTCAATTACGTAGGTATTTTATTAATTCAAGTATGTGGTACCCCCTTGCTGAAGAACATGTGGAGCTTGATGTGTAGATATGACATGACAAATGGCATGCTCTTTTACTGGAAAGTACACATGAAACATGAGAGAGACGGCTGAGACTCACTGAACTGCAGGTTTTTAACACTTTCTGCTGATCTGAACTGTTTTTTTAGTGATTTTTATGATCCTGTGCAGCAAAATGCTTAAATTAGGCATAAATGCTTTACTCTTTTTTAATTATTATTAACATATAATGTAGTATTTTTTCAGGGGTACAGATCTGTGATTCATCGGTCTTATACAATACACAACACTCACCACAACACATACCCTACCCAGTGTCCATCACCCAGCCACCCCATCCCTCCTACCCCCTTTTATTTTTAGTCTAGAGTAGAGATTTGGGAAGATGAAATAGGCTAAATAAATTGAATATTTGTGGGGTTAAAGATATTTGGACAATGAATTTTAATAGTAAAGGATCTTATTTTTTTTTAATTTATTTATTTGACAGAGATAGAGACAGCCAGCGAGAGAGGGAACACAAGCAGGGGGAGTGGGAGAGGAAGAAGCAGGCTCATAGGGGAGGAGGCTGATGTGGGGCTCGATCCCATAACGCCAGGATCACGCCCTGAGCCTAAGGCAGATGCTTAACTGCTGTGCCACCCAGGCGCCCCAAAGGATCTTATTCTTGGTAAGAGTAAGCTAAGGGGAAAAAAGACAGAAAATAATGGGGTGGGCTGAAAAACTATCAGCTGAAAAACCATTTTAAGATAAACTGGACAGGAAAAAGAAATACAGGAAAATAAATTTCTGAAATTGGATATTATAGAATAAGGTATATCAAGCTGAATTGAACTGGTTTCAGTTACACAACAATTTTTAGTTGGGAATAAAAGAATTAAGTGTTAAGAGATAGTACTTGTGAATTGATATATGAATAGTTTGTGTATATACACAGGCATATATTAATTTAAATAGGAAATATTGCAGCAGCCCCTAGCCAAGAGCTTATGTTAAGGATATAATAGGAAAACATGTTTGTGACCTGCGGGCTTTAGTGTAAACATCAGAGCACGAGCACTTGGGAATGCCTGGCTTGCTCAGGGTGGTACACTGCCCTTCCTGAAACCCCCTCAGATAATGAGCGGCCAGAAATGCCTGGTCTGCTAAGGGCGGAACACCGCCCCAACTGAAACCTGATTGTTCTTGACAATAGCCCACAGAGTCCATAGAAACATGTTTAAGAATAGGCCTCACCCGCTTAAGGTTACATCATCTACTCCTGTGACCTTCTCCGTGATGTACTATTCACTAGGATGTGCTACAGATCACAAGACTCCCCTTGATTGTCTTTGATTGTTTATCGGCAATAAATACACGAGGTTGCAGCTGTTTGGGGCAATAGCATGCTTTGCGGTCATCCCCTGCACCCACACTTTCCTTCGCAGCTAACCTGTCTGTGCCTTGTCCTTCTCCCCAATCACGCTGCAGCTCCACGGGAGGTGTCACAGCAAAATATACTGCATTCTAATGTAACAAAGTGAAAACAATTTTATACACATGGGTCTGAAGACTGGGGAAGAGCAATGGTGAAAAATAACTTGTTCTAAAGAATCTTTAGGGAACAAAAATCCAAGAGTAGAATTTTATATGAACAAACAAAGGATTAGGATCAAGTAAGTATCAGTTACTTTACTAAAATAAGCAAAATGTAATTTTGTTTTGGAAATGCAATTTTGGAGACCACTCACCTAAAAAGGAAAAAAATTTAGTTTTCTTTACTAACTTTGATTATAAAATGTGTGCATGACATAATAAATTTGAAGCATTTGTCTCTAGACATGTAAAAAAGTCTTACCCTGATAAATGATAACATATGATAAATCATGTAATTATATTTTCAGGTATATTGAGGAAGCAACACATAGAATTAAATTTGAAACAACAAATAAAGTCAGTGATTCAGATGTAATGGGTAATGAGTTTCTCAGAGATCTCATTAATGTGCTTTTCTCAAATCCAGATGAATATCGTAAATAACAATATATGTCCCAAATATATGTCATATTTGTGGGGATATGATAGTAGAAAAGATATGAGTAGTCCTGGCATCATCGAGTTATGATCCAGGGAATTATTATGGTGATCTCTATGAAATGGAAAGTATGAACTGCTATATGTGCACATAGCAACTGCAACTGTCTGGGGCAAATGGGAGCCATGGGAGGCAGAGGGATGTACAGACTGTTGTCCAGTCAAGGATGGACAAGGATGATCTCCAATCAACCCACTCTCCCCAGGCAGGGGAAGTATCAGCTCAGAGGAAGGGTTAGCTTTGTCATTTTTGGCCTAAATGGTGTGTTTTTTCTATTTTAAATCATACAAAAGCACTATAAATGTTAGATACGGCTTAGAAATTATTTGCCTAAAAATATTTCTTTATCTACATCCATTAATTTCCTTTATATATATATATATGTGTGTGTGTGTGTGTATGTATATATATATATATATATATATTCATACATATATAAGATTGGATTACTTGAAGAAAATTGTTAAAAAGTTACATATATATATATATAATTATATAAAGATATATATATCTTTTTATATATATATATATATAATTATATATATAATTATATAAAGAAGACTAAAGTTCCAAATGTGGTACACTTATTGAAAAACACTAAGAACAAAGAAAGTACATTTTCAAATCTACAATATGAGCAGGAAAGAGAAACAACACATTTCTTGGTGTGGGGATAATATTTGTATGTTAACAGATGAGAAAGGAAAAGCAGAACTTCTCAATGTCTCAAATTTCTTCTCTTATATATTTTCATCTCCAGTAATAAATATCCATGATTAATATTTATGACATGAAGAGACCACTGAAACTCTAGATAAGAAAAGATAGAGCAAAATTAACCTAGCTGCTTTAAACATGTGAAATCACTATGACCTGGTGAATCACATCCCACACTTACAAAGGGGTTTCTACAGACAAGATCAAAATTCTATTAATAAACTTTATGAAATATGAATGCCATGATATTTTAAAGTGGATAAAAGTGAACATTGGAAATGACACACTAACAAATTTGATGTTGATTCCAAGAAAAACCATAAAAATATATCTACATAGCATGAAGGTAAAGAGTGGGACTCTATAGGTAAACAGATGCGGGTTTGATTTCTCATTTCACAATGTAATAGTCATGAGTCTTTGTGAAAATTAACTATGCTTTCTAAACTTTTTTTTACTTTATATGCAAAGCAAGAATAGTTTCTACCTAATGAGGTTATTCAGAAGATAAAAACAACGAATATCAGGATATAGCTTACAATATAATTTGCACTGAAAATATGATTTTGTTAATAATATCAATATATAAAATGTATTTGGACATCCAGGAGAAAGAGTAAAGCAGAACTTCCTAATAGTTATTATGAGGTCACAAAGAATAAGCCATTCTAAATTGAACTCATTTCTGATTTTGATAGAATTGCTAAATTGGTAAATTAAAATAGAGCCATACGCATAACGCACCTTGAATTCACAAAGACATTCGACAGGGCCTTTTAGAGCAGAACACTTTAGGGAAAACGAAAGTGTCTTGGAAGTTAGGAGTAGTTGCAGATGACAAAATAAAATATACTAACAGTGATGACCAAAGTTAGCACAGAATGATTTTTTTTCCAGTAGTATGTTGAAAAGAAAAGTGCTCTGATCATGTTCTAGGTAGTATTTTAATTAGCAGCGTGAACTTAGAAAGAAATGCCAGTCTAATCAAAACGTAAAATGATTAAAGGTTAGAAAACATGGCTGATGTGATAAGAAAGAATTGAGATTTTAATATGTCTCAGAAATAGAATGGAGCAAAACAAAATACGAATCGTTGTAGCTGTAAATAGGGGTTACTTATTTAGATTTTTAAAAAGTGATTATATCATAAAATGCCGAGTACCTTTAAGAAGAGCAATTTATGGGGGGAAAACCTTTGGAATTTTTGTTTAACTACAAAGTCAGTATGATTTAACTGAATAAAGTGACCCAAAATAACTTATGTAATCAGAGATAATATGAAAAAAGTCATAACATTTTATAATATTTTATTACAAAGAACTCTAGCCCAGTAATGTCCTTTGATAATTGACAGAGTGAATAGAATAGTCAGCCTGCCATAAAGTAGGCATTTGATAAACATTAGTTTCCTTTTATTTACCTGTCAAAAAATAATACGTATGGGTTTAGAGAAGTAATTCTTAACTAATGAGGTACCATAATATCAAAGAGAAGAAGCATAGTTTGATAAGAGTAAAGTGATTTTTAACTGTGATTCTTTTTTTTTAATGATTTTATTTATTTATTTGAGAGACAGAGGGCACACATGCACAAATTGGGGGAAGTTAGAGGGACAGGGAAAGAGGCATGCAGACTTCCCTCTGAGTGGGGAGCCTGAGGCTGCGAGGCTCCACTTGGGGTTAGTCAACAGGGCTTGACATGGGGCTCAACAGGGGTCTCAATCCCAGGATCCTGAGATCATGACCTGAGCTGAAGTCAAATGCTTAACCGACTGAGCCACCCATTTAACTGTGATTTGTAAGGGAAGATGCTACAGTATTTTTCAAGACATTTCAGCATTTTTGGTGGGGTAGAGAAATTGGAGAGATGAAATCTTCCAGTTTTGTATAATTACCAGGAGAGGACATGGATTAAAACTGTTAAGAACTGGGGCGCCTGGGTGGCTCAGTCATTAAGCATCTGCCTTCGGCTCAGGGCGTGATCCCAGAGTCCTGGGATCGAGGCCCGCATCAGTCTCCTCCGCTGGGAGCCTGCTTCTTCCTCTCCCACTCCCCCTGCTTGTGTTCCCTCTCTTGCTGGCTGTCCCTCTCTGTCAAATAAATAAATAAAATCTTAAGAAAAAAAAAACCTGTTAAGAACTGTCTTTCTAAGGGGCAATACTGGGATAGTTTTGCTAGAATTTGGAGGGGAACACATTTTAATAATGCACATGCATTTTTAATATTTCCCCACTATTAATATATAATGTGGTGCCATGAAAATAGGGAATATCACATATCTGAACACAAGAAGTCACAAGCCTGGCTAGCCAGCTCCTGTGGGTCTTAAGAAAGAAAAGATACAGTAAGTATGAGATTGTCATACATGACCTCTAACGCCCTTCCCATTTCAAACATCTCTGAGGAAAACACAAGCTAAAATAAATAGGTATTTTGAAGTTTTCTGTGTGTCATTTGTGATTATAATTATAATTATACTTAACTCCATACTCCATGAAAACCAATAGGGTTAAGAAATGAGGATTATTGCATTTTATATAAAAATAGGGAATCTAAAGTACAATGAGAATGCTACCTGCTGTAGTTCACACATGTAAAGGAAGTTGAGATAACAGATCATTATCACTCAAAGCCTCTGACATTTCCAATAACCAAATTTCCCCATATATGTATCTATCATCTTTCTTAGTAAACATGAATTTTTTATTAAAGTATAGTGCTTATTACTGATGCACTAGCAGCCATGGACATAATTAAAACCAATTATTTTATTTTCTTTTTTTGAAGATTTATTTATTTATTTTGGAGACAGAGAGGGGTGTGCACGGGGGTGGGGAGAGGCAGAGGGAGAGGGAGAGAGAGAATCTCCAGCAAACTACCCAATGAGTGAAGAGTGCAATGCGGGGCTTTATCCATGACCTGAGATCATGATCTGAGCTGAAATCAAGAGTCAGACACTTAACTGACTAAACCAACTCAGGTCCCCCTAAAACCAATTATTTTAGTTCTATCATCAGTAAATGTAAAGAGTTCCAAAGGGCTCTAGAGAGTTCTGCTCATCTTTCCTTGCCTTTTAGGGACCCGAGGGTCATAATGCAATGCCTTTCTGGAATTTGAGAAAAGTATATTTCATATGTTAAGTAAATTACCTGTTGTAGAAGTTAATGTTTCCTTCATATTTAAATATGTTAAATTCTTTGCAAGGCAAAATAATTTCATGATGTAAAGTCATTTAAAAGCTTAATTATAAGGATGATTATGCGTTATTTTCCTGAATTTTCTCTTTTTAAAACATATATAATACTTTCCACTGACAAATACCAATTATAAATATTCAAATTGGTCAAAACTGAATATTAAAATAAAAAAAAATACATAAGTGGAAAACAAGATAGATTATTGTAGCTATATTAATTTAATATTGTCTTTATAGTACTGTAAACAAAACACCATTGAAAGAATTAGAAAAGATATTGATATTAAGTGATACAAAGCCATCATGAATTCTGCTCCTGCCAAAACAAACAGAAATGTAAGATGAAAGTTATGTAGTATAAAAATAAAATGATATTGGACCTCCTCAATGAATGTTGACTTTTATTGTCTTTTATTTTTTTATGTTTTTTCTTTTTGATCTAACTTCCAGGAGGTGTTATCAACTTTATTTTCCAGATCTTAAAAAAAGTAAATTATATGATATGAATAATATAATATAAACTTTAAATATAAATATAATAAGTATGATATATAATATATAATATAATGTAATGCACTATAATGTATAGCTGGGCTCAAAAGAAAGAAAACAGGTGGTGTAATAAACTGAGAATTCCATCTTTTCATAATGCCAGCTTCCTAAAAGAGCTGCTTCTCTGGAAAATAATTACTAATAGTAAAGTTATCTACTGACTTATGGAGATTATAAGGAAGCTCATCTCTCTACCTGGAGCTCTTAGTTGAGAAAATAAAATATCATTTGTGAGAATGATATGGAATCCAATTTATACGATCCAAAGGAAGCATGAGTCTTCAAGCCCACAGATTAATGTAAAATTGCCCACCCCTAAAAAAAAATAACTATAGGGAAAGGGAAATATAAACTTGCTGTGCAGTAACATGTCTACAACTCAGTAAGCAAAGGTATCTTAAAAAAACTCACTGAGATATTAAATAGAATACATGTGCAAGTGATGAAGATGTCAACATAAAAGACAAGGAAAAAAATAGGAATATGTTTCAAATTTCAGAAGATGAGAATAAAAGAATGTTGGAAGACAATATTCAAAATGATCATATTGATAATTTTTCAGGATATATAAAATTTTGAACCCTCTAAATAGATAAACTCAACAGGCTGAAGATTGTGAAATTACATTTTCAAATGGCTGAGAAAAAAATAATTGTAATTCCAGAATTTTATACCCAGCGAAAGCATCACTCAGGAGGGAGAATGGAAAATAATATTATATATTTTGGAGTTGGGGGGACAAAGACTGAGAATGTACATTTCACTGAAGCCTATTTGAATGAAACAAATAATTTAACAAACAACAATTATATACTCTCAATTTTTGCTTTTGTTTTTCCTGTACTATATCTTCAGTATGAAAGAAACTGAAAACCTGAATTCAAAAGGCAAGGTTGAGATTTAAGAAGCAATCTTGAGCAAATGTCAGTATGCATGTTGGTTAAGCTAAATAACCACTAACTGAAAATTGATGTTTAAAATAATATCTAGGTTGGGGAAGAGGATAAAAATACAGTAAAGTAAAACACAGGGTAAAAAAATCATGGTAATTTCTACAAAGATACATAGATGTAACACCTAATTTTTTGTGCAATTCTTGAGGAGGGTACATTTTTTAAAAATTAAACTTAACATTTATTAGCAAGAATATATTTTAAAATTTAAAAGTAAATACTAAAATATCAGCAATAAGATATTTAAGTTAGCAAAAGAAGAAATATAATTTCACAAATAAGACACTAGAAAAAAGAAGGAGGAATAAAAGGAAGGCAGTATGAAGATTAAGAAAACACAAAAATGTATCAGTAAGCATAACAGATATAAATGGATTTAACTTAGTTTGACAGACTGGGATTCTAGTAGTATAAAATTAAAAATAGAATCTAATTATATATTCTTTGTAAGAAATACACATATATCATGGTAACCCTGAAAAGCTGAAAAGGATGGAAATATCAGACAAAAGAAGATAATGCAAAACATATTTTTTGAGAAGTCAGTCACTATATAATGATAAAAGGAACAGTTTATTGGAAAGCATAAAAATCCTTAATTTATATACCTTGAAAATTCATAACCTCAAATTATGCAAAACAAATATTGGCAGAATGTTTTAAACTTACAAATTCTACAGTGGGATATTTTAACACAAATAAGTAAAAATACTTAGATAAAAGAGAATAGTTGACAATAAAAAAATAACTAAAAATTTGAAAACCACAATGAGTAAGTTTTATTTGGTAGACATACATAGAATCCCATAGCTCAAAAGAGACAACAAGCATTTCTTCTAAGTATCCATGAGAAATGAAATTGAATTGGCCCTGTATATGTCACAAAGCCAAATATTAAAAAATAAAAAAGAATCAATAACTTACTGACCACATATTTGGCCTAAATGAAGTATAATTAGAAATCAATAATAAAAACAAGCTTAATTTAAAAATATAAGCTGGAAACTTAAAAATGCAGTTGACCTTCATTAGTCATGGATTCCATATTTGCAAACTAGCTTACTTGGTGAAATGTATTTGCAACCCCCAAATCAATACTTGCAGTGCTTTAGCACCTGCTACCCACATTCCTGTTTGAGGTCAAACAAAGTGACCCTGCCTTTTTGTTTTAGCTTTTATATTGTAAACAAGTGTCCTTTCCATGGTGTATTTAGAGCCACATTTTTTGCATTTTTGTGTTTTTTTTGTTGGTTGTCAGAATGTTTAAAAAGGCCCCCAAGTACATTTCTAAAGTGCTAGTGTTCTTAAGTACAAGAAGCCTGTGACGTGTCTGATGGAAAAAATGGATGTCACATAAGTTTCATTCAGGTATGAATTAGAGTACTGTTAGCCATGAGTTCAACATTAATGAATTAACACATATATGCACCTATGTATGTATTATACATACATATATGTAAATATATATACACAATAGTAGTAAGTATAATGTATTTGATGTAACACTATATATTTAATTTATGTGTATTTAATGTATATATATAATAATGTATCTTTAAAGAGGTAACAAACAAAACAAGGAAATGTATTAATGATTAGGTCATGAAAATGTGAACAAAGGCTCATAGAAATCTAACTTTGCATTTCCCCTAGGGACAATAATTTTGTATTTGCTAATTCAGTCTTCATAGCAACTTTATAAAATATAACTTTGCAAATAAAGAGAATCAACTGTACATTTCCAATTAGTTATCAGCCCAAAGAAATAATTATATTTGGAATCACAGAATATTTGAGGCTGTTTAGAAATGATGAAAACATAAATAGCCATGCTTTTATTTCTACACACAGTACTACCTCCGTATTTTCCCTGGATTAATTGATATATTCTAATTACTTAGTGGACTTAATTGTTTTCCTAAGAGAAAAGTATGTTCTCTATATTACATAGTGCATGAAATCATTAATTTGGTTAATGTCTTCCCAAACACCAGAAATTTGGGTGCAAATTCATTTTTTTTATTAACTTTGTCAACATTCCTCTTGAATTTTCCTGGTATTTAGTACATCAAACAGTTAAAGCACTAATAATAGATTATATTAGAAGCTAAGGTATAGTGATAGCTGAAAATGGAGTAACAGTTCAATTTACTAGTATTTGTCAGGATCAATCACTCAGCCATCACACTAACTCTCTTCCTTGCTTATTGATTCAGAGGCATGAGGAATCCAAAGTGGCCAGGTGGCAGTCTTAACTTTGAGTTCAATGAAACTATTGCTGTGCCTCCTGGTGTAAGCATTCCTCCCTCTGTAACTAAGATCTCTAGACCAGAAAAGCATAAGGTCATGGAAGAGGAAACAAGAATTTTGTTAGTAGGTCACTAGAGTTGAGTGATGCTACTCATATTTCTATCCCTTGATTCCTGGACCTATGGATACTAGCTAGGGCAGAAACAGCACCATATTTGGGATACAGATTCAAAGCATACTTAGCTTTCTGAAAAACCTTACCACATCCTGCAAATTATTACCACCTACCTAGTATTGAAACTGACTCTCCAAAAGGCCCTTCCAAAGTTCTACCAAGCTGGCTGCATTTAGAATTTGGGGAACAAGGTAAAAACCAGTGAATCCATTAGCATGGGCCTATTGTTGTACTTCTTTGGCTGTGAAATGAGTTCCTTGATCAGAAGGAATGCTCTGTAAAATAACATGATGATTTAAAAAGCATTCTGCAAGTCCACAGATGGTAGATTTAACAGACGCCTTGAATTCAGGGAAGGCAAATTCATATTCCAAATGTCTATTCCAGTAAAAACAAAATGCTCCTTCTTCCATAATAGAAGCGGTCCAGTTTAGTCAACTGGCCACCTTTGAGATGGCTGATTACCCTGGGGAATGGTGGTAGATCAAGGACTCCCAGATCTGCCCACATGAAAGTTTTTCCTTCAATACCGTCTTGCAATGCTGGCCTAGAAAGGAGCTGTAGGACCACAGCTGTTCACTTTTGGGTGGTACATGCATATCACTCAGACACATGTGTAAATCAGGCTCAAATCTCCTTCTCTGTTAATTGATGGTGAATGCCCCACAAGGCCATAGGTGCACCTGAGAGAGAGAAGGAACTGTAGCTGAAGTGAGGTCCATTGCATTTGGGCCACTTCATCATGTACCTTAATTGTGCCTTAAGGACCTGCTTGGCCTCAGTGAGGCACACACATCTTAAATTTCATAATAGAGTAACTGCTGTGCATATCCAACTTTATAGCTTGGTAGATCACAAAACACCTAGTTCATGATGGCCACATCAGGTCACCTGCCAACTTGGTGGCCCATGGTCAAGTGTTTAGTCTCTACCAAGGCTCAAGTAGCAGACCAAAAACTGTCAGTAGGAGAGTAGTAGCCTGCAGAGGATAGCAGTTTTGCTCTAAAATCCAAAGGGTCTGAGCTGGATTCACATAGAGCCCTACCAAAATCTTCAAAGAGATACTTCCTTATTTCTGTTGATATTTTGAGCAATATCGGATGTGTCCCATGTGGCAGGCTTGCACAACAGCCTGGACCTGCTGCAGAGCATATTCTTGTTCTGGACCCCACTCAAAACTGGCTGCTTTTTGAATCACTCAGTAGATGGGTTGAAGTAACACACCCAAATCAGGGTTATGTTGTCTCCAAAAGCCAAACAGGCCAATGTGTTTCCTTTTTTATTGTAGGAGGGGCCAGATTCAACAATTTATCCTTTATATTGGAACATGCTCTATGTCATTGGACTTCTAGAAATTTCATTATGGTAGAAGGAGCCTGAATTTTTGTCAGATTTATTTCCTGCCATCTGATAAACAAATGTCTTATCAATAAGTCTAGAACAGTTGTTACTTCTTGCTCATTAGGTCCAATCAACATAACATCATCAATGTAATGGACCAGTGTAATACCCTGTGGAAAGGACAGGCCATCAAGATCCTTGTGAACTACATTATAACATTGGGATGGACAGCTGATATACCCCTAAGGTAGGTCAGTGAAAGCGTACTGTTGGTCTTGCCTATTGAAAGCAAACTGCATCTGGTGGTCTTTACTATAGGTATTGAGGGAAAACAAAACAAAGCAAACAAACAACAAACATTTACCAGATCAATAGCTTCATACCAGATTCCAGAGGATGTGTTAATTTGCTCAAACAATGAAACCATATTTGGTAAAACAGCTACAATTGGAACCATCACCTGGTTCAGGTTATGATAATCTTCTTTTATTCTCCAAGATCTGTTTTCTGCATAGTTCAAATAGGCAAGTTGAATAGGGATGTAATAGAAATCACCAGACCTGCATCCTTCAGGTCCTTGACAGTGGTACTAATCCCTGCAATCCATCCAGCAATACACTATTGTTTTGGTTTACTATTTTCCTAGGTAGAGGCAGTTCTAACAACTCTCTCCTGGATTTTCCCATCATAACCACCCATATTCAATAAGACAGGGAACCAAAGTGGGATTCTGCCAGCTGTTGAATATATCTATTTTAATTACACCTTCTAGAACAGAGGAAATAATCACAGGATGGGTTCAGGGACCCACTGGGCCCTCTGTGAGATGAATCTGAACCAAGACTCCATTGATCACCCAAACTCCATAAGCCCCTCCTATGATTGGTGGATCACAGTGGATCACAGTCCAGTCTCTTGGAATTGGTAATTGTTCAGAGCCAGTGTCCAGCAGACCCCCAAAAGTCTGATGACTTCTTTTTCCTCAATGGAGTTACTCTGGTAAAAAAAAAAAAAAAACAAAAAAAAAACAAAAAAAAACAAAAACTGTAGATCCCTTTGGGAAAGGCTGAGAGAAAGATGAACAGTATAAATTTTGGTGGTGTTCAAGAGTTCTTTCTTAACTAGACTTCTTCATTCAAGAGGTTCTGGTCTGTAAACTGGCCCAATTCTGAAAAATGACTGAAGGGCTATGACTCACTGTTTTTATGATTCAGATTAGACTTCCATTCACTTGATCTGGAAGTTTTTTGCTAACTTCTTATAAGAAAAGGCTTCCTATTTATTTCACGTCTGAAACACCATGATCAACCAGCCAAGGCCACAGGTCTGCGTGAGTCAGACTATTCTAATTGCTGCTTTGATTCTGCTGTCCGTTATGGTAACCCACATCTGCCTTGCCTTTAGCAGTTGTGTGCCCCCACTTGGCTCCTGCTACTCTAGGATCCAATTGCTCCTACTGCATTTAGGTTTCCCAATATAGTGATGGTAGTTCCCACTCTAAGAGAAGAGCGATCACAGAGCTCTTCAAGGACCCCAGCTGAGGTCCCCATCATGAATTTATTTCTCACAGAATTGGTAAAAGGTATGTCTTCTTCATCTTTCTACTATGGGTGAGTATATAGTAAGTAAAAATACACTAACAGTCCAATCCCCCTAAGCCTCTGAATCTTTTCTATCATATTAAACCAAAGTAGCTTCAGCATTTCCAAGTCATTCACTGTGGGCCACCTTTTGGTCTGTGCTTCAGCCAACCAGCCATACAAACTGTTAGAGTCCTTTCTAACTCTTCAAGCTGCAATATTAAATGCTTAGTGAGACAATATCAATAAATTCAGCTTGATCCAACTTCATGTTCCTTCAACCATTATCCTACACCTTTAGTATCCATCTCCACGTATATTCTCCAAATTTCTGTCTGCATAAATTAGAAAAGTCAAGTAGTTCTTTTGTATTGTAGTGCACTTTCTCATGGGTCACACATTGTACTTTATCATTAGGGGCTTGCTGGAATTTGAGTCTAGTTATAGGGCCATGTGCAAAGAGAGGTGGTAAGAATGGGTCCTGGGGATAATCAGCATGATTCCCTCCCTCAGGGGAGGGCACTGTAATTTCCTCAGGCAATTCAGGGTTAATCCTCTCAGAATGAGGTGGAGAGGCTTTTGCTATTGAGGTGTGAAGGTCATTTCTTGTAGAGATGGGGTGGCTGCTTGCACTGGCACACATGACTCATCTGAATTTAGGGGCTCAATGTCCCCAGGTTCATCACTGTCTTCACACATATCCACATTCCAACTTAAAGTATACCATTCGTTCCCAGTCAATGACCTCAGTCACAGTAATCACCCTGTGAGGCTGGGAGTTAACTGGCATTGTAATTCAGCCAATCACAGATGAGATTCTGAGTTTCTTTTTTAGCAGTCTAAGCCCTGAAGCCACAGGAGATAAAGGTCTCCTTCAGAACAAAATAAACTTTCAGATTATGTACATGGTACTTGAGCAGGGAATTTGAATCCCAAGCTCATCCTTCTCTTTTACCACTTGGTCCAGCATTAGTAGCAACCAAACTCATTATATTCAAAACATTTCAAAAAATGTTCCAAAGTATGATATACAGTCACCCAGCTCCTTGCTTCTTACAAGTAGTTTCTTAAAAGTATCCCATGGAAATGCAGTACATATCTCTATTGCCAGGTTGTGCTATGCACTATTGGTCCTATCTCTCTACTAGTGGAAATTAGTATCTTCAATGCAATTGTATTAGAGAGCCAATCTAGAAAACCCAGAACCAATTCAGGAAACTCATCCTTAAAATTATGTTTCTCCAAATACTCCTGGTACCAAAATCTGTATCAGTGTGGGTTTTCCAGATAACAGAACCAAAAAGATAGATAGATGATAGATAGATAGATAGATAGATAGATAGATAGATAGATAGATACAGATAGATAGACGGATAGATGATAGACCCATAGATGGATTTATTCTAAGGAGTTGGTTCATGTTGCTTTGGAGACTGAGAAGTCTAACATTTGTAGCCAGGAGAATCAATGGCATAGTTCCACTATGTGTCTGAAGGTCTGCAAACCAAGAAAGTATGTGGTGTAAGTTCCAGTCAAAGTCTGAGTTTGAAGACACAAAAAGGCAAATGTCCCAAATGGAAGACAGAGAAAGAAAGGATTCCTTCTTTCCTTCCTCCTTTCTTCCTTCCTCCCTTTTTCCTTCCCTCCTTCCCTCCTTCCCTTCTTTCCTTCCTTCCTTCCTTGAAAGAATTCCTTCTTATTCAGTCTTTTACTCTATTCAGGCCCAAGACAGATTGGACTGGATGAGGCCCACCTACACTGGGCCAAAAAAACAAAGTGTTTTTGCTCAGTCTACTGATAAAATGTTAATCTTATTCAAAAACCTCTCATAGAAACATCCAGAAATACTGTTTAACCAAACATCTGGCACCCTGAGGTCCAGTCATGCTTACATAAAATTAACCTTTATGATGCATCATAATGAAACTGTCAAAAGCCAAAGCCAAAGGTAAATTTTCAAAAGCAGCAAGAGGGCTATGATTTATAATTTATATCTTTAGAACCCATGGAGGCCAGAGTCAGAGGAATGACATAATCAAAGTATGAAAGAAATACAGTCATCCAAAAATTCTATACCCTGCAAACTATCCTTCAAAAATGAAGGAAGACCAAGACATTCTTAGATGAAGGGGGAAAAAATGACAGAATTCATTGCATGCAAACCTGTCCTACAAGAAATTCTAAAGGGAGTAAAACTAGTGAAACTAGGCCATTAAGTAGAAACTCAAATCTACATGAAGATCAAAAGCACCAATAGAAATAACTACATAGGTAAATATAAGACACTATAAATAATTTTACTTTATAAATCTTTTCTTAACTTACGTGATTAAAAAAGCAAATTTGCATAGTAACACAAATCTGTGCTGGTGTGGTATATAATGTACAATTTTTATGGCAGAAAAATAACACAATGGAGAGGGAATAAAACCATAATACATAGAAGCAAATATATTGTATAATATTGAAACTAAATTAGTGTTAACTGAAGCAGATTGCTATAAGTTAAGATGTTAATTTTGATCTCTAGGGCAACTACAAATAAATATTTATTTTCCTTCCTTCATATGAGTCACTCTCTTTAAACACCAAAATAAAAAACAAAAAGCTGGCATTTGTCTTTATCTATATCTATATCTATCTATATCTATAGAGAATATAAAAATGTACCAATTAAGCTTTTTATATATTTGCTATTCTAATATGTGTTAATTCTGAAATTAATGGTATAGTAACTGAAAAATGTGAAGATTTCAGGATTCCATAAGGTTTCAGGTACTATTGAAATATTAGGATTTTCATGAAAATATGACAGAATTATACTTTTATGTTAGATTTCTAAAACTAATTTATCTCACTTTAAGTACTGTTAAGTAATTTTTCTCAGGCCTGATTATTTTACTGACTTTAGTAAAATACCATTATTGCTGAATATAGAAGGGTGACTATAATTTTACCGAAACATATCTTTGGATATAGTAAGGGTTTCTTGATATGAAGATATAGAGAACATTGTGCTTTCCTCTGATTTTTTAGATTATTGCATGCATAACACTGTCCTTTGAAATTTTATGTCTTGAGGAAAGTAATATACAAAATATACAAACGATCCTAATCCCAGTCCCTACTATCATATATGGTAGTAGAAAATCAGTCTATTTTGTAAGCCAATTTATGCTTATAGGTTTGGCTATATAACTGTGAGCTCTTTGAGGCACAAAATTCTTCATATTCACTTATTTTCTTGCTCTTCTTAGTATCTAGCACAGAATATAAAATATTCTAGGTACTCAATAATTACACATGAAATAAATTAAGGTGATCAAAATCTGCACTTAAAGTTTCATAAATTTAATCAATTTTATTTTTAAACCAGGTATTTTATTAAAATAATACATAAACATATTTCTAAAAAAAATTTTAAAGATTTATTTATTTGAGAAAGAGAGAGAGAGAATATGTGGGGGGAGGGGTAGAGAGACAGAAAGGAAGGGAGAATCTCCAGCAGAACCCCCACTGAGCATGGAGCCCAATGTATGGCTCAATCCCAGGAACCTGAGATCATGACCTGAGCCTAAGCTGAGAGCCAGATGTTTACCTGATTGAGCCACCCAGGCACCCCCATAAAGAGATTTTTAAATGAATATATAGCCAAAAGCCAAAAAGGCCAAATATGGTCATCTGTCTTATGTTTTAAATGTGATTTTGTTTCCTTCTTTGTTTATTTTTGTTTTCAGAGAATTGAGCATGAAAAGGAAAAGAACATATTCCTAAATCTCCTAGGATATATTTTGAATACACAGGAAATAATATATTCTGGAAGGACAATCGTGTTTTTGTATTAATGTCAAGTGTTCCATCTTTAAATCTACTCAGCATGCTTTAAAGAAAGAAAAATGGATAAATGTGAGGCAAAATATAATTAAACATTAAAAATTGTTTGCTTTCCTCAGGCAAGAGAAACAAAAATAATCTACTGGGACCACACACACACAGACACACACACACACAAGGCTTTTGGATAGCAAAACAAAACAAAACAAAAAGGCCACCTACTGAATGGGAAAAGATATTTGCAAATGACATATCTGATAAGGGGTTAAGACCCAAAATATATAAAGAACTTCTACAACTCAATACTGAAAAAACAAATAATCCAATTAAGTACAGGCAGAGGACTTGAATAGACATTTTCCAAAGAGATACAGAGATGGCCAACAGACACATGAAAAGATGCTCAACATTACTCATCATTAAGAAAATATAAATCAAAACCACAATGAGATGTGGCCTTATACTTCTCAGAATGGCTAGAATAAAAAACACAAGAAATAACAAGTGTTGGTAAGGATGTAGAGAAAAAGGAACCTCCATGCACTGTTGGTGGGAATGTAAATTGGCATAGGCACTGTGAAAAACTGTGGTGGTGCCTTGAAAAGTTAAAATGGAAATGCCATTAGACCTAATAATTCCACTACTGGACATTTACCTCAAAAAAATGAAAACACTAATTTAAACAGATACATGCACCTCTATGTTTACTGAAGCATTATTTACAATAGTGAAAACATGGAAGCTTTCCAAGTGTCCATCAAAAGATGAGTGGATAAAGAAGTGGTGTGTGTGTCGTTATATGAATATTATTCAGTCATAAAAAAAAGAAAAGATGAAATCTTGCCATTTGTGATAACATGGAAAGACCTAAAGGGTATTAATGCTAAATGAAATAAGTCAGAGAAAAGCAAATACCATATGATTTCATTTATATGTAGAATATAAAAAACAACAAAGAAACAAACAAAAAGCAGAAACAGACACATGAATATAAGAACAAACTCCCAGAGGGGAAAGAATTGTAATGGGCAAAATGGTTGAAGGGGGGTGCAAGGTAGGGACTTCCAGTTAAGGAAGGAGTAAGTCATGGGGATGAAAGGTACAACATAGGAAATATTGCCAATGGTATTATAATAGCATTGTATGGTGACAGATGGGAGCTATACTTGTAGTGAGCATTGCACAACATATAGACTTGTCAAATCACTATGCTGTACACCTGAAACTAATGTAAAACTGTGTGTCCATTACACTTCAATTAAAAAAAATTGTTTGCTTTAATCTGACATTAATCAAAATTTAAAGTGTCAACAAATCTGTTAAATTATGTTTTATTATAATTGTATTAGTCATTTTAACAAGTTCCCTTGTATGCCATAATTTTTTCCTAATTTTTTTGTGTGTAATATTAATTTTAGTCAAAATTAAATTTTAAGTTTTCATTATCTTTTTGAAAGGCAACCTGTAATGACTTCAAGACCCAGGGTCACTAGTTGAAATAAAAACTTGACTGATACAAATACATTGGTTCAGCACAGTAAACTTAGAAGAATATTAGACAACTAGTCCAGTTATAATGAGGGAGATTCAATACAATGCTGAAGGGCAATATCTTTGGCAGTTAGCAGTAGCTTAGCAGGTATCAGTTATGTACCCCTAATCAAGATCCAAAAAGGAAAATAGATGTTAGAGGATCAACTCAGTCTTTTGAATAATCTTTGGGGAGTGCATGGAGGGAGTTAGCTCGTAAAAGCCATAAGCCCTCTATAAGGCACACTTTGGAATGATATTTTTGGGAGTACCTCTTTTTTTCATTTATTTTTTTCTGTGATCATAGTTTATTTAAATAGGTTCAGTCTTCTTACAATGCTGATAAAGGATTGCTCATGTACTTCAATAGAGCACTAAAAGAATTCACACACATATTTAAATAAAACATATTTCATATTTAAATAAGATATATATATGTATATACATGCATATATGAGAGAAGATAGATTATATGAGAGATTAAGCTTGAATTTTGGAGTAAGCACACATTTTCAGTTGGAAAATGATATTTAGAGAAACCCAGTATCATTATAATTAGTGTATAAGACAATTGCAGTTTAAATCAAGAGAATAAACAGATGATATGCAACTGTAGTTTGTGGCATTTGTACTGGACTCTAATGGATAATATTTTTGTAGGGTATTATGGAAATGAAGACATCTATAACCAAGAATTTGCATGTACAGAAGTAGGAAGTTTTAAAGGATGAGTAAGAACACAGTGCAATGTATTTTAACTATAACATAGAACACAAGTAGTTTGGAGTGAGGAATAGAGAGGTTTTGTTTTGTTTTTAGGAAAAAAGAATTTTGACTGTCTGCCTAAGGAGGGTGGAAACACATAGGAGATGCAGGCTTCTTGAGATAAATGAAAAGTATCCCAGGGCACTTTTGAATGTTAAACAAAGAAACATCTAAGTAGGTTGCCTACATTTTTGAATGGGAAAGTTTTAGATGATGGCTGCCCGTACCATATGGAAGAGAATAGGAAACAAGACTGATGCCAGAATTTCCTTTGGAATAGGGAAGAGTTGCTAGGAAAATGGTGTTCATGATATTTTATTAGGGTGAAGAAGTTAAATGAACATTTCACAGAAAAAGTTTGAGGATATACGACTGTTAGCACATGCTGGATCAGGGACTAGGAAGGACCTAAAAGAAGGAGCAGAGGAAGCTGGAGATGTCCCAGTACAATGGGTCTGAGCTACAAAACACTGACATCTGGGGGAAAGTTTCCCATCACAGTTGGCAAGTTGATAGCAGGAATAAAGAAAATGGATTTAATTGGAAATAGAAGCAAATAATACTTCCTGTGTCAGAGTGCCTATCACGCGTCTGGTGCACCTGTGTGTTCTAGCGCTTCAGTTCCTTTCTCAGGAGTGCTCACATCAGCCATACAAGTTTGGTTTTATCAACTAAACACACAAACAAACAAAAAACTAAAACTGAAGCTCACAAACCTTAAATTATTTTCCCAATGTCACACACATAGTGAGTGGAAGCCCAGAGATTCATCCCAGATGACTCTGGCTCCAGCAATGAGCTCCTTTCTTTGGTTACAGAGGGAAGAAATTTGTGGATGACTGGCCAGGGTGACTTCTAAATGCAGAAGTGAGATTTTCTATGTTGAACCAATAAATCAAATTTTATAACATATGTTTAATTTTTATCAAATAATTTGGAGTAAATCAGCCTAGTTTATGTAGTTACTGGACAAACAAATTTGTAATAGAATTTTTTGTCTCTTGTGAAGGTAGGAAACAACATTTCTGAAAATGATAGTTATCCCCAAGTTTTTTTTTCTTTGTTGTTATAACAATATTACAATCATCTCTTTACTTCACTTATTCTTCCTTTCCATAATGATATTAGTGACCCCAACAGACAATATTAATATTACATTAGGCTCATTAGTATTCAGCTTTGCATTTCAATCATATACAAAAAAGTACTTTCCATAAAATTGCCAACTACTCAATAATCATGATTAATCCAATTTTCAAAATTTGTTTTCACTATTAAAATGGATATGTCAACACAGAAATAGCCCTACTGAGTATTATCCCAAAGATACAGATGTAGTGACAAGAACACCCTAATGTTCATAGCAGCAATGTACACAATAGCCAAACTGTGGAAGGAGCTGAGACGCCTTCAACAGATGGGATAGAGAAGATGTGGTTCACATATACAATGGAATATTACTCAGCCATCAGAAAGGATGACTATCTACCATTTACACATGGATATAAATGGATGGAACTGGAGGGGATTATGCTAAGTGAAATAAGTCAATCACAGAAAGACAATTATCATATGGTTTCACTCATACATAGAATATAAGGAATAGTGCAGAGGACCATAGAGGAAAGGAGGGAAAACTGAATTGGAAGAAATCAGAGAGGGAGACAAACCCTGAGAGACTCTGGATTCTGGGAAACAAACTGAAGGTTGCAGAAAGGGAGGTGGGTGGGGGGATGGGGTGACTGGGTGATGGGCATTAAGGAGGGCACGTGATGTGATGAGCACTGGGTGTTATATACAACTAATGAATCGAACACTACATCAAAAACTAATGATGTACTATATATTGGCTAACTGAATTTAAATACAAAAGGGTAAAAAATGAATATGGCATTCATAATGTTCTATCAAAAACACTGACTCCTAGAAAAAAATCGTTTTTATGCTTTAATTTGAATCACAGTCACCTGGAAAGTTCACTGAAAAACATATTGCTGGGTATGTCATCCAGAGTTTCCGATTCAGTAAGACCTGGGTAAGAATTTGCATTTCTAACAGGTTTTCAAGGTGATGCTAACGCTGCTGATCCAAGAACTCCATACTGAAGATCACTATCTTAGAGGACCACTGTTCCTATATTTGGAGTCAGTACAATCAAAAACCAATTTAAGAACTTATCCTTTTTAACCTGAGGTCCATTTCCAGCTTCTCAGCTGGGACTCAGGCTTTAGTCTCACTAAACATGGTTGGTGCTTACACAAGGTCTTTCAGCTGTTAACAGGACCACTCTAATGTATTTGGATGGCATTTTGACAGCTAACAATTTGATTGAACTGTTTGAATAGACCTTTGGGTTAAGTGGACAGCCTGCTTAACACATCAAGGGCACAACCTTGTCTGGGGAGAGCCTCCTTTCCAACAAGATTCAAACACAACCAGCAGCCAAATTTCTCATTTCTGTGTAAAACTTCACTAGCCAGTCTTTATTGCAGGGATAAGCTTTTAGCTCCAAATTGCAATTTTCAAGCTGTCAAAGGAGAAGTAAACTTTACTGGCATCCAGGGATTGTAGTAAAATAGATTGTGTGGCTTGTTTGCTGTATTAGCATCATCCTGGCTTCTGTGTTTGTAAATCAGTGGTATAAATAACTTGTTCAAGAAAAAAAAGGCAAAACACATTTAATATCTACTAAGGGTCAGGATATATGAGAGCCACTGGGATACATATGATTGGGATCTTCCCAGAGTTGATCACTTACGCCAAGAGTATAACCTCCTTAATTTATATTCAAGATTAGCATCTATGTTGATAACACAGCTTCAACATAGTAGTTTCCATTCTCTTTTGGAAATATATATCAAAATTCTAGTAACCTTAAGATGTGATGGATGTATACCCTCCAACCCTCAAATGTTTAATCTTAAAAGTCTCTCATCATTTCCTTTCATTGATATCATATTAGAAGATGAGCAGAAAGTGAAAAAAATACTTTTTTTTAGTCCTATAACCATTTAATTTTTGAATAGTCTGTGTAGGGTTTTTCCTGGCTTAAGGAATGGAATAGATAGTTTCATTCAAGATGAGTTGAAAGAAGGTATTTAGCTTGGCTATGTAAGATTGGGGTTTAGAACAACAGGTTTAGTTAGAGGTCACCAGCTCACTGATTAGTTGTTAGTCTTGTAGTTTGGTTGACAGATCAACTAGGTAAACAGTAAAGCTGTTTCCTGTTCATGGGCGTGTCTCATGGCCATAGTGGTTTTCCATAGCTAAGCATCTCCATTCAAAAGGCTTCCTCGAGTTTTCTGGATGCTTTTCAAGGACAAAGAGGTGCTGCATTCCTGGATCTGGGTATCATGAAGAATAAACACCTGAAAATCTTCCAGTACTGTGTTGGCACAAGCCTAGAATGGGAGGTGGAAGAGACACAAGGGGGAGCATGACTAGTCATGGCTCCCCTGTCAGGCCTTCTGCTGCCTAATCAGGAGCAAAAAGGGAGTCGCAGAACCCTCCCACCCTTGCACTCCCAACACTCATGCCCTCCTAGTACCCTTCTTGAATCCTCTAGGTATAATTTTCTTCTGTTTATCTCAAGCACAACAAGCATTCTAGAATCTCAGGTCACCCATCATGACCTGGCAACAGGAGAGAGACAATTGTGATAAACTAAAACAGAAAAGGCAATAAAACAAATAGGTTTTTGGAGAAAGATGGGACTTGTTATTAAGGACCTGAGGGCAGACCTCCAGGAAGCAGTTGTGTATATGTGATTGCAGTGTGGGAGAGAGGTCCCAAATGGGGACATCAATTTGGAAACTGACAAGGTACAGATGGCATTTTATACCATGGGATAGGATGAAGTCACCAAGAAGATGAGTGTAGAAGGACTAAGGAAGAACAAAGTTTGAAATCCGGGCCCCTTAATATTAAGAAATCAGGGTGAAGAGAAGGAACCAGCTTGAGAATCTCAGAGGGAGGCTGAGTACAGGTCTCTCTGTGTTTGCATTGACTCTGTTGCAAGTCTGCTCTCAACAGAGTCACAGGGATCCATGGAAAGGCAGACCAGATCCCAGTACTGTGCTCCCACTCTGTAGAGGTTTGCCCTTCGCTCAGAGTAAAAGTCAAAAGGACAATGAGGTCTGCAGGGCCATCAGTACATTTGGACCCCATTAACTCTGTCCTGCTCTCACCTTCACTTCCTCGATGTTCCTTCACATATTTGGTATTAGTGCCTTAGCTTTGTCCTCTTCTGACTGCAAAGTTCTCCTCCTTAATGTGTACTTGGCTACTTCCAGTCTGTGTTCAAATCTCACTTTTTCAAAAAACTGTGCTCTGACTTCCCTCTTTAATATTGCAAGCTGCCCTCCACCCACATCCCATCACTCCAATGTCCCCATGATCTTCTCCTACATTTTATTTATATCCACTACATTTATCACTGATTAACGTTCTATTTGTTTTATCTATTTGTTATGTTGTTGTTTATTGTCAGTCTCCCCTCCTAAAAACCTAAATACTTTGAGACAGAGGGAAGGAATTTCTCTTTCTGTAATATTGATAGATCTACCCTATATGCTTTGAAAAAAATTTCTGTCACTAAGTAGTCACTGAATTAAGGGGCTTTAAACCTCATTTTAAATAACATTTTTTTAGAGTTTGGTTCTAGCAGAAGTGGCAATGTTGAGTAGTAATCTGTAATAAGATAATAGATGGCAAACAGATAAAAGACTGCTTGATCCAGAGTTGGCATTCAATACACATTAATTTTCTTTTATCTCCCTGTTTCCTGGCAAAGAGAAAATATCTATAAGCTTAATGTTACGTAACAGAACATAATATTTTTATAAATATAAACTTTTGGTCACTTTTATTCTTTAGGTCACTTTGTTAAAATTCATTACCACGTCTTCAGGAAGATTTTTTTGTGACCTAACTAGGGTAATGCATGCATACACACACATACACACACACACTCACGTACACATGCACACACATACACACACCCTACAATGATATCATACCACCCTTTTTATAGAAAGGTAGTGCACACACTTTTATTCATCATTCTACATAGAACTATACCTTCCACAAAATAGGCCATGACTAAATTAGCATTGAAATTTAGCTATAACTTACATATCTACGAAGAAATCAAATTCTTTCTTGATAATCTCCTGTAATTCAGTAAATTCATATTATCTCAATATTTAACTCCTTAGAGCAGAAGTATAGACTGTTAGAACACTATATGATGTGTTAGAAGAATTAATGCTTACCTTCAAAACTTCAAATAGTGTTTACTTGGCCTGTGTTTTTACATATATTTGGGATAACTCAGAACAACAATGCAATAAAACTTTTGGCTAAATCACTAATTACTAATTCACTAAGTATTGTCATAAATGGAAGTTGTTGTATTTTTGAGTCATTGCTACTAGTTGATACTAACTGAATTACTTTCAACAGAATCACCTAGGAGTATGTGTTACAATTTTAGAAACCCAGGATCCATCCCAGATTTGTCAAATCAGGGTCTCTGAATATAGCTTCCAAGGAAACTGTGTAGTAAATAAGCTCCTACGATAATTCGCTAGCCACTGTATTGTAAGAGAATAAGGTAAGTATAATCTGAGAGAATCCAGACTGTTAAGAGAAATAAAAACATTTAAAAATTCTTGGCTCGAGTGTGTGACTATTTAAAGGATCAGAATTCAGTTATGTATTGAGAATTGAATTGAATTTGAATTTATGCTTGTCTCCAATCATCTCTTTTAAAAGAAAACAAGAGAAACACAAAGGATTTTTCATGTTTTTTTTTTTTTTGACTGCTTTCCAAATTCACTTGATGTTAATTATGTGAAGTTGCTTTAATTTCTTTAAAAGTATTAATGTAATTTCACAGCTTTTCTTCCAATTTCTAAATGTAAGCTGTATTTTTCCTTGATGTTTAATTTTCAGGTACTGCACAAAGAACAAAAAGAATTCTAAAAATATTAGAACTCTGTTTTCTAAACATCATGAGGTATGAAAGAACAAGTCAACCTTAAAATTCTATCTCTAGCACAAATAATTCTAGCCCCATGGAAGCCTTTCTTGAATCCTCTTTCCTTGACTAATTTTGTACAAATATCACATTTCATAATCACATGTTGACTCCTTCTTCAAATTCAATATGGTATATTCAATGATAGTTCACTAGGTTCACCATCAACAATTCCCTGATGTCTAGTCTAACAGCTGTCATAAATAAAGAAATAAGATTTGTGGGTCAGAATGCTCAGAGGACACTTATATTGGTTTCTCTGGCTCTCTGCTGTATTTTTATAGTATTCAAAAGAAACATTCTTTTTTTCTTATTTATATGAGGTGGCAATGGCATTTTATTTAACATTCTGTAGATCCTGTGGTCTTTCCCTTTTAGAAAGTCAAAACTCTAAAACAAACAAACCCCCTCTATTGATGACTTAAAAGCACAATATAAAACACTGCCTTGCCCTTTACACCTGTGCTGTGTTACATGGGTGCATGAACTGAAAACACATCAAGCTACATGCTTGTGATTAGTGTGCTCTTAGGTATAAATGGTATACTTCACCAATTAACTACCTACTGTTAATGTTAATCAAACTGTCCCATTAGTAATGAATGTTCCAAAAGATTAATTGTTCATTATTTATTTAAAAGGTGCTCATTTATGGATAATGTTGCAAATCTGAAATAGTTTGTCAACTTTAAATCATAGCTGAAAGCCTCTATTCTGTTATTTAAAAATGGGGTTAGCTATGAATGCTACTCTTAAAGATAGTTTAATCTTAAATTATAGCATATATTAGTATCATCCTCCATTTACTATTTAACATCAAATTTAGAATCGCATAAATAACAGTTTTGATAGAACATTCAAATTTATATAGAACTGTATGTATATGCATATATGTAAGCATGTATGTAGTAGGTGTATATGCATATGCTAAAAGCAGCAAGTTATTTGTCACTTTGACATTAAAATATTCAACATCAGTTATAAATAGGACATTGGTTAAAATGACACAAAATAAAAAAATAGAAAATAATGAAACAAAATAAATTCTTTGATGGTTGCCTTCAAATAGATAGCAACATGCTGAAAATCCACTGACTTTATTCTGTATGCATTCTTTGTCTATGCTTTTTTATTTCTAATTTTCTTACTCCTCTTGACCTAGTTGACAAATGCCTTCTTCTCACTTCAGAATAAGCTATTAGCTGATAAAAAAAAAAGTTTCTGTATTACAGGATTAGGCAAAATTTTATGCAAGATTAATTGTAGTTACTGTCATCAAATATCGTATCTGACAAGTCCCAGTGCTGGCTCTCTGAATTTAATGAGAACAGTGTTCCAGTCTTTTATTGTGATTCATCATGTATTCTATTTTTTAAAAATATGATACTGTGCTTATTGTCTTACTGTGTCTGTTTGGTAGGGTGGATAATTTACTTTTGAAGTTAGACAAAAGTTACAATGATAGAAATCAAGAGTATTTTCTGTATAAAACAAATATGTCTTAAGGTAAATAAGATATAACTGTGTATATGCAATATAATGTTCTGTCCAAAACAGGAGCAACCTGAAGGCGCGACGGGAGGCATTTTCCCAGAAAGAGCACCGCATGTCAGTACAAATCGGGTCAGTTCCCAGTGCAGCAGGAATTAACCTGCAGGAACCTCGCAGGCACCAGAATATTTCAGACCAGCTCAGTGTGTGTTATATATGTTCTGTAGTTCTGTATATTACCCCAAATGGGAAGAAAAATATTTCCTTTTCCATGCTTCTGTAGTTTCATGAATCAGCTGGGTTTTGGTGGCAGTGACAATTATTTTTCTCTTCAGAATAAATCTAAGTCTTTTTTTTTTCTTTTAAAAAAATATTTTATTGTGGTAATTATATAAGTGATATCCTGGCAGACTGATTATAACAGTCTACATTCCATACCTTTTGCTCTGTGTCATTTTTTCTTTAGATTTTTTTCCCTAGACAACACTGTAATCATATATTGTAAGTATATAGCAGCATAGTACAAAGACAATGGTTGCAGGATGTTTTATGTTTGTGGAGACAAAGGTTATTATTAGAGGATCGGTCATGAGAGAAATGAGGATAAAACAAACAAAAAAAGTGAGGGAGGTGGTCAGGGAACAAAGTCTCCTACTGAATGTTTGTTGGGTCATTCATAGCCTTAGTGCAAGGACACAGCATGTGTTTAGTGTATCTGGATGAGTCAAACATATTTATTAACTGTCTTTTGCTGCTGTAACATATTACCACAAAGTTAGTGGTTTAATACCACACAATTTTATTATCTCGCATTTGAGGAGGTCAGCAATGCAAAATGGGTATCACTGGGCTAACATCAAGGTGCTGGCAGGGCTGCATTGGGGTGTTTTAGGGAACAATCAATTTCATTGACTTTTCTAGATTCTAGAGACTCCCCTCATTTCTTGGTTTGTGGCTTCTTTTCATCTTCAAAGGAAGGAATGTCTAGTGACTACAGTACTCTGAATTCAACCCTTCCATCTTCATCTTCAACATCTGAAGGAGCCTGGTGGTTGCTCAGAGGACACTTAGACTGGTTTCTCTAGCTCTCTGCTATATTTTTATAGTATTCAAAAGAAACATTCTTTTTTTCTTATTTATATGAGGTGGCAATGGCATTTTATTTAACATTCTGTAGATCCTGTGGTCTTCCCCTTTTAGAAAATCAAAACTCTAAAACAAACAAACCCCCTCTATTGATGACTTAAAAGCACAATATAAAACACTGCCTTGCCCTTTACACCTGTGCTGTGTTACATGGGTGCATGAACTGAAAACACATCAAGCTACATGCTTGTGATTAGTGTGCTCTTAGGTATAAATGGTATACTTCACCAATTAACTACCTACTGTTAATGTTAATCAAACTGTCCCATTAGTAATGAATGTTCCAAAAGATTAATTGTTCATTATTTATTTAAAAGGTGCTCATTTATGGATAATGTTGCAAATCTGAAATAGTTTGTCAACTTTAAATCATAGCTGAAAGCCTCTAAGATAATTCAGATAATTCAGATAATTATCACTCAGATTATTCAGAATAAGTTCCATCTCCTAAAGTTAGGAGATTAGCAGATTTAGCCAATCAGCAAACTAAATCCCTCCTTACCATGCACATGTCATGCTTTTTCAAGCTTTTTTTTTTTTTTTTTTTTTTAGTTTATTTGTCCTCTTTCTCTTAGAGTTTATTGTTTTCCTATTAAGCACATAGGTGGTACTTAATAAAAGAATATAATTTTGAAGAGCCACTTTACTCATTTATTTTTGTAAAGGGGAAGTCAACTCTTCTTGATGTTTACAAGTATATTTCCACCCACTTTAAGAATCAATAAAGGCATCAAGGTGGGAGCATATTGAGTAATATTAACCATTAATACAGAGGGCAAATATGTGAAAAAAAAGATAACTGCAAAATGCTTATTCCAGCTTAGACACCTATTTTCACTAGATTTTTCTACAGGTACAGGTGCCAATATTCTATAAATAGAATGTACTGTATCTCATAATAAAATTCTTTCTTAAATATATAGATCCCTAGAAAAAGGTTTCAAGTGAAAACTCTTTTAGGTTGTGTTTTCCCTTCCTTATCTTATAAAGACTATGTTTAATCACCATTCTGAGACAGCATTATTCAGATTGCTACTTAAGGGGGAGCTGAAATACATAATTGTAGAAATCATTCATGATGCAATTTCACTTAAATCTGTTTCTGAACAAAATTTTTTGATTTAGAACTTTTACTTTGTAATGAGGCTATGTATTTATCTCAAATTACATTTAAAATATTAGGCAAATAAGACCATTTGAAGGGCTTAAATTATACAAATACATATATATTAAGTAAATGTCAGCTAATCCTCTGCAATAGTATTTTTATTTAATAGCTTAATTCTCTTTGTTTAATAACAAATATAATTTTAATTGTAGATTTGAAAATTTTTAATTTAAAAATCTACTTATGAATCACCTCTTTATTTTTTTAAAGATTTTTATTTTATTTATTTGACACAGAGAGAGATAGCATAAGCAGGGGGAGAGGGAGAAGCAGGCTCTCTGCTGAGCAGACAGCTCAATGAGGGGCTTGATGCTGGGGCTTAATCCCAGGACCCTGGGATCATGATCTGAGCCAAAGGCAGATGTTTTACCGACTGAGCCACTCAAGCACCCCTTGGAGAGGCATAATTTTATAAGGAGAAAAAGGATTGCTTTCATGAATCCATATCCAGATCTTGAAGTATTAAGCATTTGATTAAATAAAGACAAATTTCCAATCGTATTTCATTTGGGAAAATTATATTTTGGAAATGCAATTTCTGTGGATTTATTTACAAACTCCTTTCTAGAATTATTTCTATTATACAGAGCAACATAAAATAAATATATTACAATAGCTTATTTAGATCATCAAAAGAAGCCTGAAGGCTCTGTGTAGTGTCCTAGAACCTAGGTCAGTGCTTCTCAACGTGTTCCTCAGACTGGTGAACTTCCATAAACTTTTAGTTATCACAATGTGATGAGATGATGAGCTGTGCCAGAATATAAACTGACTGTGTCACTAAGTACACTTCTGGTAGACCGTGATTCTAAAGATTGTTGCAACAATATTTCTCATCAAAAATGGTGCTTCTCAGTGTGACCTTGCCAATTCCCCATGCAGAAGTCAAGTCTTTTTCTTGTCCCCTTGGATATGGGCTGGCTCTGCAATCTATTTTGAGCAACAAAAAGTGGCAGAAGTCATTCTGTATGACAACTAAGTCCAGGACTTAAGAATCTGAAACTTCTGACTCTGATTCTTGGAAGGGCCCTTTCTTGAAGCAGCTGCCATATAAGAAGTGTGCATACCCTAAGACTACCATACTGCTGGGGGGGCTGGACAAAAGGCCAATGTAGCCATAGTGGAGGCACAGAAGAGGAGACAAGAAAAGAGAAAAGGGGATAAGAAGAGAGGGGAGGAATGAAGAGACAGAAGAGAAAAGATAAGAAAGGAGAAGAAAGGAGAGTGTGGAGAGGAGAAGGAAAATGAGGAGAGGGGGAAGGGAGAAGGGAAAAGAGGATGGAAGAGGGGTTGGGGAAAAGGGAGAAAAGGATGGGAGAAGGGAGAAGATGGTGGGGAAGGGGAGAAGAGAAGGGAGAAGAAAGAAGAAAGAAAGGGAAAGAAAGGGAGAGATCTTGTGGGAAAACACTGAGGCACCAAACACAAAAAGCAAATGAGCAAAGAGTTTTCTTGAATCTTCCAAATCCACCCAAATACCAGCTGAATATATCTGAGTGAATAATCTAAGCCCATGCCATGTGGAATAGAAAAAAACAACAAAAGGGGTTTGCTTTAATTCCTGAACCACAGTTCATGAGCAGATAAACGGTTATTGTTTTTAGTGCACACTTCTGATATCACTCCAGAAAGCATTTGTGCTAGATTAGTCATTTGCAAACTTTTTCTGTGAAGTCATATAGTAAATATTTTAGGCATTGTGAACCATGAGGTCTCTATCACTGCGAAAGCAGTCATTCACAAAACATAAACAGTTTCTGCCCCTGCAAAGGGCCAAGCTTAATTTTCTTTAGGGTTGTACCCTTGCTAATTCCTCTGTTTAGACAAATATTCACCTAATGCTTGCATGACCTGCTCATTGTGAACATTCAGTTCCAGCTTAAATGTCATCTTTTCCGGCTAACATACCATCCCACTCCAAAATTACATCATCTTGTTTTATTTTCTTCAAAATCTTAAAATTACTGGACATTATCTTATTTGTGAATATATTCACTAACTTGGTATCTTTTTCTCCTACCAGAACTGTAAGATCTATGGATCAATGCATGTAGATCAATGTTAGCACGGGGTAGGTGCTCAAAACTACCTTGTGAATGAATGAATGAATGAATGAATGAATGAAGCTGATGTTGAACTTAAGAATTGCTGTCTTGAATTTAGTTAACTATATTAACTCATTTAGTATAATAATAATGACAAAAATAAACGTATCTAGTAACATTGTTAAAAATCTCATTAACTTAAGATTATTAGGTAAGCCAGATGAGGCAATTATTATTTTACAAAAGAGGAAAGCAAAAATCAGGTTTAAAAAAATTTTTTTATTATGTTATGTTAGTCACCACACAGTACTTCATTAGTTTTTGATGTAGTGTTCCATGACATGTATATTTTCACTCATCAGGAAAGATAAGGAACTTAACAGTTTTCCTAGCAATAACAAATTAAAACCAACCACAATCACAAAAGAGAGACTCTCCCCATTTCTGAAAGGTAAACTGTACATTAGGTACTTAATTTTTACATTCTCAGTTATTTCTCACGACCCAATAAGGACGGGATTATCAGCCTCATTATTTTCCCTAATTTAGAGTGTACCAGATTGAAGTTCAGGTGTTTTAAGTAACACTCAAACAGTAAGAAGAAACCAAGACTTGATCACACACTGATTCATAATTAGTTAGTTCCCTTTCCCACCATCCTGTTTCTAAACCCTCTCTCATTTCCATTACAATGACACACCTCTGCTCCACATCTTGTTCAAACTCAAACTGAGATAAGTAAGTATAGTTGTAGCTCTATTTGAGTCTAATCTCACAGCACTCTCACCAAATCAAAGGCAATATGGCAGCGATGGAATATGTATGGATTGTCTCCTCTTATTTATGCACTAATTGTGTGTCAGGGCCAGATGGGGGGATTTTGTTTCTATGCTACTTTGAATTTTATGAGCACTAAAGGAACCTAACAATTTACTTGTTTTTTCCATAATAGTAATATAAACTAAAGGGGAAAAAGGCAATGAAACTTAACCAAAGATTGATTGAAATGTTTTTCTCTTCTTCTGAGTCAATATTAGCCACCATTGAAATGGCAGAGTCATCATTTTGTTTATTTGGTTCAATTTTTGGCTTCCTTTATTATGTTCAATATTAACACTATTGATATCAATGTCAACTTAGGGACTATGTAACTTAATTTTTGAATTTCTTATTAAGGGATCTTCTAGAAATTGGATATCCCTGACGAAATCTTTTTACTGAATAACAGAAGGATGACAAGGCATGGTTAGTGATACATACATTCTCCAAGGATTTTCTTTGGCTCACAGCTTCTTTGGCCATTGGTGTTTGACTTTGTGCCCAACAGTTGAGTTGTAGAATTAGCATTTTGAAAACAATGGTCTTTCTTAGGTATCATGCTGACAATATAGCCGGATGTGAGGTAGCCTCATTGATCTTTGTTCACACCAAGTGCTATATTAGGTTCATTTATTTCCTTCCTTCTGCTCTGAGCGAGAGCTGAGTTTACAGAAAAAGTGCACACTCATGATCACCACGTAAAAAGAAGTTTTCCCCCTAGAAGCTATTAAGAACTTTTTTTTAATTTTCATTTGTATTTGTCGTCATGACAATTATAATGTAAACTGTTTCCTTTCCTAGCTGCAGGACTCAAGGGATAGATATGCTAGAAATCAATATGCTATAACAAAGACTTATTGTCATCAATAATCCCCATGGAGAAACATCCTTATGAACCACACCAACCTGGCCGCCTCCCTGCTCACCCTATGGTCACTGTCTGCCTGTGATTTTCTTTCTAAGATTTTATTACTGCTTTTGTCTTTCTCATAAGTCATGACAAATCATTATTTCTCTAACCTGACACTATTCTCCTCTACACAATTTACGTCACTAGAGTGATTTTTCATAGTCATATTTAAAGCAATTTTTGTCATTAAGTTCATTGTGAGATACAAAGATAGCTAAATTAGTAACCAACTCCTTGATTTTAGCATCTTTTTCAGCAAAAGTGAAAAATTATTGGAAAATTCAGTTATTGTTTCTGACTTGGAGTAAATGAGTATTTGGCATAAATTTTCATAAGATATGGGTAGGTTCAAACATTCAAAAAACTTATTTTATGAAAATACATTCAAATCTAGAATAGTATCAGAGGTAATTTGATATCATAAAAATGAGACAAACTAGAAAAATAGACTGTGTATAGGTAGATGGGTTGGAGAGATGGAATAATACTACATCCCACATTCAAGGTGTACTTAATACAAAACTCTTTTTACAGTGTCCATCTTACTTAATGTATTTTTTTATTTCAAATAAAAGAGCTTTAGAGCGCCTGGGTGGCTAGTAAAAAAAAAAAAGATAAAGTATTACATCATATGCCTTCAATATGTTTTTTTTTTTATTATTTTAATGATTTTTTATTATATTATGTTAGTCACCATACAGTACATCCCCGGTTTCTGATGCAAGGCTCGATGATTCATTAGTTGTGTATAACACCCAGTGCACCATGCAATACGTGCCCTCCTTACTACCCATCACCAGCCTATCCCATTCCCCCACCCCCTCCCCTCTGAAGTCCTCAGTTTGTTTCTCATAGTCCATAGTCTCTCATGTTTCATTCCCCCTTCCAATATGTTGTTTTTATTTGAAAGTTAAAATAAAACTTTATTTGGGGGTGCCTGGGTGGCTCAGTCTTAGGCATCTGACTTTGATTTTGGCTCAGGTCATGAACTCAGGGTCCTGGAATTGAGCCCCATATCAGACTCCAGGCTCAGTGAGGAGTCTCCTGGAGATTCTCTCTCCATCTCCCTCTCCTGTCCCTCCCCCACCCCCCATTAGTGTGCTCTAAATAAATTAATTAATTAATAAATAAAATCTTGAAAAAAATAGAACTTTATTTGGAAAGCTGAAATGATTCTATGCTAATTTGAGCAACTAGGTTGTATAAGAAATGACTTGAAAATTCCCTTTTTAATGTCTTCTGAGTGTTGGAATCCATTATATTTGTCTTGTTCTTTCTTCTGATGGAGAAAAGTATAACTGATTCTCAACAAATGATTATTTCTCTCTTTCCCAGGTATACAAATCCTATGCTCCCTCAGACAGTTCCATCTGCAATAAACTTTCCTCCTCTCTCCAGCCAGTCCCAGGGGGTTTATCTTTACAGGATCTGGGACTGAGACAGGAGGTATGTCCCTGAATGTTTCTTCACTGGGACTTCCACATGTTCTTAATATTTAGACAAAAGCTAGTATATATTACTGTGCACATGCATTTTTATGCATATATACACACATATATGTATAAATACATTAGTCATTTTAATAAAGAATTAATTATCAGTAAAATATTAAATTAATTATTACCATATTTCATATTTATCACTGACTGTGATGATGCAACACACATGGCTTCTTCCTCAACAATCTAAAAGGGCTCAGAATATATCTGTAATGGCTACTGGGATTTCAGCCATAATGCGTGGAAGAAACTAATTCCATTATAATCTAGTACTATGTCAACTCTGGAAAATACAGCAATAAACTATAATAATCACAACTGATTTACACAACAGCAAAAATAAAACCTCTACATAGTGTGTACAAAACATGATTGCACATGCTTGTTTTCATATTAAACACATTCAAAACCTTAAAGCATATTGAGTTATAGTTAAATTAAAGCATTTACTGTTGCTTTTCTCCTGATAAGCAATATATATTTTAATTAATTTCTCTCAATATTCTTCATTTTCAAAAACCTAAACTTTTTTACAACTCCATTCTCAGCTTTCCCCCACTATATATACTGGATGTTTGATATATATATATATATATATATATATATATATATATATATATTATCTATATATAATATAGATATATACACACACACACACCTATACACACACACACACACCCACATACACACTAACCCCTATGCATATATACATTCACAATTCAAAATACTGGAGGTGGAAAATAATATGTATTCATATGTTTTGAATCTTCTACATTTATTTCCTCCTGTTAATAATTATTATAAACGTAATCATAATTCCAATAATAACTATTCATGAAAGTTAATGTTTATATAAGATTGTTAAAAATATATCACATTTATTCATTCATTACTTTAAGGAGAAAACTCAACTCATATACTCATACTTGGCTGAATTTATCTGATCACTTGTAAAATTGTTTCATTTGACCATGATACAGCATTATGACACTGAAATAAATCAAAGCATGCCATTATACATGACTCCTATTTCCTCTCTTAAAATGGTGATCCACTAGGCATATGTATAAAGTGTTCTTCAAATATTCCATTAAAATATACATCAAGATGCACAACATTATATAACCAGTGTTAGTTAATAATAGCTAGGGTTGAGTGTTAATACTCTAAGTACTTACATGTGACTTTTTAGTATAAAAATACACATTTCTATGAGAGAGAAAAATAATAAATTGAAGGCCATTAAGGTCCAAAGTCATATAACATATTCAGAGCCAACTCTAGAACCCAAGTCTCACTGATTCAAATTTTGTGCTCTTTACCACACCACAGTACCTTGATGAAGAGGCTAGCAATTTTCTAGATTATATCTTTTTTTAATTAATGGGGAGGGAGTGACAAGCACATTCTTGAATTAAGCACTCATGTTCTTAAATTTTCTGCTTTATTAATTCCAATCTTCTAAACCTAATTTTAAGTAAAATTCATTTATTGACAAGAAAAATCAGTAGTTACGATCTAAATACAATGCTGTGTGAACAAAACAAAAGCGTGATTGTAAATTAAAAAAAAAAAATAGAAGGAAATATTTCTATTTTATTCCTCAACCCCCAAACGTCAAGCAGGAAAATACCAAATAAGAAACATGGTCAGGAGATTTGGGATCTATGTGTAGTTTTTAACACTAGTATGTAACCTATTTATAGAAAAACGCCAACTCTCTAGTTATGTCCGATAACCTGACAGAGAAAGAAAATACCAAAATTTTCTCAGAACACTTGTATTACGTAGAAATGTGTTAAGTGTCATGTTTAAAGTGAGATGTAGTCCCATTTAAATGACCTGGAGTTTTGTTCTGTGGAGGAGGAGGCAGATATCCCTGAAAGCAGAAAGCAACATCAAGGGCTCTTGGCCACCTTACATATGCACCAAATGTTAGCGCTGGATAGACACAAAAGAGCACAACATTTACAATGACCTACTAATAGAATCAGAAAAATATATACTGAAATCTGCCTGATTTCTTAAGAAAAAGATACAAATAGGAGTGATTTCTATGAAATAATAGCAGACTGCCAAAACAAAAGGATGACTTTTTTAGAGGCAAATATTAACACTGAGATAACAGAAATAAGAAAGAAACTGAAGCAGAAAAACAATTAATATTCATTTGCAGGTTGTACAGAAATACTATTGACTAGAGAAAAAGAATTTTTTTCCTTTGGTTTCTTATAAACAGCAAATATGAGAAATTCAAAATATGAAGGAAATATATAGATAAATCAGAGAGATTTATGATGATAGGGGGAGAAAGAGAGAAGTGAGAGAGAAGGGAGAGGGAGGAAGGGAAATAGAGAACAAATATGAAATCATTCAAAATTTTTCACCAAATTTTAGACAAAATCAATGAAAAACAGCATCATTAGACACAATAGGGTGTTTATAATTCCAAGGCTCAAAAAAAAAAAAAAAAAAACCCCAAAAAACTCTGAAGTAACTTACAGTCATTCTGGCATTACTAAAATAATTTATATTCTCATTATGCTTTTTCGGGTGGAAAAGACTTGAAGGTACAGTTAGCCCTCTGGAAACTGCCATTTTCTGCAGGTGATCTTGTCAACCAGATAGGTTTTACCAATGGGGCAAACACTAATCTTTAAGAAACTAACCAAACCCAGGACTGAAGAAGGAAATTTCATTTTAGTAAAGGAGTAAAATATAATGCCTGTTATGATTATGACTTAAAAATAAGCTACTGAAGGCAAATAATAATTTCTGGAAAATAAATAATGTTACTTTTAAAAAAATATTAAATGTCATAAAATTGTATTACATTTATAAGAGTATGATTGGGAAGGGTGAAGATTATTGGACTAAAGCTGGACATTTTTCTTCCTTCAAATAAGAAATAAAGAATAAAGATAATCAGACTTGTTTATTCCTTGACACTGGTAGACAACTTATATTTAAGTATAAATTTTATTAAACTAAAGCAAACAAGAAGAATGGATAGTATAGAAGAACAACAAATAACTACAATGGAGAAAATTAAATAAATACATATAGCATTAAGAAAATAATACAATATAATAATAATGAAATAAAAATATATCAATTATAAAAGTGAATAAAATGGGCTAAATTCTCCAATTAGAAGACATAAATTCTAAAACTAGGTTAAAAAAAGCTAGTTGTCAGGGAGAAATAGAATGAAAAACAACAGTAAATAAAATTAGAACTCAAATGGTAAAATAGTAAATAAAATAAACAGATATAGATATCTATTTTAGAATAATTAGAATTCAATTTGAAAGTACTTAATACCCAAAAAACAAATCAAGTCAAGAAATGGACAGAAGACATGAACAGACACTTCTCCGAAGAAGACATACAATGGCTAACAGACACATGAAAAAACGCTCAACTCACTTGCCATCAGGGAAATACAAATCAAAACCACAATGAGAAATGACCTTACACCAGTTAGAATGGCCAAAATTAACAAGACAGGAAACAAGTGTTGGCAAGAATGTGGAGAAAGGAGAAACCTCTTACACTATTGGTGGGAATGCAAGTTGGTACAGTCACTCTGGAAAACTGTATGGAGGTTCTTCAAGAAGTTAAAAAAAGAGCTACCCTATGACCCAGTAATTGCACTACTGGGTGTTTACCCCAAAGATACAGATGCAGTGACAAGATGGGACACATGCACCCCAATGTTCATAGTAGCAATGTCCACAATAGCCAAACTGTGGAAGGAGCCGAGATGCCCTTCAACAGATGAATGGATAAAGAAGATGTGGTTCATATATACAATGGAATATTACTCAGCCATCAGAAAGAATGATTACCCAACATTTGCACTGACATGGATGGAACTGGAGGGGATTATGCTAAGTGAAGTAAGTCAGTCAGAGAAAGACAATTATCATACGTTTTCACTCATATGTGGAACATAAGGTATAGTGCAGAGGAAAACAGGGGAAGGGAGGGAAAACTGAATTGGAAGAAATCAGAGAGGGAGGCAAACCATGAGACTCTTGACTCTGGGAAAAAAACTGAGGGTTGCAGAAAGGGAGGGGGGCAGAGGGATGCGGTAACTGGGTGATGGGCATTAAGGAGGGCACATGTGGTGATGAGCACTGGGTGTTATTCTCAACTAATGAATCATTGAACATTATACCAAAAACTAATGATGTGGTGTATGTCGGCTAATTGAATTTAAATTTAAAAAAAAGAAAGCATTTAATAGAGAAAAAGGATTACTTTATGTTTATAAAGGTAAACATATTTGAAAAAAATAGTGAAATATCTTTGAATAAGTACACATGCATATAGATTTTACAATAATTGCATAAATTTTCAAAGAAAGTTTTAAGAAATTAATCCCACTAGATTTTTTATGTGATATTATGATTCTTACAATATAATAATAATAAAATATTAATACATATTATATATGAAAAAATACAATATATAATAAAATATAGTTATTATTTTAGATACAGTAAAGATTAAGGTGGATACATAGATGAATCAAAATCAAATGGTCCTGAAAATCTGTAGACATTAAAACCATTAATCGTCTTCAAAAAATTCAAAGAATAGGGCTGTGTGGGTGGCTCAGTTGGTTAAAGCATCCAACTTCTGGTTTCGGCTGAGGTCATGATCTCAGGGTCAAGATCTCAGGGTCTTGAGACTGAGCCCTGCTTCAGGCTCCATACTCAATGGGGAGTCTGCTTCCTCTCTCCCTCTCCCTCTGCCCTTCCCCCTACTTGTGCACTCTCTCTCCCCCTCTCTGAAATAAATAAATCTTAAAAAAAAAATCCAAAGAATAGCAATGAGTAAATTATAAAGTAAAAGCTTTATTTCTTCTATATACCATCCCTAAAAATCAAACACAGCCACCATATATAGGTTTGAGGTTCTCATATTAAGATATTAAAATTTTAACATTTATCTATATATGCATGGATTTATTTATTTACTTTAACTTCTTAAAAAAATGGGATCTGACAGTAAGGTTTTATCTTAATATTTTCTTTTCCTGATTTCTAGTAAGTTTTTTCTAAATGCTTCTTTTAACTAACTATGATTTTAAAATTAGGTTAATGCTCAGAAATTGTCCATCCTTCCTAGGACATTTCCTTTTCAGTTCTCTCTTTTAAGTGATTTATATTCTCACCAAATAGCAGGATTTTTTCCACAATTTCAAGATAGGACTTTTACATCTCTTTTTTAAATATACCATTCGTACTCTGCAGTAATAGCCCTGTGTATCCTTGATTGCAGAGAAGACCTGGCTGTTTTGTATTTGTTTTACACTAATGCTTTTTGTTGTTGTTGTTGTTGTTTTCCATCCCAGTCTCATCATTTCCAGAGGGAAGCAAAAATTTCAATTCAGGAAATCTTATGGCATGTGGCATTATGTCAGTCTAAAGATTATTCTGCAAACAGGCAAACAAACTAACAAAAAGACTTAGTACTCAATAGGGCATTGAAAATCTCCTTAACAGCACAGCAGCCAGTGATACAAATTGAGTTTCACCCCATGGAACTGAAAAGTAGCTGCTCTCAAAAAGCTGGATTTCAGCACTAAAAGATGGTGGTTGTCATGGTAGGTACCATATGGGACCCTCTTAGCACTTTGCTCTTGTATCATTATGCTTTAAGAGACTCAATTCATCTGGATTCTGTTTCAAACACTTTAAGAAGTCACATAATTATATGCAGCTAAAGATACATCTGAGATTTATTGAAAATACAAGAGGATATGATAGCTCTCTAAGAAACATTAGGTTCTCAGAAGAAATCTTTGTAATTAGAGATGGGTCTGATAATATGATGATTTTTTAATTTTATTGACAGGGTATATTACTCTAGCTTGTATGATTTGTCACAGAGTTGGTTAGTTTATTTCTCTAGTGCTGAATATGAAAATACACTCTGTTAAGAAATATTTTCTCTTTGAAAGAATAGCTATTAATGCAAACCAAAACATCTGGATAAATGCATGATAGAAAACACATAAGAAAAACAAACAAAAAATGTGAAAAGAGAAGATTAGCCTAGGAAGATACTGGCAGCCAAAGGGGGAGAATATTTAATAAATACCACGCACAAGCAAAATGTTAAAAAGTGATTTCGGATTTCTCACCCTTTGTTGACAGAAAATAAACAGACTATAGAAGGAGCCAATTAATTTTTTTTTTCTTTTTTCTCTAATGATACAGACCTGCTTGGGAAATAGAGCATGGTGATTGGGACAGCATATTAAAATGTGTGTTACCTTTAGATGAATTCTCACTGTACACAGGCCAGATTCTGGTTTAGCAATCTCAAAGCAAATTAGCCCTATAATTTCCATTATAGCTAAAATTTCAATAGAACAAAATATAGGAAGTTTCTAAAACAAAGGTCTTCCTATTTCCTTGGTCCATAGTACTCTCAGCATTTTGATAATTTTTCCAAGCATCTGTAAGCCAAAATAAATATTTAGTAATTCTATTGAGTAGTCACAAAGATGTGACAGCAGTCTTTTGTGTCCAAAAATGCTGTTGTTTCCCTCAAAAATTAAAAATATCCCTGCAGTGTCCCTTTCGTTCAGTGCAGCAAACCAGGGTACCAGTTTGGGAATCATTAAAGTAATTTTGCCTATAAATCTTTATCTAAATTTTTTGAAAATAAGGTGGAATTTAAAATTTGTTATACCAACTTTTATTATATTTGTAGAGTAGTTCTTAGAAGTCTTTCTTTTTTTTTCTTCTCAAAAGCAGGGCAAAAAGCTGGAGATAATAATTTTCACTTCCCTTCACTTTTTTTAGTTTTTTCCATTTATTCAAATGTACATTATCAAATAATTCACACATATCTCATACAATAATATTCCTATCTCAGAGGGTTTGTGTCTCCATAAACTCTGCTTTCTCCCCCTTCAGTCTTCCCTCCCTTCCCCTATGGTCCTCTGTGGGCTATTCCTTATGTTCCACGTATGAGTGAAACCATATGATAATTGTCTTTCTCTGCTTGACTTCTTTCACTTAGCATAATACCCTCCAGTTTCAGCCATGTCAATGCAAATGGTGGGTATTCATCCTTTCTGATAGCTAATATTCCATTATATATATGAACCACATCTTCTTTATCCATTCATCTGTTGAAGGGCATCTCAGTTCTTTCCACAGTTTGGCTATTGTGGACATTGCTGCTATGAACATTGGGCTGCATTTCCCCCTTCTTTTCACTACATCTGCATATTTGGGATAAGTTCCTAGTAGTGTAATCACTGGGTCATAGGGTAGCTCTATTTTTAACATCTTGAGGACCCTCCATACTGTTTTCCAGAGTGGCTGAACCAGCTTGCATTCCCACCAACAGTGTAAGAGGGTTTCCCTTTCTCCACATCCTCGCCAACATTTGTTGTTATTCTTGATAACTTTCCTTGCTTTGAAACAGGATCTGCCTTAAATTAACATAGCTTCTTTTGATTAGTATTCGGATGGTATGTTTTTCTTGTTCCATTTACTTTTAATCTACAAGTGTCTCTATATTTAAAGTGGGTTTCTTGTATAAGACATAGTTGGTTCATGTTTTTTGATCCATTCCGACAATCTGTCTTTTAATTGGAGCATTTAGATCATTGATGTCCAAACTGAATATAGCTGAATTAACATCTATCATGTATGTTTCTGTTTTCTATTGGTCACTCTTATTTTTGTTCCACATTTTGTCTTCTTCGCCTTTTTGCATTTTGCATTTTCAGTTGGACATTTTATATGATTCCATTTTCTCTCCTTAGCATATTAGTTACATTATTTATTTATTTATTTATTTTATTTTTTAAGATTTTATTTATCTATTTGACAGAGAGAATGACAGCCAGCGAGAGAGGGAACACAAGCAGGGGAGTGGGAGAGGAAGAAGCAAGCTCCCAGCAGAGGAGCCTGATGTGGGTCTCGATAGCAGAACGCTGGGATCATGCCCTGAGCCAAAGGCAGATGCTTAACGACTGAGCCACCAGGCGCCTCCTATATTTCTTTTTTAAAAAAATTATTTTAGTGGTTGCCCTAGAGTTTACAATATACTTTTGCAACTAATCCAAGTCCACTGTCAAATAACACTTTACCATTTTACAAATATTGTATCTTATAGTAACAAAATAGTCCTAATTCTTCCCTCCCAATCAATTTATCATTGCTGTCACTCCGGTCACTTATATATGACTATACATGAGCATATATACATACGCATAAGATGTATACATAAGCATATACAATCAAATACATTAGTATTATTTTGAACAAACTGCAATATGTCAATTAAGAATAAGAAAAATAAATGTTGTCATTGTATTTTCACGCATTTCTTCTGTGATGATCTTTCTTTTTTTTATGTAGACTCAACATTCTGACTTTTATTGTTTGCCTTTTCTTTAAAGAGCTTATTTTTAACACTTTTTCTAAATCCCAGTATAGTTAAAATACAGTGTTATATTAATTTCAGATGTCTTTTGACACTTCTTTTTTTTTTTTTTTTTAAGATTTTATTTATTTATTTGACAGAGAGAGAGAGACAGCCAGCGAGAGAGGGAACACAAGCAGGGGGAGTGGGAGAGGAAGAAGCAGGCTCCCAGCGGAAGAGCCTGACGTGGGGCTCGATCCCAGAACTCCGGGATCACGCCCTGAGCCGAAGGCAGAGCTTAACCGCTGTGCCACCCAGGCGCCCCGTCTTTTGACACTTCTTGCAAGGCAGGTTTACTGGCAATGAATTCCCTCCATTTTTGTTCGTATGAAAGTCTTCAATTCTCTTTCACTTTTAAAGGATAACTTTTCAGAGTAGAGATTTCTAACAGGTGTTTTTTTTTCCTTCAACATTTTAATATTTCACTCTACTTTCTTCTCAGTTACATGGTTTTTGAGGAGAAGTTAGATTTAATTCTTAGCTTTGTACCTATGGTATTTTTTCCTCTGGCTCTGTGCAGAATTTTTCCTTTATGTTCGATATTCTGCAGTTTGAAAATGACATGCCTAGGTAGGTTTTCTTTGATATTTATCCTGCATGGTGTTCTCTGAGCTTTCAGGATATGTGGTTTGGTGTCTGACATTAATTTGGGAAATTTTTTGTCATTTTTCTTTTGAATATTCTGTTCCTTTCTTTCTTTCTTTCTTCTCCTTCTTGTATTCCCATTAAAAGTATGTTAGACCTTTTCTAGTTGTTCCATAGTCTTTGAATGTTCTGTGCTGGGGTTTTTTGTTTGTTTGTTTTGTTTTGTTTTGACCCAGTCTTTGTTTAGTTTGTTTTGGTTTTGAAGAATTCTGATAATATATCTTTGAGCTCAGGGATTCCATCATCAGCCACCTCCAGTCCATTATTAAGCCCATCAGAGGCAGTCTTCATTTAAGTACAATGCTTTCTATCTCCAGCATTTTTTGTTCTTGTTTTGTTCTTTCTTGGGATTTCCGTGTCTCTGCTTATATTGCTCAACTGTTTCTGCGTGCTGTCCACGGCAGGCATTAGAGCCCTGAGCATATTTATCATAGCTGTCTTAAATTCTCAGTCTGATCATTTCAACATCCCTGCCATGTCTGGTTCTAATGCTTGCTCTCTGTCTTCCAACTCTGTTGTTTGACTTCAGCTAGGCCGTGACATTTTTTTCTTGATGGCCAGACGCGTGGTACCAGGTAAAAGGAACTGCTGCATATAGGCCTTTAGTAACGTAGTGGTGAGCTGTGGGGGCAGGGGAAGCATTCTATAGGCCTGTGACCAGGTCTCAGTCTTAGAGAGCCTGAGCTTCTGGACTGTGAACCTCACAAGAGCTGGCTAGTGTTTTTCTCCCTCCTGAGGTGGGACAGGATGGCTCCAGAGTGGGCTAGACTTGTGTAATTCCCTTCTCCCATGGGGAAGAGCAGAACTAACTAGAGTTGGCTATCTCCCTTCCTCTGGGGCACTTAGGCTCTCACAACACTCTAGCAGGTCAGGCTCTGGTTAACAAGTTTCTGCTGAGGGCTTGCCTTGTTCAGAAGAAGAGAATGCTCTGGCATATTTCAAAGTGGTTCCTTTTTCCCTCCCCTTGCCAGAAACAGGAAGGAAGTTTTCCTCTGATATTGACTGTAGGGATCTGGTTAAGATCCTGGAGGTAAACCTTACTATATTGTGCCCCCCACCCCCCGCAGTGAATGAATCCCCCTGGAGTTTGTAACTCTTAGGCTTGTCCATACTGAGCCCCAGCAATTTGTCAACTACAGTTCAGGTTTTCCTACTGTGGGCCTGGTTGCTGTTGTGGTTTCTCCTGATGCTCAGGTAAGCCTCGACTTCCTATAACTAACTGCCTGTGTCTCCAATCATTGCGGGCATCTCTCATGCATCTAAGAATAGTTGCTAACTTTCCAGTCTTTTTGGCACTTTACTTGTTGTTGGGACAAAATAATGACTTCCAAGCTCCTTACATGTGGAACCAGAAATCAGAAGTCACATTTTCTGAATTTTTTTTCTTTGTCAGTGGAATCATACATTATGTGCTCTTTGGTTAGATTCTTTCTACTTAGCACAGTTATTTTGATATTCATTCATGTTGCTGGTATATCAATAATTCATTCGTTTTATTTCTGAATAGTATCCCATTGTACAGAGTACACTACTGTTTTGTTTATCCATTCTCCTGTAGTTTGGTATTTTTTTGTTTCAGAATTTTGGCTATTACAAATAAAGTTCTTATGAATATCCACAAATAACACTTTTATGTATAGGCTTTTATTTATTTTGGGAAAATACCTGAAATTTTAATGGCTGCATCTTGTGAGATAGGTATTTTAACATTTTAGAAAATACCAAACTGTTTTCCAAAGTGGCTTTATCATTTTACCTATGCCTGGACACTTCATGAAAAGTTTGAAATCCTCTAAACCTTTCCAATAGTTGTTATTGATAATCTGTTTAATTGTAGTCATTCAAATAAGTATATAGTGATTCCTCATTTTGTTTTTGATTTGAATTTCCTTGTAAGTAATGTTATTGAGCATTATTTTATGTACTTGTTTTCTTTACATCTTCTTTAAGGAAAGGTCTTTTCAAGTCTTTTGTCTTTCGTTTTTCCCTAATTCTTTGGTCTAATTTTTTATTAGGATGCTTTTATTCTAATTAATGAGAATTTTTTAATAGATTAAGTCTTCAAGTCCTTTATGAGATATCAGTTTTGCAAATATTTCTCTCAAGCATGTGGTTAGCCTTTTCTTTCTCTTAACCAAGGGTTTTCAAAGAACAAAGTTTTTAATTTTGATGAAGTTTAATATATTAATTTGCTTTATTAGGAATCATGCTTCTGGTGTTATATATATAAGAAATATTTGCCAAACAGAAGTTCCAAATGTTTTATCTTATGTTTTGTTGTAGAATGTAGAATTCTAAATTTTTAATTTTGATCCACAATACATTTAGAGCTAATTTTTATATAGCATGAGGTAAGGATCAACATTCTTTATTTTTTTACCTATGGATATTCAATTGTTTCAGTAACATTTGTTGAAAACAATATTCTTTCTTTATTGGTGTGCCTTTGTACTTTTGTGAAAAAAAACTTTGTGTGTGTGTGTATGCATTTGTAGACTATCTATTCTATTTTATTAATGTATTTGTACGTGTTTTCACCAATAACACAGTACATAGATCATTATGGCTTTAGCTTTTCACTTGTATTTTTCTTTTCTAAAATTATCTTGGATATTCTAGGAAATGTCCATATGAATTTTAGAAGCCGTTTGTTAATTCCTAAAAACAAACAAACACTGTTGGTATTTTAACTGGAATTGTGTTGGATCTTTTAGTGAATTGTAGGATGATCTTGCATCTATTTTCATAAGGGGTATTGGTCTGTAGTTTTCGTTTCTTCTATTTATTTGCCTACTTTTCATACATGGATTTCTGGCCTTAAAGAATAAAATGAGAAGTATTTTCTCCTCTTCGGGTTACTGTGAGGTTTGAGTAGAACAAGTTCTTTTTTCTTAAATATTTGGTAGAATTCACCTTTTGAAATATTTTACATCCAGTATAGTTAATATACAGTGTTATATTGATTTCAGGTATACAATATCCTGATTCAACAATTCTATACATTATGCAGTGCTCATCAAGGTAAGTATAGCCTTAATCACTTCACCTGCTTCACTGGTCCCCCATATCCCCTCCCCTCTGGTAACCATCAGTTGATTTGCTATGATTAAGAGTCTGTTTCCAGGTTTGTCTTTCTTCCTTTCTTTTTTTTTTTTTTTCTCACTTGTTTTGTTTCTTTTTTTTTTTTTTTTTAAAGATTTTATTTATTTATTTGACAGAGATAGAGACAGGATAGAGACATCCAGCGAGAGAGGGAACACAAGCAGGGGGAGTGGGAGAGGAAGAAGCAGGCTCATAGTGGAAGAGCCTGATGTGGGGCTCGATCCCAGATCGCCGGGATCACGCCCTGAGCCGAAAGCAGACGCCCAACCGCTGTGCCACCCAGGCGCCCCACTTGTTTTGTTTCTTAAATTTCACATATGAAATCATATGGTATTTGTCTTTCTCTGACTTATTTGGCTTAGCATTATACTCTTCAGGTCATTCAGGTCATTGCAAATGACAAGATTTCATTCTTTTTTATAGCTGAATAATACAGTAGAATTCACCTTTGAAGCTATCTACCACTGGGGTTTACTTTGCGAAGAGGTTTTTAACGATGAATTCAGTGCCTTTAATAGATATAGGGCTATCCAGGTTATCTATTTCTTTTTGGTATGGGATGGAATTTGGTATATTCACCTTTTCAGTAAATCTGTATTTTTCATCTAAGTTGTCAGTATATGAATAAAAATTGTGTATATATTTCATTTTATCATCCTTTTAATATCTGTTGTATCTATAGTGTTTCCTCTCTCATTTTTGATATTGGAGATTTCTGCCTATTCTAACTTTTTCCTATCAATGTAGATAGAATAGGTAAAATTTTATTGATTTTCTTTAAAAAAGGTTTAAGTTGAGGTCACTGATTTTATACCTTTCTAATATATATAGCTTTAGCTGCATCCAACAAAATCCAGCATGTTGCTTTTCATTTTCATTAAACTCAAAACACTTTCTAATTTCCCTTTTTATTTCTTTTTTATTTATATCTACATGGTTTCCATGCATCTGGGAGTTTTCCAGATATCTTTCTGTTATCAATTTTCAATTTAATTCCAGGTGGTCAAAGAACATACAACATGATAGGAATTAATGTAAATTTATTTACATTTAAATAAATAAATTTATTTAAATTTCAATTTAATTCCAGGTGGTCAAAGAACAAAGAACATGATAGGAATTAATGTAAATCTATAGAGACTTACTTCATTGCCTACAGTATGGTTTGTCTTGGTAATAGCTCTGTGTGTATTTAAAAAGAACCTGTAATCTATTGTTGTTAGTTTGAATAGTCTATAAATGTTAAATATGTCAAATTAAGTAGTGCTGTTCAAGTGTATTCTAAGCATGATGATCTTCTTTCATTGTTTCATCAATTTTACATAAAGTTATATTAAAAACACGAGCTACAACTGTGGGTTTATCTTTTACCCCTTGCATTTCCAGCAGATTTTGCTTCCTCTATTTTGAGGCTCTGTTATTAGGTGCATAAACATTTAGCAGTTATGTCCCCTTAATGAATTGGCCAGTTTATCCTTATAAAATGAGATTCTATATTCCTGCTAATATTCATTCTCCTGAAATGTATATTACTGTGTTGATAAATCAGTATTATTGCACTGAAGAGACACAGCAGAATTTTCTTCTGCTTTTATGGCAACCGCATTTCTTTCATTCTCACGAAGTTTGGAAGTTTTGTAACCTTGGAAAACAAAGACTAATTGCACCTATCCCATTCAGAATAAGAAATTGTATAAGACCTTTTGCCGTGTATGGGGCTGAGACATAGCATGAGAACTTGTGATGACTGGAGAGCCAAACTCACTGCAATACAGGAATTAGTTATAATAAAAAATGTGGGTGCAGTATTGAAAAACAAACTACTTCCTTCCTGTATATTTCATTAATTTAAAAAGGAATTAAATACTTATTTGCTGCTCACATATTCCAGATTTTGGATGCAGATATGTGTTTATTTAAAAATTAATCTTACGTTCTCCAAGATTTTTTAAAAAAGAAGGCCTTCGTTTTATCACGATAGATTCAATGCAAGTAAGGACATCTATTTTTTTTTTTAATTTCCTTGAAATCTGAAAACTATTTGATTCTGTATTTAATGGCAGTACCTTCCTGAAGTTATCTATAATATGAGGTAGAACACTGGTCTGGGGATCAGAATACTTTCAGTGTAATTTTGATTTGGCTATCAACTAGACCACTACTGTGTAATTGTGTGTTGAACAGTCACTCAGCTTCTTCAGTTATGGTTTTTCTAAAAGGTAAAATTTAAATAAATAAATAAATAAATAAATAAATAAATAAATAAATAATACTAGGTATTGAGCAAGGTGAGTTTTAGGGTGTCTTCACATTTAAGCTTTTTATATTTACCTGGTTGTTTGTCCCAAAGCGTCCTTTTTCACTTAAGAGTGTGTCTATAAAAATTTGGGAACACGCTAAATATAAGGTAGAATTAAAATTTATTATTTATTTGTGACGTTAAAAGGGAAAAAATCTACTTTATAAGAGATAGTCTCTTCATATAAAAAGCTAAGTTTAATCAATGCTTAATGATGTACTTCAGTGTCCATAACTAAATCTTCGGCTGAATATAATTCTTCTTTATTCAATCTATACTCAGGAGAACGGGCAGTAAATGTGGGTATAAATTGATGGGGTTTGTAAAATTTTTTATCTGGCAAATTTTCCTCAGATGTTTCACTGTATCAATATGTGAAGCTAGAAAAACTGGAATGCTTAACCATGAAAAGTTCATGGGTAAATATCTAAGTCACTAGTACACAGAAATATAAATGTATGCATCCTGTTTACATTTTTATAAGTGTTCGAAGAAACAACAAATTTTGTGTTAGCATATAAACTCAGGACATAACGCTGTTATTGATACCCTTGATGTAAAAAAGGAACATGGGGTTTGTTTTTCTGGGGATAGTTTTTTTGTGATTAAATAAAATCAACATAGCATTAAATTTACCATCATAACTATTTTTAAGTGTACAAATCAATGTTGTTAAGTATATTCACGTTGCTGTGCAACAGTCAGATCTCCTGAACTTCAACATGGTTCTTTTATTGACAAATACAGAATTGTACTTTTTAAATTTATTTATTTATTTATTTATTTATTTATTTATTTATTTGAGAGAGAGAGAGAGCACGAGCTGGGGGGAGGGTCAGAGGGAGAGGGAGAAGCAGACTCCCTGCTGAGCAGTGAGCCCAACATGGGGCTCCATGCCAGAACCCTGAGATCATAACCTGAGCCAAAGGTCTGAGATTTGAGCCACCCAGGCACCCCTAATTTGCTTTTTTAAAAGACAAATCACATAGGTATTCCCCACACAGTTTTCATGTTTAGCTAAATTAGAACACATAAATAAGTTTCAAAATTGTATTATAGATTTTAGCTCACGTCCTTGTGTAATTTTCTCTTTGGGCAGAGATGCAGTTTCATTCTATCTGCTTCAGGCAGATAGAGAAAATGTTACGAGGGCAGATAGTGAAGCTGCATGTGCTCACATTGGGAGAAGTCATTGTCAAGGATGTAAAGGAGCAGGTCTGCTTCAGAAACATAGGAGATAGAAAGAGTTGGCCAAGAATGCTTTAGAAAAGCAGTGAATAGAGGTAGGAGCACAGTATATACACTTTTTCCTTTGTGTTGAAGGAAAGATTTTATCTTTGGTAGTTAACTAAATCATTCCTACCTACAAATGAAACATTCTGATCTTAGGAGGCTTCATCTACTTCTTAGCTGGTGCTTTAAAAGTGAAAGGGATTTAGAGCCAGTGAATTGTTAGTGAAAAACAACTTTACCATTATCTTTGTGATCCTCAATAATTTACTTAAGCATAATTTGCTTCAGTTTCTTCAATGAAAAAAACATTAAAAATTCCCTTTAAAAGATTTGTAGTTATATGAAGTACATTGAAGAATAAGTGAAATATATCAATCTACACCTTGTTTCCTCTTGCTCTCTGCCTTCTTACCTATAATTGAGCATTCAATATCTGTCTCTGATCTATAATTTTAGATTCAATTGAGGACCTTGCTGGGAATATGCGCTCACTACGAAAAAAGTGGAATGAAGTCAGGAGGAAGAAGAAAAACCCAAAGCTCATGGGAGATGACCTATCCTTCCTTAGTGTTAATGTCTTCCTCTGTGACGGAGTCTGTCTTTGTGTTGGGCTAAAAATTCACAATACTGAGATACTGACATTTTTATATTATTTAAAATGCCTAGAGACATTCAGAAAGTTTCAATTCTGAAAATTTATTCCGATATAGGTCCTTCCCTAAAACACTAAATCTTTTGCCAAGTTCATGACATTTTAACCAAGAAGAAATTCCCTGCCTGAAACTCTTCTTTTGAGATTAATTTTAAAATTCATAACAAGCGAAGATTCATAGTTCATATTTGAAATAATATTTTATAGTTATAAATGACACAACTCTTTTCCCTTAGGATTTTGAAATTTTTTTTTTAATAGCCCATGAATCTTTGGAAAATTTTTGTTTGATAAGAAACAGATATTATTAACTTTATTTTCTCCCTATGTAGAAACAAAAGTTAAAGACGTTTGTCTGAGGGCATTTCATAGATGATAGAAACTGGGATTAAAATTCATGACTTCTGATGTACTAAGTATGAGACTATGTCACCTTCTCAAATGACCCACAAGTCTCATACTACTAAAAAATATTTAAAGACTATGGAATTCTATATTCATTATCTTATTGATTGTCCTTATATCAATTTCCTTGCTATTTATAAACGTTTTAGGAATACATTTCAAAAAACATTTCAGAGATACAAAGAAACATTATATATTCTTTCAGGGTATTCTTGAATGGAGTAATGAATCTGAGGACACAAAACTTGATTTCTTAATGTTAGCTTAATGATTTTCTATTTTTGTTGCAGTTGTCAACTTTGCTTTTTTTTTTTTTACACTCGATTGAAGTAGATAAAAAAGGTTAAGTATATATTTTTATCTCTTAGTAACAATGTAATATTTATAATGTGCTAAATTTTAAAAATGCATATTGAGCATTTTCTCACCAACATACAGAATACTAATTACTGAGTAAACTTCATTATTTATTACTATTTTATTTTGAATTAACCTTTTTATTTATTTATTTATTTATTTTTAAAGATTTTATTTATTTATTTGACAGAGAGAGACAGCCAGCCAGCGAGAGAGGGAACAGAAGCAGTGGGAGTGGGAGAGGAAGAAGCAGGCTCCTAGCGGAGAAGCCCGATGTGAGGCTCGATCCCAGATCGTCGTGATCACGCCGAGAGCCGAAGGCAGACGCTTAACGACTGCACCACCCAGGCGCCCCTGAATTAACCTTTTAAAACTGATTATGTCTTATTTTGGAAACTTTTGAAGAAAGCATTAGATACATAGAGATAATTTTTTTAATATTAATTTCCAGTTATACATGTACAATATATTTATTTGTTTCACTGCCTAACATCATATAAATTCTCTTTCAAATAATGTGTTATGTGGTTAGAACTTCAACAAACAACTTAGCTCACAATAAAATGATTTTAATAGAATATCATGGTTTGCAGTGAAACAGTCAATAATATATTCAATGACCACTTAAAATATTTTGTTATAAATGCCAAAGGTATTATATTATGCAGTCATTTTCATGTTTAAATACATCCTATTTCTACTACTCATTTCTGTGTTAGTTCTGTGTACCAGTTAGTAAGATAATACAGAACTTCTCATTTCAAAGTTCAAAGGGCATCAAAATGCAGCCAGTTTCAGCTTTGAATTAATTATTGCTATTTTTGTAATGCATAAAGAACCTGTGTCAAATTCTGTAACCTTGATCTTACAATCAGTGCCACATCATCTTGTATTAAAATACCAGATGTTACCAATTTGCAGTTTACACATTTAAATAACACACCAATCTAAAATATGCCCTTATTAGAATTATAAAGAAAATGTGACTCCTTAGCTTAAATCACTATTGTATGATGAAAAGGGACTGATGAGTTATTATAAAATTATGATAGTATTTTAAATTTAAATTGATTATTAATATATTACTACATTTTGTGACTAAAATATTTGAGGACTAACAACTCACAATATTATTAATTTTCCTATAAAGTAGCTCTCTAACTATGGAAATGACCCAAATGAAGCAAATTTGTAAGAGAAATAAAATATATTCCCAGTTGACAAACTAAAAACAAAGTGACAAAATTCTTGCATACTTGGTGACATCATATTAGCATTTTGATACCTGCCCAATTGCCCTTTTATGATGCATTTCTCTGTGTTCATTAAAACCATAATGAAGAGCCAATCAGTAAGCAAGCTACATTTGCAATCAAGATGTAAAAATAGGGGAACCTGGGTGGCACAGTTGGTTGAGCCAGCAACTCCTGGTTTTGGCTCAGGTCATGATCTCAGGGTTGTGAGATCAAGCCTCACGTGGGCTCTGTGGTCAGTACTGAGTCTGCTTGAGTTTCTCTCTCCCTCCCCTCTGCCCCTCCCTCTTTCTCTCTCTCTCTTTCTCTGGGGAGGCGGGGGAGAGATGCAAAAGTGAGGAACCTTGGGAAAAAAATTGGGTTTATTGACCTAAAAGATGCTATTCTGAGCCAGGATGTGTCAGTTTCCAACTTTGTCATGGATTTTCTTTTTTAGCATAGGTAATCTTTATTGTCATGTTAATTTTAGACTGTGTCACCTTTGAAAATAAAATATGTGAAGTCTACCAATGCTTCCAAGCTTTTCTTCCCAAACATGCACCTGGAATTATGGCCCTTCCAACACATGATGCACACCCAGTCATGTGAATATATCTGTACCTATACCTACACCTATACTATGTCCACATCTATATCATCTATATAATCTGTATCTATCTACAAGTAAAACTATATCTGGATGTTTATATGCATTTCCATGCCAACATATAGGCTACTGTTTGGGTACTCAAATCTCAAAAGGAATGGAGCTTATTTGACACATTTTGTTAATCTGCTTTCTTTTTGCACGTCAAAGCAATTGAAGGCTCAATGGTGTGAAGCCAAATGGTTTACAGAAGAAATTTGGTACTCCTTAGTTCCCAGGAATTACATTGTACAAATTCCTGTTATTGGGTTGGTTTTCTGAAGAGGTCCAGGGCCCTGTGGTTGTCATCAACTTCTTGGGCTGTGACATCTGACCAGAGCAGATCTCCTTTGAGAACAGCCTGTTGGCTGGCTGTATGGTATAACTGTGTCAACACGCCAACCATTCTTCTGCAGATTGCTCGAGCACTTTAAACTAACCTGAAAGGTATTTATTGTCTATCCTTTGAACGTATGGTTAGCAAGAAATCTAGAGCAGCTGCATGTCATTGCTAACAAACAGTAAACTTTTCAATGATAGCAGAATGATTTTCAGTGACCTTCTTAACACTGTTTCCTATTTTGCTGTCAAGACACTGTGCAGTATAAAGTACTCTTAGGATGGGACAATTTGACAATGTTCTATTTCCCCAAGAATTTAGGACCATAAAATTTAAGTGAGTGACAGACCTACTCAGTTTTAGTAAACAGTAATCTTGCAAAATGTACCCCCTGCCTTTCTTTTTGAGAGATCCAGGATTTAAGCCTGATTTTCTGCTGCTGCTGCTTCTTCTTCTTCTTCTTCTTCTTCTTCTTCTTCTTCTTCTTCTTTTTTTATTCCAAAATGATGCTGGTGTGAGATTCTAAAGTACCATCCTTTTTTCAGATGCTGGATTTACTAATCTGTTGAAGGAAGTAACTAATGGGGCACTGAATTGTTTGCAGAGCTTCTTCCTAAATATTTAGAGCTCTAAATAATTGTATGGGGGAGATTTAGAAATGCCAGCATCATTACCATTTAGAAAAGAAATAAAAGAACATGCTGCCTAGCTATGATACCAAAAAGCTGGATTGCTGACAAAAATTGAGTTGAAGGCAGATCACTGCCTGTAACCACTGGGGGAAAAAAAAGAGTTCATCCATCTGAGAAAATAGTTATACAGGTTATGAAACAAAGACATACGCTTTCAAATTTTTATTATGAAATTCTGAATTCAAATTAAGAATTATTTTCATTCCAGCACAATTTCAGTCTTTTACTCAGGAGCTTACTGAAAATATTCGGGCTCTACTGTGCTATTTCTCTAATTTTGCTTATATCCTTACATAAAACTCTAGTTTGCTAGTTAGTTTGTAAAAATAATTGATTATTTTGAGTTAAATGGGAATATGTTCGTTCAATAGAAAGAATAATATGTACACAGCTGTTTGAAAATAAGTTTAAAAGTGTTACTGTATTTAAGGAGTCTTTTTTTCCCCCTAAGTAAAGAAAAACGATGCTAAGGATGAAATCCAAAGAGAAAAAAAAATCAAGATATGTTGAGCATTTTCTTTGACTATGATCTTAAAGAATGTTCTTAAAATGTACTCAGAAAGTACACATAAATTACATCTGTGATAAATCTCAAATTAAGCTCACTAATTAAAGTAGACCTGGTCTCATAAAAATATTTTCAAATGTTTGGATCAAAAATAGAGAATATAGGAAGGATAGAGTAATAACTCAGAATTACAGAGCTGGCCAAAATGAGAAATTAAAAATTGCACTGATTTTCTTTGTTTATTCGGTAATTACTGTTTTATCTCTGTTTATACTTCCTCCTTCTTGTGCATATTTAGGATGGAAATTCATTTCTACTGAATCTACATCTACTGTTAGATTCAAATCCAACCATTAGGGATCAGTACTCCTAAGACTTATTATTTTTATTCACCTAATTTATTCACATTTATAAGTACCAACACGGTTTTGCAATGTAGTTGTTTCACTGCTTGCTTGAATGACAGAAACAGAAAGAAAGAGAGGTGGTTCAGAACATATAGGCCTTGAAGCCCTTCCACTTTACACTACTAGTAAAATATATTGATATCTTTTGTCCCAATGTTTAAAGTTCTGTTCTTTCCCTTTTAATCAACCATCATTTATTAAGTGTATACAATGTGTGACTATCTTCCTATGGCACAGATTAGTGCATTTTGCAGGAAATAAACTCCTTTCTCCATTAGAAGATGTGGAGCTGAAGGGCTATTCTTGGTAGAATGGCAGAAAAACAATGTTCTGAGGAGTTAACTCTTATTTGTCATATATTAATGCTGGCATCAGGGATAACTGACATATACCACGGTTTTGTATAATCCTTTAAAAATAAAAAGTGATAAGTAGTATTGGTCAGATTACATACTGCTTTTTCCACTCAAAGAATACTACATACTTGAGGTGTAAGTAACATTTCCTCATGTACCAAAACACACAGACAGATACACCCCACAAAAAAATGGTGAGTAAGGTTTATCTTCGCCTTGAATGCATCAATAATTCATAGGATTTACAGGCTTCATTAATCTCTTTTAGCATGTTAGGAAAATACAAGTATTCTTTTGGATCATGATAAAAGAAATTTGCATAGTTGAAACAAACAAATAAAAAGAGATAAACCCTGAGGTACAATTATAACCCAAGTACAATCCCATCCTCTTCTGTGCTGTCTTTTGCTTCAATCACTCTATGATCAGCTGACACACTATATAATTTATTTATTTATTGTGTTTTTTTGTCTCTCTTTTCAAAGTACAATGTGAGTTCCAAGAGGGCAGGGGATTCTGTCTATTTTGTTCGCTGCTGTTATCCCTACTGCCTATAACAGTTCCTGGCACACAATGGAAGCTTAAAACAAATTTATTGTATGTATGAATAAACATATACTTCTATACAGTTTTTCCTTCTACTTAGATACTAGGATGTGCCCTAAGTACTCTCATTTAGTGATATATGATAATTAGCTCCATCAGGATTTAACTGTGTAAAACCTTCAGCTGTGGTTTGTGATATAAAGATATACAAACAGATGTCCCTTTCACGAGGAACTATAGCATAGCTTATCAAGATACAACAGAATTAGACAGGAAATGACACTGGTGAAATGTGGATTTTATAGAACTGCAAAAATGGAATTTATACAAGTTAGGCAGACTTGTAAGGCTGAGAACACCAATTCTAATTCCTATGTATAGGAATTAGAATATATATATATATATATATATATATATATATATATATATATATATATTTGTTTTTTGGTTGGGATTTTTTTTTACTCTTCAAATGGATATTGGTTGTTTGCTTATAAAGACTTCACATTACCCATGAAAGATTACTCAACACAGAAACAAACCCCAAATGTTTCTTCTACTGATTCTTTCTTGCAAGAAATGATGCTCTGAGAACATCATTTCTAGCTCAGTCAACCGTCTCTTACTTTCCCTCCTGCTTTGTGAACCAAAGACAGCTTCTTGACCCAATCCGCTGCTACTTTCTTAGCAACAAGTACGAGTGGATTTGTATATAATTCCTATATTGTTCTATGGAAGCAGTCTACATGTATAAATTGCTAGAAACCCTCCATTTCCTTTTGGGGAAGTTGCTTCTAAGTTGGAATCCTTTCATTTTATTTAGCTGGTGAATGAAGCAGTGACATAAAGTAGAGATCACAGCATTATCTACATGTAATTAAAAACAGGACATATGGGATCCCAGTTTTGGGGTCTGTGGTGAGTCACTAAAGTGTGTTTTGGGAACACTAAAAATGGGTAATATAACAGAATTGAAGTTACACTGGCACCAGGTCTCGGTGAGCTGACCGATTTTCAGTTCCATCTTACCAGCATTGTTCTTCGCTTTCGTTTCCATTCCTAATGTTTTACAACGATTATGTGTACCTGGGTGATATGCATTTTCTTTGTTCTTAGAAATATTTTTAAATGTATATTATGTTGAAAAGTGCTGAGTTTCAAGGCTTAGTTTAAATACTGCCCAGCTGTTTGTTTGTTTCCTCTTTACAAACTAAAACAATACATTCACACAATTTTCTGAGCAACTATAGCAGGGCAGGCACTAACTAGGTACTGAATTCTATCTATATGGCCACAGAAAGAGAAAATAAAATTAGTCATATGTGCTCATATAAAAATTGCACAGGGTGATACGAGCATAAATTACTGAGGTACTACTCCAGGTTTGGGGGTCAAGTCAGATAAAGACCTTCTGTCTGCTAGAGAAGTTCATGTATGGCAACGCCTGAATGCCAAGCATAAACCAAACTTCTGAGGATCCGGAGTACTTTCTAGGCAGAGAGACCTAAGGCAGTAATGAGCTCATGCCCAGTGGACAATGGAGGGGAGGTGGACGTGGCTATAGTGGGGTAATCGAGGTGGTTAGAAGTGACAGTGACAGGAGATTGGATGGAGAGGCAAAGTCCAGATCAGGTAGAGCACTGTGATTTCATTTTTTTTAAGTTCAATCCTAGAGAATAGTTTTATAGTCCTATCTTGATATAAGTCTATGATTGTGTGGCTACAGTTGGAATTGTTAGGATTTATTTAATCTCAATGTCCTCTCTATTTTAGTTAAGGAGATTATCCTGAATAATAATTGTTCTTGATAAAAAGATCCATAGGCACCTCAAGTCAGAGGGAACTTTAAATTTCTGATATATCTGTGCCCCTGAGATCACAGAATCAAACACACACACATAAACACAACATGTGCACCCACACACATCCTTCCTCATAGTGAATTAAGTCAAATATCACAAGTGGCTCCACTGATCTTCTCCAACAATGCTCCAGAAAAACATTGCAATGAAGAGAAAAGCTTGGGAGATAGATAACTAAATACAGAGATGGACAGATATATAAATCTGATACATTCATTGACTTCATTGAGCTCGAAATTTAGACATAAGATACATACAAGACTGGTCTCTCTCTTGACTATGTTACTGTGGACATTCTGGGCAAGCCAAAACTACCAGAAGGCTTGGAGAGTCATATACTGCATAGGACAATTTATCTAATCTTTAAAATAATGGGCAAGATAGATAATATCATTCTCAATTACTGCCTAGTTGAATTAAAAGAGGACAAGACTTCTATATAAGAGAATGCAGCAATTTCCCTATAACTGAATCAGAGGTTTCATAATCTGAGTGTGACTTAGTTTCTATAACATTTCAATTCCCCCTTGAAATATTTATTTCTCATTTTTTACATTGTCCCAACTAAAAGTTTTTTTTTCTGTGACTCCTAACATGTTAAATGGTTTTTGAAAAATTCTCCTAAAATTCTCAATGTTCTGATAGTGATGTAGATCCAGTCTACTATTATGGAAATAAAGAAAAATGTTAAATGAAATAAATCTGAAAAGTTTCAGAAAGCTTCAGATCGGCAACGTAAAAGAACAGTAGGAGTAGATGAAGAAAGATTGACCAAATTTCAGTAACCAGATGGACTGGGTGATAAATGAAGGATGCCATATTGGTCCAGATCGCTTGCTTTGGACTCAGAGAACACCAAATTTTAGACTGGAATAAAATGAAATTATGCTAGTAAAAAATATTAGGATGGCAACTAGCATACAGTAAGATATCAAAAACTGATATTAGGTTTTCAGCATTCAGAGTTTTATCATGCCTTGAGTATAACACATATGCACATTGTAATGTGAACTTTAATCAATGAATTATGTAAAAGGAGATTACAAAGTATTTATGTTTAGCTATTTCCACATTGTTCATTGTTATCTACAATACATTGTTACAAGAATCTAAAGTCCTGTTTCAAGTATTTTGTTTTTATTTGAAATATGAATATCATTCGATATAAACTTATGTTTGAAGTTCATATTAAACCTTTCCGGTTTTTGTTTATAAATATATGTTACTTTAGGTGTAAATTTACATATAAATTGAAAAAATAGAACTTCTCTGAAAGAGAAATCTCCAGCCATAATTTAATGTTTATCTTCCTATATTGAATTTAAGCCTAGACAAATTGAAATGAACAATTCTTTCTTAATAGTACATTATAAAACCTCTTAAAAGGATTCATGACAAGAGCTTAGCTAACCTAAATTCATTTGTATTTGGCCAAATGAAACACACTTAAAATATTCCTGTTTTGTTCTTTTTAAAATATATGATTCAACCTTACAGTGCATATGTAAAGTATATTTTGTGATCTTTACGTGTTTTCACATTTTTATGAAGAAAGGGTTTTTTTTGTTGTTGTTGTTTCTGTTTTATCTTAATTGAACTCAATGATTCTTGAGTTTTTTCATAAACAAATAAAGTAAATAATCACTGAAATTAGTCATTTTTATTCTAGAAAAATATATGAAATGGCAAAAAAACCCGATATGTATTGTTATTTAGGTATTTATACATTCAGCCAATGTGTGTATTTCTGAACATCAGCACAATGATAACAAAATAATACTCATTTATTTAACTCACTCTCTTCATCTGTCTCTCCTTGTGTTAAATGTAGATGAGGAAAAAAGTGCTACTTAATTAATAAAGACCTTATGAATGCTTCTTTTCATTAATGTGTCCTCTCATAATTAAAATTTTAAAATATTTACCTCATATTTATTCATATGCACACAGAATGTTATAAAACATACTAACATTTAATATTTGGAAAATAAATAATGCAAAATTTGTGTTATCCAATTTATATTAATTATGATATGTTTTTAATGCATTATGTTTGAGGGAACTTACTTTGGCCATTTGGGCTAAAGCATGAAGTATACATTTAACCCCAGAAGAATAAAATGTGAGAGATGGGATGCCTTTTTTTTTTTTTTTACAGGCCTATAATACCAAGATATCATAGTCAGACTATGTGGGCAGTAAAGAGCTATCAAAATACATGGGTAGGAATAGAAAAAATAACATTTGTATTATAAGAATATTAGTCTGGCCTTTCCCTTGAATAAAGATTAGCAAACAACGAGAAAGGGAGAGAGAGAGGGAGGGAGAGAGGGACCAAAAAAAGAAATTAAGTTGAAATGTCTTTGTTTTTAGACAATTTGTGTTGCAGGTTATGGGAATTACTAAAAATAGTAATAAACAGGCAATTGGTAATGGGTTGGTGGAGGTGGAACAACCAGCCTGGGGTTGGAAGTATAGATTTAAGAGCCATATAGCCATATGTGGAAGAGAAATAGGGAAATTAGGAGGAGGAGAATAACCATTGCAGTTTAATATATGGAGGGGGGAAAATGAACAAGAATAATATATTAAGAAACTATAATGGAAAGAAAAAGTGAAGAAAGAAATGGCACCAAAGGAGATGGGAAAAGAGCAACCAGGGACTGCAAGGAGTCCTGGGAAAGTAAAATAATATGAAGGCCAAAGGAGTAAGAGTCTCCAGGCTTTAATGAGCTTTTATACATCTTGTTAAAAGATGCATAGTCAATGATATTTTCCTGATTATTCTGACAGCAAAATGTCCCTAAATGTGTTATTTTGATCTAGTATTTGTAAACTATGGAGATCGTTTATAAATCCAAAAGCTACTAGAGGATTATTACAGCAAATTTGAACTTTTAACTATCAGGATGTTTTTCAAGACATGATAAGTAAAGTTGCAAATACTAGAAAAAAAATCAAACGACCTTATATTGTAGGCAGTAAAACCTAAATCAATTTATCAGATCGTATTACATTTAATAGGCGGGTATGCCTTTTATCCAACCAGATTTCTGTATGTTCACATAATCTCCTTTAACAACTCCAGTAGAAAGACAACTTCTTGTTTTTAAAATCCTTATTTCAGACCTACGGTAACAACAACCACAAATACTGTAGCTCAAAAGAAGACATTTATTATATCTTATAGTTTCGTAGGTCATGAATTTTGGGGCAAGGGTTGCCTGGGCGGATATGCTATTCAAAGCCGTGTTAACAGAGGTTATTTGGTAGCATTCAGTGGACTGTTCACTTAGTCTGCACGATTCAATGTAGCTTCTGCTCTCTTTGTGAGGATGGCTAGAAGCCTTGCCTCAAATGGGGTGTTGTCAACTGGGTACTTACATGTGGAATATCTATGTAGTTTGGACTTCCTATGTAGTTTGGTGGCTTTAGGGTTGATGGCCTTCTTACTATGTTTACTCAGAGCTCCTGGAGGACAGTGAAGCTGTCAGTCCTCTTAAAACCTAGGACTGAAATTAGTACAGCATCACTTCTTTTTTTTTTAAGTTTTTATTTTAATAGCAGTTAGTTAACATACAGTGGTTATATTAGTTTCAGGTATAATATAGTGATTCAACACTTCCATATATCACAATGTGCTCATCACAAGTGCACTCCTTAATTTCTATCCCCTATTTAATCTATCCCTCCAAACCCCTCCCCTCTGGAAACCATTAATTTGTTCTCTATAATTAAGAGTCTGTTACTTTGATTTCTCTCTCTGTCTTATTTTTTTTTCAGTTTGCTTGTTTGTTTTGTTTCTTAAATTCCACATATGAGTGAAATCATATGGCATTTGTCTTTCTCTGACTTATTTTGCTTAGCATTATTCTCTCCAGCCCCATCCATGTTGTTGCAAATGGCATAGCATCACTTGTGCCATTTTCTTTTGGCCAAGCAAGTCTCCTTGAACAGAATGGAAATTAAATTCCACTCCTCAATGTGGGTAGTAGCAAAGCATTTGCCAGTATCTTTTAATCTACTATACTTGGGAAAAATAATGATTAGCTCTCTTCTGCCTTTTTCACACCCTCACATGTACAGGAAATAGATGATTTACCAAAAATAAAAAAAGAAGGGAAAGGAAAAACATATCATGTAGAAAAAAAAAACAAACAAAAACTTATAAGCATCGTCCATAAATAGAGTGACTCAAGTCATTATCTCATAATCAATCTTCTCCCTAAAGAACTTAGTAAATATATAGTAAGTTATTTGTTTATGGGCTTTCTGAAAATATTACTATAATGACTTTTTTTCTTTTCTATTCAGAAATCTACAATACAGTCTTAAATTGAAAAGAAACATGAAATAAGGCTTCCCCCTCAACTTTAACATAAAAGACCAAGGTAATTAATTTTGTGCTATGCATTTGTCTATTCTTTTAGAAAGAAACAAAATTTTCACTGACTTTTTGCAGTATGCTTTTAAATTAAAGGCAATAGTGACATATTTGATTAGAAGTTCATGGATATACATGACTGACCAACCAATGAAAACTATTTCATAAGAACTAAGAATTAATGAGAAAGAAATGGAAATACAATAGTTAGGAAGAAAGTGGCACTGTGGATTTGACATTTATAATGGATTAGCTGTTAATTTTTCCTCTTCTATATGTTGCTCTAATAAGATTTGTCAGAATACTGTACAATTTATCTTCTTGCACATTTCTCTTACAAATGATGGATCACTGCTTTATTATAAGCCAAATTTTCAAATAAAATGAAGAAGAGACTTGCTTCCAGCAATAAATGCATATGAAATAATGGCATTTATATGATTATAACCATGACACCTATGCCCTACTTTTCTTTTTTCAAAAATATTTATATAATCATGGCTAGAGTACCAGTTAAATTAGCTTTTGGGGAGGGGTTAGAGATTGGTAGTTCATGTACAAAGCAGACACTATTTCTACCTCTTTCTCTTTAATTTTCTCACCTTCTTTATTTTCTATTTATTTTTCTGCATCTTTCTTGCTCACTGACATGCAGCCCCATGTCTCTCTCTCCCCAATGTCTTGTCCCCTTCCCTTGTCTTTTTCTATATCACCCTCTCTGTCTCGAGTTTTCTTTGTTTCTCTCATTTACTTTGGTCTATTTATGCCAAAGCAAGAGATTCTAAAACATCTCATCAATAGAACATACTCAGTAGATTCAGTAGATTTTTGCTGAGTCAATGTCCATGTAGAATTCAGTCCAAGACAGACAAGTCCAGTGGGTCTGCAGTTTATGAGGCTAAAGCCAAATGGACCAGAGGTACTGCATGTTTAAAATTTCAATACTCCAAGGCCAATATAATTTTGGTCCTGGGTCAGTCTATGTCACCAAAATTTATAACCTGACCTGTCACTGTCTCCGGGATTAGGTATTAATCCCCGATCCTCTCGTTCTTTCTATTCCTCCCCAAATAAACATGTAAACTTGACCACCTATTAGGAAACATCAAATTCTCTCTACTCATGAAATAATCCTTGTCTACTACTTTGTAACAAACATACACAGGTAAAAAGGTCAATTTTTCAACTAGCATAAACACATGAAGTCTAGGTTTCAATAAAAACTACTTGGATTTTCAATATTAACTAAAATTTGCTCTTTAGACCCGGATTTGGAACCCTAATAGAACTACTTGTGCTTTGCTGTAGAACTTCATCAGGAAAACTCCCAAATAACAAAAACTTATATAGAAAACTTAATGTTATCAATTGTTTATCTAAGATATTAACACAATGTACTTTAAATTATATATGTAATATTTCCCTTTTTTCTTTAATTTCTATGTAATATTTAAAGATATATATGAATAATGAAAGAGACATTTATATGGATCCACATAAATTAAAATGAAAAAGAAGTTTTCTATCAACCATTAAATTTAGTCCTACTCTAAATTAAAATTATGTTTCTATTTTACAAAATTAAAAGCAATTAATTCTTATGATTTGTAAACTTTATCATTAACAAACATGGTTACACATTAAATGATTTGGTTAGAATAATTATTTATTTTAAAAATCTCATATTTGCCAGATATATAACTTCTAAGGAACTGAGGTTATAACATAGTTAACATAAATTTAACACCACTTATTTCAGAGAAGTTTTAAGGTACATTAACATGAAAGAAAATAAATTGGACAATGCATAGATGAAGTCAGGAAGAAGGACAAATGAGTGTAGGACTAGATAAAATCTTTCCAAAATATGTATTTGCTTTTTGTGGATTTTGCCAAAGGGCAAAAACATTTTCATAATGTCTGTAGTAGAAAACAAACCTAACATTTAAAAAAAAATTTTATGTTCTTAGTATTGAAACCAAAACTTGCAGTGAGGTGTTTTTTAAAAAGACCATTACTTGATTAAGGAGATGATGTTCATGGTGCTAATTATTATACTATTCCTGATAAAGATCCCCCGAAATCACCATTTAGTAGACACAATCCATACAGGGTGTAAAATCCATACATTCAAAGTTTGTGGCTTTCTCATTGTCTGTCTCTAGGTGTGAGATAGTGAATTTAAATATTATCTTTATATTTTGAAAAACAAATCTTGATAAATCTTTTTTTCCAGGAAAGGGCACAAACACCTTTAGGATTGTTTGGTTCCAGTTGAACAATCGTGACAAAGAGCATTTGGTTCCTGACAAGTTTGATTATGAAATAACCTGGGAGTTATTATTTTTTTGGGGGGGAGCATTTTTATATAAGTTTTATTTTACTATATTTTATTTTATTTGTTTTTAGAAAGAGAGAATGCACACACATAAGATAACAGGGTGGGAGGGTGGGGCAGAGGGAAAGGGAGAGAGAGAATCTTTTTTTAAAATTTAAATTCAATTGATTAATATATAGTGTATTACTAGTTTCAGAAGTAAAGTTCAGTGATTCATCACTCTTATATAATACTCAGTGCTCATTACATCACATGCCCTCCTTAATGTCCATTACCCTGTTACCCTATCCTCCCAAATTCCTTCCCTCCAGCAACCCTCAGTTTGTTTCCTGAGATTAAGAGTCTCTTATGGTTTGTCTCCCTGACTTCATCTTGTTTTATTCTTCCCTCCCTTCCCCCACAATCCTCTGTTTTGTCTCTTATTTTTTTTAAAGATTTTGTTTGTTTATTTGAGAGAGAGAGAGAGAGCCAGTGAGAGAGGGAACACAAGCAGGGGGAGTGGGAGAGGAAGAAGCAGGCTTCCAGCAGAGGAGCCCGATGTGGGGCTCGATCCCATAACTCCGGATCACGCCCTGACCGAAGGCAGACGCTTAATGACTAAGCCACCCAGGCGCCCCATTTTGTCTCTTAAATCCCACATATGAGTGAGATCATATGATAAGGTCTTTCTCTGATGGATTTATTTCATTTAGAGTAATACCCTCTAGTTCCCTCCATGTCGTTGCAAATGGCAAGATTTCATTTTTTGATGGCTGAGTAGTATTCCATTATATATCTATCTATATCTATCTATATCTATATCTATCTATCTATCTATCTATCATCTATCCATATATATCTATATATATAGATATATATATTTCTCTATATCTCTATGTATATCTCTCTCAATCTCTCTCTCTCTCTCTCTCTCTCTATATATATGTGTGTATATATATATATAGAGAGAGAGAGAGAGAGAGAGAGATTCTCTCACATTTTCTTTATCCATTTATCTGTCTATGGACATCTGGGCTCTTTCCATAGTTTGGCTATTGAGGAGATTGCTGCTATAAACATTGGGGTGCAGGTGCCCCTTTAGATCACTACATTTGTATCTTTGGGCTATATACCTAGTAGTGCAATTGTTAGGTCATAGGGTAGCCTTATTTTTAACTTTTTGAGGACCCTCCAGTGTGTCTATAACAGTTTGCACTCCCACCAACAGTGTAAGAGGGTTCCCCATTCTCTGCATCCTTGCCAACATCTGTAATTTCCTGACTTAATTTTAGCCATTCTGACTAGTGTGAGGTGGTATCTCATTGTGGTTTTGATTTGTATTTCCCTGATGCCAAGTGATGTTGAGCATTTTTTCATGTGTCTTTGGCCATTTGGATGTTTTCTTTGGAGAAATGTCTGTTTGTGTCTTCTGCCCATTTCTTGACTGGATTATTTGTTCTTTGGGTGTTGAGTTTGATAAGTTCTTTATAGATTTTGGATACTAGTCTTCTATCTGATAAAACATTTGCAAATATCTTCTCCTATTCTGTCGGTTATCTTTTGGTTTTGTCAACTATTTCCTTTGTTGTGCAAAAGCTTTTTCTCTTGATGAAGTCCCAATAATTCATTTTTGCCTTTGTTTCCCTTGCCTTTGGAGACATGGCTAGCAAGAAGTTGCTACGGCTAAGGCCACAGAGTTGGTTCCTGTGTTCTTCTCTAGGATTTTGATGGATTCCTGTCTCACATTTAGGTCTTTCATCCACTTTGAGTCTATTTTTGTGTATGATGTAAGAAAATGGTCTGGTTTCTTTCTCCTGCATGTGGCTTTTCAATTTTCCCAACACCATTTGTTGAAGAGACTGTCTTTTTTCCATTGGATAGTCTTTCCTGCTTTGTCAAAGACTAGTTGACCATAGAGTTGAGAGTCCATTTCTGGGTTCTCTATACTGTTCCACTGATCTATGTGTCTGTTTTTGTGCCAGTACCATGCTGTCTTGATGACTACAGCTGTGTAATAGAGCTTGAAGTCCAGCATTGTGATGCCACTAGCTTTGGTTTTCTTTTTCAATATTCCTTTGCTATTCGGGGTCTTTTCTGGTTCCATACGAATTTATTGTTTGTTCTAGCTCGGTGAAAAATGTTGATGGTATTTTGATAGGGACATTAGCATAGACATTTTAATAATATTTGTTCTTCCAATCCAGGAGCATGGAAAGTTTTTCCATTATGTTGTGTCTTTCTCAATTTCTTTCATAAGTGTTCTATAGTTTTCTGAGTACAGATTCTTTGGCTCTTTGGTTAGGTTTATTCCTAGGTATTTTGCAGTTTTTCATGCAAATGGTAAATGGGATCGACTTCTTAATTTCTCTTTCTTCCGTCTCATTGTTAGTGTATAGAAATGCAACTGATTTTTGTGCATTTATTTTATATCCTATCACTTTGCTGAATTCTTGTATGAGTTCTAGCAATTTTGGGTGGAGAGAGAATCTTAAGCAGGTTTCAGACCCCGTGCAGTCTGACATAGGGCTCGATTTACAACTGAGATCATGACCTGAGCCTAAATCAAGAATGAGAGGCTTAGCCAACTGAGCCACCCAGGCACCCTGGAAGCATTTTTTAAAATACTGATTCCTCATCTGTCATCCAAGACATAGTAAATCAGAACCGGGGAGACCTGTGGTGGAGAAGGAGGCTAAAAATTTCTATTTTTAGAACGTGCTCAAGTAAATACCATGGCCAGTGAGGATCTGGAACTACTAAGGAAGAAAGGACTGCCATTACTCAGGCCATCTTCCACATATAAAATAGAAAACAAAAGGTAATACATGGAATCATTGATAAAGAAAACAACAGATCACTTTCATTTATCTCAATGCATGCTGCATAGTATGTTAGTTCTTAGGATAGGTTACCTTATTAATTTCTCAACTAAACAGAAACAACAGGTACTATTATTGCCATTGTCCCCAAACCATTTCATATGATAAAAGTAAAGTTTAGTGAGGCTAAATAAATTGCTCAAGATCTCAGAGCAAGTAAGGGGCAGAATGTGGTTCAACCCCAGGTCATCTGACTATCCAGGCTCTACTCTTAACCACTGAGCTGAATGATGGTGTTGGTAAAAGATTTCAGTACAACATGGTAGTGAATCACATTTTTTAAAAAGATTTATTTATATATTTATTTGCGATAGAGGGAGAGAGCAGAGGGAAAGAATCTTCAAGCACACTCCCTGCTGAGCACAAAGCCCACTGCAGAGCTTTATCTCCAGACCCACGAGATCATGACCTGAGTCAAAATGAAGAACTGGCCACTTAACTGACTGAGTCACCCACGTGCCCTGTGAATTTTATTTTTATGATGGACCACAGTTCTGGAAAGCAGATCCCTATTGGAGCAAGAGTGTCCCTGCTATACTAAGATGTACCTCCATCTAAGTAATGGCAAGATTACTTGTAAGACTAATTGCCTCTAATGGTTAAGTTTAAGGTTATTTTTTTAAGAAATAGACTTCTGAGTGTTTATGGAGCAATATATGCATTTCTTGGCCTGACTTTAAGAATCTTTCCAAACAAAGCTTTACAATATGTCCAGTTCTTTGCAAAAGCTCAAGTAGTATGCAAGATTTCTTCTATTAGAAGATGAAAATTATGATTATATTTCATATAGTCAACTATGGTGTCAGGTTTTTATCTTGATTCTTTGTTGGATAAAGAAATTTGCATCTACACATATGTTTAAAAGGTCACTAGACGGAAGACGATCAGTCAAAAAAGAAATGACAAAGATATCTTTATGTATGTTTTTACAAAGGCCATCTGAAACAGAAATTTGTCAATTAATTTTCTGCAGATACTCCTCTTCACTTCTATTTATTCTTGAAAAATAGTTAATATAGGATTACATCCCAATCATAGTAGGTAATGTTGTCACACGGCAGCTTTTTGGAACCAGCGTACAATTCTGATTGTCAGGGTAATGGAGGACGTCTATACATGAATTATTCAAAGGCTTGTATAATCAGTACAGCATTCAAATTAAACCCCAGAATGTGCAAATTAGGCAATTATTCATAAAAATTATTAACATTTTAATTTTTCAGAGCTCAATGTGACATTTTGCATAGCTTTGCTTAAATATAGCATGGAACACTGCAATTACAGCTGTAGTTCCAGTTCCCATACTTAAGCATTGTATGTTTGGATGAGTGATTACAAGTTGATAAGTAATATTACAGAAATTAAAAAATAGTAATAAAATATTTATGATTCTGCAAATGTGAACACATGTCTGATTAGGTGAACTTGTCAATTATAATCAATGAAATACCTTGAAACTTGAACTTAATAACTTGTCCACCACTGGCCCAATTTTTTTCCCATGGACAATAAAGTTCACAATAACTAGCACCTGTCACACATACAACAGACATACATCCTTGGATATAGCATATGTAGACACTGAAATGCAAGAATACTTTTATTCACTTTAAAATGTCAGTATATAGTATTTTTCAATGATTTGGTAAAAAATAATGAGGGGCTGAATTAGGTCAGTAATAGTAAAAATGGTGAGGTGGAATTGTATTTGGATGCTAGAAAGATTGATTGACACTGATTTTTCTGGGAGAGGGATATATTAAGATAGTAGCAGAATTTCTGTCTTACCAAACTAGGTAGATTATAATACAACTGAATAGCTCAGGGAGTTGAAGAAATGAATGATTTGGGTATATATAAGTGTGGTCCTTTCAAGAAATCAATGAATTTGATTTTGGACAAACTAAGTTCATGGTATCTGTGGGAATTTCCTATAGACACAGTCTCCCACAGGCTGCTCAAATGCTGTTGGGGTGCTATTTCATGATTAGGTATAGACATACAACATTTATAGCAGACTACTTGTATGGCATTGGATGGAATAGCCCATATAGAATGTGGCACAATAAGAGAATAATCATTGCATAAATCCTCACCCAATAAATAAGGCTGAAGATAGAAGATCCTGTGCTAGAGAAGAGAAAAAGATTTTGAAGGAGAAGGAGAATCAGGAACAAGTATTTTGATTTAAAAAAAAAAAAAGAAGAATCAGTGTATTAGTTTTCTACTTTGCTGTAACAAATTATTATAGACTTGGTGACTTAAAATAACAGAAATGTATTAGTTTACAATTCTGTAGGCTAGAAGTCCTATTTGGGTCTCACTGGCTAAAATTAAGGTGTCAGCAGGGCTGTATTCCCTTTCAAAAGCTCTGGTGGAAAATTTATGTCTTTGTCTTTTCCAGCTTGTAAGGTCCACCTGCATCCCTTGGTTTGTGGCCCCCTTTTTCCATCTTCCAATCCTACAGGGTTCTACCCTTTGGCCATTTTCCTGTAGTTTCATCTCCCTCTGTCCACAATTGGGAAATAGTCCTCACTTTTGAGGGCCCATGTGATTAGATTGGGCCCACCCAGATAATCCAGAATAATCTCATATCAAGTTCTTTAACTTAATCGCATCTGCAAAGTACCTTCTGCGATGAAAATTAGCATGTTTACAGGTTCTGGGTATAAGGATGTCTTTGGGAAGATATTACTCTGCCTACTACAAATTTTAAGATATAAGTTAGGAAGTGCAAGTTTAAGGAAATATTATGGTTATAGCATCAAACATTGCACAGAAGTCAAATACTGGAATGTTACCGCTATTTCTCCATCTTTCAGAGATGCCATATTAATCCATTCTCTAGGTCTTCCAACTATGAAGGTGATTTATTTAAACATAGTGTTCAGGATATATAAGTGAAACCAGGGGATCATTAGCATATAAAGAGATAAAAACTAGAAGAGAATTCCCCAAAAACAGACTCTGCCAAAGTGCTTAAGGATAACTTTAAAAAACAAAGGCACTCAAAACAGGAAACACAAAGCAAGTCAAAAATGTTAAAAACAAGGTAAAAAATTACACAATGTCTTTTTTTTTTAAGATTTTCTTTTTTTTATTTGAGAGAGAACAGGAGCAGTGGAGGGGGAAGGGCAGAGGGAGAGGGAAAAGCAGACTCCCTGCTGCTCTGAGCAGGGAGTCCCCATGAGAGGCTCCACCCCAGGACCCTGGGATCATGACCTGAGCCAAAGGCAGATGCTTAACTGACTGAGCCACCCAGGTGCCCTACATAATATTTTTAATTCTTGATAAAATTGTAGAATCTGATCAGCTACTGCCATGCTGCCTTTAAACATCTGTGGGGAATCCAGTGCAGTTGCTGTTTCAGTCACAGAGCTCTAGCTGGAGAAAGAGGCACAGTCTTCATAGATGAATGGGCTAGACATTCCCGGGGGCTGGTGTCCTCAAATACTAAAAAGTGGATCATAATGCAAACTCCAATACTGCCAATGCTGAACAATGTACCCATGAACACCATTTAACGAAAAGAAAATAACTGCTCTTTCAAGAATTGACATCATAAATAGAGTTAAATGCTGAGAAATTAAACCCTCAAAATAACCTTCTTCAATCATACTTTGAAAACTGTACAATATATTAACCATTCATTATTTTCTGTTTTTTTTTAAATAAATAAATACTACTAGGGGGAAGAACACATTAGATTTTTTAAGCTTATGTAAGGCACAATTCTCTCTTAAATCTAATTCTGCTTAAAGACAGCATGAAAAACACATTGAAAAAGTAGAAAAATGCCACAATGTGGGGTAAAGTTCAATTTGATGATTTCATGATTTTCCCTAGAATCATAGGGAAAGTTAACACACATATAATGTGTGATATAGCAGAAAATGATTAACTTTTGAGCCAAAGAAGCCCAGAAATAAATCTCTGATCTCACATTCTGCTGTGTGGTCTTATCCAATATATGTGCTGCATTTTAATCTCTCTTGCTATTACATAAATGGATATAATAATAGTGATTTTGAAGTAATGATAAGAAATTAGAGAAAAATAATTAAAAGTACACGTGACAGTTTCTGTCAAACAGTAGGCATGCAAAAACAGTAAGCAGTAATAGCAATAGAAGTATTTAACTTCCAGAGTCTTTATGGAACACTGTAGCTTATCCTTAATTTTTGGTGGATGAAATATGTTTATTGTATGTGTGCTATTGTTTATTCACCTAAACATTAAAGCAGAATTAAAAGACAAGCTACAGAACGGGAGAAAATATTTGCAAACCACATATCTATTAAGAAGACTATTCAAAATTTATAACTCAGTAGCAAAAAAAAAAAAAATCCAATTTAAAAAATGGAGAAAGGGACTTGAATAGACATCTCTCCAAAGAAGACACAGAAATGGCCAACAGGTACATGTGAAGGTGCTCAACATCACTAATCAGCAGGTGAATGCAAAGTAAAACCACAATTAGATCTCCCACCTCAAACCTGTTAGGATGGCCATTATCAAAAAACAAGCAATAACAAATGCTAGAGAGGTTGTAGAGAAAAAGGAGCCCTTAGGCACTGTTGGGGGGAATGGAAATTGGTGTAGCCACTATGAAGACAGTGTGGAAATTCTTAAAAAAAATAAAAAACAGAACTGCTCTATTGTCCATCAATTTTACTACTCATATAGATCTGAAAGAAATGAAACAATTGTCTTGAAGAGATTATCTGTACTCCTATGTTCATCGTAGCATTATTTACAATAGCCAAGACATGGAAACAACCTAACTATCCATCAATGGATGAACGGACATGGAAAATGTCGGTGTGTGTGTGTACACACATGTATGTATGTACATATGTATACACACACATATGCATACACACATACCGTGGGATGTTATTTAGTCATTAAGAAAGAAAGAAAGGAAATCCTGTCATTTGTGACATGGATGGACCTTGAGAGCATTATACTAAGTGAAATAAGTTAGAGAAAGACAAATACTGTATGATCTCACTTTTATGTGAAACCTAAAAAAGCTGAACTCATAAAAAGAGAGAGTAAATGGTGGTTGACAGAAGTGGGGCTGGGGAGTGAGAGAAATGGGTGAAGATGGTCAAAGGGTACAAACTCCTATCTGTAAGATGGGTAGTTCTGAGGGTTTAATGTATAGCTTGGTGACTATAGTTAACAATACTGTATTGTATATTTAAAAGTTGCTAAAAGAGAAGATTTTAAAAGTTCTTGCCACACACATAAAAAATTGGATTTATTCTATATAAGATGGGTAACTTGGATTAAGGTGGGGATATAATAAAAAGCCTTTAATATTATGAATCTCACATATTAATTCACATTATTTTGGGGGGTGCCATATATAAGCATGCAACATATGGGGAAACCCCACTTTAATTCTAATTGTACACTCTTAGGCAAATATATAAAACAGCTTTTAATTTCAAATTAAGACACTACAAGGGGTTAACCTTTTGAAAGAACTTACATTTTAAATGTTGATGATATCATTAATTTTCATAAAATATAAAAAGATAATTATATTTCATTTTCTTCTGAAGGTTTAACTTGGCAGTGAAGAAGATTTTCATGCTGAAATGTGAGATTAAAATAATTAAAGCAACCCATAAAACCTAATGATTTTTAAAAGGTCTATTTTTTAAAGTATATGATTTAAACTATAATTTTCTTTCAAAAGTCATTGCCATCATAACTAATTTGAATTGTCTGACAACATCTAACAGTGGACAAAGCGTGTTTCAAAAAAGTAAAAACTGTGAGTAAAAGAAAATTACATTCCAGATGCAACTAAAATATGCAATGTCCATAAAAGACTACACATTTTCAAATTTGTTGATATATAAATATGCCTTCTACTGCAATCCTCTCCTACCTAAAACATTCATATTCCAATTTTGGCACTGCTTAACACACGAAAGATATTTGATGCCAAAGAAAGGCTGAAAGTTTCATAATGAAAAGACAGTTTTAAATATAATCTTTGAGTGGCATGGTGCAGAAGAAGCAGCTGGACTGGTAATGAGAAGAAATGAAGGGCCACTGTCAGCAGACCCTAACTTCTGAGAGTCTTGGAGAAAGGTCGTTTGTTTGCTGGTCTCAACTTCCTCATCAGGAAAATTGATACAAAAAACTACCTGACATTTCTGTGAGCTACCTTTGTGAAAGTATTTTTTTAGATGTTGCTATTGTATAAATGCAAGATATCATATTATTTCTGATTATTCTTTTACTGTTATGTTCAAGGAAGAAGGAAAGAAACATTGTATGACTTAAAAAAATGCGATGCAATTAGACAGTGTTAATGTTAATCTATGATTTGCCACTTACAAGATGACAGACCTTGAGTAAGTCTTGTAAATTCTTAGAGTCTTATTTGTAAGATGAGCATAATCCTACCTGCTTTATAAGGTTTTGTGAGAAGTTAATGAAATATTTTTACATGAGTCAGGAAATATAATGCCTTATATAGGGTAGGCACCCCATAAATCTCAGTTTTTAATCTCTCACACTATCCAATTTATGAAAGTAATGCGTACTATGTTCTGCGTATTAACACTCTTACCAAATGACTTACTATCAAGACTCAAATTTAAAACCAATACGGCAGGGCGCCTGGGTGGCTCATTCAGTTAAGCATCTGCCTTCAGCTCAGGTCATGATCCTGGGGTCCTGGGATCGAGTTCTGCATCGGGCTCCCTGCTCAGAAGGGAATCTGCTTCTCCCTTTCTCTCTCTGCCCCTCTCTCCCAACCTCCTTATTGGTGCTTTCTCTCTATCTCTCAAATAAATAAATAAAATATTTAAAAAAAAAAAAACAATAAGGGAAAATGTTGTGAAGGAGAAGCAGGTTGAAGCCAGTGAATGTTTTCTAATTGTCCTCTTGTACATCATTTTTGACTCTCCTTTTAATTCCTTGTGGTTTTTTTAAAAAATTTTATTTCATAAGAGAAAGATGGCTAGAATATGGCAATAAGAACTGGCCATTTTATTTGAGGACTTCAGATTTAGAAGATAGGAATGGTGTCAGAGAAAAAATGTTTTTTTCCTTTTTGGCTTTTTCTAGAATTTCCCAATATAAAGTACAGGGAGAAAAGAAAAGCTATGTTGTTTAATAAATATAGCTTTAAGTCTTTTAACAATGTAAGTTATGGGCTGCTCATATACACAACTGCCCATGGGATAATGTGCCACCTAATAGAGTACCCCATTCAAAGTCAGATACAACTCAAACACATATATATATACACACAGTAACTGCGGGTAACCTGTTAAATAGATGTTTCATAATTCACAGTAACATCATGTCTTCTAAATAGCTTTGCTAGATTCTCTCTTGTACTGTGTCGAAGAGGAAGCTATCAAATTCTCTTTATTTTAATATCATGAATTCTGCTGGTCCCAACCTACTTCTAACTATCCCAGTCAAATCATGATATATTTTCTTGACACTAAACACGTTAAAAATGCTTAATATAGCACAGTAAATAACGCTCTTAAGTTTACTTTACGAAAATTCTGTATTCATAAGGAAACATGGCCCAGATATGAGTGTATAAAAAAAGAACTAATAAACCATTAAATCTCATGAATTAAATTGGATGAAATAACTCAATATTTCATATTAATCACAGGTTAACTTGTGACAGAAATGCCTCTGCAAAACCTGCTCAATCAGTGCACCTGGGTGTCCTAAGAATAGCTTGTCTTCTCTGAAGGTGTGATAAACTAGGTCAGTTGGGAGGGGTAACTTACAGAGACACTTAGGCCACCACTGAGCTAGCTTTGCTGTCAGGCACTGACATCTGTGGCTCCCTGTGAAAGCACTAGAAGAGGCAGTACAATTTTCTTACAAAACAGTGAAATGAGAAGTCACTATAACCATAACCATGTCTTATTTTTTAAGGACAAAAGCCCCGATTCACCAAAGGTTTTGATTACATCTGAAGTTGGAGGCATCTATATTTGCCTAGAGAAATTGACAAAAATATATATGTATGACTGGAAAAGTAATAGATTCAGTCTGAATCTACTAAATAAAATATGTTCAGGAGAAATTAATGTTGATTCTAAAATGCTTCTTAGGTATCCATCTTTAATTACTATATATCTAGTTTTACTTCTGTTGTCCTAACATTAGAAATCACCACCTCAGAGTATCTGGTTGTTTTTGGCTGTCACTTTAAGCAACCTTAAATACTACTGAAAAGAAAATGCCACAAGTACTAACAGCTGATATTTTAAACATCTTAGGGTCTTTAAAGGTCTGATTAAAGGATAAAGACATAATATAGAGAAGTTAGAAGCAATTTAATTGAGAAGTGGGTGTTTCAAAATGACAAATGTGAATACAATAATACATGCATAATTAATTCATTAACATAATAAATGCAGTTTGCTAGGTGCAGAGTATGCTATGAATACCACGCTAGATGTGGCCCTCTTCATCTAACAGAGAAGAAAGACAAACAGGAAATCTCAAGAAAGTGTGATGAGTGTTACATTAATGAATCATCGAGGGAACACTAGTCAAGAAAATCTGCATTTGGTAAGGATAGGCTTCTCAGAAGCAGTGACAACTAGAGTAATACAACATATCTGAATGAATAGGAGTCAGAGAGGGAAGTTTCCAATTTAAGGGAAGTTTCCAAAAGAGCAAACCGTATTTGGTAAGGTCCAGTAGCAGCAAGAGAAAAAGAGTATTCAAAGAACCAGAATCCAAAAGACTTTCAACATGGCCACAGCACATAATATAAGTGGAGAGTAATGAAAAAAGCTGGACAGGAAATCTAGGTGAAGCTAGATCTTAAAAGACCTCATAAACCACATCAGGAAATGTTTACGCATCAAAACAGTAAGAGGTCACTGTCCAGGTATAAGCATGGTGTGACATTTCCTCATTTGTGTTTTAGACAAATCACAATGGTTACAGTTTACAGAATGTAATGAGGAAGCCCAGACTCTAATGAAGAGACCAGTTGCTTAGGGATGATTGTTAATTAGATTGGAAATAGGAAATGGGAAAGAAGAGAATTTTTCATTTTCAATAAGTAATATTAAGGAGGTAGAAATGACAGCACTGGAGACTAAATGTATGGAAAAGGTACAAAAACAGAGAGAGTAAGCCAATGCTGACACCATTTTACTGTCTGAATAGCTAGAGAAAGGAAATGTCTTTTGTACAATCAACAAATTAAAAAAGAGGAGCAGTTAGTATGAGAGACTGATGAATACAATTGTCGTCATGTTGAGTTGAACATCTTATAGGATACTCAAGGGTACACATAGTTAGCTATTTAAGAAAGGAGCCATGGATCCAGAAGTCATCAAATATAACTGCTATGTGAATGCCTGGGAATGAACACAATCTTTCAGAACAAATGTACGATTGAGAATAGAATAGTGTCTAGAAGTAATATTAAAGTAGGCTAACGCTTACAGGAATGGAAGAATATACGTTTTCCTAAAAATAAGACTCAGAGGGAGCAACCCCAAGTAGAAGAGAGCCAAGGTAGTGTGTTGTCATGACTACCATTAGTGTATTTTAAGAAGGAGGATGGAAATAACTATTCTGAATATCTTTAAAAGATCTATACAAGGTCTGAAATTTCCTGGATATTAATAATAAAAGAGTCATGGATGATATTCTTGGGAGGAGTTTTAATAGAGTGGTAAATGTCAAGGAGACCTTGCAGATAGTTACAGAGTGTTTGAGCTGAATAAGTAGAAATGGTAAAAACATAACAAGAATTTGAGATGAGGTGCATGTTACAGGTGGGGTTCCCTAAGAAGCAAACATTGAGGAGGAGTTTTCAGGAGTTTTATTAGGGAATGTCCTTGGTATGAACACCTTTGGAAGAAGGGGAGGTGGAGCAGAATTGAGAAGTAGACCTATGATTTAATGCTTACTGCATCTTCAGCTAAATCCAGAAAGCTCTGGAGCTAACATGGCCCATTACTGGGCTAAAATGGCTGGGTTTATACCCCTTCTCTGATGAGTAATTAGTCGTAGGTTGTTTCAGGAAGAGGATAACTTTAGAAAAGTGCTTCTTTCTCTGGATTTGAGGCAATTCCTGAAGGGTTTCAACAGCCCTCCTAGCAGCTATACAGTAACGGTGCATGCTAGGGGATCTGGGTGGCTCATCGTTGTGTCAATAGGGTGTACCCCTGGTATTGTGTGAATCTACTTCCTAGGGAGCAAATCCTCTAGGATACTGCCAGGACTCTTTTCCTTGGAGAAACTAAAAAATAGTTTAGTGGGAAAACTATACCCCCTCCGGCTTGTTTTGAGACTACATCTAAAATCCATATCTCTATCATCATTCCATACTCTTCTAGCTATCAGCTATTACCGCCACAGTACAGAGGTTTACTTGGAGATGTGACCCAGGTTTTCATAGTCTAATACCTTGACCACCATGCCCTTCTCATGACAAGACAGTGATGTTTATACATTTATCTTCAAAACTGGATGAGAGAAACATCTGGTTTCCAATTCTCATGTAAGGGCCTTTGAAGTCACAACTCCACCAACAAGTAAAAAGGTAAACAGATTGAAAAATCAATACTCTTCTTGGATCTGGAAGTGAGGGGAGGACATAGGGCAAAGAGATGCCCCCAGTGATTGGAGACACAGGCAGTTATAGAGAATTGAGGCTTACAAGAGCAGATTCATCAGGGGAAAACACTACAGCAACCAGGCCCACAGTAGGAAAACCTGAACTGTAGTTGACAAATTGCTGGGGCTCAGTATGGATAAACCTAAGAGTTACAAACTCCAGGGGGATTCACTCACTGGGGGCGGGGGACACAATATAGTAAGGTTTACCTCCAGGATCTTAACCAGATCCCCACAGTCAATATCAGAGGAAAACTTCCTTCCAGCTTCTGGCAAGGGGAGGGAAAAAGGAACCATTTTGAAATATGCCAGAGCACTCTGTTCTTCTGAACAAGGCAAGCCCTCAGCAGAAACTTGCTGACCTGCTGGAGTGTTGTCAGAGCCTAAGTGCCCCAGAGGAAGGGAGATAGCCAACTCCAGTCAGTTCTGCTCTTCCCCATGGGAGAAGGGAAATATGCAAGTCTAGCCCACTCTGGAGCCATCCTGTCCCACCTCAGGAGGGAGAAAAACACTAGGCAGCCCTTGTGAGGTTCACAGTCCAGAGGCTCAGGCTCTCTAAGACTGAGACCTGGTCACAGGCCTATAGAATGCTTCCCCTGCCCTCACAGCTCACCACCACATTACTAAAGGCCTATTTGCAACAGTTCCTTTTACCTAGTACCGCGTGTCTGGCTATCAAGAAAAAAATGTCACGGCCTAGCTGAAGTCAAACAACAGAGTTGGAAGACAGAGAGCAAGCATTAGAACCAGACATGGCAGGGATGTTGAAATGATCAGACTGAGAATTTAAGACAGCTATGATAAATATGCTCAGGGCTCTAATGTCTGCCGTGGACAGCACGCAGAAACAGTTGAGCAATGTAAGCAGAGACACGGAAATCCCAAGAAAGAACAAAACAAGAACAAAAAATGCTGGAGATAAAAAACATTGTAACTTAAATGAAGACTGCCTCTGATGGGCTTAATAATGGACTGGAGGTGGTTGATGATGGAATCCCTGAGTTCGAAGATATATTATCAGAATTCTTCAAAACGAAAAACAAAGTAAAGAAAGACTAGATAAAAAAACAAAACAAAAACAAAAACAAGCAGCACAGAACATTCAGGGACTAGGAGACAACTATAAAATGTGCAACATACTTTTAATGGGAATATCAGAAAGAGAAGAGAGAAAGAAACAGTATATATTTGAAATATTGACTGAGAAATTCCCCAAGTTAATAAGATCCATAATTGATTAATCAGATACCATTCCACCTATCCAGGAAGCTGAAGCAGGACAAAGGTCATCACAGAAATGCAAAGTAAAACAATGAGATGGGGCGCCTAGGTGGCACAGCGGTTAAGCGTTTGCCTTCGGCTCAGGGCATGATCCTGGTGTTCTGGGATCGAGCCCCACATCAGGCTCCTCCGCTATGAGCCTGCTTCTTCCTCTCCCACTCCCCCTGCTTGTGTTCCCTCTCTTGCTGGCTGTCTCTATCTCTGTCAAATAAATAAAATCTTAAAAAAAAAAAAAAAAACCAATGAGATACAACTATACACCTGTTAGAATGGCCAAAACCTGGAAAAATAACTACACCCCCAAATGCTGACAAGGATGTGAAGCAACAGGAACTTTTACTCATTGCTGCTAGACGTGAAAAACAGTGTAATCACTTTGGCAGTGAAAAGTAGTACAGCCACTTGGAAGACAGTTGGTTTCTTATAAAACTAAATATACTCTTACTAAGATCCAGCAATCGCACTCCTTAGCATTTACCAAAGGAATAGAAAACTTTTGTCCACACAAAACCTCCACACAATATTTATAGCAGCTTTATTCATAAGTGCCAAAACTTGGAAGCAACCAAGGCATCCTTCAATTGGTAAGTGGAACTGTGGTCTATTCAGAGAATGGAATATTTTTTCAGTGCTAAAAAGAAATATGCTTAAGGAATGTGAAGACGTGGAGGAAGCTTATATGCCTATCAGTAAGTGAAAGAAACCAAAATGAAAAGCCTACACACTGTATGATTCGAGCTATATGAAATTCTGGAAAAGGCAAAGCTACTGAGATAGGAAAGAGATCAGAGATTGCCAGGGTTTAGGGGGTGGGAGAGATGAATAAATGGATTGCAAAGGATTTTTAGAGCAATGAAAATACTCTATATGATACAATTATGATGGATTCGTTTCATTACATATTTGTCCAAACCTATAGAATGTTCAATGCTTACAGAAAACTGTAATATAAACCATGAACTTCTGATGATTATAATGTATCAATATAGATTCATGAGTTGTAACAAATGTCCCTCTCCGAGAAGATGTTGATAACGAGGGAGGCTATACCTGTGTAGGGCCAGGGAATATGTGGGAAATCTCTGTACCTTCCCCTCAATGTTGATGTGAACCTTAAACTGCTCTTAAAAACAACAACAACAACAACAACAACAACAACAACAAAACGGTCTTAATTAAAATAAAATAGACAAGGAAGTACCAAGTGTTGCTCAAGTAGATTATTTGTTTGCCATATATTCTTCCCTGCTATAATTGTGTGACAGCAGTCCTGTGCCTGCAAAGATGGTGACTCATTGTCTTGCCTTCTGGTCCCAGACACAGTACCCAGGAAGCAGCTATAGTTTATATTTTAATGGGGCTCCTGCTATGTTCCCTGGAGGACCACAAGTCTCCTCCAAAACTGATGCATCTCACTATGCAGAGCCCAGGGTTGTAGAGATGATTAAGTATAAATTCCCCAAGTGTGTGATTGGGACTGATGATAAGCATAGCCACTCTTGTTTTCCCTCTTGCTTCCTAAGTCTACATATTCTTCCTATGGAGGACAGAACACCATCGGAAATTTAGCGATTTCAAGTACCTGTTGAATCTTTTATATGACATGCATCCTCAAAAAGTACCTCCTCCAAGGCCATACACTCCCAAAACTCTATTAGCATCGCAACTTCAGAGCCATGGCCCCATACCCACATATCCTTTGCTATATTTTTCTGGTCTAATGAAATGTTATGTGGGAAGCTCTGCCAGTGTCCCAAACACGTGGTAAACTTTCAGATACCGGTGTTGGCTAGAGCTTCATGGCAGGAAAAACAAACAAGAAACAACAACAACAAAAAAAATCCTCTACCCATAATGTGTATTTACTCCTATGGAAATTAATTTCTGGCCCTTCTGGGGTGGAAGGAATCAATGGAATCAACTTGCCGCCAGGTGACTGAATATCTCACAAAGGGATTAAGCCAAGTAGGGGCTCAGAGCTCAGCCTTGGTCTCTGTTTCTGGTAGGCTGGGCATTCAACCTTACATTCAGTATCTAAAAAGCACATATTGTAGGACACATGCTCAGTCTCAATCTTTGCTACCACAGCCACTTTATTCATGTGCTTGTGTCTGCACAGCACTGGGGTGGCTGAAATGGAGGCTGAAATGGAGGCTATCAGTGGGCTGAGTCATTTTATCTAATTGGTTGTTTAGTGCCTCTTCTGTAACGGATGTTCTTTGCTGGACATTAACACGTGATGTAAAGGTTTTCATACTTGCCCATTCCATTCCATTTAGAATCTGCCTTTAGACCCAAATCATTTTGTCCCAGATCTTCCAATATTATTTCTTCCAAAAGACCTCTGACTAGAAAGGCTGTTCCTTTGCAACTATCCAGGATTCCATGAATATACTAATCATATGTGGCTTTTCTGTTTACACAAAGTAGATGGCCACGTGCCTGGCATGAAGCTCCGTTAGGAAGATTTTCCCTCATCATCCTTGCTTGGCTGCAGTGTAGCCACAATCCATTTTCTGCTTATAGCTACACACTGAGATGACAGGGGATATCAGCTAGCTCCCGTATGGTCTCAGGTGTAAGCTGTGGAAGGGGCACTGGCCCAAATTTGGTGGCTAACATGAGAGTTTAAAAGCTACTTGCTCATGCAGCTTCTAATGTCTTCTGTTTATGCTTGTGCTTAATCCTGAATGCAATTCTTTCATTTTATGCTATATTGGCCTGGTTCTACCTTACTTTGTGCAATGGTGGATCTGACATAACTCAATGCCAAAGATAAGTCAAACCTCACGTAAAGTGGTGAAAACATTTTATTCTGCAACTACTGACAGTAAGGGAAAAAAACGGAACACCACTCTGATTTGTGCTAAGGTTACAGAGCGTGATAAAGAGAGAATAAAGGAGTAGGGAAGGGGAAGAGGAGATTCAAAAGAAAAGTTTCAAAGGGTTGGTCATTATAAATGGGATTAGGCAGGGGTGTGTCCTCCATGGCCATCATGGAAGTTAGGATTCTGTCTTCCCACACAGACTGAGATACAGAGGCCCTTTCCTTCTTGATTACATTTTAGGTCCTTGAGAAAGACACTCCTGAATTGTAACAGATATATATATATATATATATATATATATACACACACACATTTCAAAAAGCAGAGAAAGAGTTCACAATTGTAAGCTCTTTTTAGTAAAAGCTCTAAGGAAAAAAGGCCAGGGGTCTATTGTCAGGTGTTTGCTGGAACAAACAATGAATTCTTTTGACATCCCTAATTTATTTTCCAGACAGGAACTCAAAAGGGGGCAGGGTTTTCCCAGAGATGCATCCTCAGGCTGCTAAAAGTCTTCCTAAAGTTTGGTTAGTCTCTTAGCACATAGGTTTGAATGGGATGTCTGTACCAAGAGATCTTGCAGTTCTCACTCATGATGAGTACTTTTGGGTACCCGGTGAACTTGTGCCCTGTGGTCAGACACTGTCTCTACAAGGGCCTGGACAATTCCAGGTGCTATTTTCAAAAGCTATATAACCTGTGCTTGCAGATGTCACAACGTTGATCCCGACCACTAGGGATCTGTGTTTTCTCTTGTAGCTTGCTTTACATTCCATACTACATCTTGCCTCACCACTGATTCATTTAAGCCCAATGTGTTTTCTGGGTCAAATGGCACAAGCGTTAGTTTGCACTTCAGCCTAGATCTGCAGGATCTTATGCTCACAGCAAAAGTTGGTAGCCTTTTGTTTCTTACATGGATCAGAAGAGTATATCTAGGTGTGGGATATACAGCCTCCATAATCTGATGAAGTGTGCTAGGCATTATACTTCCTTCTTTATGTTAAGAAATGCAAGATGCAGTACAATTCTTTTTATTTTACTGTGGATGGCATATTCACTGTTCTAACCATTAGGCTTCTGAAATTTCTTAAGATATCTCTTTCACTCTCTGGAGTACATGTTCTTAGCAATTCATCTAATGTGATAGATTCTTCTTGATCATCTGGTCTAATTTGCATGATGTCTTTGCTATGGTGCATTAATGTGATGTTGTGCAGGATGTCCAGATGGTCCATATCTCTTTGGACTATATTATGACAGAGAATGGGAGAATTAATATAGCCCCAGCCAAGAACTATAAATGTGCACATTTATTCATGCTTGATGAATGTGAGCTGTTTCTGATTTTCTTTCCTGGTCAGAATATAAAAGAACACATTCACCGAAGCTATAATCATTTACTAGGTACCTGAGTCTGAGGTAATCGGCTTTAGCAAAGATGCTACATCTGACCCAGCAGCTGCAGTGGTCTACCACCATTCTTGAAGATCCATGTAATTCCTACAGGTGCCATGCAGTGAATTAAATACAGATATGATGGGAACCATAAGCCTTGCAACCTTTAGGAACCTCAAGTATGACAACAGTCTGCTCCCCTTCCCAGAATGGAATACTTTTTTTGACTTAATACCTTGTCTGGTGGAGGAGTATAGTTTCAGAGGCTTCCATTCACCATGATAGACCTTTCCCTGCAGGCCAAGAATCCCCATTCAGGGTTTGTATCAACTATCAATTAAGGAAGAGATCCTTGAAGGGAAGGAAAAGGAGGATATTTAGAGTAGAAGAAGATGGTATAAAAGGCCGTGGTTCCTTAGTAACAGGAGATCCATGAGTACAGCAATCATTCATTTGAGAATCCAGGGAACTCCCAACTCATGACTCATTTGCCCTAAGAAGAGGAGTCAGGATTATCATCAAAGAGGGCAAATCCAGAGTTTTGAGAAGGGTGGAGAATGTTTTGGAACAGACACTGTGGGAATGAGGGAAATAAAAGTAGAAGAAACAACATCAAGGGCTCAGTTGAAGCTGGCAAACATAAATTCACAGTGGCACCAATTACCTGTCTGTGTAATTATTTCCAACAGTGCTCACATCTGGGGGTAAGCATTGAAAATTCTAGTGAAATTGAGAGTACACTGAAGTGAACGAGCTGAGGACCCTACCAAGAGAATAATTAATTTACTTAATGGTGAATAAGTATTTGTAATAATTATTTACTTTTAAAATGGTTCGATTTGCTTTATAGATTTTTAAAGAAAATTCTCAGAATATCTAAGATATAAAAACCTTCGTTATTCAGAACTAATTTTGATTTATGCAAACTCAAGGCAAAACAGGTATATGGTTAGTACTGAAGGGAGGCAGATAACCGGTCTTTATTCACTTGTACTGCCAACAACCTGATCGTTGTTTGTCCCTGCAAGTAGTAATGTAAACATCGAACGAAAATCAATGGACACTTACAGACTGTATTCAATATGTGGAGTTACAGATTACTTTTAATTTATCTCATATATCGGGCAAAGTTAAACTTTTCTGTTCATCTTTTTTGAGGAAATTGTAGTCTCCTGATTATAGGATACAGAACGAACGAATGAAAACTATCTGATTCACCCCACATTATAGTAGGTACAAGCTAAATCAGTGGATGACTTTTTATTTTCTTTCTTGCTACTTTCGGATTTACTGATAGAGATGAAACAGTCAATTCAAACATTTCTTGATTAGTTCTTAGAACTCGAAAAATTTGCCTTTTTCAAAATATATTTAGCTTTCCTTTTACATAACAAAAACTCTCTCTATATATATGACACACACAAACACACAAACACATGCACGCACTACTGCATTAAGAAGAGCACATTTTAGGATAGAGTTTTGCTTAAATGAAGATGAAATCAAATTTATGTTGAAAAAGTCAAAAGAGTAAGTAGCTGACACCACTAAATACAGACAATTCTAGTGATTATTTTAATCATTTATAAATTTCAATCACTAGAAATAAGTTTGAAATGTATAATATATGTCTTACGAGTATATAACTGAAATTAAAATGAAAACACTGTTGCAATTATTTTTATTAATTTCAAACAATCCTGTGCAATAAAAATTAAATTTGAAATGACAGCAAGGCATGAGATATAAATCTGTTGGTGATGTGCTTAGCAATGATTTGTAAAAAAACCATTAGGAATCATATAATTATTGGAAGAGATGAATTATTATGAATATTTTAAATACACATGAAAATGTAGACCCAATTTGTTCATTTTCAAGTTTTGAATTACATTATATTTTGCTTGTGTGTTCTTAATTTTCTTTCTTACCATTTAAAAAATCTGCCCTGTTACTTATAGTCCCATTGCCTCTAATAGAAGGAATACTTTGGTCGTCAACAGAAAATGATATAATACAAACTCCCTTATTCTGCAAAGTAATCATTACCTGGATGAAAATTATGCCCTTAGTGCCAGTTGTTTATTCCGGGCATGTGAACAGTATAATAATTCTATATAGAAAAGAATAGCTTTACTTTAAACAATATGAATTACAGTGTTGAATAAAAGAAATAAGACTGGTGTTCTGAAGTTGTCTTCTAACAGCTACTACTGGTGCTTTGGATAATACTAGCATATACTTTAACCTTTTTCCCTGACTGGATTATAAATTCTATGAAAGCAGGATGGGAATCGGGTAATGCCTCCTAATGCATCAAGCATTTCTAGTAATACACATGACGTACAGTTGGTGCCTAATAAATACTTTTTGAATGAAATAATAAATGGGCAGAAGATTACACAACTGGGAGTAATAAAAAGAAAGCACATTCTGAGCAAGACTTGCAGCAGGAAGGTTTGCTTAGAAGTAGGATGCTTGAGATGTGTATTGAGATGATAAAGAGACTATCTTGACAAGAAGCTAATGGATTCTATTAAAGGAAAAATGGACAATTAACTTCATTTATTCATACAGCCTTGGAAGACTTTGAAGTTTAGAGAAATTAGACATTTTGCCCAAGGTCAAGCAATGACTAAGTGGCAAAATAAGGATTGTCAGAACTGTCAGACAATATATTCTGAGTTCTTAACTAAATGGGCCAGTAGAGAGATCACGGAGACGCTAATCAGAAAATCTGGTAGCTCTGTCTAATTCTGTCACTAATTATCTATGGCCTCAGGCAAGTGAGTCATTACTTCTTGCCTCCATTTCTTCATCTTGCACAAGGAGTTAAAAGAGGACTATCCTACATCCTTCTTAGGATTGAGTAAAACCCAAGAGTCACAAAAAAGTTAGAAGGACTATATTGCACATGTTGGTATCACCGTTATTACTGTTAGTCTCAGGGGTGAAATCATTCTCTAAATATAGATAACTGGGATCTTCAGTACCTTGAGGGTATCCTGACTCCTAAAGATCTACTTAATTCCAACTGAAGAACAAATAAAGGCAGATTTATTTTAATATTTAAATTTAAAATGGTCAAAAGTCAACTTGCCAGATTTGCAGTCTACCTGACCAGCCAGTGGCCTATCCCTATAATTGATCACTGAGGTGCAGGTTTCAAGGGCGTATCACCAGTCCTACCTTCCTCCACCCCTACTTTGGAGAAAATTAGCATTCCTTCTTTTAAGATGCACTATTTTAATCCATCTAGAAGATTTGGATGCAGTTAAATTTCAAATGGAAGGGTCAGAGTATAACATATTTTCTTCTCAAAGGATTCCTTGTTCTGTACGTGGGTTTATCCTCCCATTCTCCAGAAAAAGACCCTAACATTCCAAGCAATGTAAAGAACCACATTCACAATTACCCAGGTCAATAACTGCCTACGAGTTACTCAAGGTAACTAGTTGTTAGTTAACTAGAACATATAGAAGGGGATTCCAAAGCGATTTTCTGTTTTGCTTATCAGAGAAGTCGCTGACAAATTTAAACATTAGTATTTCTCACTAATAAGACAACATAACACATTTAGGCAGTACAATAATAGAAATATTTTATTTGTGACTTGAATGTCTTTCTTGCCCAATATCCATTCCTCTTTCTTTCTGGTTACAACAGCCCAATTTTCTTATGAAGAAAAGCATTTGTGTATCACTTAGGGTTCTGTTCAGGAAAATGAAACCACTGGAGATATTTTAATCAGAAGTGTGGTTTATACAGGAAAATAAATGCTTATAAAATCACTGGAAGGGCGAGAGGAATTGGAGTCAGCAGGACTCTACTAATACAACTGAGTCCAAGCATATACACCACAGTTGTGATCCAGGGATCAGAATGTTCCATCAACCACAGCATCTGTCAAACAAAGCTGGCAACTAAACAATGAGTGCTCAGTAAAATCACCACAGTTGCCTTGTTGCCTTATGATGTTCAGGACTTCTTTGTCCTCTCTTTTGGAAAACCGAACAAAACAACAACAACAGCAAGCCAAAACAAAAAAACAAAGCAGAAAGTTTTCTTCCATCTCACGTTCATCCTACAGGTCTCACTCTAGTGCATACAAATGGCAGACTCTTTTTGCATCTCAAAATCTAGCTATACGGGGGTCTAGTAATATAGTCTTTCAGCTTTTCTGTCATTTCTGTGCACAAAAGTTCAACTAAGAATATGCAGTGAATACAAACTTCCCATCAAACTTATCTACCATATTTTTTGGGAACTCTCCTTTTGGCAATTCAACTTCCATACACACATAATTCATCTACACTTTTAAACATTAAAATAAAATAAGAACAACAACAAAATACGTTCCTACCTTACACAACTTTGTGCCAGAATGATGCGCCTCCAATGCATCCATCATCGTATCTACCTTTGAAGAACATTTCTTCTTCCCTTCTAGTCCCAATCTCAGGTCAATTTTCTGTAATCCAAAGAATAAATTATAAAGACAATTATCACCAGTATACTTTATATAAAGAAGAAAGGAAAGAAAAATAAATACACACATCACAGGGCTAGGAAGAAAATATGGGTAGCTACCTCCTTTTGTTTTAACGAGGCACTGGGCCACGGTTAACACTGACAGATTTCTTTGTCCACTACCTATTTTATGTTTCCCTTTGCTCTTAGTACCTGAATTGTCTGGTAATCTAAAACCAATGGATGACCCAAACCTTCATTCTTGGGGACTCCACAAACCACTGTTAAACTTTCCTATACAGGAGTTCCTGTTGGTCTATTTCACTCCCCTGTATCCATTTTATAGAAGTAACTTCTTTCCTTTTGTTAATAAAGGCCAGTGACTCCAAAGTAGCAAAAGTTTGGAGTGTTGCTTCAGGGGAATGAGGTTACAGTAAAAAAAAACTAAGTAGGACCTTAAACTTCCAGTTTAAAGATCAATTAAAGATCTAATCTAAATAGATAAAAATTATTAAAGATCTAATATTATTAGATCTCCTAATGGAATCATTTATTCTTTGGATACTAAGAACTCCAAACTAGCAAAATTCAAAATTATAGAGGATGGCAGACAATAATTTTATAAGGGTATAATCAGCTATACTAGACATATGTGTCCTTCACACATCTAAACCTTGGTTACTAGTAAAATGGAGCTATGGGAGACACAGACGTGTATATTGGTTCAGAGTATATCCTGCATCCTGTGGAATAGGACCCACACATTGCAAGGTGATATCTTCCAACTGGCGCCATAATTGCATCTACAATAGTCTTTTCCATTATTCTATAACACCAATTATTTCAGGATGATGGGTTGCAATGAAACTGTAGTTAGCCACTGCATCAGGTCTTTTACTATAGCATGACAGCACTGCTCATAAATAATATCATGTGGGATATTACAGAAGTGCATATGGAATTTTATCAGTCCTAAGGTTATATTTCTGGCAAAAGTACATAGACAGGAGGCGACAAACCCACACCCAGAATAAGCGACTATTTCAGTGAGAACAAATCACTGTCCCCTACATAACTAAAGAGATTTAATGTAATTAAACTGGCATTAGATCATTGACAAATATCCCTAGAAAAGTGGTAGTGTATTGGGGATCAGCTTCAGCTCTGTTGCTGGCAATGTGGGCATAACAGTAAAAGAAATTAGATACACCTTGTATTGGGAAGTACAAATTTTTGCACACTATCTGATCTTCATAGTAGCTATGTGATTCATGAACCTATTGACAAACACTGCCGTGACTGGAAGAGAATGCCAAACACTCACAAAATAGGTCTTTTTTAATCTACTTGATTATTGAGCTCCCATATTGTTGTTTGATTAAAACTCACATGTAACATAAACAATTCTCAGAGTCTGGTCCATTTGGGAAATCAACTCACACATAGCTTGCCCATGCCACCTATTGCCATACTTTTTTTTTTTTTTTTTTAAGATTTTATTTATTTATTTGAGAGAGAGAGAGACAGCCAGCAAGAGAGGGAACACAAGCAGGGGGAGTGGGAAAGGAAGAAGCAGGCTCATAGCGGAGGAGCCTGATGCAGGGCTCGATCCCAGAATGCTGGGATCACACCCTGAGCCGAAGGCAGACGCTTAACGACTGCGCCACCCAGGCGCCCCTATTGCCATACTTCTAAATCTTATCCTTCCAAATTTCTGATCATTTAGTCAAATGGTTACTACCAATGAACCAATGTACTTCTGTATCTCTGAAGATTCTTGTTTCCAGGTAAAGTGAATCAGGATATTCTGTCCATTGGGAAAATTTTTCTTCCAGACAGAATCTATCCTACATGGAGTTGTAACGTTAGCAGTTGGATTTCCACTGGCACGTGTGTAGTTTGCCAACTACTTCTATGTCAGGTTTTCATGGTATCTTCCTTATTCTATTTTACCTGAGAACTCCCTGTGAAGGTACTGGAGTAGTTTTAAGAGGTTTAAAGAGATGAGGGAGTTTGGCAGGAGCAGGTGCACTGGGAGTGTGAGCCATGTGCTCATGTAATATTCCTTCAGCGGTTTCACCAACTGAATCACACTGACACCACTTCTACTCCATATGTAGTGCTTCCGTGCACAACAGTTTCATAGCTTCATGTATAAACGGTCACCTATTCATTGATGGGCAAAATCACTTGCTGTTCCACTCTCCAATATTCATTTTCTTCCAGGGTCTGGTAGAAAGGAAACAACTGTTTCTCATGAAGAAAACTGTTATTTGTTAAAAAGGGTAAGACTTTGCTCTAAATTACTGGGGATCATGTTCTGATTAGCGTAAAAAGCTTAACACATTTTGCAGCACAAATTCTATTGCTCTTGCATCTGTCAGGAAATAAGTAGCCTGGGTACAAACTGAAAATGCTGATGAACCTTCTCTTGCTTTGAGTTTGACCAAAATGCTGAAGGAGATGTTTAACTTGGTAATGGGATCTAAGAGAACAATCACATGCAGGATACTTTCCCTCTAATATCCAAAGAGTTTTCACTACTAGAATTAGGCTTTGTAATTATCTTATTGAAGCATGTTGGGATCTCACGTCTTTCTTAGTGGTAGATTGTAAAGGTGTTATCATTTTCATTTTCAATTTGGTGGCGAAATAATACGGACTGCTTGGCTCCCTAAAATTTCGCCAATATTGTATAAGCTGTATCTACTATCTTCTAGAATACATTTCTCTAAGCACACACCTAAGATCCATTTTGCTTTCTTGCCTGTATCATCTAATTCCTGATTGTGAAATCCATCAGCAGGCTGAGATCTATGAAGTAGGCCAATATGAGGTCATGGCCCCAGAAGATAAAATTATTTCAAGAACTAGAGAGTTGATATAGTCCAAAAATAAGACACTGAGAAGACAGTGAACATGTCCTGTTCTCCCTGCCAGGAAAAGCTGTTTTTATTATTCTCTTTCTCTCTTCCTCTCTGATACACACAAAAATAAAAGCTTTTTTCCCCTCCAAAGCAACTGTTTCAAATCAAGTGCAAGAATCTATGTTAATTTGCTCTGGCATTCAGAAAGCCATCCAACTGCATTTAGAGTTACAGATTTTAAAGTACTTTATCAAGTTTGCCATGTACCATCATCTATTATGTCCTAAATTATTTTTGCACAGGCCAATCAGGTCTGAAAATAGGAACAGGGTAGAAAATACCACCCCCACATCATTTTTTTTACTTAGGTTTTCCTCTATAATTCTTTCAGGGATCCAGTATTGATTTTGGTTAATTATTTTGGTAAGAGTTTCATTCACAGAGGTTTACACTTGATGCTTGATACTATAATAGACCTCACTCCAAAGGTCAGAGAGCAAATGTGGGATTCTTCCAGTTGCCAAGAAGGTTTAATGTAGATATATATATTTAAGAATTAGAAAATACCCACAGGGTGTATTCTTACTACAAACTCTGGTAAAAAGAATTAGTTCAGAACACAAATTATCACCTATCATCTCACATTCTCACCATTGAACCACAGTCATATTTTGGGTCCATGGTGAATATTAGTCCATACACTATGTCCAGTAATCTCTGAAAAGCTTTGCTTATTTTTCCCCAGAATATCGTTTCCTTGCCAAATTGGTATAGATCCACTTATTGAAAGTCAAGAGGAAAATTCATAGTAATTTTGCTTATGGCAACATCTAAGCATCTCATTTGTTTGCAGACTCTTCCTTTTCTGAAGTGTCCTGATTCTATACATTTTCAAAATTGAGAATTCAGTAAAGAAGTGACTCTGCACCTCTCCATTATAGTGACTGAAGCCAGATTTTTCTTCTTCAGACCTGGAAGATTTTCAAAATTTTTTCTTTATTTCTATTTTACAAATAGGTCTTTGAGGGTGCACATCAAGCAATCACTGCCCAAGGCTTCTCTGAATCAAAGTGCAGTGGTTATATTTCTGGCCCAAATTGTCTTAGGTAGTTAAGAACCAACATTTGACTGTTACTACTTTGGGATCACATATAAGTAAAAATATGTGCAAAAAGCTATATACATAATATAAAACAAATATAAATAAAATCATATATTTCTCTTCTTCATTTGTCTAAAAGATTTTTTAACATAATGATATTAACATTATACTTAATATAGTGTATGAATAAATGAAATGAATGACAATTATGTCAAAAAGGACTGGAGCAGAAACTGGGGTTACTCTGTTGTGAGGCACCTGGATTTCATTGTATACAAATCATTAAAGTGATTGCAAATCATAAGGTAACCATTTAAAAATTCTGAAGAATTATAATTATGTGCTGAGATGAGTAAAATGGAATCATATAACACACTAAATTAAAAAGTCAGCAAAATGGGAACAGGGTAAACAAAGAAGTCCAATAAATAGAGAATAATTAGAAAATGTTGTATATATTCATCCCACTATATAAATAATGATTTTAAATGTCAGTGGTTTAAATATACCAAGTAAAATACAGAGATCATCACAGTGAATAAAAATCACAAGGCCTGAATAGATGTCGTCTGCAATAAGCCCACTTGAAATATTCACTATCAGAAAACACCAAAGGGATGGAGACCACATATTAAGTCAATATTAATTTTAAAAAAAGCTGCAGTAGCAATATTAATTTCAGATAATAATTCCCATGTTAACAATTTCAAGGCTAACATTTCTGATAGTTCTATACAAGTATATTGGAACTGAATAACTAAATGGGTGGTGGATAACAGAAACCAGTTTTTTCACTGTTGGAAGAGTAAGAGTTTACTGATATGCAAGTGGAAGAGACTAGAATTAGACCCAGGTGGTAATGGATCAGAACTGGAGGCATTAGTATGAACTAATGTTTAGCTTAATACAGATACAGACAGTCACATATAGAAATATTGGACATATGCAAGAGTTAGCAGACACAAGTATTTTCTCTCTCAGCTGAGATGACTGAGAAACACCAAGACTTACTGCTGTAGCAAGGAGCACATCTAATAATCAAATATTGGTTTCAAAAACCATTCTCCAAATAGAAGGAACCTGCTCTTCTTAGAGAAATGATTCCAGGATTCAGCAGAAAACATATAAATGAGCCTGGAACATTTGTGGTGCCAGAAAGTAAGGAAGTGCAGAAAACAAACAAAACCCCCAAACCCCACATTAATTGGGTATGTCAAAGGCCACAGTAGCCAAATGAAAGAGCTTCCAAAAGTCAAAACTGGAACAAGGTGAGTAAATAAAGCACAGGGTTTTGGATAACTCACAGTATAAAATAAGATCCATGAGCCCATAATGATATAAATAATTGAATAAAAAATTAATTGAGGAAGAGGAGGTATATCTCCCATGCAAAAGAATTCCAAGTAATTTATGTTGTTATATAAAGTTCTTAATGCAATGAGGCATAATTCCCCACTCTTTTACTGTGGGATGTACCTAGTAGCTTCTTTCCAAAGAGTACAGTATGGAAGGAGAGTAGGGAGGAATTGTATGATGGAAAAACCTAACAAATGCTATCTTAGCCAGACTATCAAGGTCAACAACAGCAGTAGTAAGTCATGTTGATAATATGTACCTGTAATATAATGAGATGAAAATGGGACTTGATATTTTCCCTCTTATTCCAAAACATATTACCACAGTGTCATTAATCATTAAAAACATCAGACAGATCTCAATTGAGGGACATTTTACCAAATATCTGACTAGCCCTCCTCAAAAACTGTTAAAAGTAATCAAAAACAAGGAAAGTCTGAAAAACTTTCATAGCCTAGACAAGGCTAAGGAGATATGAAGCCTAAATGTAATGTGGTATCTTAGAACAACAACAACAAAAAGATAAAAACTAAGGACATCTGAGAGAAATATGGACTTTAGTTAATTAATAATATATTAACATATTGTAACAAAGGTTCTATACTCTTTTAAGATAGTAATAATGGGGGAATTAGATGGGGAATATATGGTGCTCTATATTCTCTTTCCAATGTTTCTGTAAGTTTCAAATTATTTGTGAAAATAAGATTTATTTTAAATACAAATAAAAAATGTTGGAAAGTTTGGACATACTGAAATCAGATGATAAGTCTTTGGACTAGCTCTAATATAATCTCATGGATCAGAATGACTTAGCAGCACCTACCATTCTAACTGCTTCTTGACAGATAATAATACTGTCTTGACAGTAGGCATTGACACATTAAGTTCTGCTACCAAAACTGTTGTTCTTCCTATTTATGTATTCCTGCTCGATTCCAAGGGGGGGGGGGGGAAGCAGGGAGATCATCTCTGCCTGACTTCCTCCTTCCTATCTTCCCTCAAACATATACAACTGGCAAAATAACATTTGCTTCCAAGCACTTAAAAAGACAGCTTATGAAATATAGGATGCAGCCTTACAGCCTCTGCAGAAAGAGAACACATTTAGAAGAAAGTAGACATGGATACTAAGTATCAGTCATCGAAATCCAACACACCTTCCTTATTCATAGTCTGTAATGATTTGGGTGGGATTGAGGAGTTTCCTTCTGTCTCTAGAGGTATGAGAACAGGATCTAATTAAGATAGCCTGTTCCTCTAAAGAAAATAATGAGCATGCTACCATGAGAGCCCACCTGGGGATTTGAAGGGGAACAACTGAAACATGGAGACAACTCAAAAAAAAAAAAAAAAAAATCACAGCTGCAGTTCAGAGACATGATATTGCTGAACTTTTGGTACCATTTTGCCTGCAGGTAGCCTTTGCCTTTGTCTTTTCATCTAAGTAAACTAGTCCGTTCTTCTTTTGTTTTAATCTGTTTGAATCACAGTTCTACAAATTCACAACTAAAATGTTATTATTAACAGAGATATGGTTCCTTCAAGAATTTTGTTGCAAATGACAGGACCTAAAATGTGGAACTGACTGACTGAAGCTTGAGTCTGAGGGAGGGTGAACCTCCTGATCCCATGGGTGGGAAGTTTGTAATTCTTACTTAGTAGCAAAACAGTGGCTTAATTTGCGTTCATCTTGAGATTAGATCGGGTATTCAAATGGATTGGATATTTAGGAAACTTTATAAAAATATCTGAAGATATTCAAGGATGTTCATTTTTTTTTTTTTTTGCAGCCTACAGCAATGCCCTCTAAGAAAGAATGCTCTAAAAGATAGCCCATCTGAAAGCTGAATGAAAGGAATACAGATTTTATAAAGGGGTGAATTCTGCATCAGACCAACAATGGAAGAATATTAAAAGTCCATCTTGAGGATTTGAAAGAATAGGGATTTAGGGGAAAAGTGGGATGAAATTAGGATAATGAAACTCTCTGCTGTATTCATTGGAACGACCACTTTGCATGTATCTTGAAAGACTAACAAATTAAATCTGCCTTTGCCTCTCAAGTTAGAGTTTGGAACTGATTGTGTCACATTTCAAGACGGAGGACACTGAACCGAGAGATAGAAAAACAATCAAATCACTGATACGCTGCTAAATGATAGAACTCCCTCTCCTCTTCTTCCAGGCTGTAGTCTTTCTGGCATTGATCACTGTCTCATAAGATTTCAAAACTGCTAGTAAAAAGAAACCTTGCAAGTTTTTAAGGGTGTTTTATTGCTGAAGATACTCAAAGCCTAGAAAACGGAGACTCTTAATTTCTTAATCACAAATGGAAATATTCAGAGCCTCCAACCTTACACTAAGATTAAATCGACTATGATAGCAGTATACCCTTGAGCAAGAATACTCAATAACATCGATTTGATCAAAATCACAGAGAAAAATGGACAAGGAAGTCCTTCAAGAGAAAGGAATTAAGGAAGCTATATTGGCTGTCCAAGAAAAACTTTGCATCTGTCAGACTCAAAATCTTAGCTTTTTTGCAAAAGGATATCACTGATGCTTAAACAAAAAATTACCATTCTATGCTATTCTTACCTTTTTTTAAATATGGTTTTTACTGTAATTATCCTGAAGCATAACGTGGTTGTGTGGGAAATAAAGTATTATTTAGCCACACATTTCTGAGCCATAGAGAGCTACCTCTGAACCTGATGTAAGGGTATGAATTTCATTTAAAGATTCCTGACTTGGACTGGAATGCAGTAACTGCATATAGGACATGACTGCTTTCAGTTTTTGAAATAGGTACATGGACTTAGTCATTGGTACTTTAAAAATTGAATTACCAGATTAAGAGTGTATGTTGAATAGCTGGGCTGTAAAACTTATTCGATCCCTGTATTTCTGCCTTCTTGTAATGGTTCTAAAAACTTCCCTTTGGGAAACATTATCCCTTTCTCCTATTCATGTAATTTGGGGGGAATTGATACTATGCTCCATCTCTGTAAATAGACATATATATCAGGGCTATTTAGTCAAACCCTTAGCCTCAGAGGATTGACTTGTGGATGGGCTCATAGCTCAAGGAGATTCAGAGTTAGAGTTCATTTGAAAAATCTTATTGCGTAGATGTTAGTAAAATGACAAGATGCAATCCTAGAGCTGCTGGGATCATTATTTAGATTTCCATAAAAGTGGTCTACTTGAGAATAAAGTCTGTATGAAAAAAAGCAATGCTTTTGATGCTTAATATGCTTAATATGAAATAATGGTGAGAGAGATAGTACTGCTTGATCTCCTGGATGAACCATCATTGATATTAACATAAACACAAAGTTGTTTTGTTGTTGCTGTTTTCTGGTTTTGGGGGTTTTTTGCTTAAGTTAGTTTGGGTAGAGTTTCCATTTCTTCAGTTGAAATAGTATAGACTGACACATTTTTATATATCAGTTGGTTACAGACATTTTTAAAGGGCAATGCTACCAGCTTAACACCTGGATTTTTATTAAACAATTTGATTTTTCTAGAACATGTGGACACACGTGGACATTTGTGTGCAGACACTAGCGTAATTGTACCCAGCATCTCTAGTAGTTGTATCATAGGATATGCAGGATTTCTTCCATCTACATATTCAACAGAGTAGTGTTGATCTAGCGGTACTAATTCTTATTGGGGAGTAGATTTCATTCTACAGACAATTTATTCTCATATGTGATTATAAGATAACATTTAATATAGAAATATTTAAGAGATTTGGAAATCATTGTATAACTACAGTAGCTAATTATTTCCAATCGGTTAAACATCATAGGAAAACTCAGTACACAACTAGTGGTGGAACCAAAGTAAAATATATCTTTATGCTTGCATAACACAAATTTGACCCCATTATTAGGGCTTCAGTAGATGGTGTGAAATAATAATCTGAAGTGCTTGCATTTAATGATAATGAAAATGACTGAAATGTGGATAAACAAAGTTCAATATCATTTTGGACTAGACTTAATTTCTAAAAGCAAGCAGAATATAAAAAGAATTTGCAAATAAATACAATGCCATACTTCAAATGTGAACTAATTCTTTAGCTCAGAAATAACCTTGTATATAACTACATTAGGAAAAATGTGGAATGATGATTCTTTCCAGATTATTTGGTAACTGGTAAAAGAATCAGGCTACAGATCAATAACAATAGTAATTACTATTAGCTAATAGTCTAGTTAGGATAAGTGAATCATGTTTTACCTTATTTTTGATGGAATATAAAATAACTATTTGGCAGCGAAAAATAGAGAAATATACAAGAGACACTTTACTCAAAACAATATATACGACATTGGTTTTATTAGATCCCTCACCATCCCACTTAAATAACCTAAAATATCTGTAGATTCATGGTGAATCTATTCTACGGACCAATAAAAAGCATTTAAAAAAAATAAGAGATAACAAACAAGCGTTGTGTATGAGCAAACGTAAATAGTATTTAATTAATAAGATACTGTGTTTTCTTTCTGTTCAGAGTGCATTCGATCCTTAAAACTGATACTATCGGGGCGCCTGGGTAGTGCAGTCCTTAAGCGTCTGCCTTCGGCTCAGGGCGTGATCCTGGCGTTTTGGGATCGAGTCCCACATCGGGCTCCTCCGCTGGGAGCCTGCTTCCTCCTCTCCCACTCCCCCTGCCGTGTTCCCTCTCTTGCTGGCTGTCTCTCTGTCACACAAATAAATAAAATCTTAAAAAAAAAAAACAAAACCCTGATACTATCTTCCTTGGTGGCTTTGCACTCAGAGCCAAATGCAATCTTTTAGGAATAAGCTATAATAATTCTTCCTCCTATTATACATAAAGAGGTTTCTGCCGCCTTGGTGTAATACCTGAGGTGCTGATTATGACAGCAAGATTCTACAGATGAGGAAACGGATGACCTACGTGAGGTAAACTCTGCACTTAGGAAATCTGCTGAGATCAATTAAGGCCTGACTATAAATGGAAAGAGATACTCTTGTATCTCCCTACTCTTTCTGCCCAGAACTGAACTTCAGAGAGATTACTTTAGGTAGGAACCAATGACCTGTAAAAACGTACTTGAAGCTAAAACTGCCTTGACTGGTCATGATAAACTTCTAAGCAATAACCTCTTTGATTTAGCCCCCCACTGAGAATCCTACTGGCTCACATACTTCAGACATCGCTAGGAAAATGATTCAATAAATTTAAAAATTAAACTAAAAACTTCACTCAAGAAAGAAAGAAAAGTTATCAAGGGCACATGTAGAAAAAGGGTTGACATAATTGTGTTTTAACTTTTCTAATGTACAATAAATGGGCTGCATAATTCTAAATTGATGTAATGATTTCTCGTAACTACAGAGTAACTCTCCCCCTTGTATGTAATAAACTAAAGATGTGTTAACAACAGTCCAACTGCTAACATTTCAAAATAATTGGTTAGTGTGTGGTCAGGTTAGAACATAGCTTCATAACTACTGAAGAGTGAGTGCTGTAACCATAAATGAATTATTTACATATGGGCACTCTCAAATCCTGGAAGAATCTGTATCATGATTAGAGAAAGCTTTGCAATACAAAGCCAATTGTTATCATTTTATTGTGTGTAAAAATTAATCATTTTTAAATTATTTTAATATTTTCTTCTACTTTTTTTTTTTCTCCCTGACAAATAAAAAAGTTTAACCAGGATCTTGAATATCTTTCCTTGAAAAGAAATACTCTGGTTCTGGTATGACACTTTTTTTTTGGCCACTCTTAACTATAAACTGAGGGTTATATTTATAACTGAGGGTTAGTGGAGAGGAGGTGGGTGGGGGGATGGGTTAAATGTGTTTTGGGGATTAAGGAGGGTACTTATAATGAGCACCAGGTATTGTATGGAAGTTGAGTCACTAAATTCTACACCTGAAACTAATATTACACTGTATCGTCACTGGAATTTAAATAAAAGCTTGAAAAAAAAAATGTTCTGGTTCTTCTATTTTTCAGAATCAGAATATTTCATCATATATATTTTTTCTAGGACCATATAAAACACTCCCAGTTTATAATATTTACTTTACAGCGTTTAAGAAAGCTATTTATTTCCTACAGTTCTAAAGTATATAGGTAATTTTTAAAGGATTTTATTTATTTATTTAGTTGAGAACTAGAGAGCTAGAGAGCAAGAGAGTACAAGCCGGGTGGAGGGAGGGAGGAAGAGCAGAGGGAGAGGGTGCAGCAGACTCCCCGCTGAGCAGGGAGCCCAACCTGGGGCTCAAACCCAGGACCTTGGCATCATGGCCTGAGCTGAAGGCAGATAGTTAACCAACTGAGCCACCCAGGTGCCCCATAGGTAATATATATTTTAGTATATATATTATATATATATATTTATATGTATATATATTTTTCATATATTATAGGTAGTATATATAGTAACTGACAGAGATTTCCATGATTTCAGAAACAGAAGAGTAGAAAATGTCCTTCTGCTCCATGACAAAGAAGAAAGACACTTTCCATGAATTATGCTTTTTTTTTTTTTTTTTTTTTTAAAGATTTTATTTATTTATGTGCCAGAGAGACAGCCAGCGAGAGAGGGAACACAGCAGGGGGAGTGGGAAAGGAAGAAGCAGGCTCATAGCGGAAGAGCCTGATGTGGGACTCGATCCCAGATCGCCAGGATCACGCCCTGAGCGGAAGGCAGACGCTTAAACGACTGCGCTACCCAGGTGCCCCCATGAATTATGCTTTGTAAACTCACTTTATTCTGAGGATAGATAAGAAGGATCAGATCCCTCTATCTTTGAAGCGCTGTGATGATAATTCAATGAATAGATTAACTACATCAGAATATGCCAGTGTATCATCCATGCAATGTTTATCAAGTAAATTAATCCATAATTTAAAAATTCATTTGCTTTAAAACCTTGCTTAGACTGACTTTAAATCCACTTTGCTATATAAACATGTAACTTCCAAAATGTCTAAATAATACTTAAATTTTTTGGAATAAGAAAACAGCCACATTTTTTTTTCTATAGCAACTATATATCCTTAGGATTTCAGCTTGTCATCTAAACACAATTATCTGGCTAGCAAGAGAAGTACACATGGTGCAACATACTGTATCAACTGAATGTGGGCTACTGACCCTCGAGGTATAAACCAAAATAGATTCTGGTCACTTCTGGGAGTTAATTCAACATCTTTATCCCTAATGATGGCTCATACAGTTGATAAATACATCGGGATATTTTTAAATGTGCATGACCACATCTTATTTTTTTTGACCACATCTTACATGACTCCATATATCCACTCCATCTTTCCAACCCCTATTCACAGTATTTACTAGTATAAATACCATTGGTTGCTACAAATATTAAAAATACATAATTTTTTCCAACATAATGAATTTTAAAATAAATCTTAATTTATTTTTTTTCCTTTTACCTCTGATTTTCATATATCATGGTTAAAGATATATTCCAGAGTTTGAAGTAGGGGGGAAAAAAAACAGAACAAAATTGTTAACTATATTTATTTTGTACTCACTTATTTTCTCGGAAATAGGGCTTTCTTATGTGAAATGTATTTGTTTTCCCTCACTCTGTGATAATTATCCCCAATCTATGTAGACAGATATTAACTCTAACCTATTTTCAGTTATCAATTGCTTTAATCATGATGAATATTTTTAAAAATAAATGTACTTAAGCACAATTCATATATTAAATAATTTTGCTGATTAAGCCCCTTGCCTTGAGTACTAGTTTTTACTGTGTCTATATATCTATATTACACACACACAACTTTTAAATCATTTGAACTTTTCCAAAATTTTAATTGATGAAATCTAGCTTTTATTTTTTTCAAATCTAGCTTTTAAATACATGTTGTGATAATAAATACAGATATGATATTAATTCCATTATAAGAGTAAAGTGAAAAAAATAATAAAGTGAAATCAATTTTTATAATACAATTTACATTGGACATATCAGAAAACATTTACTGATTTGATAGCAAAATTAAAACCAAGTTAAAAATAAATTGAATATTCATTACTCCAAACTATAATTCATATAGCTGTCCTGTCATCTAAGTAGCTACTTGATCAAAACCAGTAGTGATAGTTGTACTTGGTATTTTGTTTGATACATAATCGAAAGGAAGAATTATGTCCTATGAATATTGAATGTGACTAAAAAGTTTCCTTGTTTTTCTTATTGAAAAAACATGCATCATTTTTCATGACAATTTTAAGCATCACCATTATAACTTTGAAAAATTTATGTGACACAATACATTAAAATGTCTTCCCTAGGTAGTACATTACTTTAATACAATTACAAAGGCTATGAGCAAAGGCAATACAAAAAAAGGGGCTAGCTTACATAGTACTAGTAGTGTGGCTACACAGAAAAGTTATGGAAGATCATGGTTTCATGCATGTTGAATCAACAGTATGTATTTTCTTGACTCACCAGAGATACTTTATATCTCTTTCACTACTGGTCTATTTTTTCATCTAACTATCTACATCAAAAAAAGATGTAAAGCATCCCTTAGCACGAGTGTGTAGAAGGAGGAGGTTGAGGGAGCAATATATTAGAACAGATTCATTTCGGAGAGTGGTATCATAGAATATGGTCAGTTTTGAAAATAATGATGAAATATGTGCCCATTAGAATGTCTCTATTAAGAATTTTAGAATTTAAGAAGATCATATAATATTTGGACTGTTTCTGAAGAAAACAAAATACTCCACTGAGTATGTTTCATATGGTCAAAGACAGAATGAAAGAGGCAGAGAAACAAAAATGGAAGGCAAAAGACCAAATATGTACTTTAGATCAACAAAGTGGCCTTTAATAAGCCCTACTTTATCAGATGTAGAATTTCTCTATTTCTCCATCTACACCATCTACCATATGTTTATATTAATGAACAACTTTGTACACAAACATTGTGGCAGTTTATGTTTTGGAAGAAGTAAGAATGAGTGTCGCCCTAGGAAAGGAAATAGCCATTGAGTACCTGGTCTATACCTGCACTGTATTATAGGATTTACATGTGATATTTAAGGTGATTTATTAAGAGGGCATTTATTAAGATGGTAATTGTATATCATGTTTCAGAAAATAAAACAGTTATACAAGTTAATTCATGAAAGTGTTTATAGGTAGTTACTATGTCTATCTGACTAATGTCTATCTGACTCTAAAATATTCTCATTTATTACAGATTATTTTTGATATATAATAATCACATAGCATAATAACATAGCCATTAATATTTTTTAACATTACTTTAGGTGTTGAACATTGAATTCATGAATTATCTTGCAAAAGTCCCTGTCCAGTAATTAGTAATTGTTAAAAAGTAGTTCTAACAAGTAAATAAGTAACATTTATGGAGTGCTTCCTGTGGTGTAGGCACTGTTCTTATGCTTTTATATGCATTGGCTTATTGAATCCGAAAAAAAAAACACTATGAGATAAATCACTGCTGTTACATTGTGACTTAGGCAACATGCTGTTCTCAGAGCAGAATTCCTGTATTTTGCTATCCTACAGAGGACCTGCATCGGGGGCCTGCTATACCAGAGCCCTGGCATCCCCCAGCATTCGATGGCTATGTTGGAGGTGGTGGTGCGATTAGCTGCCCTCATCCACCACTTTCCAGCAATGTAGTAGCTGGTATCCCAAACTTGAGTGGAAGTAGGTGAGTGGGCATTAGAAGTAGAGGCAGAAAAATCCTTTAAGCAAAGGACTAGACCCTAAGGGAAGATAGGAACTAGTAAACTGAGCTGAAGATGCATTACCAGGTCCAGTGTAGCAGTAAAAGAAACTATACATATTATAGATAAAAATGAATGTTGGCTACAACATGAAAAAAAATGTCACGCACACATTATATTTATATATAATCACATTTTTATGTGAAGTGACTCCCTTCACTTGGAGAAAAAGAATTCATTAAAAAATAGGATTATTGATATATGTTACTGAAAAGGAATTAGTAACAAGGGAAGATAGGCCTGAAGAAAATATCCACATAGAAGTACAGAAACAGAATGGAGGATAATCATGAACATACAAACAAAATATATAAAGCTTAGTAAAAGGGTCTAAGATTCAAAAAAGGAAAGGAAAGAATGGGGCAGAAGCCATATTTGAAAAGTTAATGGTGAGAATTTTCCAGTACTTATGAAATACATTAATCCTCACGTTCAAAAAGTAAGACAAATAACAAGAAAAATAAATACCCTGTTCCCCAAAAAGGTACATCTGTTCAAAAACAAGTGCAAAAGAGAAAGACAATATAACAAGTGGGACTTGTTATAGCAAGCAAATACAAGATAGTAAATTGAACAAACATATCAGTAATTGTACTACATATAATGGAGTAAAATCCTCAATTACAAAACAAGACAATCATATTGAATATTAAATGACAAGCATTAGCTTTCTCTAAGAAAGACACTTTAGATACAAGGCTACAGAAAGGCTGAATGTAAATGAATGGACAAAGTTACCCCATAGTTTTGTTTGCCTTAAGCATGTTAAAATATTCCACAATTCTGTATCTGAGACTCTGAAATCCAAAATTCTTAGTGTATCAAAAATTTAGATAACAGTTTCAGTTCAAATATTTGACACACTTCTGGCAGAAAACCTGACCTTAACTGACTGAAAGTCATCTTTTTTTATGTTCCTTCTTATGCTTCGTAAGATGAAGGTTCATATTGTATAAGACATATTAATGAATTTGTTTACAAAGTTCTGTCCCCTCCCTAAAGGAAACATTTCATAAAATAGAAACTATAGGAAGTGGCATTTTATTTGCAAATAGTTATTCCACCCTCCCCCTCTTAAAATAGTATACACCCTGCTCCCTTGAAGTAGGGCCTAACCGTGTTACTTGTTTAGCCACTAGGATGTGAGTAGGTAAGACAAATCTCATCTCTAAACAGAAACTTAAAATCCAAACACAAGTTTGCATGGATCATTTTCTCCTTCCCCTAGCACTTTCATTTCAAGCAAGAGAACAGTACGGATTAGATAGAACCCATTCTTGCAGCCTAGATTCTTGAATAAAAAAAACTAAACCAAAACAACAACAAAAAACATGCAAAATGACCCCAAGTTAACCCATAACATTTTTCATGTAAAAGGAATAAGAAATAAATATTGTTGAAAAACTGTGTGTTCTTTGCTTTGCCATTAGTATGCTTTCTATTACCATGCAAAAACAGATTAATAGTTATATCATGTTGTGTTTCTAAAAATCCATCCTAAATAAAAACAAAAATCCATCCTATTCTCAGTTCTAAAACACACTGGCCTCAAGGGTTTTGGGTAGACACTGAGTTTATTCATACCAGTCATTTCAATCTTGGTCTAAGTATCTCAGCAGCTTGGTTAAACACTGGAGAAGGTCCTTCGTTATATCTATCCATGTTTGGTGTTTACATAGAAAGTAGGGTAAAAAAACGATTAAGGGTGTTTTTCAATATACAGAAGAAGGAGAAATTTCTTTTCATTTCCAGAAAATTTCTTTTGCTTTTCTTTCTACCCACTCCCATTTTCTAGCTATCTCTCCCAATTCCCAAGACAAAGGAATACCTAATTTGATTTGAAATAATCAGACACTTTGATTTTGCTAGCAGGAGGGACCACTGTTAAAAGACATAAGCTCTTTTTCCTCTTTGGTTAAGTTCTTGAGTAAATTGACCTAGTGTCTGATTCTTAGAACCCAACTCAATTCTGTGTCTCTCATTGTTGTTTCTTAATCAAGCTTAAAAAACAATGGTTATTATAACAGATTCCTGAACAGAGCAGAAGGTGGTAGGATGCATTTATATTTGGAGAAAGAAGGACATCTCCTTTATGTCTTAGTTATTAAATTGATTTCTTTACTTAGCTTTATCATCAAAATTTCAATTAGGGTTCCTAACACATTAGTAATAATAAAATGTTATTTATTTTCCAATTGTAGAACCCTGTAAGGATTGGTTCTAGGATTGGTTAAGCATTATTTAGGCCTTCCTGAATCTATAAGCATAATATTACTAAATCCATTAAATCCACCTTTAATTCCATTAGACAAAGGAGTTATTAAAATAATACATCTCAGAAGGTAGTGAATAATATAGGAAATATGAGATCAGGAAGGGTTGAGAAACAAGGGAAAAATTTTATAGCCAAATGTAAATTAATATGGGGTTGGACAGACTAAGTCATGTGAATAAAGACATAATCTATTTGGAAAGTTAAGATGTTACTATATATTATTAGACATTTTTAGTGCTGGATTTTGACAGTGTATAAGATGGACAAGGGGTGGATGGTTGAAATGAAGTAGATATCAAAGCTACTAGAATTGCTCAGGTCAGAAAACTGTAAGGTTAAGAACGATGTATATGAATACTGAGGTTGCTCAGTTTAAAAGTTAAAATTAGGATGGTGTGTAAAGGTGTCAGATTCACAAATATTTGGTGGGGTTTTAGTTAATACAATATGACAATAGATGACAAATCTTTTGAAAGTGGCTGTGAGGATGGAGGAGAAAGCAACTGCTCATGGTGTAAGGAATATGATAGAATGAGTGGTCTTCAATGAAGAAGGCTGCAGAGGTACCAGAATTCTTGGTGAGAACGAGTCTTCAGCAAAGATTTGGCATGTGGGTTCTGAAAGGGACTCGACTGTAAACGGTACTGTATTTATGAAGAACAATTGGTTCTTGAAGGCTTAAGTGTGAGGATTGGTAGGTAACTTGACAACAGAAAATAATTGGGAATTTAACTTGGATGACTTCTTTCACTTAAATTAGTTAAAATATAAAAGTCATCTTCAATGAGGACTCACTAGACATATACTTCATATAATGTATTTGAAATCAAGATACCTTGGAATCTTGTCCAGCATATTTAGCAAGAACCCAAATATATATTTTACATTTATTTTTTCTAATTTTATTTAGAATGGCAAACTATAACCATATATTTAACTTCTGGAGCTAGTTCTTTTCTCCAGTACCTGTTAAAACTCCCTGATCTGCTCAACAACATTTGCAAGTTCCTTTATTATCCTTTGAGATCCTCATTTGAGGGAATTTGGACTCATCTAGAGCATGTGGGTATTCTTTTATAATCTCTTTACTTATCTTAGGTTTCAATTACATCCTATATAAATTTGTCCTAATCTTTCTCTTTCACCAGTCTTACTAAAGATTTGGAAAGCAAAGTAAGTGTTGGTTGCTCATTTCTCTGTGTATTGTGTGTTATACTTCAAGCAGATATATTTATGTATATTTTAAAAATTATTTTTGTTGATATGAATACTTTGTTGAAATACTGAAAGCCTCTGACTCTAGTTACAGCTTAACTTTGAAAATGCCCTTAGGATATGCATGCTCTTTTACGTCCATTGTTCATTATGCTTTGAAACTTTTGCCTTTTCCGAATTTTTCCAGATCCTTACAATTTTGAGTTGGTCAAGGTTTCCTGTACTGATTTCCTCCTTTTTTTGATAACTAATTTTCTCATCAGGTTCACTGATAAATATAGCATAAGAATTATTGCAAAATATTCTGACAACAGATTTATGCTTCTCCATATCTGTTTCCTAAAATCTGAAATCTCCGTTCCTAAAAAGTATGTTGATCAATATAGTGCTTTATAATAGAAGGCATTTTATGTGATATTTAAGAGTGAAGGCATTGGAGTCAGGTCTGAAATTGAATTCTGGGGTTTCTGTTTATTGTATGTGAACTTGGTGATTCTTAGTAAGTCCCAGTAACTTCACTTGTTGATATAAGAGCGACAACAATATATACCTCACTGAGTTGCAGAGACAATTTTATAAAATAATGATATAGAAGAGTTAACCATATATCTGGCATCTCACAAGCATTTAATTAACCTTTGCTATTATTGCTATGAAAATATCTTAAAAATTCATGTACTATGGTTTCTTCCTCTGGTTACAATTTATTTCAATTCAGGAATCTGCGTTTTTAAATAATCTCACAGGAATACAGAATTTTGGAACCTGGTTTACTTTTTAACACCAATATATTAGAACTTGTTTGGAGTTGCTTTTTTTGTTTGATTTTTGTTTTTGCTTTAGATATTTCTTAGTTTATCCCCTGTTGTTTTTGTTTACCTGTCTCTGTTGATGACTGATATTCTTATTTTTCTCATCATTTTGGCTTTTCTTATTTAGCATCAGGGTTTTTTTTTTCTCACCTTTTCACATAATTCCACATGAAATTCTGTTATATTTTTTTTCCAAATATCTCCTTTATTAGTTTTGAGGTTTTACTACATGTGGGAAAAATCTCCTACATTATTATGACTGGAGGGCAAATTATAAATGTATCATCCTAGTAATGTTTTAATTAAATTGTACATAGCAGGGGTCAGGACCACACAGACTACTCAGAGGACTCTCCAGGGATCTGCAAAGATCCATTTATGACAAATGATTTTATACTTAGTGTAGAGGAATATCATTTTGAAGACGATACCTGGCTAGTGTTATTTTTTCCAAGCATCTATTTGTTTTTACTATTTATTCCATTAAACTCATTTATGCTGACTAAAAAGTTAATACTTAGAATTTTGTGGAAATAAGTAACTTTGTAATTTATTTTATTTATTTTTTAAAGATTTATTTATTTGACACACACGCGTGTATGAGTAGGGGGAGGGGCAGAGGGAGAGAATCTTCAAGCGGACTGCCCTCTGATCCCGGAGCCTAACCCAGGCTCCATCTCAAGACTCATGAGATCATGACCTAAGCCAAATCAAGTCATACACTTAACTGACAGAGTCACCCAGGTGCCCCAGTAACATTTTAATTAACTAATTATTTTAAAAAAAGGTTTTATTCATCCATTTGACAGAGAAAGAGAGCGCAAGCAAGGGGAGAGGCAGGCAGAGGGAGAGGGAGAAACAGAGTCCCTGAGTATCAGGGAGCCTGATGCGGGACTTAATCCTAGGACCCTGGGATTATGACCTGAGCCAAAGGCAGACGCTTAACTGAGCCACCCAGTTGCCCCACATTTTAACTTAAATAAACAAAATGTAAGCCTTACTAAGCTTAGAGTGAGTGGGAAATACAAACAGTTCTCGGCTATGCTATTCTACAATACACATTTCTGGACATCAAGCAGAATGAATTTTGTGTTCAATAACTGTGGGTCTGCAAGGTTCTTCTCCATCTTTGATTTTTCTCATTTTACAGCAGTGTTTGCTTCTCTGAAAGAAAGACAACCAGAGGATGTTGTTCCAGGCAGTCAGTGCTTTCGCTCAAAGGTTTTTGACCAGATATCAAGTGGTCAGTCAACATAACTATTGGAAGGTGGGGAATGTGCAAGAGCATATGGGTATTTGGTAACTAAGGACTATCTCAGCCACAATAATCTTTATCAGATTTTTCAGTTTCCTTCTATCATCAGTTGGCTTGGAATTTTTCAAGGTGGGAGCCCAACTGTATCATTTGCTTTTTCTGATCCATTAAGATGTTCAAATTTATATATCTATATATATATATTTATTTTTTTTATTTTTTCTGTTTGATTAATGAATTAAATCAATTGGGATTTTATAGTGGTAATTCTTTCTTCCTTTTACTCCATGGTCATATCGTTATTAAAATATATCGCCGGATTTGGTTTGCTATTTTAACATTTTCCCTCTTTGTTCATAAAATAGGTTAGTGTATAATTTTATGTCCATGTAATGTTGTTTCAGATTTTAATATCAAAATTATGTTGGATCGCTGTAGCAGGGTTTCCTCCTACTCTTTTTGTTTGTTTGTTGTTTTTTTGTTGTTGTTGTCCAGAAAAGTTTACATATGATTGGTAAAATGTTCTTTTTAAATATGAATAATTCACAAGACAAGACATCTGTGAATAGAATTCGTTTAGGTTAAAATTCAATTTTTAAAAAATATATAGCAAAGTTTTCATATTTTGTACTATTTTTTCCCTAAAGATTGTTTTTCAAACAACTTCCATCATCAATTTAACTCTAAGTTTATTGTTATAAAAGTTGTTCTAGAATGCTCTGATTTTTTAAATGTCTACAGAATTTAAAGTGATATTGAAATTTTTACTCTTGATAGGTAGTGTGTTTTCTTTCTTGATTAATCCTGCTGTGTTTTTTGTTGTGTGTTTAAAAAATCTTAAAAACTATTTATTTTGTAAGAATGTACCCTTATTCCAAAGTAACTAGGTTTTAAAAAACTGGGGACCAAGAAATTTACAAAAACCTTTTCTGTTCAACCTAATAAAAATGATATCTAGAAAATATTCCACAGTATTAAATTTGTCTTAAGAGGTTCAGATTCTAAAGCATTCCTAAATCATGGTGTTTCAGATGACATATGTGCTTCTACTGATGTTGTGTGTTATTTTTTTGTTTGTTTTCAAATTTAACCTTTTCAATGAACAATTTTTGCCTTTGGAGATTTCCTTATTGTATGTTTGCTCTTTATCTACTTAACTATTATCTTTAACATTATAATTTGCTTTCTTTCTTTAGGCTTATTTATGCACTTTAACCTGATTTTTTGGGTCATTTGTTATTAGCCATTAATTTCTAATATGTGCATTTAATGCTGTAAATTTCCTACTGATCACTGTTTAACCTGAATTGGAAAAGATCTTATATAACATATATTCATTTTTTAAAATTTCAGCTCGTTTAAAACATATATTAATTTTAAAAAAGTATACCAATGAATTAAAAAACTTGAGAAAAGCTAATATCTATTTCAAAAATTTTCTCCTTAATAAAATACTTCAGAAATTTGATTTCTAATTATTTATTTAATAATAGTATATATTGTTTAATATTTCTTGTGTGATTCCATTTCAAAAATAAAAGAGAAATTATTATTTTGTAATGAAGTGTCAGGCAAATGCCAAGCAAGCTTGACAGGTGATTTCATTATGGGACAAAATCAAATGTAAATTATTTTCTTCCTGAATTATTTCAGATTACAATTATCTGAATTTTTAAAATGTGAAACTTAAAGATAAATAAAAATTTTTAAAGTTATATTAATAAGGAAAACTAGCATTAATGACCACATGTCTTGCATATATAAGATCCCTTTTCTCTTAGTTAAGCTAGCCCTTTAATGAAATTTACATTGTGACTATTTTTTTTATCAAACTGTTTGTTGAAGAATATAAGATGACATTTTTAAGAGTAGAACTAACTGGAAAACAATTATTTGTTCTTCAATTTGCGATTCAAATGTTTCTTTGGGTGACAAGCTAAAATAAAAATCAATAACTATGGCAGTAGATGAAGTGCTTATAATGCTCATGCTCTGGCACAGTGGCTTCTTTCTCTATTTTTCTTCTTTTTAAAATTTTGATTATTATACCACTGTTATGTAAATCCAACTTTTCCCTGAATCTTTTGTTAAAAATCACAAGAAAATTATAGACCCATTATAAATACAGATGCAGGAGTCTTCAATGAAACGTGAACAAACCAAATCCTACAATATATAAACATAATTCTATACCATGACCAAGTGGGATTTCTGAAGAATGCAGTTTGTCAAAATCCAAAAATTTGTTGATGAAATACATCATATCAATAGAATAAAAAAATCATATGATCATTTCAATAACTACAGAAAAAGCATTTGACAAAATCAAACACCTTTTAGAAGGAAACTTCCTCTACCTGATAAGAACATCTACAAATGATATACAGTTAACATCGTATGTAATGGCTAAAGACTAGATGTTTTCCCTCTAAAACAGAGTAAAAAAGGATGTCTGTTCTCACTATTTCTTGTAAGCACTGTACCAGAAGTTTTATCCATGGCAATTAGGGAAGAGAAATAAATAAAAGGTATCCAGACTGGAAAACAAAATGTAAAACTATCCCCATTTCTGGGTGACATGATCTTATACATAAAAAGTCTTAAGTAATTGACTAAAAACTATTAGAACTGATGAAAGAGTTCAGTAAGCATTGTGGATAAAAGATCAATTTCCAAAAACCAATTGTATATCTACACACTTTCAATGAACAATCAAAAAATAAAATTTGAAAAAAATCCATTTATGAGAGCATCAAAAAAGAATAAAATTCTTAGGGATAAATTTTACAAAAGAAGTTTATAACCCAAACTCTGAAAACTGCAAAACATTGTTGAAAGAAGTTAAGGATTTAAATAATTGAAAAAAAATCATATATTTACACATTGGAAAAATTTAACATTATTTAATGGCACCCCTGGCCAAACTTATCTCCAGATTCCATCCCTGTCAGATTCCCAGCTGAGTTTGTAGAAACAATCTCAAACTCATCTGGAATTGCATGGGTGCCATAATAGTCAAAACCATCCTGAAAAAGAACAAAGTAGGGGGATTCTAATTCCCAATTTTGAAACTTTCTACGAAAGAATAGGAAACAATACAGTGTGGTACTGGCATAAAAATAGAGATAGTAATCAATGGAATAAGCCTGAGAATCCAGAAGTACACACATACGTTTATAATCAGCTGAATTTTAATATCAGTGCCACGACTATTCAATGGGGAAAGAAAAGTTATTTCAACAAATAGTCCTGGAAAACTGAATGTCTACATGCAAAAGAATAAAGTTGCACCTTCACTTTACACCACACACAAAAATTAACTCAGAATGGATTAAACCTAAATATGGGACATAAACTATAAAACTCTTAGAAGAAAACATGCAGATAAACTTTCTGACCTTGAGTTTGGCACAGCATACTTAGATATGACACAAAAAGCACTGGACTTCAACAATGTTAAAAACTTTTGTTCTTCAAAGGACACAATGAAGAAAACAAAAAGACAGGGCATATAATGGGATAAAATATTTGTAAATCATATACCTAATAAGCAACTTGTTTCCAGAATATATGAGGAATACTGATATGTCAGTAATATAAGTACAAATAGCTCAATTAAAAAAAATAGACAAAGGATATAAACAGACATTTCTCCAAGGAAGATTAGAAATTGACAATAACTACATGAAAAGATGTTCAACACATTTAGAATTTTCATTTTACTTATCATCAAAGCATCTAACCACACTGTGAAATAGACTCATATATGAATCACACCATAGATAACACAGTGTCACTTTATAAGGCAGCATGCTTTTTAGATATTTACCTCAGTTTTTTCTCAGAACAATCCTATAAAATAGGTATCATGATCCCCATTTTATAGATGAGGAAACTGAGGGTCAGAGAACCAAAGTCACTTGATCAAAGTCTTGCAAAAAGCAGGATGTAGAACTAGGATTTCATCTCAACTTTGATTAAGTACACAAACCCAAAGTTAACTTTTAAAACTATAAATGAAGTTTTATATTAATGTTTTGGTCTATTCAGTTTTTCAACTAAAATGAGTCAAAATTTATAAATTATTATTTTCACAGAAATATTTGTTTTTTCTTTGTGATCAGAATAATTAACAAAGTTCTAGCATATATTTTCTTAATCTCCTCCATATCTGGGTTTATAGATCTGCATCTTTTTCTCATTATTATAAAGACTCATTCAGATTTCTATCTTCTGTTTTCTCTCCTTTTTGGTGGTTTAAGATTGGAGATTGTTAATTTCATTTAGAAAAATGTTATTTTACTTTTTTAGAAACATTTTAAATTAAGATACTTAACAATGGATTTATTCTACTTTTTAATTTTATACATTATTATAGTTCAGTTATCTCTATCATGTTTTAAATAATTATTTTTCTAAATTTTGAAGAAAAGTTTAGTCTTTTTATTTCTATTTTATTTATTTATTTATTTATTTATTTATTTATTTATTTATTTATTTTTAGAGAGAGAGTACCCATGGGAGTAGTGGAGCGAGGAGCAGAGGGAGAGGGAGAAAGAGAACCTTAAGCAGGCTCCACTCCCAGTGTGATGTGGGGCTTGACCTCATGACCCTGAGACCATGACCTCAGCTAAAATCAAGAGTCGCACCCTTAACCAACTGAGCCACCCAGGCACCCTATTATTTATATCTTAAAAAGCTTTAGCAAAATTTTGTAAGTGATTGAATATATACTATTCTCTTTTGTGCCATTATTTTTCATTTAGAGGGCAAGGTCAGTTCCCATCGGATGGATGTAAACAACCATGACTGATGATTACACTTGATTATATACTTTGTCTGACTGCACAGTAGTTGAATCCTCTTTGCAGACCTGTAGCTAGACAAGAAAATTATTTCAACCTCCAGTTACCATTAGGATTATCTAAATCATATTTCTTCTATAAGATATTTCATTTTTTAGATTCTATATTGTCCCTATTTGGTCTATATGGTGGATGCTAAACTACACCTCTTTGGATGGAAGACTAGTAGAGATCACCAGACTCCCTTCATAAAGGATTGTACTGCTTTGAATTGCATATCTCGTAATACACAATAAATTCATTTATTAGTTCCACCTTCTCATTATTTTCAGAAACTTAAAAATATTTAAATTGCCATGTAAATCCAAAAAGGAAACCTACTGAATATTTTGTATAAAAGACACATGGAAACAGTGCTAGAGATGGTACTGATTGTCACAGTACCTCTTCAAAGATAACATGGCAGAATGTAACAAGAGCTAGACGAAAAATAAAAGACCATCTGAACTGGTAAACTTACATTTAGAAATCTGTCCTGAAAAAGCGTCCATCACTTGAGGAATGGATAAAGAAGAGGTGGAACACACACACACACACACACACACACACACACACACAATGGAATATTACTCAGCCATATAAAAGAATGAAATCTTGCCATTTGCAATGACATGGATAGAGCTAAAAGAGTATTATGCTAAGTGAAATAAGTCAGTCAGAGAAAGACAAATACCATTATGATTTCACTCATATGTGGAATTTAAAAAGTAAAAGAAGTGAGCAAATGGAAAAAAAGGGAGAGAGAGAGAGGCAAACCAAGAAACAGACTCTTAACTATAGAGAACAAACAGATGGTTACAAGAGGGGAGGTGGTTGTGGGGATGGGTGAAATAGGTGATGGGGATTCAGGAGTACACCTATTGTGATGAGCACCAGGTGATATATGGAAGTGTTGAATCACTAAATTGTACACCTGAAACTAATATTACACTGTATGTTAACTAACTGAAATTTAAATAAAAACTTAAAAAAATAAATTATGTATGCTATTTGAATTCCTGAGAAGATTATATATGGGAAAAGAATATTTGCTTTTTAAAACAAGAAGCTCAGCAACATTAACAGCTAAATTCTCTATTTAGAAATGCATATTTCAATGAAAAACCAATTAGGATTTTCAAAATAAATCATATTCATAAAATACATTAAGAATTAAATACTTGAATATGTATATTAGACCATGTTTGTCAAAATAATTCTATATTTAAATCTACTACTATAAATGTGCATGATGTTTTTAAATTTCTAATATTATAATACAGACAATATTTAAAGTAAGTTATATATATTAATATTAATCAGATCAGTGACTAATAAACTTCTTTTAATGCAGACTTAAAATATATTGTTGACTAGCATATCATACTGTTTGTGTGTATTTACATTACTTTAAAATTAAACACCTAAAGAGAAATAATTTTTAAAAAACCTATTCATCATTTACTATCAACTTATTTGGTTATATATGTCATGTTTATTTTTATTTTCCACACTCTGAAGGTACTAAATAGCACATCTGCTATCTAAATATTTTCAGTGAAGTGCTGCCGAAATTGAAATCATTTCTACTCATGGACACTAAAATATCAGCTGCTTCTGGTTAGTTAATTGAACTAGTGATTATTCTTGAACATGTGGGTTGGTTGTTTTCTGCCTGAAATAATTACCCAATGAGGCTTACACTAAGGCTATCAGCAGGAAGCTAACAATTGGGGTGTTGGTGAGAAGAATGTACATAACACTTCTGTGTCTGCTGCCAGATGGAGAAGCAGATGGGTGTGTAATACATTCAAAACTAACTACATGACCTCAAATCTTCTCAGTAACTATTACCAACAAGGTCAAGGTTTTTGAAAATCAAATATTCCAAACAATAAATTACTAAAAATTTGTTAAGAACAAGTTTCTGCTTAAAAGTCTATATTTTTATCTGCAAAATCATTATTGAACCAAATAGCACATCTGTTGCCTATAACTAAAATGTGTGGTAATATTCATTCTTATTAATGCATATGACTAAATAAGCAGGTACTTACTAAAAAAAATGGTTATGTCTTAGTCTTTCACTTTTATAGCATTTCCAGGGTAAAGATTAAGATAATTTTAGTACAATTATTCTTCTAAACCGTGGTAAAAAGAGGTTTTAACTTGAAGACCAATTAATATTTTTTCCGTGTGTATTTGTATGCGTGTGTAGGTACATTTATTATCTTTATCTATCTAAATACATGATTTGTTATTGTACTATGCTGCCTTGGAAATAAAAGTTCAAATATTTCCAACATATCTGTTTAACATACCTGTTGGAATTTTAATCTTAATTATATGAATTTGTATGAAAACATTATTTAATTCTAATTAAAGCAAAGTGCACTCATTTCTGAATATTAGTTATCCATCAGGTTTTTTTCAGGCGTGTTGTCATTACAAAGGAAAATTAAAACTATAGAAGAATGTGTTCATGTCACTAATCTGAAAGGGTAAGTTAATCATAATGTTCTGAAAACAGCACTCAGAAAACATACATTTACAAGCACAATAATACCCGCTACTGTATTTTCCCATGTTTGTCATACTATTATTTACATTTGTTAAATGTAACTATTTCATTGTATATTGTGTCTCAAACATATAAATGCTTTAATTTTTCAAAGTTTTATTTACCAAATTGGAAAATGGTAGAGGAAATAATAACAAATGCAATTGAGATGAATGCCATAAATTCATAAAATGAACATAAGTATTCAAAGAGTAGATGAATCTATATTTGCTAGCAAATGAATCTGCAAAATTTGTTTTACACAATTACACAGAAGAAAAAGTTCAAATGGGTAACACCTTTAAAAGTGAGAACTTTATTTTTGCATTGTTAATCTATTATTCCTAGTCCTAAGAGAATATACAATACTATAAAGAGGCTTGATATATATCTTCAAAGTTATTGACAGACATGGCCAAAAAATTGCAACAATTTTCTGGCAGTATTTGTCAATCAAATCACACTACTGAATAATGACACTAGATGTAAAACACTATTATTGCTCGGCTATACAACCAGGTATTTTATTCTGCATGTGAACAGAAGCTGAAGGTCAAAATGTAACCAGCTTCTGGTATGTGTTGTGTATATACAAGAATAAATGTTAATGCCTTTTTATTCCTTTTAGCACTAAAACCCCAAGCTCAGGACTTTTGATTTTAGTTCTAATGTGTAAAGAGCTTGGAAATTTTCACTCCCATCTTTGCAACAAGAAAAATCTTGGCAAACTAAAAGTCCTTAACTTTTTTTGGCCCTATCAGAAAACTGGGCTTGCGGGGTGAAGTACAACCTTGAATTCCAGGTCACCTCCATTCCACACCCACATGATTTCAATATGGTAAGAGTGGATTATAGGTGAAAGACCTGCAAGAAACACTCTCTCTGAAAAAATACATGGGCAAGTCCAAAGTCTCTGGCATCTATAGCTCCAGCAATCATCAAACAAAGCCAAACTCCTAATCGAATACACAAAAATCCTCACAGGAGAGGCCTACTTATCTCAGTTACTATTACCCAATACCATATGTCCAGCTTTCAACAAAAAATTACAAGGAATACAAAAAGGCAAAAAACAAACAAACAAAACAAAACACCGTGTGAAGATACAAAGCAAGTATAAGAAACCAGATTCATACATGAAACAGATGTTGGAATTACATGATAGAAAATTAAAAGTAACTAGGATTAATATGTTAAGAACTCAAGGGCAGAAAGGCAATATAGAGAGATAAAAATTCTATGAAAGAGTCAAAAGAAAATGTCAGAAATTAAAGACATTAACAAAAACGAAAAATGACTTTCATGAATTTACAAGTAGATATACACTGCCAAGTACACAATTTCTGAGTTTGAGATAGTAAATATTAACTAAAATGTGAAGAAAAAATTAATTGAAAAATAAAAAAAAAACAAAACAAACAACAAAAACAGAACAGATCATCCAAGAACTATGGGACAATTTCAAAAGATGTAACACACACCTAATTAAGATACCAGAAGAATAAGAGAGAGAATGGAGAAGAAATATTTGAATGAGTAATGTCTGTGGACATTCTAAAATTAATAACACACCAAATCACAGACACTAAAAGCTCAGAGAACATCAAGTTAAAACAAATAAAAACACTCTACACCTAGGCATATAATATTCAAATTATAGAAAATCAAATCAAAGAGAAAATCTCAAAGCAAGATATAGGAGATAAACACCTGACCTACAGAGGAAAGGACTAAGAATCACAATGGACCACTCATCAAAAACCATATAAACAATAAAAAGTAAAGTATTTAAAGCATTGGGGAAAAAAAGAATTCTATATCCAATGGAATTATCCTTCAAAGTGAGGAAGAAATATAAGATATTTTAAGAAAAACAAAAACAGAGAATTCATCACCAGCTCACTTTCTGATTTTTTTTTTTATTTTTAAATTTAGATTGAAGAACAATTATTTAGTTCAGTAACATGGATCTACATAAAAAAGGAAGAATGTCAAGAAGAAATATTAAAGTAAAATAAAATTTGTTTATTCTTAATCAATCTAAAATATAAATGTTTAACATAATAGTGAATGATTATAGTATATTGATAGGTGAAATGAATGACAGCAATATCATAAAAGACAGGAGGGAAGAATTGGAAATACTCCATTATAAGATACCTGCAGGTGAAGTGGAGCAATGTTATTTGTAGGTTAACGTAGATTAGCTAAACTCTGGGCAACATGCACAGTTTTCAAAGGAAGTAAATTGAAATAATAAGAAATGACATAAATGGAATCATAAAATAATTAAAGTATGAGAAGGGAGAAAAAGAAGTGACCAGAATGAATAGAAAACAGATAAAAATATGGTTGATACAAATCAAAATATATTAACAACCAGTTTAAATGTGAAAGATCTAAATACAGAAATTAAAAGACAGAACTCCTAGTTCTGTCTGGGTGGCTGGGTGGCTCAGTCAGTTAAGCATCTGCCTTCAGCTTGGATCATGATCCCAGGGTCCTGGAATCCAGCCCCATGTCAGGTTCCCTGCTCAGCAGGGAGTCTGCTTCTCCCTCTCCCTTTCCCCCTCCCCACTCCACTTGTGCACATGTACTCTCTCTCTCTCGAATAAATACATACATAGATACATAAGATCTTTAAAAATAATTTAAAAAATAAAAGAACTAATTAAATTATGTAAAAAGACACAACTATATGTTATCTACAAAACATCCTCTAAATATAAAGAATCTGATAAGATGTAAAGTAATGGAAGAAGATATGCTATGGTAGCACTAATCAGAAGAGAGTTGGACTAGTTACATGCATTTCACACAAAATAGATATCAGAACAAGGAAAATTATCAGTGATAAGGAAAGGTACTACAAAATAGTAAAGAAGTCAATTCTCCAACAAGATCTAACAATCCTAAACATAATGCATCTATGGACAAAGCATCAAAATATCTAGAGTATACAGTGATAATTTACCATAATTCATAAATCAAAGATCCAGAAAATCAAGAAAGATATAATTGACCCGAACAATACTATAAATCAACTTACCTAATCGAATATTCAAAAATATTCCATCCACAAGGAGCAGAATATAAATTCTTCTCAAGCTTGCATGAAATATTCATAAAAATAGATTACATTCAGGGCCATAAGCCTCACCTTAACAAATTTTGAAATGATCTAAATCAAACAATAAATACTCTTAGATCACAATGAACTCAAATTAGAAATCAACAATAGAAGCCCTCTTGGAAAATCCTCAAATATTTGTAAAAACACAATTCTTTACTATATACAGGTCAAATAAATGTCAAGAATATTTTAAATATTCTTAACTAAATGAAAACAGGACTCATCAAAATGCGCCTAGTGCACCAAAAGAGCAGCGCTTAGAGGGAAATTTATAGCATTAAATGCATATGTTAAAATATAGGAATAACTAAAACTGTCAGTTTAGGAAATCAGAGAAAAAAGACTAATGTAAACCTAAAGCAAGCAGAAGAAAAGAAGCAATAATTTTGAAATGAGCAGAAATTAATAAAATTGAAATTAGGAAAACAATAGAGAAAATCAACAAAAGGAAAACCTGCTTCTTCGAAAAGACCACTAAAATTGATAATCCTCTAGGCCAGGCTAAACAAGAAAAAAGAGACAATGCGGAAGGAAGGAAGGAAGGAAGGAAGGAAGGAAGGAAGGAAGGAAAGAAGGAAGGAAGGAAGGAAGGAAGGAAGGAAGGAAGGAAGGAAGGAAGGAAGGAAGGGAGAAAAAGAAGATGCAAATTACAAATGTCAGAAATAAAAGAAAAGTCAACACCACAAATACCATGGGATAAAAAAAAATAACATAGTGGGGAATCTGAGTGGCTTAGTCTGTTAAGCATCCAACTCTTGATTTTGGCTCAGGGTGGTGAGACAACTCTGATTTCAGGATCTCAGGTGGTGAGATCAAGCCTGGAGTTGGGCTCTGTGCTGGGCATGGAGACTGCTTAAGGTTTTCTTTTACCCTTCTCCCTCTGCCACTCCCCACCCTCCCTCTGACTCTCTCTCTCACTCAAAAAGTAAATAAATAAATAAATAATAATACAAAAATAAGTTTAAAAAGATAACATAGGAATACAATAAACTTTATACCCATAAATTTGATAATTTAGATAAATGGAATAATTTGTGAAATACCCAAACTACCACAAGTCTCAGAAAGACAAATAGATAAACTGAAGAGTCTTATATATATTAGAGAAACTCAGTATAATTCAACCAACCATTTAAGGAAAAAATGACACCACTTTTCAACAAGTCAAAAGAATTAGAGAAAGCGCTCCTTAACTTATTCTTTGAGGCCTAACACCGAAACCAGATAAACAATTTATAAGGAAGAAAAACTATAGATTAAGACCTTATAAGGCATATCAATATATCTCAAGAACATAGAACAAAAATGAATTAATTCATTCAATGAAATATTAACATATCAAATCCAATAATGTGTAAAAAATTATATACCACAACAAAGGGAGATTTATTCCAGGTACATACAGCCAATTCAATATGTGAAAATCCATCAATGTAATACATTATTAACGTAATCTTTAGTCCATCAAAGGCTAAAGAAGAAAAAATAATATGACCATAGCAATTCCCGCAGAAAAAAAAAAACATTTCACAAAGTGTAAAAATCTTAATCATGTAAACATCTCTCAGCAAAGCAAGAATAAAGGAGAACATCTTCACTTTATAAAAAAAATATACAAAGAAAACCCAACTAACTTCATATTTAATGGTGAGAAACTGGACACCTTCCAAATAAGACTGGAAACAAGGGAGGATGTTTTCTCTCACTACTCCTATTCAACAATATATAAAAATCCCGATTAGTGCAACAAACCAAACAAACAAAAGGAAATAAATCGTCTGCAGATTGAGAAGGAAGACAATAAGCTGTCTCTATTCACAAATAATTTCATTGTTTTTCTAAAAATCCCAAAGAATTAATAACTCACAGAACTCATAAGTGAGTAGAAGAAGATGATAGGAGACAAGATAAGTATACAAGTGGAAATTCTATTTTCTTTCCAACAAAAACAATTAGAATATGACATTTAAGATATGAACCAACTTAACCCAAGACAGATGACAACAGACACATGAAAAGATGATCAACATCACTCACCATCAGGGAAATGCAAATCTGAACCACAATGAGGTTATCACTTCATGCCTGTCAAAATCAACAACACAAGAAACAAGTATTGGTGAGGATGTGGAGAAAAAAGAATGCTCATGAACTGTTGGTGGGAATGCAAACTGGTGTGGCCACTCTGGAAAACAGTATGGCGGTTCCTCAAAAAATTAAAAATAGAATTACCATAAGATCCAGTAATGGCACTATTGAGTATTTACTCAAAGTGTTTATACTAAAACACTAATTCGAAAGGATACATGCACCCCTATGTTCATTGCAGCATTATTTACAATAGCCAAATTATGGAAGCAGGACAAGTGTCCATCAATAAATGAATACATAAAGAAAATGTGGTGTACACACACACACACACACACACACACACACACACACACACACTGGAATAATATCCAGCCGTAAAAAGAATGAAATCTTGCCAATGGCAACTACATGGATGGAGCTAGAGAGTATAATGCTAAGCAAAGTTAGTAAGTCAGAGAAAGACAAATACCATATGATTTCATTCATATATAGAATTTAAGAAATGAAACAAATGAACGAAGAGGAAAAAAACAAAACCAAAAAACAGATTCTTAACTATAAAGAATAAACTGATGATTACTAGAGGGGAGATGAATGGAAAGATGGGGGAAATAGGTGAAGGGAATTAAAAGTACACTTATCTTGATGAACACTGAGTAATATGTAAAATTTTCGAATCACTATATTGTATACTTGAAATTAATATAATGCTATGTATTAACTATACTGAAATTAAAACAAAATAAATAAAAAAATTTTAAAATACCATTTATAACAGTACTCCAATATTGAAATCCTTAACAATAATGCATTTTACAAAATATATACAGGAATTGTATGCAGAAACTATCAAATACTGAGGAAAACCCTCAAAGATGATCTAAATAAATGGATATTTATTACATAGTTATGCACTGGAAGACTCAATATTATTAAGGCATTAATTCTCTTAACTTGATCTATAGATTCAACTCAATCCCAATGCAAAAAGATCTAGTATAGCCAACACAATACTGAACAATAAAAACAAATTTGGAAGACTCATATACAAAATTTCAAGAATTACTATAAGCTATGGTTATTAAGATAATGTGACATTGGAAAATAAAAAAAAATAATTGAACAGAGTAGAGAGCACCAAAATAAAACATAAAATATAGTCAACTGATCTTTTCTAAAGTCGTAAGGGGGATTCAATCAAGCAATATTAGGCTTTTCAACATTAGCTGAGTAATTAGAAGTCCATATGAAAAAAAAAATGCAACTAGAAACAGAACTTAACACAAAAATTAGTTCAGAATGTAGCCAAAACTGCACAAGTATAAAACTTCATGAAGAAAATGTGAAAGTTAATGAAGAGAATCTTCATGACCTTGACTTTGTGAGTTTTCTGATGAAACAGTAGCATAATCAATGGACAAAATTTGAAACATTAGACTTCATAAAAAACTTTAAAATATGGATCTTCAAATGGCACTAGCAAAAGCATGAAATAAGTAAGTCATAGACTGGAAGAAAAAAAACTGCAAAAGACATATCTAGTAATGATTTTGTATGTAAAATTTATCAGGAACCCTTCAAACTCAGGAATAAGAATATAAAGAGCCAAAATTTTTTAAAAGTGCAAATGTTCTGAATGGATACCACAACAAAGAATATATATGAGTGGAAAATAATCATATGAAAAGATATTCAATTTTTTTTCAATTAGGAAATCATAAATTAAAACCACATTGATATGCTATAACATACCCGTTTGGATGGCTAAATTAGGAAAAAAAAAAAATGACAATACCAGATGCTTACGAGGATATGGAGCAACAGGAACTCTCATTCCCTGCTGGTGAGAATGCAAATTGAAACAGAAACTTTGGAAGACAGTTTGGCAGTTTCTTACAAAGCTAAGCATAGCCTCACTATATAATACAGTAATACTACCGTTGGGAAATTGCTGGAGTAATTTTGAAACTTCTGCACATACATAAACCTGCATGCAAATGTTTATAGAAGCTTTACTCACAATAACCAAACACTAAAAGAAACCAAGATGTCCCTCATATGTGAAAGGTATACCTATACAACAGGTTATTACTTAATAAAAAATTTAAAAAGAACTATCAAGGCACAAAAACACGTGGGTAAATTGAAAATGCATTCTGCTAAGTGAAAGGTTCCTGCCTGAAAACAAAACAAAACAAAACTATATGATTCTAATTATATGACATTCTGAAAAAGCCAATACTAAAGTTATGGTAAACAAATCAGTTCAGGAAGACGGACAGTAAGCAAAGGACAGGGTATTTTTCTTAGGACAGTGAAATTATTATCTATAACACTAGAATGGTGACTATAAGAGATTAAACAATATTATTTATGAATTATTTATGAAAAAATCAAATAATTCAATAAGATTTAACAGGATAGATATGAGTTTATTTTTCAACATATAAAAATATATTTAATATACTTTGGAAATGCCAAGATTTCCATTAAGACAACTCATGAAAATGATCTGGGAACTCTCATTAGTTAATAATTGTTTAAAAATGCAATATTCTATCAATTCATCAACTGCACATGTTTTTACATTTTTAACGTCTGTGACATTAAGTTGAGTCCTATAATGGATAGCATGTCATACACTAATTTGCAAGATTTTTCTTTCTCAGTGTAATATGTAAAATGATACATATAAAAATTTAAGGAAATGAAGCATTTTGCTTACTAGACTTTGCTTTAATTTGTGTATTCCTTTTTCCAAAGTAGTTAAAGAAAAAATATAAGAGCAAATAAAAGTTATAGTTAGCCTAACGCAAGATGTTCTATTTTTAGTATCTTTAAAGAATTTTTTTTTTTCAGAGAGATAGAGATAAAAGCATGGGAGTGGAGGGCCAAATAGAGAATCTTAAGCACACTCCACACCCAGCAGAGAGCTGATGCGGGGCTTGATCTCATGACACTGAGATTATGACCTGGGCAGAAATTAAGAGTTGGACGCTTAACCAACTGAGCCACCCAGGCGCCCCAAGACATTGCTCTTTTTATTTTAAGTTTTCCCTTAAAAATCAATGATATTCTCAGGAAAGAAACCTTGAAATGATGGTTGGCATTAGATCAAAATACACACATTGGATAACCTGAACATATATTAAAAACTGTCAGAAATATTTGCATATATTATGATATTGAAACAGCACAACTGGAATGAGGAACATAACATAGCATGATTGCCACTTCTAATCTTAAATGACCAAGATCAGTTTAAGATCAAGTATTATTTCCCCCTGGAAATGAGATAAAAAAGACTAGATATTTGATCTCAATGGAATAGCAAAGGTAAAGAGATGTTTTTTTAAAAATTCTTCATCTATAGACCACCATAAGTCTACATAAGTAAAACATTTTATTCCAGCTATGTTTCTATATTCCCTAAAAAGGAAATGCACATAAAATACATGGAATTTAGGACACAGGTTAACAAACAAAATATGATCGTCCTTAATTGATAAGATAAATAACCTCTATCAATATTATAAGATATTAACTTGGAAGCTTTGCCTGAGGCTTTTTTTTAAGAAAAGGTAAGATATTCTTTTTTTTTTTTTAATTTTATTTCTTTGAAAGAGAGTGGGTGAGCAAGAGGTAAGGAATAGGTAAGAAATTCTTTTTTTTTTTTTAATTTTATTTATTTCTTTGAAAGAGAGTGGGTGAGCAAGAAAGACAGCACAAGCAGGGGGAGGGACAGAGGCAAGGGAGAAGCAGACTCCCTTACGCGGCAAGGAGCCTGACACGGCTTGATCCAGGACCCTGGGATCATGACCTGAGCTGAAGGCAGACCCTTAACCAACTGAGCCACCCAGACACCCCAATAATAGGTAAGAAATTCTTAAAGTACAGACTGAGATGCAAATTTTCAAACGACATTTCTGAAAATCAATTTCTTGACTCTTAAAAATCTTTCATTTACATTGAGAATAAAAAGGGCCTTCCTTTTTTTATTGCATATACCCTATGCAATCAAATGTTCCCCACCTGGAGAATACAAAGCCAATGTATTTCTTATTGCATTTGACTTGCCTTTTGTCATTCTGTTCAAGATTGAAGAGATTAAACACCACCACGCTTACAAGAATGGGGAGGTTGCGGGGGAGGGGGAAGGAAAGAAAACAGAAGAAATGTCTCACCAGACTTCCAATACTAGAAGTTATTGCCTGGAGTAGGCCCCACTGGGGTGAGGAAAGTCGTTGCAATTCTTAAGGAATTTGGATGTTGACAGCTTAATTGTTAACTGGTACCTGACATTCAAGTCATTAAATTAAGATTGTTTTGCAATTTACAGCGATATTAGGATCTTTCTAGTTTTATCATATATTCACCACAAATTTTAAGGTTAACATTACTATTAGTGTTTTCCCTATTTTCTATTGTTTTAAATATCACTTATCTACTTAGAAAACTAAATTGTAGCCTATATATCTAAAATATACATTAGGTTATTAAATAAACTATTTTCATGGTGTTTCTAACAAATGTGTCTTTTGATACATGTATTCTGAGATACATGCAGGAACAAATTGGTGTCACTCTGCTCTCTCCCTAGGATTAGGAAGTTTTTCCAATCCTGAATTTAGTTTCAACTACCAGGATAGCCCTATTTTTAAAATAAAGTCCTATAACTGTACTGGATAACGTATGGGTGTGTTTTCCTTAAATTATTTGTGTAAATGTTGTGTTCCTCAATCTTTAGCATCCTACATGTGTGGAGAACACCATTTGCAGTTCCTTGTCCTGTATGGCTCTAAGGACTGCATATGTTCTGTAAAGAAGCTAACATGATTACATCCTTTCTAGGCACTAGGAACTGTTTTAAGCACTTAAAATACTATTTATTTAATCCCCTCAACATCCATAAGTGGGAAGTATTGTAATTACACCCATTTCAAAGCTGAGGAGACCCAGAGAAACTAAGGAACTGTCCAAGGTTACTGAGCAACAAAGCCAGAATTTGGCCTCAGGCACTCTGGCTATGGTGGCCACCACAGGGCCTGCTGTCCTGCATTGCAGAGGAGTCCTTTCCAGAAAAAGCAGCAGGGAGTGTGCTTTGATCATTTTACAAAGCTCAGCAGCCAGCTAGTGGAACACAAGTGGGAGGTTTGTTGCCAACAAAAAGGAGAGCTGATAAGTGGGCAAGTATCCAGACAGGAAAAAATGAAGAGCTCAGGCAAGACAGTGGCAATGCAATTGAGACAAAGTGATGGAGCTGGAAGAGAAATAGACAGCAGAATTTAGAGGGATGTGAGTAGGAGGAATAGGTCTATCTTTGGTTTTCTGCCTTTGAAAAAAACAAAAAACAAACAAACAAACAAAAAAAACCCCTTTGTCTCCTGTTTACTTCTAATTGGTTCCTTCCACTCTGTTGAGAGAATATTTTAGGATATTTATAATTTCCCCAGTATATGTCAGTGTAACAGCTTTGGATGGTTAGGTAAATATAGCCCCAAATCTGAAATTCAGAAAGAAAGAAATAAGAAAAAAATTTATGTATTATAAGGCCTGTAGCAAAACAGGTACTTTGTTCTCAAGGGTACATGTTTATATGCTGGGATCTATGAACTTGGTCTGTGGATGGGCTCTAAGGGATCTGAGCCACTTAAAATTGCAGGCGAAATTGTGTATACCTTTGCATCTCTGCACTTCTCTGGGGAGAGTGTCCAAGCCTGTGTTAGAGTCTCAGAAGGCTTTGTGACACAACAAAGCTCATAAACCACAGTCCTAGATCCTTAATGGAAGTGCCATGCTTTTTCATAACATAGTGTGGTGCTCAGGAGTAGAGTCTACAGACAGGCCACCTTAGTTTAAAGCACAGCTCTGTCACCCGCATTTTTAAGACCGTTAGCAAATTTCTTACTCTCTCCATACCTCAATTTCCTCATCTGAAAAATGAGGAGTCTATTTTAGTAGTTTTGAGGGTTAATTTAGTTAATACAGGTATAGTTAGTAGGGCATTGCTGGCACCAAAATAAACTCTGATATGATGTAACTCTTTCCTTGAACCAGCAATATTTTTTCTCTGCACAGAACTATATCTTGTAATCATTCCTGCATAGAATTCTATTAAGAGATTATATGACCGTTATATTATGTAAAATCATTAACTCAGTAATTGTATGAAACTAAAGATCACCCCTCAGATAAGGGGCAGCAACACTCATCATCAAACCCTGCACAAGGTTAAAATGCACAAAAATCATCAAGAGTGAATATTTGATAGATTCCAACCTAGAAATACTCATATTCTGTAGTTCTGTGTTCAGGCCAAGATTCTTCATGTGTAATAAGGGACCTCAGATATGAATTATTTAAATCATCCAGAAAGCAGCCAGAAGAGCATTACTTTTAATTGTTCTACTTTCTGCCTTTTTTTTTTAAATCTGCCCTCCTAGTTATATTTGTCAGGTATGACGGATCTCTAAAACCAACAGATAATACATAAATTGCCCATATAGACACAGAGGTGGAATGGATAAATAAATGTCTTTTTTTTCCTCAGGAAAACTAGTTACTTTTCTCTCCCCCAGAAAATAAGTTGCCTATCACTTTTCTACTCCCAAACTAGGTTTGTTATTTAAAATATTTCTTATTAAAATTACGTCTGCTGTAATTTGGAGGTCCTTAATTTTCCATCTGGCTACAGCTTCATTTCCTGTCATAGCAATGTCTTTGCCACACAGCATCCAAGACATGATTATGCCAATCAGTCATGTATTAGAACATTTTCTGTTTTCCCAAGAGCATGTCTAAGAAACACAAATTAAAAAAAAAAAATACATGCACACACCTCTTATGGTTTATAATATGATTTTGCATGAGAAGTCTGAAAAACTACAATGATAATGAAAACTTGTGAGCATCTTGTGCCAAGACATTGATGGTATTCTGGTGTTTCAATAACATGTGGATTCTTCAAAAATTAATTTCTCATCTTCTGAGTAGCTAAATATTTTGAAACTATGTAATTTTTCCATCATAGAAAAAAGATTTTAGAAACATATTTCTTGGCGTATCATTCCAATGGGAATTTCATGCAAAAGTAATATTTTAACAGCAGGCTGGAAGGAAGACTCATTGCCTTGTCAAGTGCCAGTTACAAAATTAGACACAGCCTTAAAGGGAATAAATGGGGGATTAAAATGTTTTTGAAGCTGCTCATTTGTCTAAACTTTATTAAAATTTCCATGAAAGGGTAATGATATTGATCGATATATTGTCATATATACAGAACAAAAACAAAGTGAATGGAAGAATGATAAATTATTTCATCTTAAAAATTAACATTACTGATGGCCAGTGCTATCTGAACTGTATTTAGATGAATTAAGCAGATGTTACTCTTCTATTTCTAAAAAAAAGAAATTTAATTCAAACCAAAACACAGGAAGGCGAATCTCAGAAAAATATGTGAAGGTTTAAAACAGTCACAACGCAGAGACGTCATTAGCAAACAATTATTTCATCTAACACATCGTTTATATCATTATCATATTTATTATCAATAGGCAATGTTTAAACATTGTATTTACCTCAGTGACTAATTTAGGTTACAAATCATTAATTATTATTATCACTTTTTGCTTCCATTTCTGTTAGTGTCTGTGTCCTTTCTGGTTTCAGAGTGATACATTCTGGATTCTTCTATAGCCTTTTGGGCTAGTGCCTTTCTATAGTCATGCTAACAGAGCTATATTTACTGTGATGGATTCTGCTTTGTAAAATAGACTGATGTACACTTTTCAATTCTCTTTACAAGTCATGTTTTCTACTTTGAATATTTTTTCTGTGTGTGAATATATCATTCTATCCAAAAGTAAATGACTGGATGGTGCATGCACCAGATCTACTGGAATAGTATTTATTTGAAGATCTCACAGACAGAAGAGTGGTGGGTTCCCAAGAGCCTGTTTCATTTGGGACCCGCAAAGAGCTGTCTGTGGGATCTTTAAGCAAAATGGGTGTTTTGTTTTGTAAACTTAAAGGAAACCTCATTTAAAAATGAGGAGAAAAAAGATAAAACCTTGTAACAGCGATAAAGAGACAGACAGCAGGGAGGGCGGGTACTGGTCAGGGACTTACATGTCAGGTCTTCTACCTCTTGGAGGTGAGCTGGTCCCAGACTCTGGTCACTTCATGGTTTTCTTCAGTCCGCTCAGCGGTCTTCTCCAGCGAGTGGGTGAGCATCTGTTCCTTCCTCAGGCTCCCCCGGAAGGCCAAGGGCTTTGATCATCTCCTTCTGTTCCTCACAGCGCTTGAGGAGGTCGGAGACAGATTTTTTCCATGGCATTTGTCTGCATAAAGTTGGACTTTTTCTTTCAGAACCTTCTGGAATTCTGCTTTGGCAAGTTCCTCCCGTCTCTGAGCCTCCTCCATCACCTGGAGCACGATCCCTCCGACCCATGTGTGCCCCCTCCCCCACCTGCAGTTGCTCCATGTGGAGCTCCTCACACCTGCTCTTCAGCAGCAGATTCTCCTTTTAAAGTGTCGCTTCCCCCGCCGTGTTCAGGTCCTTCTGGCCACACTGCAGCTGGTTCACGATGGGCCCCACAGGCAGCAGTGGACCCCGGCACGAGCACACACAGACGCGAGTCCGCCACACTCCCAGCCAGAGTTTGAGGAAAAGCAATTTCCACTAGCTCCGCGTCGCACAACCGCGGGAGAGACGTGGCCTCGCGCACGCTCTCGCCTCAGGGGCGGCGGCGCGCACATCTCGAGGCGGGCTTCCGCGACCCGCACCCACCTGAGGTCCAAGGACTAATTTCGCAGGGCCCGTTCCCTGAGCTAGGAGTCTCAGAGGACTCCATATAATCCCCTGCGCCGGCCACAAGACCCCAGCCGGTGTCCGAGGCGCGCCTCATTCCGACCCCAGGAGGGCTCTGGACCCCAGAAGAGAAGGGGGCCCGGCTCAGCGGGCGGGCAGTGGCTCCCTGCAGGATGCTGGCTGACTCTGCGCCTGAGGAAGTCCAGGTTCCCTGCTCATGGCCGCTCCAGTTCCCGGTGGGTCTGCACCACGAAGTGTCCTCGCTGAGGTTGACTGAGGTAAGTCTCTGCGTCCTCAGGCTCACCTGCCTGCTCCGGGGCCGTTCTGGGGCTGGACCTCCCCGCACCCCAAAGGCCTCTTGTTGGGTCATTCAGCTTGTCCCGGTCCAGTCCAGGTTGTGTAAGACCTCCAAGAGGGGAAATGGTCCCGCCGCCACCGTCTTGGCCACCGTCGCCTGGTGTCTCTCTGGGGAGATGGGGGGCGGAGTCTTTTCCTCGGTTTCCTTGGCGGGGGAGGCTTTTGAGGACTGCATCTTCTGAGAAGTCAGATTCTAGCATTATGTGCCCAGTCCTCCAAGAGGGAGCCCTTTGGCCTTGGCCGTGGGCCGCTTCCTTCCGAAGTTGGGCGCGTGGCCTCTCCAGTCTTCAGAGGGCCCGCCAGCCGGTGTGCCCTGGACGAGAAGCATTCTCGGGGGCTGGGGCCTCCCCAGGCAGGTCTGAGAGGGCCCTCCGCCCTGTGCTCCTTGGGGCAGCACCAGGAGGCCGGGGAAGAACCTGTGTGAGCTTTGTCCTCTGCTCTGGCCTGAGACCCCATCCCGGTAGTGTCTTCTAGCACTCCCCTTGTTACATTAAGAACTGGGACATCCTAACACCATCTGGCTGAGGCTAGTCCCTACTAACAATTTACCAACGCAGGGTTCGTGGCTGAAACAGTGCCATCCCTCTTCTGATACGACCAGGGCCTAGGGTCAAGTCTAGCAACTGCATCTGTATACATAGTTTGCTACTTCAGCACTCCTAGTAGCGGAGGCAACAGCCTTGCCCCTGACATGACCAATACTTGGTTGGGGTTACACCTTGGCCTTGGTCATTTTTCAGGGAGCTTTGTGGGAGACCAACTTTTTTTTTTTTTGAGTGACTGACTTACAGGGATCAGTCTTTAATTTATACCTTTCCCTGTTTAAAAATACATTTTTTTCATTAAAATGTCAGCAATAGTTTTACTATAAAGCAAAGAAGATATTACACCTCTTCATTTGCAATGTCTTTAAAATTATGGCTTGATTATAATTTAATATGCATAATTATAAAATTAAATCATAATTTAACCTGTGTAAGTATTTGTCATGTGTGTGAAAGGTAGAAGAGAAAGCTCAGAAATTATTATAAATAAGACTGACAATACAGTATAATTATAAAAATTATAGTGTCGACAAGTAAACTTTTACAACTTCCACAATGAAAAACTATTCAGAGTTTCACTCTTGTTTTATTTTAATAGAAATAAATTATTTACATGGTAAAAGAGAAAAATTAAGTCATGCAAAAATAAATCATATAGATTATAACAGACTCCCTCCATAATTGCCAAATGATAATCTGTTATCTAGAAATCACCACTCTAGAAATCACCATGTATTTTAAGGTTTTAAAAGGTTTTTAAAGGAAAACCTTAAAATATCTGATTTTGTTTAATTTGATTATTACCATCATCATTCTTGTGAATGCAATTAAAACATAATATACCAGTTTGAGTGTACATGTCCTTCTATCCATTGTTACAGGCAATAAATATGGGATCTGGAGGCAAACTTAGATCTTAGGAAAGATACGTGAATGCTCTGTGCCTACATTCTCTAATTTTTAAGCAGAATAATATTAATTTATATAAGTTTATTGTTAGGATTCATTAAAATGCATTAAGTGTTCAAGCTGGATATATTTATAAGTCAGTATCATGGCTATTTAAATATTATTAATGACATAATTAAGTACAGTGATGGACTCAAGTAAGAATACATTTATCTTTTTCTTTAAATCACTTGAAGGAGCATGTTCATACCTTCAGGTTCAATTCATTCTCTTTCTTACACTTTTTAAACTGCTCAAAACTATTTTATGTTAGATTGCTTTATGATCATATCATAACTACTGGTATAGTATTGTGGTTTTCCTGGAGTCTCTAGTAAATACATCTTTTGATATAGAAAAGGCATATGAAAATATTGCAGTTTCTATAACCTGCATTTTTTTTTTTTGATTGGGAACTACATTTTCTTGACAAAGAGCCATCTTCTAACTTCTCAAGTATATAAATGTAATTAGGTTAATTGTGCTAATAAGACGTTCTTCATGGAGCCTCCTTTGTCTTCCTTTTATTTGAATCTCGTTTTAATTTTCCTAGAGTACTTTCTTATGTTAGCTTGGATACTGGAGTTGGCTGAGTCAGAATGACTCCAGATAATCGTTACTTTTAAAAAGGTAGTTTATTTCTCTAATAAGTGTAAGGTGAAGCAACTGCATAATTGTCAGACTTCTGTTTCATTTCTCCATCATCCTCAGCACATGGTTTCATTCGTGACATCCAATATGTCCACTCCACTTTCCTCTATGATATCATTATTTATGCATGAGGAATGAAGCGATGGGGAAGGCAGTGATGTAGGGGAAGTATTTCTTTCTGTTAAGGAAAAAACCCTGACAACTCTTATATTTACATTGCAATGATCAGAACCTAGGTACAGAGCCATACCAAGCTGGAAGAGAGATCAGGAGAAGTTTTTTTAGCTGGGCAACCATTGATCAACAAAATACTCTTACATTGTAAGACGAGGTATCAGAAGGCAGCTAGCTGTTTCTGCCGCAGTCCTTGCTCTTGAAAAGCCAATATCTGCATATCTTTCTTTTCACATACAGAACTCACAAAGTTGTCTCCGTTATATCCCCCACCTCAGGATTTCTAGCTAATGTGTAGTTTTCTCTTTCAAGACTAATTGTAGTTCCATGTGGTCTGAGCATATATAAACTAAACTTAAAAACAAAAAAAAGACCAAAAGCATATTATTTGTACACACACACCCACCCCCCATGCCAAATATGCAGTGGTTTGGTTGAAATAGGCAATTGCAACACAACATATAATTTGAAAAAGGGTAAATAGAAACAAAACAAAACACTGAAATAACTGCTCTATAGCTATTATTCTATTTTGCTTGGTTAGAATTATGAAGCCTTCGGCAGAGGCAAAGTGGTAAATCACCTGGTAAACCCATTTGTCAGCCCTGTACTGCTTTCTAGGGTAAATCCCTTTTTCTTTCACTGTTGAAATTGGTTGTGCTAGTGGTCCTTCCTTTTCTGTTGCCTTCTGTATCCTTTATAAGATCTACGGAGCATTTGCAGCTAAATTTTTCCCTGATGTAGTTTTGGGGTAGAACACTCACAGTCTTCTGCAGACTAGTGTGTAGTCTCTAACAACATATTTTTAGCAAAAAAAAACCCAAAAAAACAAAAAAAATGAGGTTTCCAATGTTTTTGCTTTTTGTCAACTTTCTCTGTAAATGAACCTAGACAGAGAGCCTATTTGGACATGGAGATTAAACCTGAACACTCTCATCTTCTGTGTATTGGTGTTTGTGGTTTGTCTTTCAAGATGTCTCAGATGATAGGAAACTGCAATCGGGCCGGTTGTTGAATATTGACCAGTTATCACTGAGTTGTTTTTGTGGTAGCTAGCTGTATCATCAGTGACAAGTTTGATGGTTGTTCAATTTTTACTCCTCTGTAGATAACCTATGTTTTCAAAGCATAAATCTTTTAGTATTATGTATGTTTCATTAGAACTTGGAAAACTCATGTGTACGTGTTTATCTCCAGGAACTCAGTGTGCCTTTCAATTAAAAGATGGAATGGTTTATTTGACAGTCGTCTACATCAGTCTTCCCATTCTTTGTCAATGTACCCATATTCTCATAAACAATGTTAGTAAAAATGTGTCATTTTTTTACTTATTTACTAATTTTGATGAGATTTATAGTTTTGATGGGATTTTAAGGGGAAAATTAAATTTAAAATCTGATCCCAATCCACTTCTGCTTAAAACTTCAAAAACATACACAAATGTGAATAAAGACTAGAGCTTTACTAATGAGAATATTTACCAGGACTATTTCCAACTCCCAAACTATTTAGGAAGACAGAGTATTTTAATAATATAAATATGCATTCTTTTCATCTATAATTATAACTGTAAGTTTTAAATTCATTTATTTTTAGTTTTAATTTTTTGTTGTCGTTCAAGTATTTAATATGATATTAATAATTATATTCCTGTTCCAAATAGATAATGTTACATTCTGAGTATTTTGAAAAATAGAGCAAAGTTAAAATAATTGACTAAATACATTACAATCTCTCCCATGTCTGTGACAGCATGAAAAGCAGGATATATTTTATATGTAAATAAATGTGGTTTGGACGTATGTTTTTCATTCTCAAATGATAATAGAACTTTCTGATTGATGGCTTTATGTTAATAAATTTTTGGACTTTGAGAGACTGGTTGGGCTGTTGGAAACCACAAAGCAACTGAGCAGGGGAGCAGTGGAGAAGGGCATTTGTGTGCATTGTGAATGAAATTATGTATTTATATTTAAAATGTTATTTGTCACAAATTTTTAATGCACTGACCTCATATGAAATTTTCTTGATCAGTTTTCAGAACTATATTTTATGTATCTCTATAGATACTCACATATATTTATCTATCCATCTACCTGGGTATGATTTAATTAAATGAGGACTTCACATTTTTTATTCACTTATTTTGATAATATACCCATATTTTTTCTTCAAAGGCCCTAAAGAACAATGTACAGTAAATAAATATATAAATACTCAAATATTATTCTCTTTGTTTTAATATTTGACATAAATCAGATAATTTGCTTCCCTATAGGCCTGGCCATATATGATGAATGAGGCAGATTATTCCAATGATAAAACTTCCTTGTGTGTATTACTCCTTTAGACTTCGAATCTACTTGTATCATTACCAGTTCATAATTTTTTTTTTTTGAAGAATATGTTGTAAAATATGCCTATCATTGGCTAACTTTGCACTTGAAACTATGTTTTGGTGAATCTAAGAGCCAAATTTGAGTGAATTTAAGAGAAATGAGAAGGTATTTTGTGGGGCACCTGGGTGGCTCAGTCATTTAGACATCCTACCCTTGATTTCAGCTCAGGTCTTGACCTCAGTGTTGTGAGTTCAAGCCCCATGTTTGATTCCATGCTGGGTGTGGAGCCTACTCAAAAAAAAAAAAAAAAAAAAAAGGATGATATTTTGCAAAGAGGAGAAATAACTTGTGTGGTAACTGGGAGAAATGGTATCAATCAAGTTTGTATTGTCCATTTCATTTTGTTTTGTTTCTTAGTATGTAGAAAGTAGTGCGTGTGAGCGTGTGTGTGTATTTAATATTCCTGAGAATAAAGTAGCGTGAAATGTAAAATCAGTAAGGAAGAATAAAAAACTGCTGGAACAGAAAACTTAAATGGAGAGAGGAGATTGGGTCTAAAAAATAAATGGAGAGATTGGGTTGGAACAGTAATTTTGGCAGTTGATTCCGTTAACAAGTGGATAAAAAAGAGTTATGTGTGATAGTGGGATTCTCTAGAACATCTTTTTAGTGTTGAAATTAAACCAGGAAAGGGTAAATCAGGACATTTCTGGAAATTAAGGAGAGCAAAGACAGTAAAGGAGCCATCTAGGAGAGTGGGAGATAAAGGACCTGGAGTAGTATGATTGTTCGACGACCTAAAAGTCCTTAGGGCTTGTGCCATCATGTAAGTGAGGCTGATTAGTTGCAAGAATGCAGAAATAAAAGTAGACAATTGGGTTTAACCAAGAAATGATGCTTATTCCAAGAGAGTTTAAACAGTGAAAAAAAGATGGAAGAGTCAAGGAATTAGGTAAAAGAAACATTATTTTGATTGACCATGGTATTTAAGATGGCTAAAGACAAAAGGACACCAAATGGATGAGGGGCAGTGGAAATGCAGTAAGATTTGCAGTCCTCATGGTGTAGAGAGATTGTTGGATCCTAGATCTTGAGAGAAGTGACCTCAGACACTAGTTGGCAATGGTCAGAGAATGGAATGCATGAAATTGAGATCATGAGAGGTATGCAAATATCTGTAAGGCGAGGATCTGTGGTGAATTGCTTATGTAGGATGAAGAATAAGAACATTAAGGGAGAAGACTCAAGATGTCAGAAGTTCTCTTTCTCTCTCAAATAAATAAGTAAAAAGTTTTTTAAAAAAGATATCAGAAGTTAGGGTGTTGGAAAGATCATCTATATGCATACTCATATCTCAAAAAGATAAGACAGGTAACTTGTAAACAGGATGACAGTGAATTAGGAACCAAAGTCATTCAAAAATAAGGTTTAATAATGCAGGTATTGGGAAATTACATCAATAAGTTTCATAATTAGAAATATAAAATAATGACAAGAATTTTAAGAGCAGATACTTATAGGGAAGTGCAGGAGAAAATAGTTTTAAGTATGCAATGAAGAGCAGGAAACACACCTTTCTATATCCAGACCCAGCATTTCAAGATCTTTTCAGTGGCATGGGAAACAGTCACCACAGATAAAGACTCTGGAAAAGCATTGACCTCTTTGGCAGAGTGCAAGTTTATTGCAACAAGAGGAATAAGGAAATATTCAGAGAAAACATGAAGATAAAGTAGACTTTGCAGATAATTGGTCAATTCAAAAGGCATCGTAGAGTTTAGGAATTGGGGAAGCTTAAAAGTGATGAGAGTAAGGAAGCTTTGATCATTTTGTGGATTAGAATGTCTAAGATGTCTAGTAAAATGAAGGGTTAGGCTCCCTGTGATGACCTATTTACACAGGACGAGAGAATAATGAAATCAATTCCAACATATTTGAGACAGATGACAGTGGTGAGGCTATGAGTGTTAGAAGGGAAGGAAAGTTGGTTGATGTCTGGAGCTTACTTATGTTCCCTGTCAAGGGAAGCCAAGAGGTGAGCAAAATAAATTTGGGGCAGAGGGAAAAGCAAATCAGAAACTGTGAAAAAGGTAAATGGCACTTGGCATGTTCAAAAACCAACAAAAACGCCAGGTAGGATGAAGATAATTGACATTATGTCAGAAATGTAGCTGAAGGCCAAATCATATAGAAACCAGCAAACTCTTAAAGACTTTAATTTAATTTAGAGTGAACTGAAGCAGTCTTTAGAAGGTTTGGGGGAGAGATCATTTTATTAGCCTTAGATTTAGAATGGCTAATTTGAGATTTGTATAGGGATTGGTTAGATAAATATCCAGGTAAGCAAAAGTGGTAGCTTAGAAAAAGGTACAAGTGATAGAGGTATTGAGAATTGGTAGGGTATTGCATATATTTTGAAATGAGAGCCAAGTTAGATTTGTTGTTGGAATGGATATACGCTTGAATGACAGAGAAGAGTCAGAGATAATTTAAGATTCTATTCTTGCCACTGGTCATTGAATTGCCATTTACTGAGATGTAGAGGGCTGATGGAGAACTTTTGTCCATGTGGGGAGAATGCCAGGAGTTCTGTTTTCAACACACTGTATTTGATTCGACACACTTGTATCTATCATACGTGCAAATGGAGATGTTAAATGAGAAGTTGGTTTTATGAGTCTGGAGTTCATGGATAAAGTCAGGATTGGGGATTTAAGTTACACTTATATTTTAGGCTTTTGTTTACATTTTTTCCTTAAAAATGTCATAGTTATACTATTGATATTCTTTAGTCAACATTTCAACTTTTCTCTGTATGTCTTAAGAAATGAGGAACACTTTCCTCTTTTCACCTTTCTCACCCTACCTTCTGCTTCATTTCTTCTAGAATTTATAGTTTTACTTCTGTAGCTATTAACTCTTTGTTCCCAATTTCATCTCTATTTACATTGCCCTTTCCCTGAGAACATGGTCCCATTTCATTTGCCTGCTCATTAATGTCTCTTTTCATTCTCCTCTCATTCTGCTATTTAGCTCAAAATTGAGCTTTTGTATTTTTCCCAAAATAAAATTTCTCATTTGAAAAATCTCTAGTATGTTATCTTATGGATGCAGTGCCTTCTCATATCACTCTGAAGTTATTTTTTATATTTATTTTAATATTTTTATCTGCTGCTTTGTACATTAACTTTTGTTATGTAAGAAAAATTATTTCCTGTTTATTGAATTTGATCTCTAACATTTACAAGATTATCTTTTCTGAAAGCTTTACTGATTCTTGATTTTTATACTCCTATTTCGAATTTGAAATTTTCATTGGGCTGTTTTAAGAGTACTATATAACCTTACTATACCCTGCTTCCAGGTACGGTGATGTATGTGTGGTGACATATACTGCCAGAGGGTATGCCTATGACTGGACTTTTGGGCATGGAATCTTCTTGTTAATCTGTGTCTCTTGCGCAGAGTTCTTTCCTGCTTTCTAGCCACAGGGCCCTCACTCTCTACTCCTTCCCTTAGGATAGATGTCTGTGTTGTCCACTGTTTAGTATGAGTTAAGTGAGGGATTAAAAAGTCTGATTAGCCTGGCTGCCCCTCCAAACAAATAACCTGGAGCTTTTCCTTTCCCAAGATTTCCCATATTAGTTCAGAGCAACTCTCACAGCAAACAGGATTGCTACAAAAATGAGAGCACATTCTGAGTTTAGTACTAATCTTCCTATCGAATATATGTCAAAAATTTAACTAAATACTTTGTATGGAGTTAACCATCAGACCTATGAAATAAATCATGTTAGTATCCCCAGTTTGCAGAAGAGGATAGCATCAGAGTCCAGATAATTTTACCAAGGTCAACATGAAATAAACCATCCAGCTTCAATGTGACAGCATGGTCCATGCCTAATTCACCATGATTTACTACTAAGTCTCAGTGATAAACTGTGTGTGTGTGTGTGTGTGTGTGTGTGTGTGTGTGTGTTTCTTTTCCTATAATCTGGGTGGTAGTCCTTTGTCCACTCTAGATCTCCCATTTTTGTTCCACCTGTCTTTTCTTGGTGATGTTCTCATGTTTTTGCCCTTTACTGTGGAATCTTCTTTTTCTGAATTTTTAGAGAAGTTATAATAAGTATTATGGGTAAAGTATTTTTAGCAATTATCTGCATTCATCATTTTAAGTCTAGCTACAACACTGAAGTATTTAAATTTTTCAGCACTGCAATCATGGCTGTTTTCCTTGTTTTAATTGTTACCCTTTGTGTTTGAATGTGAAAAGAATTCAGGATAAATCTGAATTCTCTTAAATTATATATAGCATTGTGTTTATATCTATATTCATATTTTCTTTTCTTTCCTGTGGAAAGTGTCCAAAGATTTCATTAGTCTTCAAATTGTAGTAAACCACAAAAGACATAATGTAGGAAAAACATGTCCCTACATACACATAGAATACCATACTTCTATTTTCTAAGCAAAATAGGAAACTAAAAAATGCATATAGACCTAGCTACATGAAATGAAAAATAAATATTTTTCATTGGATTTACCATTGGAAATGAGAGTAAAAAGAGATCAGTAAAAGTACAAAAATGCTAAATCCTATATCTTCCAAATATATAAGAGAACAGCAAATGAACATTTCTCATTTCCTCATAAAATATAACATTATTTACAGACCACATAAAACACACAAAATAGCTGTAATGGTAGTAAATATGTATTATCATTCTAAATCAAGCCATAACTAATGACACTATGGGAAAGGTTTAGTTTATACTGAGGCTAGGTGTCTTGCAAATGAAAAGCTATTTAAGTGCTAAAATCAATTGACTATATAATACCATGTTTTCTGATGGGAATAGTGCACAAAAGATGCCTGGAAGTTGTTTGTTACAATGGCTAAATGAGATTCTACCTCTGGTTATTATCAACCCATACATTCGTCATTATAAACTGCTTCATTTTTATTTTATTATATTGATTTACTTTAGCACCCAAGACAGTTTGTACTCCTACAAAATTCAGAAAACATTGATTTACTTAAATTATTCAATACTTTACTGTATGGCTATTATGTCATTTAACATTTTAGACAAATCAATACAACTTTTTTTAATTGCCTGTCACATACCTAAGGTATCGCAAATGTGTTTCACTGGAATCATTAATTTGCACTATGTTGATGACATTTTAATAAATCAACTAGCTTAAAACAATAAAGTTGCATATGTGGGGGGAAAAGTACTAGGATATGAAATGAATAATTTAAACTAGTTGGAATATATAACACTGTAGAATACTTTATTAAGTTTATAATAATTCTATTTCTCAAACAGCTGAGAGGTGGGCTGCTGTCTTCTGAGGACATTGTGTATGATTTTTTTCCCTCTTTTAATCTACATAGGTATAATAGATGGGATGCTAAATAACCTCAATGCAATGTTTTATATTTTGAGAAATCTGCTGTAGAGAATTTTGACTACAAGGTAGAAGAACCACTGTAATTATGAAGAAAGATACACAGCAAATGATAATTTGCTATCTTTGTATTTGAGAATAGACCAAAAAAGTTAATAATTAAAATGGTAAAAAAGAACTCATACAGCAAGATGATCATCTGAAAGTGTTATAAATCAATTTGCTAATACTATCTTCTTTTTGATCATTCTAGAAAAAGTTGTCTGTGGCTCATTTTTCAACCCAGGAAATAGCCCTGTTTGGGTAGGGATTTATGTCTGCTTCACTTATTTGGTATATATATAATATCTGTGATATTCCTGACAAATAATACGTTATCAGTAAATATTTGTTGATAAGCAATAGATCAGAATATATAATCTTTGTTCTGTCTTTTATTTAACTGGGGTACTAGCACATACTGTTTGAGGATCTATATTTGTGGTTTCCCACTATCTCTAATAATATTGAGTTAAATAAAATATATGCAACATTAAAAAAAAGGTCATGTTTAAGTGGACATCCATATTACACTGAAGCTGAATTTGAACCCAGAATCACTATTGCTAAGTTATCAGTCGTACATTATAGAAAGAAAGGTAGTATAGCAGAGCTCTAAGAAGAAAATAACAGTTACCCAAAGTCACAACAGCCAGAAGATAGCAAGGTAACTACCATTGATATTTTGGAGAATCATTTTGCGTATGCACATAAATTGCTATGTTCCGATGACTGACTGCCCTGACAATTCTGTATGATACTATCACATATTAGAATACATTTAGTATTACCTACTTTAAATTCAGGGATATTGTAGCCTTGAAGAGTTTATATTGTATGAATGAGTGTGTTGTTACAATTATAATAATTACTTGTGTAACTATTTACTCATTGATTTTTATACTGTATTTGAGGCATCTATTATGATCTAGAAATAGTTGTAGATAATTTCTTGCAGTTGAAGAATTTTACATCTGGGAAAGGAAAATACAAATAAGAACCTCAAAACAAAAGTGTTTTTAAAGTGATAGACTACAGGAAGAATATGGTTTAGGAATATGAACTATATCAGTGCTTCTAAAACCATGTCTAAAGGACCATCCCCCCATCTGTCATAAACTAATACTTCTGAAGAATCCAACAAGAAAGTAAAATTCCAGAAAAATGAAAACAAAGTATGGCACATATCAATTTTCATTATTAGATTTGGCAGGAATAAAGTGTATCCAATAAATCAAAATAAACATGGCATAAAAAAAAGAAAATATTCAAAAAACATATACTTGTTGATTATCAGTATTGCCCTAATAACACTATGTCCTCACACATCATAGCTAGTCAGAAATTTATGAATGAAATAGCAATTCCTTGTATGGAATATCTTTAGGTCCACTTTCAACAGGTGTATCAGTATTTAAAGTTTTTATTGTGGCAAAAATGTTTGCTATTTACTTGTTATCAAATCTAGAGTGGATTACAACCTCACTACTTGCAGGAGGTAATACATATTTAACCTCTTATATAGTTTGTTTGAAAAATACGTGTCAAAGAAGCCAGGCAGAGGTGCGTGTTGACAAAAGTAGAAGAGGAGATTATAAAGCAAGTTCAGCATACTAATTTATAATTTTTATCCAAATGTAGAAAGTTATACTTGGCTTTTGAAGTATATTCACCTAAAATTGTGTAGTATAAATCTTTTAAATATAAATAAGCATTTTGATAAAAATGTTTAAAAAAGGATTCAGATCCATGAAACTGTTACTGATTATCTAATTAATGAAAAATACAAAACATTATATTAAATTCATAAGGTGATTGGTGGTAAGTTCCTTCACTGATTTATTTTTTATAACTTCCTTTTTAAAAAGTTTTAATTTTAATTTTAATTTTATTTTTATTTTAACTATATTAACATAGTCAAGCATAATTAACTATGTTAATTAAGAGTGTGTTTCTTGATTTGTCTCTCTTTTTTTCACATTGCACGTGTGTTTTGTTTCTTAAATTCCACATATGAGTGAAATCATTTGGTATTTGTCTTTTTCTGACAGATGTATTTTGCTTAGTGTTACATTCTCTAGCTCCATCCATGTTGCTGCAAATGGCAAGATTTCATTCTCTTATGGCTGAATAATATTCCATTGTATATATATACCACAACTTCTTTATCCATTCATCAATCAGTAGATGCCTTGATCTGCTTCCATATCTTGGCTATTGTTAATATGCTGCTATAAATTCAAAATGGATTAAAGACCTAAATGTGAGACCTGAAACCAGAAAAATCCTAGAAAACTACACAGGCAGTAACTTCTTTGACATTGGCCATAGCAATTTTTTTCTAGATAGGACTCCTGAGGCAAGGGAAACAAAAACAAAAAGAAACAATTAGGACTACATCAAAATACGAAACTTTTGCACAGTGAAGGAAACAACTAAAAGGCCACCTACAGAATGAGAGAAGATATATGCAAATGACATATCTGATAAAGTGTTAGTATGCAAAATATATAAAGGACTTATAAAACTCAAAAACCCAAGAACAAATAATCCATTTAAGAAAAGGGCAGAAGACATGAACAGACATTTCTCTGAAGAAGACATCTAGATGGCCAACGGACACATGAGAAGATGTTCATCACTTACCATCAGGGAAATGCAAATCAAAATTACAATGAGATATCTCATCCCACCTGTCAGAATTGCTAAAATCAACAACACAGGAAACAACAGGGGTAGAGGAGGATTATTGATAACTTTCAACAAAGTGCAATATTAACATCATGACCAATTTTACTCATAATTGTTGTTAAATTACGGAACATGTCATAACAATCCCTAGAAATGTTTTTCTCCCAAATTTTTATTTTTGCCGTTGGATTTTATCTGCCATGTTGCATTCCTTCCTTGTGTGAAAAGATTAAAATCATTAAAAATCCCAGAAACAGAGAAGCAATTTTGACTATCCAATTCACATCACTAAAGAGTTGGAAGCAAACTAGTTTCTTACCTTACAGAAACACTGAGAGTTTATTCTACAGTTCAGAATTTGCAAATGAACTGTTGCCATTGAAAAACATTTTTTTTTAAAGATTTTATTTATTTATTTGACAGAGATAGAGACAGCCAGCGAGAGAGGGAACACAAGCAGGGGAAGTGGGGGAGGAAGAAGCAGGCTCACAGCAGAGGAGCCTGATGTGGGGCTCGATCCCATAACGCCGGGATCACGGCCTGAGCCGAAGGCAGACGCTTAACCGCTGTGCCACCCAGGCGCCCCGAAAAACATTTTACTTTAGCATGAATTAACATTTGTTAAAATCAGTTCTTATATTACGCAAAAGTTGATTTTAATACATGAGCCTTTATATATTCACAATTTTAATACATGTGACTAAACATACTTACTTTCACAAATTTTTTAAATACCAAGTCAATCTTACTAAAGAAACTATATTTGATTTACATTTTGATGTGCCAATAATAATTTGGTGCAAGCTCCTGCCGTTACAACATATTTCTACTCAACACTTTGAATACAAAGTCCATTTCACATCTTCTCTTAGTTTAAGTAACACAGAGCTAGCTGTGTTTGTTGGCAGTGGATCCAAAAAAACCAAAAAACCAACCAACCAAACAAACAAACAAAAAACAGTTCTTACTTTCTATCACCATTATGTTAAGATAATGGGCACAAATACTATACTGAAAGTATTCTGTATTAACAATTTCTGTGTATTTGTCACACTGCAATAAAAAAGCCTTTTGGTTTTATTTGTTCAATGAGTTGGTCTTTTATATCTTTAGTCAGTTCCTTACTATGCCCAGGAATAGTGCCATTGGAGTGTCCCACGAGCTTCCTTCTTGCACCAGATTCACCTAACATTTCTAATCAAAATTGTCTTTCACAAATGTCAGGGCAAATGCACATCTTGTATATTAGTTTATTGGTCTTAGAAACCCAAAGTGCTACTTTATAAGAAAAACTAGAAAATGACAATGTTTATATGTAAAATACATATCTACCTCTGTCAGCTTTCTTACTCAGTAGTCCTTCAAGTAACTTGCTTTGAATTTATCCCTTTTACTATTTTGGATGTAAATGCTCATTAACTTTTGATGATTTCATTGCTTCACTGACCAGTAAATCTCTGCAAATAACATTGTGAATTTCATGCTTCAACAATAGTTTTGGATACAAAGTGAACTCAGTACTTAATGAAGCTAGAACAGATCATTTTGGTCTATACATTTTCAGAATCCTTTCCAACATTATTATTTGGTTTAGCAATATTGCACATTCAGAAGTTATGTTTTTTCAGGAAGAAGTTCTAATGAATTTTGTTTTACCGTCTCTAAATTGGAGTTCAAATACACATTTCACTTTTCTAATTTGTCTAATATTTAATCATAAAATTTTAAAAATAGGTTTTGTTAAAAATTTTTAACTAACAAAAATATTTTTTCTTGCAAAACAAAATGATTAGCAGGATATCGTTAAACTGTTGTATAGAATTTAGAAATATATCAGAAAGTAGAGACATTTTAGGGTAAATCTATTTATCATAATTGAGTTGTGCTATAATTCTTATTCTATAGTGAAAAAGCAAAGATAGGGGCACCTGGGTGGCACAGCGGTTAAGCGTCTGCCTTCAGCTCAGGGCGTGATCCCGGCGTTGTGGGATCGAGCCCCACATCAGGCTCCTCCGCTATGAGCCTGCTTCTTCCTCTCCCTCTCCCCCTGCTTGTGTTCCCTTTCTCGCTTGCTGTCTCTATCTCTGTCAAACAAATAAATAAAATCTTTTTTAAAAAAAAAGAAAAAGCAAAGATAAAGTTGCTAATGGGAGTTGTTCAAAATGTTGTCTTCATGATTTCTGAAGTGTCCTAGCCAGAAGCATATCCCATAGGTGTATTCTGTAGGTAATATTTTACACATTAAGTTTAATCTAAATTGTTAAGATATGAGATATACATTAGAAATATTACTGTCACTTTTTGTATTGTTGTATCCTTATAATTTATCCCTAATGAATACATATTTTTTCTATTACATGTTATGCATTCTGTCAAACACATTTCCATGTCACATCCCTTGCTCATGCGTCTACCTGAAATTCTCCTCAGCCGACTTTCCTGGGGTAATCATCAGTTATATTTCACATATTAGAGTAAATATTTCCTTGGAGAGGATAATCAAGTTAAGTGATTTCGATTTATTCTCCCAAAACATCCTATCTTTGTAGAACTTAATCCATTTCAAATCATATATCTGGTATATGTTATTTACAGACTTCAATAAAGTTAGGTACCATGTCTCATTCCTCATGTATCCAGTTTTTAACATGCTGATGATACATAGGAGGTCTTTAATCATTACATGCTGAATGAATAGTTGGATGTGATTATTTGTGATGACATAGGTTAAATATATAACTAAATGCTTTTCGGACTTGCCAATGATTTCCACCCCTCTCAGGCTCTCAACGGGATGATTTAAATTGCTTTATTACTGTGTTTCTGCTTGTGTTTGACTCATTAAAATCAATCAACAACAATCAAAGTTGTCTTTTTAAAAATGAAGCCAAATTAAGTCACCTTCCTCTGAAAATTTTCCATTGACTGTAATTAAAATGAAATGATTTACAAGGCCATCCATAAGTTGATCACTGTCTAATTCTCAGAAATAATTTTCTCTTACCTTCTTCAGGCTCACTATTTCATGCATACTGGTTTTAAAATATTTTCTTCTACACACTGAGGTTATTCCTGCCATAGAAGCAGTATTGGATAGTTCAGACCATACTTACAGAACCAATAGAACAAAACTTTCAATGATTTACACCAAATAGAAATGAATTTCTCTCTCATATAACAGATTGGGGTAGGGAAAGGATCCTTCCAACTCACTGATCTAATAGCTTCCTAGGGATTTGTCTTTGTTTGCATTGCTTAAGCTAGTCATTAGCACCATATGTGGATTCCTACCCTAGGGAAGAAGAAAACAGAAACCAGCTCCTTTAAGGGACACGACTGGTAAGTTGAGCATATTTCCATTCATAGGCCATTGGTTGCTCATTTCAGAGGGCCACCCCTAACAGTCTGGGAAATTTAGTTGGTAGCTGTGGGATATGTGTCCTGCTTAAATTCAGAGAAAGGGATTTTATTTATTATAAGGAGGGGGAAAATTAATACCAGGAAAAATTCGCTGGCTCTGTTACAAGGTCTTGCATTTGATTTTTCTTTTGCCTGAAATGATCGGACTCCAGATTTTAACATGCTTAGTTCCTAGTCGCCATTCAGATTTCAAATAAAATTAATCTGCCATTCAGATTTCAAATAAAATAAAGTTTACTTTAAGAAAAAAGTGCAGATAGTCTCCATCATTACTATTTATTGCATTTTTTTTTCATAGAACTCATCTCTACTTGAAAAAGCCAGTTGGCTTACATTTTTATTGCATGTTTAAATGCTCTACTCTTTTTCTGTTTCTGCATCACAATGAATGCAGATAAGACCTTTGAGAACAGGAATTTTGTCTGTATTATGCTCTGTATCTATGTTTTCTGCACTTAGAATGACTGTCATAGTAGTCTTTCAAAAAATTATGGAATAGCTGAATAGACTGTTGTGTTTCTGACACAGTTTACGACATGACATAAAGGAAATAGTATTTTTCTCTTTCTTCCCTCTCATTTTTGCATGGGACAGGGATGCATTTCATAGCATAATATACTGATGTAACATGCAGATTCAGAAGCAAATAAATACATCTTTTAAACATTTTCAGTTTTAGGTACATATGAGACATAATCAGTTCTTTTATAAAGAACTATGACTCATAGCAATACATTCTTTTAATGTTATATCTCAACTTATTTCTACACAGTATAATTGATTACCTAAGGAAGTTCTACCTAAATATTTCTCCCAGGAGGTCAATGATTTTTGTGGGATATGCATTTTCATTACCAATAGCTATTGTGATAAACTAGTGCAATCACATCTATAAGAGTGCATTTATACATAGGGATTGAAGGCTACTATAAAAACAACCAAAATTTAGGCTAATAATGCTATGTACAAGGTGTGACTTTTTAGTAGTTTTGAAGGAAAACCGAATTGTACATTATCCATGTAATTTCTAGAAATAAGAATGACCTACCCATATAGCTTCAGATGATCAAAGAGAATCAGTTGTTGATGGGCTTGAAATCATTTGCCTTACAAATGCCTTCTTTAAACATACAGCTAGTTTTATTCTCTCAGCTTTCCAATTTGTAGATTCTAGGCTTTGATCCTAAAATATGTTATTTCATCACTAGTACCTCTCTATGTTACTAGTTAACTCTTAAATTTTTTGTTTGCGAAGGGCAAATTGAACACTAATTAATTTAATTTGTGTTAACATTATCTTTAAATAATCTAATTTGGTATGATCCCATTACCAGATTCCCTTACATAAGAACAATCTCATTAACAGGGCCCTGAGATGTCACTTTAGATCCATTAGGTAACAGAGATACATACATAAACTCATTACACAATGCACTTTCCATTCTTAAATTGATGAGGTTTGCTCTGGCTATTGTTTTAAAGTAATATCCCTATAATAAGCATTTCTGGAAGGTATAAAGAGAATTTTTTTTAAGAGAAAAGTTTATAAAGAGAAGGGAAGAGGAAAGAAAGAAAGAAGAGAAAGAAAGAAGCAAAGGCAGACTGAAAGAGTAAAGGTATAAATGATTTCCTAATCACATTACACAACAAGGTATTATTGATTTATTAAGTTATAGAAACATTTTTACCTTGTTACATAACCCCACAGAGATATCGATTATGATTCAGTGCTATTACATTATTTGAAGACAGAAAAATATAAATACTTTGTCATTGTTCTTTTTTTTTTTTTTAAGATTTTATTTATTTATTTGACAGAGATAGAGACAGCCAGCCAGAGAGGGAACACAAATGGGGGAAGTGGGAGAGGAAGAAGCAGGCTCATAGTGGAGGAGCCTGATGTGGGGCTCGATCCCATAACGCCGGGATCACGCCCTGAGCCGAAGGCAGACGCTCAACCACTGTGCCATCCAGGCGCCACTTTGTCATTGTTCTTGAGACTAGTCTTATATCTCCAAGGAATTTAATAAGAAATGTGCATCTCTTATTTGAATTTTGGTTAAGAAATTAGCAATACACTGAGTCAACTGAATATATTGTTTTAGTAAGTCTAAGATCCTGTGTTACTTCAGTACTCTTTTCCTACTGAAATATTGGTATGTAACGCGTGATTGAGTATGGGTGTGGGCAAGATAGCCAATGCTCAGGGAACCAGAAGGCAAAGCTTTATTTCCTCGATGTTAGGATCCAAACTGAAGTACTGTGGGCAAATTACAATTGATATGACAGGAAAGTTTTCTGACATGCTCTTCCATTTCCAAGCAGGTAGAGAATCTGGATTTTTTTATGTGGCTGAAATGAAAGCAAGGATTATAGGAAGATGAGTTTGGTTTTTTAAACTTTTTTTTTTTAATTTGTAAGTTTTGTTTATGAAAATAATAACAGTATAAGCTGTCTAAGGAAGAATAGCAGTTTCTGCCTCACCCTTTCATATCTCTGATTTCCACTCCCCAGAGGTAAACTTATGCAACTCATTCATCTATTTCTTCTGGCATGTTTCATTGTATTTCTAAATACTGGGATCACTTACATTACCATATCTAGGTTCTTCCATTTATACCTACTGCGGATGGTGAGAATATAACCTTCGTATTCAAAGTCCTGTTACCCATTTTCCTCACCACACACTTCCCAATACTCATATCTCAGTTTCTGGCTCAGTGTTCAGTGATTACATTTTTTATGATTATAATAATATGTAAACTGGCTCCCATCATTTATTGTGATTACATTTCCTGTTTTGGAGAACTTTTTGCTTTTCTTGTAGCTAATAATTATTTCGTGTGTGTGTGTGTGTGCGAGCACGAGTGTATTTTCTTTCCTCCTAGCCCCAATTAATTAACTCAGAGTTTCTGAGAAAACTATGAAACTCATCTCAATATGCTCAAATATTTTATCAGGTACACTATCCATTCCTTTTTTTTTTTTTTTCTTGGACTCACTTTTCCTGAAGCATTCCGTGTTCATCTTGCATTTTGAATTGGTTGTGTTCTAGACCTGATGAACAGCTATTGTAATGGAACTTTTTATTGTGCTCCTGGGAAGTCTTATGCCTTTTTTCTGTATTGAGTACTTGTCTCCTGGTTCCCACATTGTTTATTTATAAAAGTATATTCACTTTTATCATTTTTATGAAATCTATTCTCTGGTAGCTTTCTGAAAAACAATGAATAAAGGTAAACATTTTGAGGCCTTGCTATCCTTAAATGAACTTTATATCATTTGATATATTCTTTATATCCTTTGATATTTTGGTTAAAATTGATATCCATTTTTGATTAAAGTATAAAATCCATTGATATTTTGGTCAAAACTGCAGGTTTTTTACTATTAGCTTTGTGACATTCATGACCTACTTGCTCCCAATATTTGTTTGCATTGTTTTCCCTTTCTTTCCTTTGTGGTGTCAGTGTACTTATCAAAGAGACTTCAACTGTCTGCCGTTATCAATCAGATTTGGTTACTGTAGAGGCTGAATAACAGTGGCTTAAATCAAATATTTCTCTCTTCAGATAGCTGTCTAAATATTGTCAGTTGAAGGCTGACATGATAGCTCCACAATATTAGGAATCTAGCTCATTCACTCTTAATTCTCTACCATTTCAACACATGGCTTCCATTTCATCATTTGCTATAGCTGATCCAGCCACTTGCGCACATGGCAATCAGCAGGAAGAGTAAAAAGGGGCGTAGAGCAATGCCAAGAAGTCACACAGATAAAAAACTTTAGTAGCAATGCCAAGAAGTCACACAGATCGAAAACTTTATACTTCGCAAGCCAGAAAATACAGTTTTTTTTGTTTTCTGAATACCCCTTTTGCATAGCATTGTGATATCTTTTTAAAGAATGCATTTCTCTTTTTTATATTGCCTGTTTTTATAGATTTACTTGATTTTTTAACCTAAAAACTTTGTTTATTTCTTTTGAATTGTTTTTCTGCTGTTGATATGGACACATACGTGGTGATCTCTGGAAAACTATAACTAAAAGTAAGGCACTAAAGTGGCAATTGGAGATGCTTTGTGGATGGGTATTGTTTACAGAATAGTTTTACCTTAGAGTAGTTAGTAAGACAGTGTGTTAATCCACTGGGCAAATCTTAAATGTCATTCATTATCTTTTGACACTTGGTTGTTTCCACTGCCCAGAAAGAATCCTGGAAAGTATGTTAGAAGAAGAGAGCAGAGGGGTGTTACCATGCACGTTGCAGACTTGCATTAAACCTTAATTTCATTCCTCCTCTGTGTTTAGTTCTTTGATTCCGGAAGGTTACTGATCCAGCCATCTCAGAAAGTATACTTCCTCTATTATGCTGTGGTGGGAAATCTGCATTTTCTTGGTAGCAAAGCCTTGGAGAAAAAAGCCTCAATCATACTGTTTTCAGTTTCACCTCTCGCACTCCAGCCTTCAGAGAGAGTTGTTGTGTCCAAAGTTCTGAGACTTCTGGTTTTCTGTTGGATAAATTAGCCAGATTTTAATTGGCTCTATGGCCTTGAGGATTATCTTTCTTTCTCTGCTAAGTCAGTTGCCCTCATCTATCTACTTTCCTTCAAAATTCATTGAAATTTCTAATCTGTACCTACCACCTTTTCCCTTCTTTCTGCCCTCATTGGAATACAATTTGAGCATTTTATTTGTATTGTTGAATTAGTTGGAATTGAGGAGGGAACTGAGAGAAAAATGTGGCATCAGTGCTGCCTATTTACTTGTAGAGTAGCATTCAGGGTAACAATGGAACAGTTTCTCCTGTAAAAAGCAAGAGAAAGGAATAGAGATGTGTGGCTCCCAAATGGCAAACTGCTGAGATTGCATCTGTATGAGATACCTGGAGGCTAGATCTCAGGTGTCTGAACTTTCATCCTCAGCAAGAGAATAGGACACAAAGCAGGAAGGCCAAGAAATGAGGCCAAGAAATCAGTGATCATTATGGCCAAATAAAGCATACCATTTTTTTTTTTTCAATTTGTAGGCCGCCCACACAGAGAGAGGATCCTCCTGAGACACAGCCATGTTTTATCCCTCTGTTAGAACCATTCAGCCAGGTACTACCTAGAAACACAGATCTCTGATGAAGAATGAAGTACTTTGTCATTACTGCTAAAAGTCTTATCCCTGATATGTCACGAGACTCATTTGTACATGTTACTAAATTCTTCCTACTAGAACTTTATTAGAATCAGGATTAATCTGATTACTGATTACTCAAGAGTATGAGAAGGAATCCTGGGAATTTGCTACTCTCTCTGAAATGCCCTAATCAGCTTTAAAAAATTACTACTATTTAAAATTATAAGCTAAACAATTTTTATGTGTGTTATATAGCCATAATTATGGGGAAAAAATCACTAAATTAAACATACTGCCCTGAGTATGGCAGGTTACATTAGAACGGTCTTGGTGAGATGGTTTCCTGTTACTACTGTAATAAATTGCCACAAACTTAATAGCTTAAAAGAACTGCAGAAATTTAGTATGTTATTATTCTAGATATCAGAAATCTAAAAGCAGTCAGAAGGGCTGCATTTCTGATGAAAGTGAGAAAGGGAGGGGGCAAGAACTGGAATCTGTGCCTTTGCCTTTTCCAGGTTCTAGAGAGCATCTTCATTCTGTCATGATCCCATCCTAATATCCTCTTGTCTGGACCTCTACTTGTGATTGTATCTCCTTCTCTGACTCTAACCCCCTTGCCTCCATTTTATAAGAACCTTTGTGATTATGTTGCACCCACCTACATAATCTAGGATAATGTTCTCATCTCCAGGATTCTTAATGTAATAACTCAAAGTCCATTTGCCATGTAAGGTAACATAATTATAGGTTTTGGGTATTAGGAAACAGCCATCTTTGAGGAACCATTATTTGGTCTACCATGTTTTTGCAATCATGAAATTATCTCTAATTATCAGATCTAAATACAATACCTGGTATGTTGTTACACACACACACACACACACACACACACACACGTACAGAGTGTTACAAAGACTGGGCCCCATCTTAATTTCCTTTAGGTGTACATTTTTCTTTCAGTGTGTTGAGGGATTTTGTCCCAAAAATATATAGCTATCATTTTAAATAATAAACACAGTTCTTTTATATAAAATAGTCCTTTACAAAGGTGTTTTAAGACATGTGCATATGTGTGTGTATTAACAGAAATGACAAATCTAGGAGAAATCTTGTATTTCCTTTTGGATACAATAATAAATATGCAATGTTTGTACTCTATCTTAAAAAATTGTATGGGTTGATAATTAATTCTAATGTTAAGTGTGTATTTTGTACTAAGAAGCATGTTTGGGTTTATTGAGCTCATTGCGAGTCTTTTCTCAATCAATTACAAATAAATGGAACATACAGTTATTTGGTTAAAATAACCATTGAAAAAATAGATATTTGTGAAATTCCGCTGCTAAATTCACAGAAAAAACTATGACATATTGAACGCGTGTCTGTTAATTACCCTAAACCTAACAGTTTAAATCCTAACCTTAATGAGATTTCCATGTTAATTGAGTATTCCAACCAGGTATCTAGCTATTCTTGGAGTGTCGTAATTTCAAATATTTGGTCACCTTTTCAGACCATTTTGTTTTGGAAAATATGCCCAGAATGCAATTAAGATACACTTTGAGGGACTGCAAGCCACATGCCAGGAGAAATGTTAGCACACACAGAAAATGCCAGAGCCACTTACTTCTGTATTATTAAACAAGCACGGACTTACTTTGTATAAGGAAAAAAAAATCCCCATGAGCTTTTTGTGAACCCTCAGTTCATGTGCTTTGTTAATTTTTTGAAAACTTTTATACATAGGATTCTTAACTAACTTGATTCTTTTTTCTGGCGTTCTTTAGGCTTTTCCTCTATCCTGGATCACCTCAAAACAAAAACACCTGGATCTCTCTCATCCTTGACTTTCTTAGTTTCTATACCATTTCCATCTCTGCCAAGTTTCTTGAAAGAACAATAGGCTGGTATAATCTCAATTCATACTCTAGCCTCTGCCTTCAGGTTAATAACTCCATTTTTCCTCTGAAACTTGTTTCTAAAGTGAATTTTATGTATTCAAAACAAATAGGTATTTTAAGTGCCTATCTTGCTCACCAACTGTTTTGTTCTGCATTTGTATCATCCTCCTTTTTTCTTTTTCTCCCGAACAACCTCCATATTTATCTCTTCTTTTTTTAATCTCAAGATCTTAGAATTCACCCAATGATATGCAGAATTCCACGATGGCTGCCCAATTATACCACCTTACACCTGTGAATATGATGTAGTATCACCCCCTGACCATATCATGTTAGATAGTGCATGAAGTTTATTTGGTTGAACCTAATCTAATCCTGCAAACCAGTTCAAAAGCAGAGTTTTTCTCTGGCTTGGCAGAGCGAAAGATTTGAAGCAGGAGAATTTGATGCACTGTTGCTGCCTTGAAGATAGAGGAGATTATTTGGTGTGGAAAATAGGTGGCTTCCAGAAGCTGAGAGCAGCTCCCATTTAACAATGAAGAAATGAGGACTTCAGTCCTAGAACTTCAAGGAACTTGTTTTCTTTGAAGAATCCAAATGAGCTTGAATTCCAGATGATAACATAGCTAGTCAACATTTTGATTTCAGTCTGAACAGAGAATCCAACCAACCCTGCTGTACTTCTGACTTAACAGAAATATGAGGTAGTAAGTGGATATTCTTTTAAGTCACTTGGTTTGTGATAATTTATTACACAGCAATAGAAAATTAATATACATCCTTTAAAATAAAATGTTCCTTTGATTATTGATATTTTTATATACTTGATTTCATAGACAATGCCATCTTTTCTCATTGTTTAAAAACCACTTGAATATTCTTGATCACCAAATATATATCTGTAGAACTTGAACTCTAGATTTTATGCTGATTGCCTGTTAAATGTGTATATTTAGTTATTAGAGAGATGACTTATACTCAGTTGTTCTCAATCCGACTGTATAAACTGACCACCTTCATCAACCGGTTCCTCCTTTTATATATAAACGAGAGTTTGCTATCAACCGTTCTACAAATTGTCAAAGCTTTATTCATGAATTTTAGTCTAGAAATTTCCATTGATTTGAAACAAAATTGCATAGAGAACTCATTTATCCTTCCCTTCACACTTGTTAGTCTATATCTCTGGAGGATTATTTAAAACATATCTGTAGAAACTAAAAGTATTTAAGTTCACCAGCCTAAAAATAATACTTCCAGAATATTTTGTTTTTCTTATTTTATATTTTTTAAGACTTTAATTATTTATTTGAGAGAGAAAGAGACAGAGAGAGTGACAGAGAGCACTTGTGGGAAGAGAGGGAGAAGCTGGCTCCCCGCTGAGCAGGGAGCCTGACCTGGGGCTCCATCCCAGGAGCCTGAGATCATGACCTGAGCAGAAGGCAGATGCCTAAACTGACTGAGCCCCCCGGGCACTCCTATTTTTTTCTTTTGAATTAGAAAAGAATATGTGAATAGAGATACGAGATACCTGAGTTCTCATCTGAGTTCACCGATGATATCTCTATCAGTAATACAATACCAATCCACAGTGACTGTAAATAAAAATTTTAAAAGAATGAAAGTAATGTGGAAGTCAAAATAGAGAATTTACTCTTCAAAAATTTATGTTTATATATTGAGGCACTTGTCACATATTCAGAGTGCCAAAAGGAAATATCTTTATTACTTTAAATTATTTTAAAAATATAGAATCAGGACAGTTTAAAGAAATTAAATACTATGGACTCTGAGAAACAAACTGAGGGCTTCAGAGGGGCGGGGGGTGGGGGAATGGGATAGACCGGTGATGGGTAGTAAGGAGGGCACGTATTGCATGATGCACTGGGTGTTATACTCTACTAATGAATCATTGAACTTTACATCAAAAACCAGGGATGTACTGTATGGTGACTAACATAATATAATAAAAAATATTATTATAAAAAAAAAGAAATTAAATATAAACTATAAGAGTATGTCGTGTTGGAAAATTTTTAAAAATGTTTTACAGACTGCTGAATCATAGGTGAGCAACTACATTTTTATTTATATTAAATTTATTGAGCTAAAGTCAAAAAAGAAAGAAAGAGAGAGAGAGAGGAAGAGAAATTAGGGGGAAAAAACAAACATGAACTGGAAGAATTGATATTAAAATAACCATAGTACCCAAAGCCATCTATAGATTCAATGCAAAAGCTATTAAAATTCCAATGGCATTTTTCATAGGAATAAAAAGAAAATTCTAAAATTCATACAGAGCCACAGATGACCTTGAATAGTCAAAGCAATCCTAACAATGAAGAGCAAAGCCAGAGCCACCACACTTCCAGATCTATAACTATACTACAAAGCTATAGTAATCAAAACAGTATGGTACTGGCATAAAAATAGGTCAATAGACTATGGAACAGAATTGGAAGCCCAGAAATGAACCCTCAGATGTATAGTCAATTAATATATGACTAGGCAAGCAAGGATACTTAATGAGGAAAGGTTAGTTTCTTCAATAAATTGTGTTTGGAAAACTGGATAATTATATGCAGAAGAATGAAATTAGACTCCTATCTTACAATACTCACAAAAACTATTCAAAATAAATTAAAGACTATAAAACACCTAATAGAAAACATAAATAAAAGCTTCCTTGACATTGGTTTATACAATGATTTTTAAATATGATACCCATAGCACAAGCAAGAAAAGCAAAAATAAATATATGGAACTAAGTCAAACTAAGAAGCTTTTGCATGACAAAAACAAAAGCAACAATCAACACAATGATAAAAAAAACATGTAGTGGGAGGTAATATTTGCAAACTATCGGTTAAGGGGTTGCTATTCGAAATAGTAAAATACATTCAAAATATAAAAGTAACTCATGCAATTCAGTAACAACAACAACGAAACCCAAAAAAACAACTCAAATACTGACTTTTAAAATGGACAGACCTGAATAGACTTTTCCAAAGAGGGCATACAAGTGGCAAAACAAAGCAAAACAAAATGAAACAAAAAAAAATTGAAAGATACTCAGTATCATTAATCAGGGAAATGCAAATGAAACCACAATGAAATATCACCTCATATCTGTTAGAATGGTTACCATCAAAAAGAGAAATAGTGAGTGTGGCAAAAAATTGGAGAAAAAGGAACATTTGTGTGCTGTTAGTGTGATTGTAAATTGGTGCAGCCACTACTTAAAATAGTATGGGGGTGGATGCCTGTGTGGCTCAATCGGTTAAGGGTCTGCCTTGGGCTTAGGTCATGATTTCAGGGTCCTGGGATCGAGCCCCAGATTGGGCTCCCCGCTCAGTGGCAAGTCTGCTTCTCCCTCTCCCTCTGTGATCTCTCTTGCTCTCACTCAAATAAATAAATTAAAGGAATCTTAAAAAAAAATAGCATGGGTATTCCTTAAAAAAATGATAAAATGATATGGAGTTTCCTCAAAAATTTAGAAAGAGTACTGCTGTATAATCCAGCAATCTTCTGGATGTCTATCAAAAGGAAAGGAAATCAGAATCCCTAAGTGATATCTGTACTGCTATGTTTACTGAAGCATTATTCACAATGGTCAAGACATGGAAACATTCTAAAGGTCTATCAACAGAAGAATGGTAAAGAAGATGTGTTATAAATATACAATGGAATATTGAGCTCTGAGAAAGAAGGAAATACTGCTATTTGTGCAGCATGGATGGATCTTGAAGGCATTATGCTAAGTGAAGTTAAGTCAGAGAAAGACAGTGTTTTATTTCACTTGTATGTGGAATCTTGAAAAGTCAAACTCATGGAATCAGAGAACAGTATGGTGGTTGCTAAGAGCTTGCGGGTGGGGGAAATGGATAGATGTCAGTCAAAAGGTACAAATTTCCATTTAGAAGATGACTAAATTTTGGAGAAGTAATGTGCAAGATGGTCACTATGGTTAACATTACTGCATTAAGTACTTGAAAGTTGCTAAGAGAATAGATCTTAAATGTTCACACACACATGCACACACAGGTAATTATGTGAGATGATGGAAGTTTTAACCAACTTTACTGTGGTAATCATTTCACAATATATACATGTATCAAATCATCATTTGTATGCCTTAAACTTATGCAATGTTACATGCCAATTGTATTTCAAAAGCCTGGAAAAAAATAAAGTAAACGTCATTGGTTAGGACATTTTTGAATTACAAAAATATAGGGAATATATCGATAGTATGGTGTTCACATACCTCAAATCCAGTTCCCTCTATGGTTAGAGCTTACATTTTAGCATGGTACATTTGCTATAGTTAATGAACTGATATTGATCCATTATTACTAACCTAGATAGCTTTAGTTTTTCTGTTCCAGGATTTCATACCATCTTAACATTGTTTTCATGTTTCTCTAGGCTCCTCTTGACTGTGACTGTTTCTCAGACATTCCTTGTTTCTGAGGACCGTGTCAGTTTTTAAAAGTAGTAGACAAGTATTTTGTAGAATGTCTATCTGTTGGGATTTGTATGATGTTTTTATGAGAGTAGATTGAGGTTATGTGTTATGGAGGAAGACCATAGAGGTAAAATATCATTTTGGCATATCATATCAAGTGTACATACTTTCAAAATGACTTATCACTATTGATATTGACCTTGATCACCAGGTAGAAATAATTTTTGTCAAGTTTCTCCACTATAAAGTTACTCTTTCTTGCTCATTCTGTACTGTACTCTTTGAAGAAAGTGACTATGCACAGTGCAAAAAAATAGTGTTGGATTATGACACAAAGTATTAAATATTTGTGAGTATATGCTGATATAAATAAATTACCAGATGAATTAATAAATAGAGGATACAAATCTCCCATGCAGAAGTATTCCAAATAATTTATGTAGTAATAATTTAGTTCAAGGAGGTTGAACATAACTCCCCGCTTCTTAAGTGACCTTCCTTTTGGCTTCTTTCCAATGAGGATATGTCTAAGCAGATCTATGAGATGACAGAATAGGGGTAGAGAATATTTAAGCATATGATGGCTGGTATTTTCCAAAAAATTAAATAAAGCCACAAAAGTTCTTATTCAAGCATTCTAATGAAACCCTAAGCATTTTATTTACTAATGACACGGGAGAACATTTAAAACAGAAACTTAAAAGTCCTTTGAGAAAAAAAAATATATATAAAAATGGAGAAATCACATAATAATGATATAAAAAATTGGAAAGAATTTCCAGGAGAGAGAAAAAAAAAAATCTCATTAGTGATAGATTTGAAGCCTTATAAACAGTTCCCAGATTTCCAATGTATTTTCACAAAGATATACTTTTAACTATACACACCAATACATACATGCATATATACTCCACACATTTAAGTTTGTGTATGCTTATGTCTACGTGAGTGAATGTGTACTTGTGTGTATATTCGAGTATATGTGAATGTGTTTGTATATGTCTAAGTGAATATGGTCACTATCAGCGTTCCCTTATGAGTCAAGCAGTTTGCTATAAATTCCTTGATTTATTCCTAGGAAATTTTCATATGCTGGAAACAGGTGTCTTAACTGAGAAATGACAAAATTTGGGATTTGTTAGGAGATTATATTAAATTACCTTACCTACACTTAATATTAATTATCATTTATTCTTTCATGGAAATATATTGATATATTATCTTCAATGTATGTGATATAAATATTCATCATGATTTAAATAAAGTGGTAAAATTTGGTAATTTTAGAAAAATAATTTATGATACATCATGCATAAAATATTTTCAGTCAGTGGTTCCATTGGTTATATATAAATCTAAGTATTTTTTCTGATTATTTAGAAGGGCTTGTTAATTTCTTCCTACATTTAAAGTTATGTAAAATACAATCAATTATTTATGAAATCTTATTTTGGCAAATTTCAGCCATGTTCATCATCACTAACAATAAAATTGATGTAAAAACACAAATGTGCTTGTCATATATGTTGTTGACAGCAAACTTTTTTTTTTTAAGATTACAAATACATTATGAAAAACTAGAGGTAAGTCTTGACATTGCCAGAAATACGGTTGACTTGGGGTGCCTGAGTGGCACAGTTGGTTAAGCGATAGACTCTTGGATTTGGCTCAGGTCATGATCTCAGTGTCCGGAGATCCAGCCGTGTTGGGCTCTGTGCTCTGTGAGGAGTCTGCTTAAATCTCTCTCCCTCTGCCTCTGCCCCTACCTCCATCTCTTTCTCAAATAAATAAATAAATAACTCTTAAAAAAAAAGAAATATGGTTGACTTAAAAGTACATATAAAAATACTCAGCTTTTGTGTAAATTACCTTTACTTTTCTTCACTCAGCAGGGTGGTTAGGGATAGGAGAAAGTAGTGGTCTCTTAGGCACATAATGTTTATAAGTTCAGGATTTTGTGTACTCAGAATTTTTTTCTAAATGACATAATCTTGCTTAAAACATCACCCAGACCCATTTGCTCTCACAAGAGGCTTTTTAATTAACAGTCACATCTGTGCTATTACCCTATATTTTTGCAAAGCTAGCAACAACTTAAACCACATTATTAAATTATGAAAAAATTCATAAATCTCAATGGACTTGTTTGGTGTTTCAAGAGCCAGAAATAGTGATCCCTGTGCCTCTAGGGTCTGGCCTTGAGTTACTTAAATTTTTTGTAATGATATCATTAAATATTTAATAGCAGAATATTTTGAGCCCCTTTCAAATTTAAATGACATTAAAAATTAAGATGTTTAAACTATTAAAGGTTACCTGAATAAAATTGATTAGAAATATGTTTCAAATCTATTTAAAATAGCAGTGCTGCTAGAGGATGCAATTTTCCAAGAGACCAAATAAACCAATAGTTTAATATTAAAATTAAATATATATTAAACATTGAAATTCTAGGGGGCTTGTATGTCTGGGGCTTCTTAAAAACATTAAGATAAATTGTTACTGCTACATTGTCCTCATCTAACTTCTGTATATCTTTATTTAAAAAACATGGCTGGCCTAATTATATATAGCTTTAATTAATACCATAAGATCAAAATGTATTTTTCCTCACCTTTAGAGTTTTATATTCTTTCTTTCTTTTCCTCTTAACATATTATTTTCTAATCATTCACTGGAAATGTTCCTAGAAATTTTGCAAGACTTTTTAATCTTTAAATTAGAATGCACAACCTAACTCATGAATTCATATTTAATATTTGACAATAAAATATTATTGAAATAAGAGATATATGAAATCTATATTCAGTAAATTATTTTCTTTTGAAGTCTTTATCAAGTTAATTGCTGTATTCTGCACTTAAAAAAGTATAGGATTTCAGAACCATAATGAGGTACGTATTGAACATATTAATATTAGGTCTTATTAAGAAAAATGTAATTGTACACAGTGGAAAAGCATTTAATATTATGTCAAATATTTCAGATTACTTCATGGGAAATTGTTGAAGCTTTACTCAACTTTAAATCACATGCAAATCCAAGAATTAATTATAACTGATTTTATGGAACAGTAAAGCAGAAATTTAAAAATCTGTTGTTTTTTAGAAAGTTTTGAATAATATAATTTAATTTGTCTTGATATCACTAGAGACCAGGAAAAGCTGATTTAATTTGGTAATGATAAGATTTGCTGTCTTTTTAAATAGAATATTTAAAATATGTCACCTAACTCTAATGATTTAATGATTTATGTAAACAATTCAGTGCAGCATATAATAATATTGTTCTTTCTTTCTAAATAAATAAAGTAATTAATTAATTAAAAAGAAAGAAAGGGACTGTGGACTGTGGTTCTGTATTTTAGAAATGTGAATACGTGAAAGTTCGAAGTTTTTAATGAAAGGTATGATATTTATAATTAGCATTGTTTAATTCAATCTATACAAATAAATTTATATTTATACCAAGGAGTATGAGTACATGAATTTAGACTGTGCCTTTTTCTTTTTTTCTTTGTAAAATACTTCTTTTAAATTACTTTTTCTATTTATGCATTCATTAAATAAACCTACACAATATTTTATTATGTCTAGACACATATTACACATATTCATTGAGGTGAATTATGCAACATCATGTCTCTCTTCTTGCAGAATTGCAAATGTTCGTGTATACCATATAATAGAGATTGGGGTTGCTAAATGCATCTCATCTTTAAAATGAAACAGACTTCAGAGTAACCCAAGCCAGGGAAAAAAAGTTGGGGGGGGGGGTTAGCCTTTGATTTAAAAAGAAAAAAAAAAAAGCAAAACAAAAACAAGAAACAGAAAAAACACATCTTTCTCTGAGATGACAGAGAAATAAGAAAAGTTGTTTCAGATGCGGTTAAGGTTATAGGTAGTTGAGTATCCCTGGTGACTGAAGGAAGAATGAGAGTCTCAGAGAACTGAAGCTATCAATAAACATTTTACAAAGCTGACTAGGAAACTGGAAAAATGTAAAAGATTATTGATGTTGGAGTCCCTGAATCTTCAGTGATGCCCATTGGCAGGGTTATATGATTTGCCAAGATAGGGTTTAGAATCCTGGGTGAAAGAAATGGGAATGATTATTGTAGGATTAATACAGAATTGGAATATGAGGGAATTTTATAAATCATCAAGAAAGTGTTTGGAATGGTGAACTGTATTGTCTGCATTGGCCAAGAAAAAAAAGTCAAACAGTAAATGGGGTTGTTAAATTAGGAGAAAATTGTTATTTCAAAGACTTGGGTATAACAATAGGGCTGATAAACACAAGTGATGAAAGGAAGGTTTGAGTGAAATAGTGTGATAAAAAGTACTTAATAAGAAGTGGAGAATAGGACTATGACATTGAAAGTCAAGGACAATTTTAGGTACAGCTGTAAGAGTAACTAGAGATGAAGGCTATTTGAGTTTACTTTAAAATATATTTCTCATGGAGATGAACTCTATAAACCTTAGTTTCTTTATATGACAGAAAATAAAATAATGTGGCTTATTGAAGTATTGTTAAAATTAAACAATAGTAAGTGACTGATACTACACTGGGTACAGTGTTATATGTTCCATGTATGAATGAATTTTTAAAATTCATTTGTTAATTTGTTTTTTTTTCCCTCTTTCCTCATAAAGGGATGGTATGATTAGTGATCTTTTTAGTTTCATTTGACAGATTTGTATTTTTCAAATGAAATATTGTCTCTGTCTGGAATCTACTTTCTACTGAATTTCCATATGTCTTCCTGAATTAGGTTTTGTCTATCCTTTTATAAATGCAAATCAGTATCAAACCTATCTCAATCATCTTTCATGTGCAGTGCCCTGGCCACTAGCCAAGTCATAAAGTCTATCAGACTTTCTGAAAGCTGTTTTTTGGTCTCTGGGTATCTAGCCCACTGTGGTTTGTTTAATGATTTGGCATTGTGTGATACCTCTTCTCTAGGCATTGTAGATTGTCTCATTACATCAATCTCACATTCCTGGTCTAGTTTCTTGAGTTTCTAGCAAAAATGCAAGAAAATTCTTCTTTCCATTGTTCTGCAGACTCTTCTGCCTGCATTGTGAGCTAGCTATCACCAAAAGAAAAAAGAGTAAAGTTAAAGAGTCTCTCTTTATCTGCATCAGTTATTTCACATCTAGCAGTGAAGGTTTTATTTTCATGTAGCTTGCTCAAGTGTTCCTGTTTCTCCTATTACATTTTTCATTAAAACAATTTCTGTTTCTCGGCATGGAGTCAAACTAGAAATAATTATTGACTGATTTCTCCATCATTAACTTTGAGAGTCTCTTGCTTGTTGCTCAGCCATTTGTTTGTAGATATATTAATTACAGAATCTATTTCACATACTTTTTTTTTTTCTGGTATTTGTTTTAACATCTCTTGTGTCTTCTTGAAAAACCTAGAATCTATCAGCCATATACATAACCCACCTTCTGTGAAATAAGACAGGATAGAAAATTCATGGTTACACTGTAATAGTCATTTGATCTATTCCTCTGTGTATCACTCCTACAATAGGCATTTCAATCTCAAACTCAATTATTAGTTTTGTTCCAAAGTGGAGATTTTCAGGGCAGTATGAAGCTTTATTAACTCCTTCAGCTCGCCGGGACTCCATTAAAGTATGTACTTTAATGTGTGAGAATTAAAGACTAGGGAATAATGGGAATTTCCAGTAGCACTTTGATACTAATCACATTTCCATTCACTTATTAGATTTACCTGGGGGTACTCAGTGTTAAAATTAAGTTGCTCTTAGGTATACTCAACAGGACTCTGAGGGTAAAAAAGCAATATTTCCTGAAGGTGCCAGGTTGGTGACTAGAGAGTAACTAAGACCCCATGAAATCAGACTACTATATTGACCTTTGCTTTGCTATTTTTTTCTCTCATTAATCTTTATTATGCAACTATTGTATACTACATTTAGTGCAAAGCAGTATAAGTATATAAATATATACTAGCTTTTTTAACACCATTAGTTGAACAGTAGTAGACATATTAGATCTTCCTGCGGAAATTTCTTTGACTCAACAGGCAGCCATTAGCACTGTAAGACGTAGAACTGTAACATCACAAACAAGCTATTTGCATATTTCAGCATTATAAATTAGTTTTCTTTTGAGTCAATGAAAGTAATGCTAATGATAAAATCTAATGAGTGAACATGCATTCTCAAGCATTTTCTTTTATCTCCAATTCATTTTATTTTCCTTTATCACTTTGTTTCAACATTGAAGGGGACTCATTAGGGAAAACACAAAGATATTAATGTAAAGATTTAAGTGATATAAAGAGCACTGCCCAAGCTACAGGTATATATCACATAATTTTAATTAAAATAATGGCACTTGGGAAGCATTTTAGAAGATGGTAATCTCTAAGCTTGATAAACTGGAAGAGCCATCTAGGTATAGTTAAGTACAATCTTTTCTCAGCACTCTTACGATAAAGAAAATAAAAGATATTTGATTTACCATTGTATTAAGAAATATTTTATGTTCAACAAAATTTTTACTTTAACATTGAGATTGTTCTTTAATTTATGTTTTTTAATAATTTAATAATTTAAGAATTTAATAATTCTTTCTATTGACACAAAACCTTATTTCAGTTCTATTCACTAAGGAATTTCATTCACTAAGAAACATGTACTAATTCTGACTTATTTAAAAAATCCTTTCCATATTCAGATAGATGAATCTAGCAGTTATGAAAGTATTTCCGTAATTTAAATTCAACCAATCAGTCATGGGACCATTTGGTGTAGTTGTTTTGCTGGACTCTCCAGATAACTTAGCTGATTAAAGAATTACTGCAGATTCCCTGGCAAAGGTGTTTTCATGGGAATAGTGAACAACCCAGAAGATTTTTCTCAATAAACAGTGCAATGGAATTTGTGAGCTGTAGTAACAAATATGTGATGGCAAGATGAAGGAATTATTGACACAATAAAAGGAGGGGAGGAAAAAATATGAAAACATGACACACAATTTCAAATCAGGTGTTTAAAAAGATCATTTTATCAACATGCCAGCATTTTATCAACAACCTGATAGCTTTGAGGTACATTTCTTGTAAGTCAGTTTGATTTTCAAGCATTATGCCTTATAGTGACACCCTTATAACTGGCCAAGAAGAGCTTAGAGCTTCTGACATGGGCCTGGTCTATTTGAGGGACTCATTCTGGCTCTTCTCTGGCTGTACTCTTTTCTGCATGGCCAAGGAGAGAGTGCTGAACTTAATGAACACCCATCTGTGTTATAGATACATTGGAGGTACTCTTCTGCCCAAAATGAGCCTCAGTTTGGCTCCATGGCCTATGCCAGCTTCTCTGCTAGTGTTGTGATTTTTTTTAAACTAACATTTGTTAAGTAGAGCCCTGGGCGAATATTGAGCCACTGTGGAACAAAGACCACAAGGGAAAGTGAAATAGAGACGTTTATTACTCATAGTCTTGGAGGAAGTACATGGCATGCCTTGAGTGGCCACATGGGGAGGTCAGGGCAGGGTATGGGCAGAGAACAAGCAGCAAGACTTGGGGCACATGGCTTTGTTAAGATCTGTGGGTAGAGTGCTTTTGGGGTTCCCAGGCTAAGGCTGGATTGGTCAATTCAAATTGAAAATGGGAGGTTTTGGTAAGCTACATGGTAGTCTTATTTCAGGGTTGCACAAGTGAAGGAGTTGGGAGACAGAAGAGACTATCCATTATCAGCAGCATTGGGGAAGTCATAACAGAAACTTACACTTGTTACTATGTAAGCTGTCATAAATGACATGCACTTGAAATAGGGGCTAGTGTCAGTTCAAGGGCCCTGCAAGCCACTTAGCTTATGAACTGGATGCTGAGGCAGTAATATAATAGAATAGTTTAATTAAACTCTCAACAGCAGTCAGTCTTCCATAGGTCAGACCACCCTTGTATGTCTACCCCTAATTCCAGACAGTTGTTTAAAAGGGAATTGTTGTTGGTTGTAGAGACTAAACTGTAGACTGAGCTTGGCTGAACAGTCTAGAGTATATGCATGTGTGAATGGGAGATTCTTCATGATACATGAAGGACCTAGAGGGTGGAAAGAGAAGAAGGATGGACCGTGAGCCTTCTGGATAATAATAAAGATATATTTATCAAAATAGGAGGATAGTAGATATTTTACTTAAAGTTTGGTAAATAACTTAAATATCTGTACATATGATGTGTGATTTTTCCTTTTTGTTCCTTTCCTGGGACTGCAAATGTTAAGAACTTACCCAATACAATTTTCATACAACCAGAAATGCCATAGAGTATAATTGCACCACTATTCCATTTGCTACAAAAAACAATTCGGAAACATTTTCAAGTAAACTGTTACACCACATTTCTATAACTTATGTTTTATACTTTTTGAAAGAGCTTTTTTAGACTTAATTAAAGATATATTTTAATCATATATCACTCGTGCTTAATTTAAAAAATAAGTGAAAGCTCATTAAGATATGCCTAAATATTTTCTATATTCACATTCTGGCATTTTTAATCAGTTATTGATTCTGACGTCTGTGTTTTTCTGTACAGTATTTTCTTCTGTGTTTTGAATTCCTTCAGTAATACAGGATTTCTGAAAGTATACTTCTTTATTTTCTTTAGAAATTCTTCACGCTACTGACACCCCTTTTGTGACATTTGATATTGCCATATTCTTCATATTATTATTGTCCACAAAAGACTTGCAGACCAAGTTAGCACTTGCAAAAGAAATAGAAACATCATTATGAAATTCCCTTAGCCAACTATGTTTGCAAAACATGTTCTTAATTTAAGAAATCTCAAAGCATCAGTATGTGTGTATGTACATATGTACACATAAGTGATGAAATAAATTCATTCGTTTATAATGTTCTTAACAACATTGAATTTGAAAAACCCAACGAACACTCTCTTTTAGCCAGTCTCTATTGTCTCAGTTTCGAGTTTTACTATGTGTCTCCTTTACTTCCTACTTTTCTTCTGCCTCCTTCTCCCTTCTTATTTTCTTCATATATTACAAAGGTCATTAGGGGCATTTATTTTATTATCATGCTTATTACTTATATACACAAGATTCATTACTGTTAGGTAGTTGGAGATGTTGCTGAAAATGCCCCAAACCTGAAAAAGGCTCTAGTTATCAGTAGATGTTGAAAATGAAACCTGTAGCTTATCCAGGTACATTTTATCATATGGTTAAATTGATATTTCACAAGGATACTTTAATAGACTTAATTGTATTAAGCAAGTAAAATGGTGTATTACAAGTGTTTATATTTTAATTAGTAAAATTGTGCTAGGTCATTTATTTTATTATATGCCAATTATGGGTTTCATAGTATTGAGAGGAATCTTTCATCATTTTCCAATTGTTTTCTGAGGTTAAACCACACTAGTCTTTTTAAATTCCTGTTAATCACCATGGCATTGCTTTGTTTTCCTGTTCCATTTATGAGTCCTTTCTCATGAGCTTTATTCTTTTAGAAATCCTCATTTCTTTGCTAGATCTCTTCTCTATATATGACTCCTCTTTGATAAGTTAATTAAAGATTAACATTTCAGTTGTTTTGAGTTTTTGTATCAGATTATTATAAACACAAATGATACATTCATTCATGTATGGGTTTTTGTGTGAATATGAGTTTAAATTTCTCTATGATAAATGCCCAGTAGTGCAACTGCTGCGTTTAATTTTATAAGAAAATGACAAATTGTTTCCTGGAGATGTTGTGGCAAGCAAAATTTGAGACCCCAAATTCCCACCCGCTAGTGTACATGCTCTCTATAAACTCTTCCACTTGAGTGCCAGTAACAGCTGTGATATGATGAGAAATACTCCTGTGATATGGCCAAAGGGATTTTGAAGACCTAATTCATGTCCCTAATCAGTTGACTTTAATATAATCAATAGAGAGGTTATCTGTATGTGGGCCAGACATAATTAAATGAGCCCATTTTAAAAAGAGACTCAAAGCAGCAGAGACTATCTGCTGGCCTGAAGAGCAAATGGGCATATTATTAAGTGGGCCATGTGACAAAGATCCAGAAGTGGCCACTAGATGTTGAGAATGCTCTCCAGCCAAGAGCTAGCAGGAAAACAAGGATGTCAGTCACAAAATCACATATAAATGAATTCTGCAAACAACCTGAGGTAGATGGAAAGTACCTCATTCCTTGATCCAGCCTCCATATTTAGGCAAAACCTTAATTTCAATCTTGTCATACACCGAGCAGAGGATCTGTAAAATAAACTACATGGCTGGCTTTTATCCTTGGTTCTTGAGATAACCTTTAAATTCTTGGAATTTGCCAAGTAATAGGAGTGTCTGTTACTTATCATGAGCCAATCTGGTTGCACCAGATAGTATATGCTAGCAAGATGACTCATGATGGGCCCCTTGATAGTCCCTGCTAAGAAAATGGTTCAGGATGGGGTCTGGTCAAGACAGAAAGACCATGTGATCAAAGAGTTGAGGCTTTAAGGAGGGAAGGGGGCTGGCTTCAACCTGCAACTTTTCCCTGAGGAATAAAGAAAGAGTGGCACATGGAAGGCACTCGTCTTTTAATGTGCTACCTGAGGGGCCAGTTTCTGTCTTGCCTCACATGGAGTGTTGATGGAATAGCCAAAGATCAGATGCCTGGATGTCTGGATTTTTTTTTAAGAAAAAAACAAAGTGGTAGGCTGCTTGCTTACTGAAGTTGTCATGGCTCTGTGAGATTGAGAGAAGACACAGAATCTGAGGCTTCTTCACCAGGAAAGAGATAAAGTGTTGAGTATGCCTGCTAAGGCCCTGACCTATCAGTAAGCTGTCGGAGGAGGTAGTTCGTTTCTTCTCACATGGAATGCTGAAGGAACTGGCATAGTTTAATGAGGGCAATTCATAACAAAGGAAAAGGAACAGGTGGCTTACTGTACCCAGTCTAGCTCATCAACACAGAGAGAAGGCACACAACTAGAGACCTATACAAGGAAGGAGGGACAGAAATAAAGCATGCCTCCAACATCCTGGTCTGTGGTACAGCAGACACCAGATGGAGCAAGAGATTTTGAGCTCCTGAAAGAAAAAGAAACTAGTCAATCCCTTATTCAATAATTTATATAGAGAAGTCCAGAGAAGAAACATATATAGAAAAGGTTTGAGAGACTCCCAAAATCTCTCCCTGGACTGACTGGTGATGATTTTCCTTGTCAAAGTTGGGAAGTAAAGACACAGAGAGGTGGCTGCTTGTTCAAATGAACAGAAAGAAGCACAAAGCTATAAGGAACACAAAGAATCAGGAAGCCATGACACAGCAAAGGGGAAAAAAAAAAAAAAAGGAATCTCCAGTAATAGACCTTAAAGAAATGAGATCCATAAATTACCTGACAAAAAATTTTAAAATAATCATCTTAAAGGAGCCTAGTGCTTTAATAGAGAACAGAGCAACAGTAAATGAAATCAGGAAAATGATGCATGAACAAAATGGGGATATCCAAAAAAAGGAACAACAGAACAGCTAAACAAAAATTCTGTAGGTGAAGAATATGTTATCTGAATGGACAAATTTAATAAAGAGCTTCAACAGCAGACTCAGTCAATCAGAGGGGGAAAAATCAGCAAAGTTGAAAAAAGATCATTTAAAATGATCAGGTTAGAGAAGCAAATAGAAAACAGAATGAAAAAGAGTGAAGAAAGCCTAAAAGACTTAAGAGAAACCATCAAACAAATCAATATATACATGATAGGAGTCCCAGAAGGAGAAGAGAGAGAGAGAGAGAAAAGGGCAAGAAAACTTATTTTAAAAAATAAAGGCCAATAAAGAATCTTTACTCTGAAAACCATAAAACACTCATGAACGAAATTGAGGAAGACACAAAGAAATGGAAAAACATTCCATGCTTATGGATTGGAAGAACAAATATTGTTAAAAGGTGTACACTACCTAAAGCAATCAATATATTCAAATAAATCCCTATCAAAATACCATTAACATTTTTCACAGAGCTAGAACAAACAATCCTAAAATTTGAATGGAACCAGAAAAGACCCTGAATAGCCAAAGGGATGTTGAAAAAGAAAACCAAAGCTAGTGGCATCACAATGCCGGACTTCAAGCTCTATCGCAAAGCTGTAGTCATCAAGACAGCACAGTACTGGCATAAAAACAGACATATAGATCAATGTAACAGAATAGAGAACCCAGAAATGGACCCTCAACTCTATGGTCAACTAGTCTTTGACAAAGCAGGAAAGAATATCCAGTGGAAAAAAAGACAGTTTCTTCAACAACATGGTGTTGGGAAAATTGGACAGCCACATGCAGAAGAATGAAACTGGACCATTTTCTTACACGTACACAAAAACAGACTCAAAATGGATGAAAGACCTAAATGTGAGATAGGAATTCATCAAAATCCTAGAGGAGAACACAGGAAGGAACCTCTGTGACCTTGGCTGCAGCAACTTCTTGCTAGCCATGTCTCCAAAGGCAAGGAAAACAAAGGCAAAAATGAATTATTGGGACTTCACCAAGAGAAAAAGCTATTGCACAACAAAGGCAATAGTTGGCAAAACCAAAAGATAACCGACAGAATAGGAGAAGATATTTGCAAATGTCTTATCAGATAGAGGACTAGTATCCAAAATCTATAAAGAATTTCTCAAACTCAACACCCAAAGAACAAATAATCCAGTCAAGAAATGGGCAGAAGACACAAACAGACATTTCTCCAAAGAAAACATCCAAATGGCCAAAGACACATGAAAAAGTGCTCAGCATCACTTGGCATCAGGGAAATACAAATGAAAACCACAATGAGATACTACCTCCCACCAGTCAGAATGGCTAAAATCAATAAGTCAGGAAATGACAGATGTTAGTGAGGATGTGGAGAGAGGGGAACCCTCTTACACTGTTGGTGGGAATGCAAGCTGGTGGAGCCACTCTGGAAAACGGTATGGAAGTTCCTCAAAAAGTTAAAAATAAGGCTACCCTATTACCCAACAATTGCACAGCCAGGTATTTACCCCAAAGGTACAAATGTAATGATCCAAAGGGACACCTACACCCCAATGTTTATAGCAGCAATGTCCTCAATAGCTAAACTATGGAAAGAGCCCAGTTGTCCACTGACAGATGAATGGATAAAGAAGATGTGGCATATATATGCAATGGAATACTACTCGGCCATCAAAAATAATATAATCTTGCCATTTGCAAGATGTGGATGGAACTAAGAGGGTATTATGCTAAGCGAAATAAGTCAATCAGAGAAAGACAACTATCATATGATTTCCCTCATATGTGGAATTTAAGAAGCAAAACAGAGGAGCATAGGAGAAGGGAAGAAACAAGATGAAATCAGAGAGAGAGACAAATTGTAAGAGACTCTTAATCATAGGAAACAAACTGAGAGTTGCTGGAGGGGAGAATGGGAGGGGGATGGGTAACTGGGTGATGGGCATTAAGGAGGGCACATGATGTAATGAGCACTGGATGTTATATGCAACTGATGAATCACTGAACTCTGCTTCTGAAACTAATAATGCACTTTATGTTAAATAATTGAATTAAAATAGAAAAAGAAATGACCAATAAAATAAATTGTCATAACTTAAAAAATAATAAATAAATAAATAATAATAAAGTCCCAAATCTAAAGAAGAAAATAGTTATCTAGATTCATGAAACCCTCAAATCTGTAAATACAATAAAACCAAAGTAGTCTTTACTAAGCCACATTGTAATCAAATTGTTGAAAGTCAAATATAAGGAGAATTCTGACAGCTGCAAGAGAAAAGTGACTTTACATACAAGGCAGCCCGCATAAGAGTATGAACAAATTTTTCAGTAGAAACGCTTGCATGCCAGAAAGGAGTGGGATAGTCAAAGTGGTGAAAGAAAAGAAAGTTGCCAAGCAAGAATGCAATACCTGGAAAAACTCCTTCAAAAATGAAATAGAGATAGAGACTTTCCTGGACAAACAAAAACTGAAGGAGTTCATTACAAATTGATGCCTTGTAGAAATTGCTAAGGGGAGTTCCTCAAGTTGAGATGAGAGGATGCTTGTGAGTAACACAAAAGCATATGCAACTGTAAAATTAATTGGTAAAAATAAATATATGACAAATACAGAATACTCTAGTACTGTAATGGTGATGTGTAAATCACTTCTAATTTTAGTATAAAAGCTAAAAGATTATATCAAGAATAACTATACGTACAAAAATGTGTTGATAAGTACACATTGTAAAAATACGTAAATTGTGACATATGCAACATAAAGTGTGTGGAGGAGAAGTAAAGTGCAGAGTTTTGGTATGTGATTTAGTTCAAATTATCTGTATTAGAATTCTCCAGAGAAACATGACCAAGAGGATATATAGGAAGAGAATTATTATAAGCAATTGACTCACACAACTATGGAAGTGGAGAAGTCTCATGATCTGCCATTTGCAAGCTGCAGACCCAATGAAACTGGTGTAATTCAGCCTAAGTCCAAAGACCCAAAAACCAGGGAAGCTGATCGTGTGTATTCCAGTCTGGGTCTGAATGTCAGAGAACCAAGAGCACTTGAAGTAAAAGCATAATGTTTCCCTTCAAGCAATCAGGTAGGAAAGGCCAAATTCTTCCTTCTTTCACCTCTTTTTTTCTATTTTTTTTTTTAATTTACACTTTTAGTGGGTTGGATGATGCCCATCATATCAGGGAGAGCAAACTGCTTTATTAAATCCACCATTTCAGTGCTAATTTCATCTGGAAAAAGTTTTACAAACATATCCAGAAATAATATTTTACCATCTGACCTACCTTAAACCAGTCAAGTTGAAACATAAAATTAAAGATAACAGTATCAACCTAAAATAGCTATATTCTATGTAACTATATTTTATATTTTATATAAGCTTCATGGTAACCACCAACAAAATACCTGTATAAGATACACAAAGGAAAAAGAGAAAATAATAAAAGTGTATCGCTACAAAAAAATCAGTGCATTGCAAAGGAAGACCATAAGGGAGGAAGAGTCGGACAAAGGAAATATCAGTCAGGAAAAACAAAAACAAAAACAAAACCCAAAAAACCAAAACAACATAAATGGATTAAATTCTTCAATCAAAAGAAATAGAGGATCTTAATGGGTATTTCTAATGGATAATAGATGCAATTCTATGCTGCTAAAAGAATCTCACTTTAGATTTAAGACTACAAAGATGTTGAAAATGAAGACGTATAAAAACTTATTCCATGAAAATTATAACCAGAAGAGAACTAGGTTAGCTCTACTTATATTGAAAAAAATAGACTTTAAGTCAGAAAGAGAGAAGGAAGGTCATTATGTAATGATAGAAGAGTAAATTTATCAGAAAAATATAAAATTATAAACTTATATTCAACCAACATCAAAAAACTTAAATATATAAAGCAAACATTGACATATCTGAAGGGAGAGATTGTCAGGTAGACAATAGTAATAGGAGAATCCATTACTTCATTTTCAATAATGGATAGAAGATTCAGACATAAAATCAATAAGGACATGAACAATGCTATAGAGCAAATGGGCCACACAAACATACAGAGGACATGTTTTTTTTAAAGATTTTATTTATTTATTTGTCAGAGTGATAGAGCACAAGCAGGGTGAGCAGCAGGGAGAGGGAGAAGCAGGTTCCTCGCTGAGCAAGGAGCCTGATGTGGGACTCAAACCCAGGACCATGGGATCATGACCTGAGCTGAAGGCCGATGCATAACCGAGTGAGCCCCCCAGGCATCCCTACGCAGAACATTTTATACAGCAGCAGAATACACATAATTTTCAAACACAATGGAACATTCTCCATTAGCGATCACATATGCAGTCAAGAAGAATTGAAATTCAAGAAGATTGAAATCATTCCAGATACCTTTTCCAACAACAATGGAACGAAACTAGAAAGTGATAATAGAAGGAAACCTCCAAAATTCACAAATATTTGGAAATTAAACAACACATTTGAACAACCAATGGTCATAGAAGAAACCAAAAAGAAAATTAGAAAACTATCTCAAGAAAAACAAAAACATAACATACCAAAACTTATGGGATATAGCAGAGTTAGTAGTATGGGAAGTTTATAATGACAAATGTCTATATTGAAAAAGAAGAAAAATTACAAATAACCTATCTTTATACCTCCAAGAATTAGAAAAAGAACAAATTATTCCCAAAGTTAATAGAAGAAAAAATAATAGAGATTAGATAAGAAATTCATGAAATAAAGGATAATAGGGAAAAAATCAAGGAAACTGTGTTTTTTTGAAAAAGATAAACAAAATTGACAGACTCATAGCTAGACTAACTGTGAAAAAAAAGAAGACTCAAATAGATAAAATCAAATGTGAAAGAGGAGACAATACAATTGGGGGCACAGAAATAAGAGGGATCATAAGAGAATGTTATGAACAATAATATGCCAAAAGATTGGATGAGCTAAAAGAGATGGATAAATTCCTATAAGTATAAAAGCTACAAACACTGAAGCATAAATAAATAGAAAATCTGAAGAGGCCAATAAAAAATAGCAAGATTCAATAAATAATCAAAAACTTTCCAACAAACGAAAGCCCGGGACCAGGTGGTTTCACTGGTGAATTCTACCAAACATTTAAAGAACTAATGTCAATCCTTAAATTCTTCTAAAAAAATAGAAAGGAGGGAAGACTTGCAAACTCATTTTATGATGCTAGCAAACAAGATGAGGACTAGCAAACAAAAGTGCAGGCCAATATGCCTGATGGACATGGATACAAAATTGTCAACAAAATACTAGCAAATTGAATTCAACAGCACATTGTAAGCATCAAACACTATGAACAAGCGTGATTTCTCTTTGGAATGTCAGGATGGTTCAAAATATGCAAATCTAGTCGTTGGGATTTCTTTTTGAGTAGACAGTTATATCATCAGCTGCAAAGGATACTTTTTTTTTCATTTTTTCCAATCTGTAGATCTTTTTATTTCATTTTCTTGCCTCATTGTCCTGTCTAGGATTTCCTATGCTACATTCAATAGGATGCTGAGAACAGACATTCCTGTCTTGTTTAGGGTTAAGTCCTCAGTGTTTAACCCCTAAATATGATGTTCAAGCTTTCTTCTTCCTTACTGATTTTCTGTCTACTTTTTATGTTGGCCATTTGTAAATAACTAACTAGTGATTTGTTTGTTTCTCTTTTCAGTTCTGTTTTTCTTTTTCAATGTATTCTGTAGTTCTCTTTTTAGGTTTTAAACATTTAGGATTGTTGTATTTCTGGTGAATTGCTCATATCTCTACTAAGTGACCATTTTATCCCTAATAATATTTTTTCTCTTAAATTTACAGCATTTTATTTAAAACAATACTCCACTGACAACCTTTGCTTTTTAATTGGGGTGTTTCACTCATTTGAATTTGATTTGGCCACTGATATGGTTAGGTTTATATCTATCATTTTGGGTTGTGTATGTATGTGTTTTCCTTGTCCCATTTGTCTTAGTTTTTCTTTTTCAACTTTCTTTTGAATTAACTGAGTTTTTCATGATTTCCTATCATTTACTTTGTTGATTTATTAGCTGTAATTCTTTGTAAGATAGATTAAATGTCCTAGCGTTCATTTTTGCTTATCACAGTATGCCTTCAAATAATATTGTATCACTTAAACCTTACATAAATCATGAAATGAATATTTCCATATCCATCTTCCTGTGTTTTATGCAATTTTATACATCTCTTTCTACATATGTCATAAATGACATAATGCATTGTTATTATTTTGTTGTAAACAATTATTCTTCAAGGAAATTTAAAATAGGAAATTATTTTATATTTATTTACTGACATATTTTTTCAGTGTTCTTCATGCCTTTGTAGAGATTTGGGTTTCCATGTTTTATGATTTTATTCTGTATAATAACTTCTGTTAACATATTTAGGTGCAGATCTGTGGATAATGAATTCTTATAGCTTCTCTATATTTGAGGTAGTCTTTATTTTGCCTTTGTTTTGAGAAATCTTTTTACTGGATATGAAATCTAGGTTGGCAATATTTTTCTTCAGTCCATAAAATTGTTGCTCAATTGTATTTTGTATTACCTTGTTTTTATCCCTGTATTTGCTCTTCTATACAGAATGTGTCCTCTTTCTCTGGACATACATAAGTCTTTCTCTGTATTTGTAGCTTTGAAAATTTTGATGATCATGTGCCTTCATGTAACTTACTCTATATTTCTTGTGTTTGGAGTTTGTTGAGCTCTGGATCTGTGGGTAAATCATTTTCATAAAATCTGGGAAATTTTTGCTCTTATTTTCCCTATGCCCCTCTGCCTTCCATCTGGCAACTCTTTTTGGGTGTGCTCCAGACACTGTCTCCAGGCAGTAACCTGAGACAGTCATGGGTCTTTTTTCGTATCTCAGAAATCACTGTCCTGCAGTGACAGAAATTATCCACTGTTTGAAAGGCATTAATTTATATATTGTGTTCAGTTTTTGAGGCATTTTAGGAGGTTGGCTAAAATATTGTGGCCAGAAAGTTCTCTCACCCTTTTAAAATGCTTTATTCTGAATGGTTCTCCTCAGGATTTCCATCATGCTTGTTGATTGGTTCACTCATTCTTGTGAAACATGATGCATTATTAGCTGAATTTGAAGTACAAAAATAACCCTGATACTTAATTTCATGACAATATGTGACATGAAAATGTACACTCACTTTAAAAAGTTTTTGCTTTGTCTTTCAAACTTCTAAATGGCAAAACATTCCAAGATAAGTTTTTGTGCAGGGAATCTCATCACTTTACAGATTTAAAAAGTCAGATATGTAATAATAGGAAATTTATAACTCCTGGACATTTTCAGTCTTGAACTTTTCAGATTTATATATGCAACTGTCTACTTAATATTTTTGGTTGGATGTAAAATATAGATTTCAAATTTTATTAAAAAGAAAAGGAAGGAAAAGAAAGGGAAGTTAAGGAAAGGAGTAAGTTGGATGGAGGAAGGAAGGAAGGAAGGAAGGAAGGAAGGAAGGAAGGAAGGAAGGAAGGAAGGAAGAAAAAGAGTGGAGAGGAGAGGAAAAAAAAAGAACTGTATATTTCATACTCTGTCTTACCACATCTGTTCACCTATCAGCTTTTTTGTCTTGATAAATCACAAAACTATATATACAGCTGCTTGGGTGGGAGGAGGTGGGGAAAGTCTTATAGTTTTTTCTTCCCTTTCCTTCAACCTGAAACCATATCTACTCTAACTCCTAATATATTATGTATTCAACCAGTTTTTATTTCTTATCTCAGTATGGTCTTTCCTAAACTACTTCAAGGATTTTTACATTGGTTTACTTTAGTTTGCCTACTTTTGCCTTTTGAATTCACTTCCCTTCCTGAACCCTTCCTAAACTTTACTTCCAAAATTTATTTCTCACCAACAACCAGAACATGTCTCCCCATTTCTCAACAATCTTCCTCACATTTGATTATTCTTAACCATGAACCACAATATGACTTTTGCTAACAAAACTTACTTGAATCCACTTTTCCTTTGACTTACCCCATTTCCAAACAACTGAATTTGTTGATTTCTTCAGTTTAATCCTGTTCTGAACTCAGAAATTTTTTACTTTCTCATCTGCCTGGAATTCACTTTCTTTAAATCTCATACAGATGTTGAGATCATACTGATCTCACTTTGATTGTATAACACATTCCATATTTTTGGGAGAGAAAGAGCATAATTTTCGATATACTTGCCTGAGATAAGAAGTCCAAAGGTATAAATTATTCTTGAGTATCTGTTTATCTTCTGTTTTCATCATATTAACATCTACAAATCCTTTGATCTAAAAATGACTCTACTAGTAGAAGTAGTTGTTAGATAATAAAATGCAATCATTTGAAGCAATTTCAGTAAATACAATGAATGAAATCCTTAATTATGCATTTTAAAGAGAATAAAAAGTTTTTGGGTTTCACCTGTGAAAAGGAACAACATAAATCAATCTATTTTGAATAATAAAAGTCAATCAAACTGCTTAATAAAAAGCTAAAAATCATCAATAAACTTCTCCATTATGTCTTCTCTATAATAGCTTGTGTATAAATAGGCACTATAAAATAATTTTAACTTTTTATTATGAAAAACTTAAATGCAAAGAAGACTAATATGATTCCTTATGTAAGCATCACATAACTTCAATAATTATCAACTGAAGGGCGCCTGGGTGGCTCAGTCCTTAAGCATCTGCCTTCGGCTCAGGTCATGATCCCAGGCTCCTGGGATTGAGTCCTGCATTGGGCTGTCCACTCAGCAGGAAGCGTGCTTCTCTGTCTCCCACTACTCCTGCTTGTGTTCCCCTCTCACTGTCTCTCTCTGTCAAATAAATAAATAAAATCTTTATGGGGCGCCTGGGTGGCTCAGTCATTAAGTGTCTGCCTTCGACTCAGGGCGTGATCCCAGAGTACTGCTTCTTCCTCTCCCACTCCCCCTGCCTGTATTCCCTCTCTCGCTAGCTGTCTCTCTCTCTGTCAAATAAATAAATAAAATCTTAAAAATAAATAAATAAATAAATAAATAAAATACTTTTTAAAAAATTACCAACTGAAGTCTAAAGTTATATTATTTGTATCTTAATTACTTCTTCAAACCATATGTAAGTTTATGTAAACCATATGTAAAACATATGTAAGTTTAAATATGTATCTTTAAAAGATAAGAATTCCTTTAAAAAATCCATAATGTCACTATCATATGTAAATTTTAAAAATAACATATCCTTTAATATTAATCATTGTTTATATGTTCCCATTTGTCTTAAATATTCCATTATTTTTTATTTTGTTTGAATCAAAATCTAAGTAAGTTAAGATTATTGTAATTTGTATATGTACACACATGTTCACACATACACACTCATTTATCTGCAAGTTTTGCCTCTATTTTTGTCTTGTAGTTTACTTGTTGGGTAAATCTTTTTCCTGTAGGACTGTATGCAGTCTGGGCTTTATTGATTACGTCTTCATACTATGTGTTAGGACATTTCTCTGACATCTATGTTTTTGTAAATGAGCAGCTGGATCTATAGCTTTCAACAGGTTTAACATTTGGGCAGAACTACTTAAGTAGTACTATATTCTTCCATCATATACCAAATTATATCTGATTGCCTTCTTTTGTGATGTTATCAGTTGTGATGATTGATATCTATATTTCCTTTTCCATGATAGGTTTATTAAAGTGAATTTAATCTTTCTTAAAAATGTGGATCATATTTCCATGATAATCATAGTACTTTTGGCAAAGTTAATTCATTAGAATCAGTACATTAAAGGTATATTTAAACTTAGCTCTGATAGAATTATTATTATTTTTGAATGGGAATTAATAGCATTTATGTCCTGTTTCAACAGCTGATTCCAATAAATGCATTTCTTTAAATGTTGTTTTATATAAATATATATTATAAAATAAGAATGATTTAGAATATTCAGATGAGGTAGTATTTTAGAAATCATCAATGGGATATCTTTCACATCTTGGAATTCAATATTTGATTAAAATTTTAAAATATTTGGCCATTGCATGTATAAAAAATACACTCAAATAATTTTGGAATTTGTTTATAAAGTCCAAATCTAGTAAGATGCTGTTAGTGTTATGGAATATGTTATATCGCTTAAAGCTGAAGAAATCCCTTGCAATGAACTGGACCTAACACTTTAATTTAATGATGGGAATGCTCTAAACAGTGATTTTCCAAGTTAGCATTTAAGCTACTGGTTGCACTAACAGGAGAGCGTATATTTCTAAGGATGACACTAAGCAAAATTGTGATGTAAAATATAATTGCCACACATCTTTTTTTTTTTTAAAGTATAGTTGATAATCCCATTTTTGATGCAAAAGCAGCTCTTCTTCATTTACTTCTATCTTAGGCCTTTTTCTCCCCCTATTTCTTTAACACACACCCTGCCCTTATTCTACACCAAGATGTCTTATGTCACCACTGAAGTTTTCTTTTTTTATTGTTGTTTTTTGTACCTTTTTCCTAGAGTATATGGACACACTAATAATATACACACATGACTCAGCATAGCTCAAATTTATATTCTGTAATAGCTAGTGTGTATGTTCTGATCTAAACAAAGTAATCTTTGGTATTGTTGGCTTTATCCTTTATCTTTCCATTTAAATTAAAAAACTATTGGGCAATTTTCTCTGAAGGTGACATATTTATTACACATCATGCAATAATGCATATCATTATTTTTCCTTAAATGGAAATCTTTAGGATAAATTTCTTAATTATATAATCTCATTTTACCTTTACTTTTATGTTTAACAGATATTAAAGTTTCATATAAAGAGTAGTGCAGTGGAACACTCAGCAGAAGTATTTTAAACTGTGTAATCTACTAGTTACTGACACTAACTTAATAGCAGTCATTGAGCCAGGCTTATATAAGGGACTATTATAGTTATCCTTACGAGAAATAAATTATACGATGTACTATCAGGTTAATAATTGATGGTATGCTAAACCATTTGACTTGTCTCTCTTAATAAGTATACCTCGTTTTGCAAATAGAAAAGGCTTCTAAGAAAGTCTATCTATCATAACTAGTCTTGTTTCATCTTGAGTACCTAACTGCTGTGTGTTATAACTCCTTATACATTCGCATGTTCCATTTTTATATAATTGTCACAAATAAGTTGTATATCATGGGCTACATTTCCTCAAACACAAGTCAATGAATGATTGACTTAACACACATATGGATATACTGATTCCTTTAACTTTTGAGTAGTTGGGTGAAGCTTATATGGAGGGAGAGGGAGTTTAATGCATTGTTTCTTGAAGTGCTATGCACAGCCAGCCCAGATTCTTGTGGGTTCTATGGTAAGAATGCATATTCCTGTGAATAAACCAGAGTTACTGAATCAGAATTTACAACATGGGTTGCACTTATGAGGAAATGCATTTGTTTCAAGTTCCTGAGAGGACATTTGCTCAAGCGTCAGTTTGAACCACACTGATTTAGGTCTTCTAAGAATATATTTTTGAGATAATTGTCAGTTTAATCAAGGGCATGTTTCTTCCAATATTATTATTTTTTAATAGTTAAACTGTCTAGCTAATATGTAAGGTAAATGTATAGGTAGTCAAATTTAACACATTTATTGGATATAGGAAATATATACAGCTTATACAGTTAAGCAAAAACATAGTAAAGATTTTTGTTTTCAAATTTGAAAGGACTTAAAAGTGATATTTTGAGAACTCAAATATTTTATTAAAAATATAATGTAAAATATATTCGTGAAAGAAGTGTAGAGTGGGTGAGATTGGAAGAGGAAAATTAATTTTTCTTTTAATTTTTGATATGTTGAAATAAGCTTATATTTGCATAATTTAAAAAATCTTATAGAACAGAAAAATGTCTTTGAGACATCTTGTCACTAATGATGACAAGTCTCTATTATATTCTAGAAGTTACATTAATAATTTTACACCCACCTCATCTAACTGTTTATATATGTTCCCATGATATAGTTATGGAACCTGATAAGTAGAGAATTTAGATAATTTTACCAAGGACACCCAGCTTGCAAGTGAAATACCTGAAGTAGAAATTGAGGAAATTTTATTTCAAGAGATATCCATTTATTGCATTCTTCATGTTTTCTTACCTGCTTTCCTGCCTCCTGTACTTTTTTCTGCACATTTTTTATAAATTAATGTAATTCATATCTGTCACAAAGTACAATAATTTCTGATTCTGCAAACATTTTCTTTCTTTTTCTTTTTTTTGCAAGCATTTTCTAAATGTAAATATATATACATTTTCAAAAAGTAAAAGTTATTCTTTTCCAAGAAACTCAGCCACAATAAAAATTGGCTTTCTTATATTAAGTAGTAAAATAAAATATAATTATGTAATCACTAAAATTACATTTTTCCACCTTTAAAAAATAAAATAATACAGACAAATCATAAGGCTTTACTCCAGGGCCAAGAGTTATTATTAATACAACATTTATATTTCTAGCACTTTTTGTTTGCCCTTAAATATGTGTATACCTAGAATTATAAAGTTTCAAAGGTATATATTTAACATAAAATTGTTAAGTATGTTGTTGTTTTATATTTTGTTTTTTTCAATTAACTTGAAAACTTGGAAATATTTTCAGGACAGTTCATGCAAGTATATTTAAATATTTTAATTGTTTTATTGAATCCCATATGTAAAGATAACTATAATTGATTGAATATTCACCTATTAACAAATATTTAAGTGTTCCTAACATTTGCTATTCTAAATATGTCATAAAGAATATCTTGGTTTTGCTTTTGTTATATACATGTATAAAAAGAATTTTGAATAGATTTCAAGAAAGATGATTTCTGGGTTAATGTCTATGTATAATAAATACTACATATTATAAATTGTGTTCTCCAATCCAAACTATAAGAAAGAACCACTAATTTCATTTAGCAATTTCTATATTACTGAGGTAGAGAATTTTCTATATGTTCATTTGCTATCTGTATTATCTTTTGCATGAAAGACTAATTTGTGTATTTTACAAATTTTGCATTTTTTATCGTTTTTTAAATTTAATTTTTATTTCTTTAAATTTTTTATTATGTTATGTTAGTCACCATACAGTACGTCATTAGTTTTTGATGTAGTGTTCCATGATTCATTGTTTGCATATAACACCCAGTGCACCATGCAATATGTGCCCTCCTTAATACCCATCACCCGCCTATCCCAATCCCCCACTCCCCTCCCCTCTGAAGTCCTCACTTTATTTCCCAGAGTCCATAGTCTCTCATGGTTCATTCCGCCTTCTGTTTACCCCCCCTTCATTCTTCCCTTCCTTCTACTGATCTCCCTGCTATTTCTTATGTTCCATAAATGAGTGAAACCATATGATAATTGTCTTTCTCTGCTTGACTTATTTCACTTAGCATAATCTCCCCCATTCCTGTCCATGTTGCTGCAAATGTTGGGTAATCATTCTTTCTAATGGCTGAATAATATTCCATTGTATATATGGACCACATTTTCTTAATCCAGTCATCTGTTGAAGGGCATCTTGGCTTCTTCCACAATTTAGCTATTGTGGACATTGCTGCTATGACCAATGGGGTGCATATGACCCTTCTCTTCACTACATTCGTATCTTTGGGGTAAATACAAAGTAGTGCAATTGCTGGGTCATAGGGTAGCTCTATTTTTAACTTTTTGAGGGACCTCCACACTGTTTTCTGAAGTGGCTGTACCAACATGCATTCCCACCAACAGGGTAAGAGGGTTCCCCTTTTTCCACATCCTCTCCAACATTTGTTGTTTCTTGCTTTGTCAATTTTTGCCATTCTAACTGGCGTAAGATGGTATCTTAGTGTGGTTTTGATTTGAATTTCCCTGATGGCTAATGATTTTGAATATTTTTTCATGTGTCTGTTAGCCTTTATGTCTTCATTGGAAAAGTGTCTGTTCATATCTTCTATTTTTTGATTTGATTATTTATTTCTCGTGTATTGAGTTTGAGAAGTTCTTTATAGATCTTGAATACCAGCCTTTTATCTGTAGTTTCATTTGAAAATATCTTCTCCTATTCTGTGGGTTGCCTCTTTGTTTCGATGACTGTTTCCTTTGCTGTGCAGAAACTTTTTATCTTGATGAAGTCCCAAAGTTCATTTTTTCTTTTGTTTCTCTTGCCTTTGGAGACGTGTCGTGAAAGAAGTTGCTGTGGCCAATGTCAAAGAGGTTACAGTCTATGTTCTCCTCTATGATTTTGACAGATTCCTGTCTCACATCGAGGTCTTTCATCCATTTGGAGTTTGTCTTTTTGTATGGTGTGAGAGAGTGGTCAAGTTTCATTCTTCTGTATATAGCTGTCCAATTTCCCAACATCATTTATTGGAGAGACTGTCTTTTTTCCACTGTATATTTTTTCATGCTTTGTCAAAGACCATAGAGTCAAGGGCTCATTTCTGGAGTCTTTATTCTGTTCCATTGGTCTATGCGTCTGTTTTTGTGCCGGTACCATGCTGTCTTGGTGATCAAAGCTGTATAGTATAGCTTGAAATCAGGCAACATGATGCACCCAGGTTTGTTTTTCTTTTTCAACATTTCCTTGGCGATTCGGGGTCTTTTCTGATTCCACACAAATTTTAGGATTGTTTGTTCCAGCACTTTGAAAAATGTCATTGGTGTTTTGATTGGGACGGCATTGAAATTATAGATTACTCTGGGTAGCATAGACATTTTAACTATGTTTATCTTCTGATCCATGAGCATGAAATGTTTTTCCACCTTTTTATATCTTCTTCAACGTCTTTCATCAGTGTTCTGTAGTTTTTAGAGTATAGATCCTTTACCTTTCTGGATAGGTTTATTCTGAGATATCTTATGGTTGTTGGTGCTATTGTAAAAGGAATCGATTCCCTAATTTCTCTTTCTTCAGTCTCATTATTCGTGTATAGAAACACAAGTGATTTCTGAGCATTGGTTTTGTATCCTGCCACATTACTGAATTATTGTATGAGTTCTAGTAATTTGGGGGTGGAGTCTTTTGGGTTTTCCGTATAAAGTATCATGTCATCTGCGAAGAGAGATAGTTTGACTTCTTCTTTGCCAATTTGAATACCTTTTATTCTTTTTTGTTGTTTGATTGCTGTTGCAAGGAGTTCTAGTACTATGGTGAACAATAATCAAGAGAGTGGGCATCCTTGTCATGTTCCTTATCTTAAGGGAAACACTTTCAGCTTTTCCCCATTGAGAATGATATTCACCATAGGATTTTCATAGATGGTTTTTATGAGATTGAGGAATGTACCCTCTATCCCTACACTCTGAAGGGTTTTAATCAGGAAAGGAGGCTGTATTTTGTCAGATGCTTTTTCTGCATCAATTGAAAGAATCATATGGTTCTTGTCTCTTATTAATGTGATCTATCACACTGATCGATTTGCGAATGTTGAACCACGCTTGCATCCCAGGGATGAATCCCACTTGGTCATGATGGATAATCCTTTTAATAGGATCCTGTTGGATCCTATTAGCTAGGATCTTGTTGAGAATTTTGGCATCCATATTCATCAAGGATATGGGTCTGTAATTCTCCTTTTTGATGGGGTCTTTGCCTGGTATGGGGATTAAGGTAATACTGGCCTCATAAAATGAGTTTGGTAGTTTTCCTTCTGTTTCTATTTTTTGAAACAGCTTCGGGAGAATAGGTATTATTTCTTCTTTGAATGTTTGGTAGAATTCCCCAGGAAGTCCTTCAGGCCTTGACTCTTGTTTTGGACTCTTGTTTTGATCACTGCTTCATATCTCTTCATGATTAATCAGTCTGTTTAAATAATCAATTTCTTCCTCTTTCAGTCTTGGTAGTTTGTAGGTTTCCAGGAAGGCATCCATTTCTTCCAGGTTGTTTAATTTATTGGCAAATAGTTGTTGATAATAGTTTCTAATGATCCTTCCTATTTCTTTGGTGTTGGTTGTGATCTCTCCCCTTTCATTCATAATTTTATTAATTTGGGTCCTTTCTCTATTCTTTAGATCAAGTCTGGCCAGTGGCTTATTGATATTATTCTTTCGCAGAACCAGCTTCTAGTTTTGTTGATCTGCTCTACCATGCTCCTGGTTCCTAATTCATTGATCTCTGCTCATATCTTGATCAACTGCCTTCTCGTGCGTGGGTTAGGCCTGTTCTTCTTTTCTAGCTCCAGCTTCTTAAGGTGAGAATATAAAGACTACATTTTAGATTTTTCTATTCCTTTGAGTGAGGCTTGGATGGCAATGTATTTTCCCCTTAGGACCGCTTTTGCAGTGTCCCATAGGTTTTGGACCAATGTGTTTTCGTTCGCATTGGTTTCCATAAATTGCTTAAGGTCTTCTTTAATTCCCTGGTTTACCCAATCATTCTTAAGCAGGATGGTTCTTAGTTTCCGAGTGTTTGCGTTTCTTCCAAATTTTTCCTTGTGATTTGAGTTCCAGTTTCAAAGGATTGTGGTCTGAGAATATGCAAGGAATAACCTCAGTCTTTTGGTATCAGTTGAGACCTGTTTTGTGACCCAGTATATGGTCTATTCTGTAGAAAGTTCCATGTGCATTTGAAAGAATGAGTATTCTGTTGTTCTAGGGTGTAGCATTCTGTATATATCTATGAGGTCCATCTGGTCCAGTATGTCATTCAAAGCTCTTGCTTCTTTGTTGATTTTCTGCTTAGATGATCTGTCTATTGCTGAGAGCGGAGCATTGAGGTCCCCTACTGTTACCGTATTATTATCTATATGTCTCTTTATTCTGGTTAAGAGTTGGCTTGTGTATCTAGCTGCTCCCCTGTTGGGGGCATAGGTATTTATAACTGTTAGATCCTCTTGTTGGATACACCCTGTAGGAACAATGCAGTGTCCTTCTGTATCTCTAACTACAATCTTTAGCTTAAAATCTAATCTGTCTGATATGAGAATTGCTACCCCAGCTTTCTTTTGAGGTCCCTTGGCATGAAAAATGGTTTTCCATCCCTACACTTTCAGTCTGGATGTATCTTTAGGTTCAAAATGAGTCTCTTGTAGACCATGTATGGATGAGTCATGTCTTTTTATCCGATCTTCAACCCTGTGGCATTTTATGGGAGCATTTAGGCCATTCACAATGAGAGTGATTATTGAGAGATATGATTTTAATGATGTCATGCTGCCTGTGAAGTCTTTGTTTCTATAGATTGTAAATTTCTGTTCTTTATCACTCTTGGGGTCTTTTTACTTTTATAGCACCCCCCTTAATGTTTTTTGTAGGGCTGGTTTGGTGGTCACATATTCTTTCAGTTTCTTCTGGTCTTGGAAGGTCCTTGTCTCTCCATCCATTCTGAACGACAGCCTTGCTGGATAAAGGATCCTTGACTGCATGTTCTTCTCACTTAGTGCTCTGAATATGTCTTACCAACTTTTTCTGGCATGCCAGATCTCTGTAGACACTGATATTCCTCCCTTTGTATGTGAGAATTATCTTCCCCCTGGCCACTTTCAAGATTTTATCCTTGGATCTAAGATTTGCGAATTGTACTGTTATGTGAGGTGGTGTTGGTCTGTTCTCATTGATCTTGGGAGGGGTCATTTCTGCCTCTTGGACAGGAATGCTTGTTTCCTTCACCAGATTAGGGAAGTTCTCAGCTACAATTTGTTCAAATATCTCTTCTAGACCTCTCTCTTTCTCCACCCGCTTAGGGATGCCGATGATTCTGACATTGGAACATTTCATTGAGTCAGTAATCTCCCGTATTCTACATTCTTGAAATTGGAGTTTTTTAAGCCAAGTTACCATTTTTTCCTTCTTTTCTGTCATCTCATCTTCCAACTCACTAATTTGTTCTTCTGCCTTGTTTACCCTGGCCATCCGAGCATCCAGTTTAGACTGCATTTGATTCATAGCATTCTTAATTTCTGCCAGATTCTCTCTCATTTCTGCCCTTAGACATTCTATATTCTCGTTAATATTTTTTTCAAGCCTACAATGGTCATCTTGACCATTGTTACTCTGAACTCCATTTCTGACAATTTGGTTATATCTATATCCATCATTTCTGTGGCAGAGGTCACAGTCTCTGTTTCTTTGTTGGGGGTTCCTCCTCCTTGTCATTCTGATGAGGAGTGATTGCAGGGATGTGCAGCGCCCAAATTATTGACCAAGACTCATGCAATATGCACTTGTTTTATAGGGACCTTTGGGATGTGGGCTTCTTGTTTTGTCAGCCTGCCTTCTGGGGGAGGGGTCTGCCATGCTAATACTCAGGCAACTCTGTTTGGGTAGAGTTGCCCTGTCCCCTGTGTGTGTGTGTGTGGGGGGGGGGAGATGGGCACAGTGCAAACCGGTTTTTCCGGGCTTCTGTTCTCTGGAGGCTTTCCCTGGTGGCTTTCTGTGACTCTTCTGAGAGTCAGAGCAACAGTGGCCGTATCCAAGCCTCTGTCTCAGAATAGAGAGATCGCAGTCCACTCTTGAGTGAGCTCTCCTGGCCACTCTAGCTCTGTTTCTGTCGGTGCTGCTAAAAACCCCGCAGTGTCCCAGGTTGTGTGCCCCACCACTGTTCTCCCAGTCCTTGCTCCCAGGGCCCGCACTTCTCTGCCCTTTGTGCTTCTAACACCACCAGCTGCCCCCGGTTCCCGACGCACACACCCGACCACCCGGTTTCAGTCTGGTTTCTCTGTGGCTACCAGTCCGAGAGTCCCACCTGCTCCCCAGTGCAGGATTCTCCTGCTTCCTGGCACCCAAGCCAGGTGGCTCCCTCCCCCTTCCATTTATCTTCTGATATCTTGTGCAAATTCATGGCCCCCCCATTTCATACCTCAATACTCAGCGCCAGAGATGTTTGTAGAGATCCCGATGTATCTTCCTACATCTCAGGCTGATTTCATGGGTGTTCAGGATGGTCTGGTATATATCTAGCTCGAGTCAGAGGACCAGCCTAAAAAAGGTCCCCTACTCTTCTGCCATCTTTTTTCCTCCCCCTAATTTTATTTTAAATTCTAGAGTAGTTAACATTTTTCATTATTGTTGATATCAGAAGTATTATTTATTGTGGAAATTAAATCCTTTTCATATTTGTAGCAAATATTATTCCCACCGTACAACTCCTTGTTTTCTGGTGTGTTTTAAGATTTGTACATTTTTATTTAGTAAAACGTACTTACCTTCGATTTTTACTGGTTCTCTGTTTTGCTAAAAATTTTCCAAGATTAAAAAAAAATAAGTCCTATGGGGCGCCTGGGTGGCACAGCGGTTAGGCGTCTGCCTTCAGCTCAGGGCATGATCCCAGCGTTGTGGGATCGAGGCCCACATCAGGCTCCTCCGCTATGAGCCTGCTTCTTCCTCTCCCACTCCCTCTGCTTGTGTTCCCTCTCTCGCTGGCTGTCTCTATCTCTGTTGAATAAATAAATAAAAAATCTTTTAAAAAAAATAAGTCCTATAGTCTTTGTAATTTTATTTGAACTGTCGAGCTTATTCCAAATTTTTATTCAAATGCAGGCTTTTTCTGGCAAGCCAAGAAATAAAGACCCCAGACAAAAATATAAAGTGTTATCTTTCTTTCTCCTTCTTTTTGGTGCTACTTTCCACCAGCTATTCCTTTTTCAATTACATTCCACTTGTGGGCAAAGAAGATTTAGAAGATCCAAGATTGCATAACTCTTCTAACTAATGATCTTAGAGGAATAAAGACCTCTTTTCCATAGTATATGTACCAAATCTCAGTAAAAACTCTAATTTGCCTGTTGCGGTTCACAAAAAGAAGAGAGCACCTCGCAGGCACCCTAGAAAACATCACTGTGGGTGTGGAAACTTGATAGGAAGTCCCAGGGGACCATTTGCTCTGAGAAAGAGATGGGCACAGAATATGCACAGACTTAAAATGTTTCTGAGAGCTGACTTTTTTTGACTATACCTGAATTTCATGCTATTATTTCATCATATAGATAAAGGCATAAAGACCCCCTACCAAATATAAACCAATTATATGAAGAGATTTTCGGATGTGATCCTTAAAGCTCTTTCGAGTGGTTCTACAGGGAAAGAGTACATCAGTTACCGTTTAGAATTCTGTGACTGAAAAATCACATTTTCTTCCCACTGTCTCATTTCTTATCGTTTCCATCTCTGTACTGAAATGCCCATCTATTTACACACATGTTCACCTTTTCCACTAGAGTGTTTAAGGTACTTTTCATAAGTTTTTAAAGTTTTTGTGTTTGATAATTCCAACAACTAGGGCGTATCTAAGACTGGTTTTGTTGATTACTTTCTCTACTGACAGTGTATTCCTTGTTTCTTTGTGTGTTTTGTAACGTTTGGTTGAAGTTGGAATATTTTCTGTAAGCTTACAAGACTTAGGTAAATAGTATCAATTCCTGCAGACAGATACATTTATTTTTTCTGCCAGGTTTTTAGTGTGGGATGTTGAGTCTGTCTATTTCAGAGTTTATCTGGGTTTGGTTCTATTGTGGTTGTGGTTACTTGCGCCATACCAGAAGCTTCAAATTTCTCTAATGTTACGTTGTTTTCAGTGTGGGAGTTGGTTTGCTTGAGAATTTTAGGAATGCTGCTCTACTCTCAGTTTTAGGTCTTCCCTTTGTGATTACTTCTCAGAAAGAGTATCCCTCGTGCTCATGAATTTCCTCAAGACTAAATTGTGTTGTCATTTAGTACTTGCTAGCCTGAGGGTGAGGATAGGGATAGGGGTACAATAAATTTCCTATTGTTTTGGTTCAGCTTCAGACTTAGGCAGATTTTGTATCTCTGAGTCATGAGGGTGAGGTTTACTCAATGATCCATTCCCTGCTCCACTTGTAGGGTGACTTTAATGGCCTGAGCCCAGATTTCCTCATTCACCTCCTAGGAGTAGAGGGAGTACCATTCTGATCTCTTCTCTCAGCTGCAGTGGATCCTCACCTGAGTTCCAAGGGGAACAGGGCTTGCTCTCTTCTCCCAGTATCTTGAGGCTGTGCCTGTTAGGGAAGAAAGGAAAGAGGATCCTTCTGAGGTGTTGTGTCTTTCCCACAGCATGTGCTGCTCCTCTCCTCCAGGTTTATACAACAAAGGATTCTTGCTCTGGCCTTTCCCGATTCCAATGTTCCTCATGCATACCTGTCTTAGTCATTTCAGGCTGCTATAATTAATCACCATGAACTGGGTGGCTTAAACAACAAACATTGATTTCTCACAGTTGTGGAGGCAGAAAAGTGCAAGATCAGGCTGCTGGCAGATCTTGTGTCCTGTGACAGCCTGCTTCCTGATTTGCATATGGTCGTCCGCTCATTGTACCTTTACATAACAGGGAGACAGAGAGAGAGTGAGGGAGAGAGTGAACAAGAGAAAGAGCTCTCTCATGTCTCTGCTTATAAGGGCACTAATCTCATTCATGAGGGTTCTACCCTTATGACCTAATGTCCTCGCAAAGCCCTACCTCCTCACAACATCCCATTAGGGTTGGAATTTCAACGTATAAATCTAGGGGTGACATAAACATGCAGTCTGTAACTACCCAATTAGATTCATGGACAAGAGCCTGGGAGTCGATGTGGCTCTTGGATCTGGGGCTTCCAGGGTTTATGTACCCTCATGATGGCCCACATTTGTCTTTAATAATTTTTTGAAAATATTACCTGCATTATTCTTAGTAGTTTTATATCACATGGCATCCTTTGGAGGTGTGCAAATGGTTGTTATTTGTAACTCCTTGGAGTTGCCTGTCTTTCCTTATATTAAGATTTAGTTAGACTGTGGTCCTTCTCATTCTTTTTTCTGAGAGGTTCAAGAAAATTTTGCTTTTTTGAAGTTATCTGGCATTTCTTGTTGTATGGGTGGGACTGGCATACTTTCTAGTTTTGTATTGTTTTGTTTCCATCTAAACCAAAATCCAGAATTTATCTTTATTTAGTTTATCATTATTAATCATTTTAATTCATAGTATTTTGGTTGCTCATTCATACTTTCTTTGAATTATTTATTGAACAGATAATTTTATAAAGCCTATGCTAGTTTCAGACAGTATACAAAAATAAATATAATCATTGTAAGAATAATGGGAAGCTATTCCTCAGTCTTAATGTTTTCTTTCATATGGACAATATATCATTAGAAGAGTATCGCTGATGTCTCCCTCCCCCCTCTTTCATTTATAGGAAGACGAGTGTTATTTTGTCAGTGAGTTTGAAAGTGGACCTGGGAATGTGTAGCTCAGTCCACTTCTTTTTCTCTAATTTTGCAAGTCAGATTGCTGGGAGCTCCCATTTTGTTCTTCAGAGCAAAATTTTATAAAAGCTGACTGTACATGGGGATGCCTGAAATAATCCAGGGCTACCTATAGCTGGGTGAGTAAGTTGTCTATGGGATTTGGTATTAGAATCTGTTACTGCCACTCAACTATATCACCCTCCCTCATAAATAATATTAACATAATAAAGGTTCTGTTTTATAATGTGTATGCCTTATTATTCTTAGCTTATCTCAGGTAGAGTTCTAGTAAAGATAGATCGATTTTAAGCCCCTTCAAATAATAAGCAGCATTATGACACACTAATAGTTCTTGATTGATATGTTAATTTGCTAGGAATTCAACGCAATATCTAAAATCGTCCTCACAATTGTTATGAAGTTGATAGGAATATTTTTTCTTATGTTATATTATGGCCATTTATCTTAGTTCATCATGACCCATGATGATAATCTTTTAAAAATCCTACCTCGTAGAACTTTTAGCCAATCAATTCTATTCATTCCCTTCCACTCCATTTCAGCTGTTCGTAACACGTGTATTTATCCTTGTTGTATAACCAGTTACTCAACAACTTAGTGGCTTAAAACAACAACAATTATTAACTCATAGTTTCTGTGGATTGCAAATCTGGGTGAACCTTGACTAGATGCCTCTTACTCAGGGTCTGTCACAGGCTGTCACTTAGTTGTCAGTTGGGGCTCCAGCCTCCTCAGGATGCGCCTAGGGAAGGACCTGCTTCCAAGGTCACTCATGTGGATGTTGGCAGGCCTCAAGTCATTCTTGACTTTTGGCCTGAGATAACAGTTGATTGTCTCATGGACTGCTCCACAAGGCAGCTCACAACATTTTGAGAGAGAGAAAGGGAAAGAGTGAAAGGGAGAGAGAGAGATGGAGAGAGAGAGAGAGGAAAAGGAGGATGAGGCCAATAATATAAGTGACATATTGTCTCTGTTGCTATACTCTATGCATTAAAAACAAGTGACTAGGTTAAGCCCACACTCAAGGGGAAAAGATTATAGAAGTACATGGGAACTAGGAAGTGGGAAACATAAGGTGGTAGGACTTAGGGTTAACAACCATGATTATACTTAAGACCTTGTTTTATTTTTTCATCACCCCACCTCTGACATTTGAAACCGAATATATCAATCTTTAATTTCAGCCACTTATACTTTCCACTCTCTTACACATTGACTGCTATCAGCTGATTCAACAGCATTGTTCAGACTGCTTCTAGGGCTTTCACTCATCTTTCTTCAACTCTCTTTGTCTCTGTTTTCTCTTCTTTTCTGAGTCCTAAAACTCTTATGGAATGTATTCATTATAGTACTGACACTGTGGTCAAGAGCTGAAAATGTCTTACCCTTACATCATTTTTCGTAATAGAGTTCCTGAAGTTATTATACGCAAGGAAAAGTGTACAAATAGATAAAAATATCATTTCATTTTTATATATGTCACCAATTTATGGATGCACAGCTTTGGATAAACTGTGCTGGACTGTTCATCTTGAGCCATAATAAGGTCCAGAAAGCACAACTCCCTATAAAGCTCCAAAAAAATCATGGATTTTTAACCATTAGCCTTTATTTTACCTGTGGTTATTGTGGAAAAAATGATGTGATGGGTTATATCACTCTGATTATCACATTCTCAATTGCAAAGACTCTTAGGAAAAGTCAAGGGAGTATTACTAATAAAATCCATGGTAAGTTTTTTTTTTTTTTTTTTAAATACCATCATAAAGTTTTAAAAATACATTTCCTGGTGTTTTCAACCTCACCTTCATCCTTCTCAAAGCCAGATGACAATCTTGCTTCCTATGACAGAGGTTTTTAGGCATGTAGCACATTATTTAATGGCTCATACACCAGTTCATCTTATTGTGTATCCATCCAGATTACTTCATTTTGCCTTCTCCAAAGAGATAAATCTGCCTATGCAAAGTAAAATCATATCTCTGTATGGTAGAGACTGAACTTTTATGTCTTTTTAGCAAAGTAAGTACATCAAATTTCTAGTTAGCTGTGTATCTTTTCCTTTCCAATCAGTTTCTCTCCCTGAGCACATATATGTGTTTAAGATTTTAAGACCTTAAAAAAAGAAAAAAGAAAAAAAGAATTCTGTCATGACCCCACAACTCTTTTTATAGCAAGCTTTACAAAGAGAAACCTTTGCTCCCAGACTGCCTTTTTTACCTCCCATTCACTACTTAACCCATTTTAATCAGACTCCTGTACTCAACTTTCCAGTGAAACTTTTCTCACTAAGGTTATCAATGACTTTTACTACCAAGTACATTGAGCGCTCTTTAGTCCTTATCTTAATTAAACTCTTCTGTGGGTATTTGACATTCTTGATCATTCTTTTTTCTTTGAAATTCTCTATGGGCTTTACTAAGATCTTTATGTTGGCTCAGGCAGGCATCAGTTTATACCTGCATTCAAAATTGCTCAAGGTAAAATGAATTCAGCCATGCTTTATAAAACAGTACTTTGTGAGCTCATTCTTAAGTCAACTGTGCAGTAAAGTAAATTCAAAACCATTATCTGAGGTTAATTTTGACTGCCCTGCCTGAAGACACTCTTAAGGCTTATCTCCTCATATATGTTAGATGTTCTTCAGTTCCAGATGCTTTTATTTTTAGACTCTTCAGCTTTTATGGAAGAATATTAGTCCCTGTTCAATGAATACCTTATAACAGTTTTCAAGCAATTGTTTGCTGAGGAATATAATCTTGTGTTTAACCTCTTTATTTTTTTTTTTTAAATCTCAATCTGGAGAAATGATTTTGAGGGAATAGTGATTAAAGGATATGCAAAATACCCCCTTTTAGAAAAGCCAGTGTACCACCACATTAATGTTTCCCTAACAAGAGAGAGCACATGTATATTGTATTTGCTGATTCCATATAAATTGCTGTATGTGGAGGACACAGGATGATATGCAATTAGGAGCTTGTATTTTGAAATAAGACAGCTCAGGGTTTGAATCCAGTTCAGTGAAGTCTGAATTAGGTAATCATGTAAAATATTATTTCCTTTCACTAAACCTAAGAAAATCATAATAATAGTCACCTGTGTAAGTTTGCCTTCAATTTCAGGAAACAGTCATTCCAGCAGTATTCAGTATACTCTTCCATCCTGCTTCCACTAATAGTACTCTTACTATTACCACTAATATTAAAGTTCTCAGAAATTGGAAGCTTCTTTCATTCACATGCATGTGGGAGTTTATCATGAGAGTAGAGGACCTAGTCTCTATCTATCAGTCAGCAAACTATGTGTAATGTCTTTTCCATATCTTGGGAATCCTCTTTTTCTCCTATACAACCACCATACTTTAAAAGTTGTATACGGTTTATTTTAATAGTATTCACTCCATATTTCCTAAAATGTGTGAGGGGGTATGTGTGTAAACACTTCTCTTCCTCAAGATGTAAACTTTTTTGGGGTAGAAACTTTTTTGTTTTTTGTGTTTTTGTTAGGTTTTTAGATTTTTAATGTCATTAGTTTATACAATAACTGATCATTAGAAAGCATTTCAAAAACAATTGCTGGTTGTTCGCATAAATAAATAAATGATAAAATGCAGTATATGATGACTTTATTTGGAGATTTGTCTTACATCTGTTCAAGATTATATCAATAATTTGAATAAATCTATGGAAAATACCAAATTTTCAGATGACATTTACAGGAAAGCACAACAAAGATACTTGGTAAAAATGTATGTTAAAACTTTTAACTTTTTGGGTACCTAGGGTGGCTCAGTCAGTTAAGCGTCAAACTCTTGATTTTGACTCAAGTATGGTTCAAAATTTCTCTGTACAAATACACGATGAAAAAAATACAGCTTAATAGCAACATGAGTAAAAATAACTTCGGGATTTTTTTTTTGCTTATATGAATTTTATAGGACTTAGGAGATGCAATGACATATTTTCCTTCTTTCATTTTAATACAAATAAAAATACATGAAATTATATATAAAACAATCAGAAGAAGACTCTGAAAATTAGAGGAAAGAAGACAAATCAGGTAGGGACCTGGGGACACAAGGAACTTCATTATAGTGAGATTCTTATTTTGCTTTTGTTTTGCCTTACAGAGAGCCCTATGTCTGTCACAAAATTTCAGCGTGATCTATAACACCCTTAATACCTAGACGAAAAAGAAACGTTATTGACATTTAGCATGCATAGTCAAAAATCAGGCCAGGATGGCTGGGTTTAATTCTTCATTAACACTTTGAGTGTTTTAGACTAATCGGGGTTTATTTATAAATGGAAAACAGGAGTGAGGAACAATTTAAAACCGTATGATAAGCTGAGTTAGCAACTATCTTCAAATATTTGAAAATTTATATAGTTATATTTTCTTTTTTCTTTAAAAGAAAGTAATGGTAAAAGTATTAGGGAAACATTACATTCTCAAATGAGGAAGTGCTATTTATAATATTTAACATTTATTAATTGATTTTTACCTGGGGATGTTGTAAGCACTTGATGTATATAATTCATTTAGTCTGCGAACAATATACTGTGATAATTAGTAATACTATCCACATTTTACAGATGATGAATATATAGTTTAAATATTTTCCTAAGTTTACCTGTGGACCCCACAACAGGACCAATTTTTGAGTCAAAACAGTTTGACTTCGAAGCTTTTGCTGCTAATCATTGTGCTATAGTATTTTTGCTATATGTTAATATATGTTTTCCAACTACAATGAAATGAACTAGAAATACATAACTGAAGGAAGTTTATTAGCCTCTTTATTTACTAAACCTGTCAATTGACAGCTACAGAATATCTCCAAATTTCCTTAATTCAAGTAATGTCAGCAAGTATTCCTTGAACAGTACTTTGTTGTTCAAAATAAAGTAATGGAAAGAACATCCTATATATAACAGAATATATGAAAATTAAATATAAAAGGACATTTCTTTAAATATATGTTTTCTCTTTATATATATTCCTGATATATATGATATGTAATTATATATTCATGATTTATATACTATATATTTAATATATATACTATGTAAATGTAAATTAGGAAACATTTTTCCTCATATTCAGGCTTATGCCTGATTTTGTTTAATAATGAGAGCATTATATGCTTTTCAGTTGTTTTTATAATCTATAAATCTTGTTGCCTTGGAGCATCCAATTCATTGTTGCTTAAGTGAATGTATGTCCATAGTATAGAATTGATAATTCATTGTTTTAATGTGATTTTGAACTATAGGATTATGGACTTGAAATTTAAACAGTTTAAAGGTAAATGTATTTTCTTAATTTCATTAGCTCTTCGTTGTAGTTGTTCATTATACTAGAGTTTTAAGAGATGGATGTCACAATCAGGCAGGAAGGGCAATGGGGATAGGGGAGATTTTATTTTCCTGTCGTGTGTAAGAGTGTAAAAATAAGAAAAGAGAATAAACATTGGTCTATAATACAACCCAGGTCCAGAACTCCTCTCTGTTCATAAAAGGTGGAGTGGAGTAATATTGGAGGATTTAAGGAAAATGCCCGGGGAACAAAGTTCCCAACTTTCTTCTTGTTTAGTTTTCTGCTACCACCTTGTTGCGGACATATTTATGGAATCTTATTTAGTCTGGTTATACAGAAGGAGAACATTGATTTAACTATTCTAAATTTCCTTCCATTTTTATTTATGTGAATAAGATTCACATGGGAGAGGACAGTCTTGATAGGGGGTAGCTCTGTTGCCAAAAGCTATGAGTGAACCTCCTTTTTCATGATAATATGGGAATCACAGCAGACCCAAGAAGGCAAACAGAGATTATATCAAGAGAGTCAAGGGCATCTGCAGAAACAGTGACAGCTGATGTTAGCTGTCATGTCAGGGTAGATGGCCATACAAATTAGAATACGGTAATGTCATTGGACATGAACTACATCAGCTAATGACATCATCACATGATACTGGCAGATATCTACTCAGAGGAAAATCTGGATCTGTCATTCCTTATCAGAGGCTACTGAAAATAACAGTGGGATACTATTTTAACTTTACCGTCACAAGGTTAAGTAAGTAAGCCATATGAATCTACTGTGAATCCACTCCATATCTTGAGAAGTAGCAGTAAGATGTACGTAGAAATTTGAAAAGAAATGTATTTTACCTAGGAGACTGTAAGTTTCCTTATGGGCCTATGTGAGTTATTGAATTAGAATAACTTTAGTAGATTTTAACAAATACTAATCTCTTCTATCATGGCGAGAAAACCTGAGGGGCATAAAATGGTTTAGATACATAAAGAAAAAAGGAATGATGGAAGAAGATGTGTTCTCTGTGTATCTGAATATAGTGTCAGCAAACTTGGGTCCCAATATAAACAATGATAAAGTGTTTATAAAATAGGGGAGAACTATACCAAGGAAAGATTATAAATTCTATGGAATGATCAGGGAAATTTCCACATGTAAAAACAAAACAAAAAGCCACGTGTATAAAATTATTGGGTGAACAAGAATGCATCAGATGCCAGTGACTGGGGAAAGCATCTTTTGCAGAGTAATCAGCCTGTGTAATGACACTGTGTTACTATATATTTTAGTTTGTTTTTGAAACAAGAAGTTTTAGGATCATTAAAGTTTGAGATGGAAATGGAGCTATGAATGACAATATTAGACTAGAGAACTATAAATAATTAGGTTATAGATGGTCTACATAAATGTTTCACAAAAAGAAAGGCTATGGTTTAATTTGTATCTTGCCTTTATCATTCTCCTGGTAGTATGAAAATTTGATGTGAAGAGGTAAATTGTATTGAGTGGAGGGATTACTTGGGAAGTATTTGTAGTAGTCCTAGAGATTCAAGATAAAGACCAATCTAAAGTAAGTAATCAACTTACAACAGGGATAAATAAGTGAAAAGATATTTGGGAAATATTCAAGAGCTAACTTAATAGCAGTCAGTAAGTTGTTGGCTAAGCTTGTCGATAGAAATAGAAACCTGGACCATTTCTGGAATCCCGAGTTTTCATGTTTGGGTGGAAATTGGTGCCATTGCATGAAATTAGTAAAAGCAGGCATGAAGTGGATTTGAGCTAAGGGATATGTTCAGGGTCAAAAAAGAGAAAATGAACTCACTTTTTGTCATGTTGAATTTAGGTTATCATTAGCACATCCAACAGGAGATGTCCCACAAATACTGTGTTCAGAATCTCAAAATTAGAGATCTGAATGTACTGGTCAGTTACATATCTGTCATCTCTATGTCTTCAACTTCCTGAGGAAAATTAATATACTTTATTAATCTTTGAAACCTCAAATGACTGAAATATCTCATAAATTGTAAGTTCTTATGATTTCTTTCTCAAAGAAATACGTTGCAGTGAACTCAAGTTTCTTGTACTTTTGCAGTATTATTATATTTTCTATGGCGTAGAGGTTGGGAATGCTTAAAGTTTTAAATTTTCATAGAATGCTTAAAATTATGGTAACTTATTTGACTGAAGTAGTCACAATTGTCCAGTTATGATGGTAAAAGTTAAGTCATGGGAAAAATAAAAAAAAAAAAAACTCTTATTTTCAGTCCTTGGCAGCAGATTGATATGTGACTACTGAGTTGTACAAAATAAATTTCTACATTTCTTCATAAATTGAAACTAATGTAGTTACTTATATGATGTGGTAGAAGCTAAACTGTTTTTTCAAGATTTTAATTCAAATTCAACTAGAACAAGATATCAAATCAATATATTGAAATTATCATATCATCCATCTTTTCTTGAATGAGCTACATTGTTTTAGAAAAAGGTTAGTTTCTTTTTTTATTCATTTTGATTAACTAACAATCTTACCGAAAATGGAATGCCATGGCTAATGCATCAGTATACTCAACTCAAATGTTCAATATTATTCTTAATACAAAGAGCTTGTAATACCCAATAAAATCACTTTTCTTTGACATGAACTAAAATATCTAATAAAGGGGTGACAGAAGCACTAAAATGAAAGCCATCATTACATTGAGTTAGAAAGAGATTTATTTAACTGGTTAGGGTTCTGACTGAAATAACTGCATTCAATTTGTTAATAGGACTGTGAGATTTTTTTATAGGCTGCAATTTTTTTAACTGTTCCACTGATAGTTCAACATTCACAAGACTAGCTTTAGTTCTGCCATCAACTCGCTGCATGAATTTCAAATTTACATTTGGCAAACAACAGGAAATTACTTTACCTACAGTGCTTATTCTGAAATATAATTTAGGATATGGTGTTTATTCTTCTGTTTTTTAATAGCATCTACTGAGAAATCACTGTTATTGGGAATCCAAACAACTGGAATTTATTTCATGCACTATAATTTTATGAGAAGCAACTGATAATAAACAGTCTGATACCATGACTATATTCATAAAAGCAACTTAGAGACTATGGTCAGTACAAAACCTATATTAATGATCATACTTTTGGCAATAAAATACTGGATGTGTATGAAACAAAGTCATGCATATTAAAGACGCCTATTACTGATTAAACTATCAGAAGATGAGCGTAACCTATTTTCTGAGATTTCAGGCTCTGACATCTAACTGCCTGTATTCAAATCATTATTGTTCACTGTTAATTGTCATATTAGATGCAGGTTATGTTACTATAGCTTTAAAAAGTTGCAACCTATGCACTACGTATATGTTAATCTCCAGTTAATTAGAAATATTCATTTTTGAAAAATAAACTTATAAATAGCTGATAATAATAATCCCCATTTTACTAGTAAGGAAACTGACATAACCATGGTTGAGGAACATGCATAAGCTTATCAGCTAGTATGTGTAGAAACCACATTCTCAGACTGGCTAAGTCACCATAGGTACGTAGCATATTTATTTTATTAAGAATGCTGTGGTACATCTATTACTGTAGAATGGAAATAGGGCAATCTAGAGATCTCATAGGACTCACTAAAAGAAATGTTTTCTATCTAACTTTTAAGAGAATAAAATCTGAATTGAAAAGTATAAATATCATTTCTTTACCCAAAAGACATTATCAAAATAAGAATTGGGGTTTTAGTTAATTATAAATTTAATGCAGAGTTATTTTAGGTGCTATTTACTAGAAAATACCAGATAATCCTATATAGTTATTGTCATTATTATTCTTTGGGTATACCTAACTCTGCTGTTTCAAAAACATCTAAATTTGCATTCCTTACTCTTTCCTTATTGGAGTTAGTGAATAATTGTTATAGATTCACTGCATTTATGTAGCTCTTCGCCTGACCATTTTCAGAACTCTTATGTATATTTTACTGTTTTCACATGTAAATGTAGACTTCAGTGGCCAGTAGACCCATGGAATACACATCCAGCCTATACTTTCTCTACGATTGTTCAGGAAGTCTTAATACATTCGGTTTTCTTTACTCATTTGTTTTAATTATCTACAGATGTTTGCATTATGGACTTGCTCCTGTTTCACTCATATTGGGAAATATAAATTATATATATATACTCAGCCATCAAAAAGAATAAAATCTTGCCATTGCAATGATGTGGATGGAGCTAAAGAGTATAATTAATGCTAAACGAAATAAGTCAGTCAGAGAAAGATAAATACCACATGATTTCACTCATGTGAAATTTAGGAAACAAAACAGATGAACATTGTCTGTCTCTTTCATTTTCACCACTTACAATATAACAATTATGGTTTCAAATTCCTTTATTTTTTTTTTAATTAAAGAAAGGAGCATTTTTTCATGTATAATGACAGTGACACTCTACTATTGTGGTCTTCCTCCCAAATGCTTATAGCCATGTATAATCATAAGGAATGTAGCAGGAAAATCTCAATAGAAAGACATTCTACAAAATACTCAAGCCAGTACTTTTCAAAATTGTGAAGGATGTTAAGAAGCAAGACATGTCTAAGAATCAGTCACCATCAAGAGCAACTTAAGCAAGATGACCACTAAAGGTAATGCAATATGGTGAGCAGGATCTTAAAACAGAAAAAAAAATACATTAAGTAAGAATTGAGGAATTCTGAATAAAGTATGAGCTTTAGTTAACAGTAATGTAAAATATTGGTTCATTAATTGTAACAAATAGACCATATTAATGTAAGATACTGATAATAGAAGAATTTCAATGTAGGATATATGGGAATTCTCTGTAGTATGTTTACAATTTTTCTCTCAAACTTCAATGGTCCTAAAATAAAAAGCACATTTAAGGAAAAATAGAGTAGAATGTGGTGTTTCTGTTTTTGTTTTTGCTTTATTTCCACTCTCCTGAGGCTCCCACTCTGAACTTTAAAAATTACATTAAAAAGTCTGCTAATAAATATATAGATCAATCTCAGGTAAAGTAAAAATTGAAGTTTCCATATCACACATGCTTCAAAGAATGAAATAAAATTTTCCCAAAATGCAGTGTAAAAAGGTTACTTAAATACTCAGAGTTGCCCTTTGTAGACTTTGAAAGAGAGATTAGTGGAACATAGATTGCTAAACTACCTCACTGCACTGATATTCCATGATTGACTTACTGTGACAAATAGTAAATGAGATTTTTTTTTTTAAAGACCACAATGCCACAGTGACTAGTTTTTCTGCCCCAAGCATTGTAGGTAACACAGAATCCAAAATATGTCTCTTTTTTTTTTTTCTTTTTTTGGGGGAGAAAGAAACATCACTTTTACTTTATCAACACAAGAGATTAATTTCAGCACAGCTGATCTCCATGAATACATTTTCCTTCAGACATTGCCAAAGTCAATGGAATTTTGACTTGTCTGGTGCATTTGTGCTGGATACACAGCTTAAGCCTTCCAAAAGCAAATATAACTCACAATCTATCAAATTTGCTTTTTAAAGTTCAAGTTGAATATTTCTATTTTGAGCTCAGCCTTTACAAGCTCTGCTGGTTTTTTTCTCTTTGCCATATTCCTTGGCTTTTTAAAAACATGTACCTAAAACTTCGGATTATATTGATTCAGACTTTTTAAGTGACGCAGAGATTATTGGATTAAGGTGGTGTGTATGTGCACTTAGCTTCTAAGCATAAATTCACATTGATGTTTATCTTAATTAAAGTAATACCGTAATGAAGAAATTAGTTTTATGTGTCTATGTGTGGAAGAATGGGTGATTTGGAGGCTTTTGTAAAAATGTGACTTAATGTGATTGGTCTATGTATATTTTTAAATGGTTTGCTTCAAACAATATAAAAAGTACAATATGAAATATGATAATGTGAACAGCTGAAAAATAAAAGTATTGAACTTTTATATTTTACATCATTTGGTTTTAAACCAAATTTAAAATTCTAGACGTTTATCTTCACATATTCAACCCATTTGAAAATACCTTTAAGATTTAGTGATTTGTGATTGATCTGAATGAAGGGCTCCATTGAAGCTGTTCCTCCAAAGTCCCCAATTCCCATACACCCAATTAAAACAGTTCTGAGCTTTGACATATAAGAGTTCTGTTGTATATATAAGGAGTAAATTAAGATTGGGTCCATCTGTGCTGGTATATTAATAAATGAATATTACTTTATTTTTGGTTAGAAATCTCTTCTTCAACACATGAACTTCTTTTCTCTTTCAATGCACAATATAAACATATTACAGTGTTCCTTTGGAGATGATGATCTACAACAACATAAATGTGAGATTTAAAAAATAGGAATTTCAGACATTGAAGGAGAAAACAGTATCAGCCAATCAGGCCGAAAATTTAGCTTTCTATTGTTTCTTTCAAAACATCTATTACTCCTCTCCTTTCCTTTTATAATAGAACCTTTCATTTATTTTGAGAAATGTCCCTCCTGTACATTGATGTGATCTACAAATGCAGCCTTCAATATAAGAAACATCATGGTAGAATTCTGAGACAGGTCAACGTGTCCCATTCCCTTTTAGTTGAGAAAAGGGCATTTGACCAAAACTGAGATAGTCAGATTTGTTTTAATGAATTGAAAGGGATACAGAAAAAGATGACATTTTTCTTTAAATACTATTAACAGTAAAGCCTAGCTTTCTAGTGTTTATTTGTGCCACTGTGTAGAGACCTCCTTCAAGAGAATGAAATCTATTCACAGGTACACATAGCCAAAGACAGATGAAATATTCCTGAAGAAAGTTTTGTTTTGTTTTGTTTTTCCCTTCTAGAAATCTCTGGATCCTTTTTCAAGCCTTGTCTAAGGTTATTTATAGCTTGACCTTCCCAGTTAGATTTTGAATATGTTTGATTTGGATTCCTGTCACTTTCATTGGAAAATAACTGACTCATACCTGAAAGTACGAATATAGCTACTTCCTTGACCCGTAAGTCCTGGTCCTTTTGTGTGTGTGGAGGGTAATATTGCATATAACAGTCTATGACAATTAGCTTACATAAATTAGGAAAAGAGGCCTACAATGTTTTTGAATAAAATGACAATATAAAATATCTCACTAAATAAAGAACCAGCTTAAGCTTTTTTTTTAAATAAATTTTATTTGTTTATTTATTTTAGAGATGGAGAAAGAGCATGCATGAACAGAGGAGGAGCAGAGGGAGAGGGACAAGCTGACTTGGTGATCAGCACAGAGCCCAGCTAGGGTCTCAATCTCATTACCCTGAGATCATGACCTGAGCTGAAATCAATAGTCAGATGCTCTACTGACCTAGCCACCAGGCACCCCTCACCTTAAGCTATTTAGGAAGTCATAACTACTAGAATAGTTACTCCTAGGATATAGTTTGGTAAGATCCACTTTGTGACAATGGAAACTGAAAAATCAGAATTGTTTTTTTTTTTAATTTACCCTCAAAATTATATAGCCTCCTTTGAATGTTTTTGTATTGGAAAAATACTAATTGGTCTTTGTGGGAATACAATGAAGAAATTAAAATGTTTACATGCCAAATCAGTAAAATCTAAATGGGTAGAATTGAAGAATTTAACCACTAATCTACATTTAGACCCATTTGTCATCCAGTAGAGTTATGACCCCATTATTTTGATGCCTAATTTAACATTACATTTTCATGGCAAAGACTCTTTATTTCCTTTCACCTGGTACACTTCTGGATTTCACAATTAAAGAACCAACATTTACTAAGTTATAATTAAATTTAATTAATATGTATGAATGTTTTCCCTTTTATTAAAGAAAGAAAATATCGGAATTAGTTTTAGAAGATAATGTGCCAATCTAATACAGGAATCAGACTCATAGTTTTGAAATTTTGGCACATTATTCTTTTTGGAATATTCCAGTGCATCAAATAATTTCATGTGGTATATAAGCTTAATGGCATTGGAAACTGCAGTGCCCTGGCTTGTTTTAAATCAGAATTAAAGATGTGCCAACCTGTCACAACGCCTGTGCACAAAGTACACTGTAGTTCTTCACACCCCTTTGAGTTCATATCAATCATTTGAAAATAACATTTTTTTCCTCAGAATGAGCTGTCACTATCAATTTGAATAGTGGCTGTTGAACTGGAATTCATCCAAATTTTCAGCAAGCCATTTGGTTCATTATATCACAAACTAAATGACTTGCAAAACCATATTTTTTTCATACTGTTTTCAAGCAAATACAATACTATCTTTTCAAAGATTGCAGTAATAAATTAAGATTTTTTATTCAAATATCTATTAAGACTTCTATTTTATTCCTGCTTTCATGCCATATCTGATTCACTTTCCAATAATTAGCCAAATGTATCAAATGTATTTCTTAATATCAAACATATTTTGATTCAGCAGGACTTTAGCTCTGCTAAAATAATATGTGATCACCAAACTGCACAGCAATCTTTGTGATGCCCCTTCTCAGTTCCTGTTATGAATGTGTAACAGCCTAGATGCTATGTGATAAAGAGATGTTCAGGGTAAAATAGTATTTGTGAAACACTCATCTGAATACAGAGTATTTTCTTTTCTCGTTTTGCCACATATACCATACCTGGCATTTCATAAAAGTCTTGTGACTTAGGATTATTTTTGTATTGTTATCTGTCACTAAGTGTGACTCCCTCTGTTGCATGGGACTGAAAATGTGTAATCAGCTGTAATTTTTCTTTGAGGAAAATATCTGTTGCCCCTTTTTGGGTTTCTATTTCCATCTTATTCAAGAATTAATATGTAAGCTTTTATTTTTTCAGAAGAAAAATAGTTTATCAACCACAATGATTTCAATTTCTATAACTTAACAGTAAAACTTAATTCAAATAAACTCCGTAAACTCCTAGTAAGACATATCTGTAGATTACTACCAATGAAATCAAAGAAACATGACAGAAAGCATGTTTCATAATTTGTGGCAAAATTAATACCTAATACCTTGGAGGTATTGTTGATGTAGAATAAAGTCCTGGTTGGGATATTCAGTTACAAGTCCAAGATCTCAATCGGACCACTACTCGCTATGTCACCTTGTGCTCCTTGTGTTACTTACTTATCTCAGTAGACATCAGCTACGTCACCCAGGAAATGGGGCTAAAACACTAAACTGCTTGTATCACTGGGAAGCTCTAAAGGCAAAACAATATATCGAATGCAAAAGAATATCAGGTACTGACAGTGTCACAATTCAGGAAAAGTAGAGAAATCACCTGTTACAAGGATGCTGAAAAATCCAACTTAATTTTATCTACATTTTCTCAAGTCTGAAATCACATCTCTTGTGGCATACTTTCTTCCTACTATCTTTTGACAGCATCAAAAACTTAAGTAACTTGTGTTTCCCTAGCCAGTCAATAAATTCTTTGTTGAATCTATTCTTCTCCTTCTGTTTTGCTCTGGGAAATCTGCAGTCTCATGTGAACTAAATTTTCACTCTTGAACACTTGCAATCATTGTATCAATTCCTTATTCTTTGCTCTCAATCAGGGACAGTGTATAGCCCACTCCCTTGACTAACTCATAGAAATGGTGGTATGGGTTATCACATTACTACCACCTCGTTTTCATTTGCAAATTATTGATCTGCCAGTATCATTAAAATTACTTCCTGAGAAGTTCATGTCACCTACTTAGGCATGACTGTATTCTCATCATCATTATTTACTTACCCCCAAGTGAGTAATGCTTGAACTATCCTGCTTTGACTCTATGGTACGCTATTTAAAAGTACATTATATTCAGGTTCTTAAATTTTTTGTCCATCCCATTTTTGGGGAGGTTTTATATTTTTACTTCCTACTTCAGCTTTATTGAGGTATAAATGACAATTAAATTGTAAGATATTTTAAGTGTACATCACAATGATTTCATATACATCTGTCAATGTCAAAGAAATTATTGCCTATGTTTTCTTTTAGGAGTTTTATGGTTTCAGGTCTCAAATTTAGGTCTTTAACCAATTTTGAGTTTATTTTTGTGTATGAAGTAAAAAAGTGATCCAGTTTCACTTTTTTTTTTTTTTATGTAGCTATCTGGTTTTTCTAGCACCATTTGTTGAAGAGATCATTTTCCCCCATTGTGTATTTGTGCCTCCTTTGTTGTAGATTAATTCACCATATAAACTTGGGTTTGTTTCTGGGCTCTCTATTCTGATCCATGGATCTATTTGTGTCTATTTTTTGCCATATGTAACTGTTTTGATTACTGTAATTTTGTGATATATCTTGAAATCTGGGATTGTGTTACTTCCAGTTTTGTTCTTTCTCAGGATTGCTTTGGATATTTAGAGTCCATACAAATTTTAGAATTATTTGTTCTAGTTTTGATATTTTGATAGGGATATATTAAATCTGTAGATTGCTTTGGGTGGTATGGACATTTTAGTAATATTTGTTCTTCTAATCCATGAGCATAGAATATCTTTCCATTTGGTTGTGCCATTTTTTTTATAATTTGCAGAGTACAGGTCCTTTGCCTCCTTGGTTAAGTTTATTCCTAGGAATTTTATTGTTTCAGTGCAATTGTCAATGAGATTGTTTTCTTAATTTCTGTTTCTGCTTCTTCATTATCAGTGTAGAGAAATACAATAGATTTCTGTATATTAATTTTGTGTCCTGTGACTTTACTGAATTCATTTATCAATTCTAGTAGTTTTTTGGTGGAATCATTAGTTTTCTATATATGGTAATATGTCGTTCTAAATAATGAAAATTTTACTTCTTATTAATTTAGATGCCTTTTATTTCTTTTTTGTTTGTTTGTTTAATTGCTGTGGCTAGGATGGCCAGAGGACCTGAATAGACATTTTTTCTGAAAAAGACATACAGATGGTTAACAAACACATGAAAAGTCGCTTAACATCACTAATCATCAGGGAAATAGAAATTGAAACCACAATAATATATCACCTCACACCTATCAGAATGGCTAAAATGAAAAACACAAGAAATAACAAGTGTTGTCAATTATGAGGAAAAAGGGAATCCTTGTGTACTGTTGGAAGGAATGTAAACAGGTGTAGTCATTATGGAGATTCCTCAAAAAATTAAAAATAAAATTATCATATGGTCTGGTAATTCCACTACTAGGTATTTACCCAAAGAAAATGAAAACACTAATTTGAAAAGATAAATGCAATCCTGTGTTTATTGTAGCATTATTTACAGTAGCCAAGATATGGAAGCAACCAGTGTCCATGGAGAGATGAATGGAGAAAGAAGTGATATATATATATATATATATATATATATCACTTCTTTATCCATATATATATATGTATATGGGATCTTGCCATTTGCAAGTACATGGATGAACCTAGAGCGTACCATGCTAAGCGAAATGTCAGTCGGAGAAAGACAGATTCCATATGATTCCACTCATATGTGAAATTTAAGAAACAAAACAAACACATAAAATAAGAGACAAACAAAAAAACAGATTCTTATATTCAGAGAACAAACTGTTGGTTGCTGGGGTGGGGTGGGGGGTGGGGTGGGTACAGGATTGTTGAAATAGACAAAGGGGATTAAGAATATATTTATCTTGATGAGCATTTAGTAATGTGTAGAATTGTTGAATCATTATATGGTACATCTGAAACTAATATACACCTATGTTTCTTTTTAATATTTTATTTATCTATTGGGGGGGAGGGGAGAGAGAAAGAAGGAGCAGGGGCAGAGAGACAAGCAGACTACCTGCTGGGCAGGGAGCTTGACCTGGAGCTTGATTCCAGGACCCTGAAATCATGACCTGAGCCAAAGTCAGGTGCTTAACCAACTGAGTCACTCAGGTGCTCCTAAAGGAGCATCTGGCACCTGAATAGAGACACATATGTTAATTATACTTAAAAAAAAAAGAAAAGAAAAGAAAAAGAGGATCACCTGGGTGGCTCAGTTGGTTAAGCATCTGACTCTTGGTTTTGACTCAGGTCATGATCTCAGGGTCGTGAGGTGGAGTCCCGTGTCGGTCTCTGTGTTGAGTGTGCAGCCTGCTTGGGATTCTCTCCCTCTCTCTCTGCCCCTAGCCCCCTGCTCAAAATCTCTCTCAAAAACAAAAAGAAAAAGAAAAACAAAAATCAAAAACAAAAACCATACAAAAAATCAAAAAGCCAAAACCTTCCAGAAGAGATAAACTCATAGAGACACAAAGCATACTAGTAGTTGTCAGGGGCTAGAGAAAGGGGGAGGGATAGTGACTGCTTAGTGGGTCTTTCCTGCTCAGTGGGTCTTTCCTTGTGGTATTTCCTTTTAGGGTGATAAGAATATTTTGGAGCTACAAAGGTGGTGGTTGTACAACCCTGTGAATGTACCAAATGCCACCAAATTTTACCATTTTAAGAGGTTAACGATTAATATTGTATGAATTTTACCTCAATTTAAAAAAGCTTAATGTGCATTATAAAATTTTCTAAAATTATATATCCTAAAATCTCTTCTATCTAACAACTAACTTGGAATATCCAATGATATCTATTGTCTCAGCTTCTACTCAGTAACCATTTTTCTTTATCTCATCTAAGATTTTCCTTTCTTCAGCCACCCAAATAGCATTCCTTCTGTTTCCTTTTTTTCTTTTTTAAGATTTTATTTATTTATTTGACAGAGAGAGAGAGACAGCCAGAGAGAGGGAACACAAGCAGGGGGAGCGGGAGAGGAAGAAGCAGGCTCCCAGTGGAGGAGCCTGATGCGGGTCTCGATCCCATAACACCGGGATCACGCCCTGAGCTGAAGGCAGACGCTTAACAACTGAGCCACCCAGAAGCCCCACGTTCCTTCTGTTTCAAGCAAGTAGTGTCTCACTCTTTTCCAAAGTTAGTTTCCACATACCATATGTTCTCCCTTTCTTCTAAGTTATTGCTTAATCAATTAAATGTATTCTTCCTCTTGTATATACACCTTGCATGTACATATTTTGTTCTTTTTTCTGTCTACACATTTAATTTAGTTTATTTAAAAACGACACCTTCCTTTAACCTTGATTCCATATAAAAATTTCTCCTTTACTACCCTAAATATTAACAACACTCATCCTTAATGGGAGACACAAAATAAGGCTAAGGCATTAGGTTTGTCTATTGTCTTACAGAAACTATAGCCTATAGGTCAAATCTGGCCCCACACTTAATTTTGAAAACAAAATTTTATTGGAACACAACAATGCTCATTCATTTAAATGTTGTCTATCTCTTACACTATAATCACAGGATTAAACAGTTGAGACAGAGACAGTCTTGCTCACAGAACCTAAAATATTTGCTATCTGGAACTGGACTTTTATAGAAAAAAATTTCCAGACTTCTATGTTAGCATAACAATTGATACCTTAAGAGAGAAAACTCTAAATCTCAGTGGATTTGCATAGTGAAAATTTATTCTCACATAATGTCCAACCACAGACAAGGTAGAAGTGATACAGGAAAAAGGCTGTTACGTATGTCCCAAAGGTAGTACTTTGATATCTAACTGGCACATGAACAAGAAAATATGTAACTTCTTCCACCAAAATTCTTGTCCAGAACTCATCAATCATGTGACTTCTAATCTAGTTGTAAAAGGGTTGCAAAATGTTCCCTTGGCTGTTAAGCTTTTTTTCCAATAACAATGCAATATTATGGCAAAGAACTGTATATTTTTGATGGGCAAATAACTGTCTCCGCCACATGTATTCATAATGTTCAGAAAAATACTATGGAGAGTTGATTTTACTGTTGAGTTTGATATTGAAAATTTTGAGTAGTTGAGGGTGCCAATTATTAACTTGTCTCTCAGTTCGAAGCATCGCCTTCTACTCTTTGTTTTGTGATGCTGTGACTGAGACTCTGCACATCACATATCTCCCTTTCTGACTGTTAGATAAAAGCAGCAGTTGTTTCTAGCACCAGTTGGGGCCAGTTGCTACCTTCTTTTTCAATTTGTAGAATTAGCTCTGTCATGCCTCCTCCGAGGTGAAAAGTTATCAGGATCTCCTTGAAAGTGCTCTCTCCTCAAAGGTCTGTATCCCTGTTCCACAAAGAGAGAAAGGTCTCCAAGGTCATGAGGTAACAGAAGGAGTCTGTGACAATCCTGCCATAAGTCCATCTCTTATCTCTAGAGGGGCCCTTTCCTCATTTCTGGATTCTCATACCATCAGTTGCTAGGGAGTGTTTCCTGGGTCTGACTGAAAAGATAATGATGACTTAGAATGTTAGATCCTACTGAAATGGAATGCAGTAGATTCAAGTCAGGATTGACTTGAAGACTTTGGGTAGGTCTCACAGGTAGGAAGAGAATCAGCCTTTGAAAGACTGGACAACACAATAGCTGAGAAAATCCTCCATTCTTTTTCAGCAAAGAAGAGAGAAGAATTGCTTTCCCTATGTCTTATTGTTACACCAAACCCACTCCTTCAAGTGTTTAGGTCCATCTTGTATAACAACCAGTTACAGTGTGCTATATCAAGTGATAAACATCTGATTAATCAATTATAAACATAATAAATGTTTTATTCACCAATCCTCAGCCTTCTACATATTGTTCTTATATTTCAAAATTTTGGTTACCTATTACTTATTAAAATCTTTATTCTTTAAAGCCACTTTGTCCCTATCATTTACCTCCATTGTTACTCCATATTTATACCCTTTGCTGAAATCTGTATCCCACCATCAACTAAAATTCCCATTGCCTCATCCCCAGTTATGACTAGGCTCTGTACTTAATTCTAGTATGTCTTTTGTCAAAGTTTTCTCCAGTCTCCTATTTTCAAAAAACACCATTTATTTTATCACTTATTTTTCTATTTTTAAGCACTAATATATTTTTTTAAATTCTTAAATATAACTTACATAATTAAATATGTGTAAAGCATGTGAATACATTTAGAGAAATAATTATGTAGTAAGCGAATGTGTGAACATCACTGTGGCCAGGAATTAGAGTACTACCAGTACCTTAGTAGATCCCTGGATTCTTTTTTCTGAATTCTGAGTCTCATTCCCCTGAGATATCTACTCTCCTGACTCAATTTCTTCTGTATTTGATTCTCTTCAAATATTTATCACTTAAGTTATCATTCCCAAATCATAACTTAGTTTTGTCATATTTTTAACTTATATTAATGCAATCATACTTTCCATATTCTTTTTGATTAGCTTATTTCCTTCAGCATTTTATTTGTAAAATGTGCTCATGTTCCTGCATACTGCTATAGATTATTCATTTTTACAAGTGCATTATATTTAATTGTATAAACATGCAGCAGTTTATTCATCTATAACATTCCTGATGGATATTCAGGTTATTTCTAGGTTTTTGTGATAATTAACAATGGTGCTAATGAGAACTCTTGTACATATATCACAGTGTATATGAGCAAAATTTTATATAGTGCAAAGGAGAATCATTATGGCATAATAGGATATGTATTATTTTATTTTTTAAAAAATATTTATTTATTTGAGTGAGAGAGAACATGAGAGAGAGTGAGAGAACATAAGCAGGAGAGGCATAGGCAGAGGAAGACAGAGAAGGAGAATCCCCACTGAGCTGGGAGCGGGCCTCGATCCCAGGACCCTGAGATCATGACCTGAGCCAAAGGCAAATGCTTTATCATCTGAGCCACCCAGGCGCCCTGGGAATTGTATTATTTTAAATGTTATTAGATAATACCAAAATGTTTTCTAAACTGATTATTATCACTTGACATCCCAACCAGCAATAAATTAGAATTTTCATGGCTCCACATCTTTCTTGGTTTCTTTTTTTCCTCTTTATTGTAATTGATTTGGTGTATAAGTACAGTTCTAATTTTACATTTTCCAGATCAATAAAGGAACCATTCACTGAAAATTATGTCTTTTCATTACTGTTTACTTTAATACATTTTAATTACATTTAAAATATTGAGTAATGATATTTCTCATATCTGATTGCATATATTCTGAAGACTTCATATGTTTTGATGTAATTTTAAATGGTAGCTTTTAAAATCTTATTTTCTGATTAGCAGACTATATATATAAATAAACAAAATAGTAAAATTTATTTTCTTTACATATATTTATATACAACAGTTATATTAAAAACAAAATAGTCATACTAAAATTCATAATGATTATAATATTTATAATTATTTTTGAAGATTTTCTTTATATATAATCTCATTTTTTGCAAACAATTACCATTTTTATTTTTATTTATTTATTTTTAAAGATTTTATTTATTTATTCAACAGAGATAGAGACAGCCAGCGAGAGAGGGAACACAGGCAGGGGGAGTGGGAGAGGAAGAAGCAGGCTCAAAGCAGAGGAGCCTGATGTGGGGCTCGATCCCATAACACCAGGATCACGCCCTGAGCCGAAGGCAGACGCTTAACCACTGTGCCACCCAGGCGCCCCAAAATTACCATTTCTAATCTAATTCTTTCACATTTTATTTTATATCCTTTGTCAGGTTTGTTGAGGAATAATTCACATAAATATAATTTATGTGACCTAGACCATAAAATTTATCCATTTTTTAGTGTCCACTTTTATGATTTAGACAAACATGCAGTTATGTAATCACCATCAAGTAAAGAGCATAGAAAATTTCTACCATTTCAAAAATTTTCTTCAAGTTCTTTTGTAGTCAGTCTCCACTGCCAGCCTATAGCCCATTATAACACTACTTCCTTCCAATAATTTTGCTGTATATGGTCACAGAAATCTAGGAAGTATTGTCAATCTTAACAATGTTAAGTCTTCCATTTATTTAGGACACATGAATCACCAGATTATATATTTTACAGTTTTGTGTTTCTCAGTATATTTTATAACTTATAAATTTCCTGTTATATGTGTAATTTTTTAGGTCTCTTAGGGTCACTCATTTTCCTCACATAAATTTTTACTGTCATTAAAGTCATTTTTCCTTAATTACTTCAGGAATATTACAGTGAAAATGCACAGTACATTTAAACAATTGGTGTTCAGAAAATTATCTGACATATGCCTACCATGCAATGTATTTCTTCTTACTTAGATTTACCTGCAACTTTAATAATTTCATGGAATCTGCATGTGGATCCACGGTAACAGTTTTTATATTGAAATATTACATTTCAGATAAATATTTGTACATTATTCAGTACAAATTTGGTTAATTTGATTTACAGTGATTCCTTATTTAAAGATCTAGTTCTTCAAAAAATGTATAAATAAAGCATTAGGGAACATAATTACAAAGAGAAAGAATAAAATCAATGTGTATTGCAGGAATGGCAAGAATTTTAGCACACTTAAAGGAATTTTAAAATGCTTTCCCCAATTTTCAGAGAATATAACAGAATGATTAACAAAACAACAACAACAAAACCCCTGAAACTAAGCAATTATAGTAAGATTGTAGGGTGAAGGTTAATACAAAAAAGTCAATTGCTTTCCTATATATCAGCAATTAATGAGAGAATTTGAAATTAAAAACACAATACTATTTATATTAGAACTTCCAAAAATGAAATACTCAGGTATAAGTGAAACAAAATATGTACAAGATCTATATGAGGAAAACGATAAAATACTGATGAATGAAATCAAAGAATAGCTAAATGAATGAAGAGATATTCCATGTGCATGGGTAGGGAGACTTGTTATTGTCAATATATCAGTTATTCTCAACTTAGATTCAATGCGATCCTGATCTACAATCCCAGAAATTTATTTTATGCATATTGATAAACTGATTCAAAAGACCCAGAAAATCCAATATATTGTTGAAGCAGAAGAATAAAGTTGGAGGGCAGGCACTGACTTTAAGACTTATTATAAAATGACAGTAGTCAAGACAGTGAGGTATTGGTGAAAGAATAGCCAAATAGATCAGTAGAACAGACTAGAGAGCCCAGAAATAGACCCATACATAGCTAACGGATCTTTGACAAAGTAACAGGCAATGTAGTGGAACAATAGAATCATTTCAAAAAATGGTACAACTGGGAACGAGCTACGTGCAAAAGAATGAATCTGAACATAGACTTTGCAGCCTTTACAAAATTAACTCACAATGGATCATAGACCTAAATATAAAACACAAAAATATAAAATTCCTGGAAGATAACATAGAAAAAAAAAATCTAGATAACCTGGGGTTGGCAATGACTTTTTAGAGTCAGAGGCATGATCCATGAAAGAAATAATTGGTAAACTTGATTTCATTAAAATTAAAAACTCATGCTCTGTGAAAGACAATGTTGTGAGAATGAGAAGACAAACCACAGACTGGGAGAAAATGTTTGCAAGAGATTGTTATCCAAAATATAGAACAAGGGATGCCTTGGTGGTTCAGTCCTTAATTGTTTGCCTTCGGCTCAGGTCATGATCCCAGGATCCTGGGATCGAGCCCCACATCAGGCTCCTTGCTCAGTGAACCTGCTTCTCCCTCTCCCTCTGCCTGCCTGCTACTCCTGCTGTTCTCTCTCTCTCTCTCTCTCTCTCTATCTTTGTCAAATAAATAAATAAATAAAATCTTTAAAAAATATATATATAGAGAGAGAGAGAACGAACTTTTAAAACTCAACAGCAAGAAAACAAATGATTGTATTAAAAAATGGGCCAAATACTTTAACAGATACCTAACCAAAGAAGATATGCAAATGAAAATAAACATATGAAAAGATGCTCCATATCATATGCCATCAGGGAATTATAAATGAAAACAACAATGGGTGATCACTACACATCTATTAAAATGCCCAAATTCCAGAACACTGACAACACCAGTACTGTTGGGAATGTAAAATGGTGTAGCTACTTTGGAAAGTATTTGTCAGTTTCTTACAAAATCAGTATACGCTTACCATATGATCCAGCTACCATATTTTTAAGTATTTACCCAAAGGAAGAGAAAACTTAAATCCACACAAAACTGGCACATGGATGTTTTTAGCAGCTTTATCATAACTGCCAAAACTTGGAAGAAACCAAGATGTACTTCTATAGGTAAATGGATAAAATATAAACTGTGGTACCTTCAGACAATGGAATATTATTTAGTGCTAAAAAGAAATGAGCTACCAAACCATGTGAAGACATCAAGGAAGCTTAAATGCATATTACTAAGTGAAAGAAGCTAATCTGAAAAAGCTAGGTACCCTGTGATTTCAACTATATGACATTCTGGGAAAGACAAAACTATGCAGATGATAAAAATATCAAGAGATTGTTAGGAGTTGGGAGAAGGAGGGATAATAGGCAGAGCAGAGAGGATTTTTAAGGCAGTAAAAATACGTGCATGATATCATAATGATGGATACATGTCATACGTTTGTCCACACCCATAAAATGTAAAATACCAAGATTCAATCCTAATAGAAACTGGACTTTGGAGTGGTTATGATGTGTCAGTATGGGTTCATCAATTGTAATAAATAAACCACTCCGGTGGGGGATGTTGATAATGTAGACAGCTATGCATGTGGAGGGGGGTACAGGGAATATATAGGAATTCTCTGTACCTTTGTCACAATTTTAGTTTCACAGTAAAATGAGAAAAAGGTACAGAGATTTTGCCATGATTTTTCAATTTTGTTGTGAGCCTAAATGTAAAATTTTAAAAGTATACTAAAATATAAATATAATTAAATATAATAAAGTAAAATTATATATAATTATATATATTATATATAGTTGCAATTAGTCATAGTGCATAGTAAAAGTAGCCATATAATTTCAGATAATTGTATTTTCATATTTCTTTGATAATTCCTTCCTTACCTTTTTTATTAATTTTCTCTTTTTGAAAACACTAGTTAAATGTTGTCTTCCCAATGTTTATTTTCTAAACATATATATGTATTTGAAATTACATTATTATCCATAAACTATCAGAAGCTGGGGGTTGTACTTCAGCTTATCTAAGAGGAACATGAAGTTGGGAATTTACACTTTCCAAATAGGGCCTGTATGATATATCCCATCCCACATGCTTTTATCATATGACAGTGATACTCTTACCATTGACTGAAAGAGTCCATTCCTCTGCAACTTTGTTGCATGATTGTGTCTGCCTCCCTCAATAGAGCATGGCAGAAGTGAAGCTATGTGTTTTCCAAAGGTATAAAAAAAAATTATGAAATTCTACCCTGTTGTTTTGAGAATCTTGCTCTTGAAACACAGATATCATGCTGTGAGGAAGCCATACAGTGGTCCCATGTAGCTGTTCCAATCTGCAGATGCAGGAGATCTCAGCCCATAGCCTGCATATGAAGGAGCAAATCTACATGTATACCAGCATCCACCTGTCTAGTCATCCTTCGCATCCAAATCACCCCAGCTGACAACGTGTGGAGCAAAAATAAGCTATCCTTGCCAATTGCTACTGAAATTACAGTTTCATTATCAAACTATTTACTGATGGTTTTAAGTTATTAAGTCTGGGGTAGGTTTTATACATCAACAGACACTGGGAACATTATGATACATATGCAGCTCACTTAAAGATCAATTTGACCATATTTCAACAGAAATTTAGAAGCTTGAAAAGATATTTCTACAAAAGAAATATGAAACTGGTAGGTTGAGTTGAAGTATTTAGAAAAAATATTTTGTTTAGCGTTTTAAAGGTCTGTATGAAATTTGGAGAATACAAATTTATAATATGCTTATAGAAATTTAGGAAATGTAAAATAAGATTCAGTTATTAGCTTCAGGTAATAAAGTTTTCAAAAAAGGAATCATGATCATAATATATTTTTGACTCATCATTAAACATTATTATAATGATAATATTAACTGATGATTTAACTTTTAAAATTCATGTTTATTGGTAGAAAGGAACCAGTGGATTTTTTAAAAACCTATTTTTCTATTAAAAGAATTATTTAGATGATGTCTAAAATTGATTAACCAAAAATAATATAGACATTTTTATATAGGATGATTAATGTAGATACCAAAAGAATTGCCCACTTCTTTAACCTTCAGCACTATTGGTTTTTGTAATACACACTTCTATTACTCTAATACGAATTAACATAATATTTGAAAAAGTATGAACTATGGTCTTTATTTTAACAGTTTATTAGTTTATTAGAGTCAATATTATTTACAATAAATTAAAGAAGATAGAAGGTCCTCAAAGTCCTGTGTCTTTTTCCATAGATAATAAATATGAACTTCCCAGGCGTTAACTGGGATCTCTGCTATAATCATAAAATATTTCTGTAAATACCCATAGCCTAGTACTACCTTTATTTCCAGTTATCATGATCAAACCTCTGTCTTCATAGAAGAAATCACTGTACCTCAATCATTTTTAGGGAAAAAAGGTACTTATAGTATGTTTTAAATAATGTGAGAGCCATGTTTAATAGTCTTTTCTGAATTCTTTTCATAGGTTATCTTGCTATTCTGCATAAAATTTTCAGTTTCCTGAACATTTTTATCAAACCACAAATTATGAAAGAACGAAACACTTGTAACAAAATATAGAACAGCTTAAAGTAGTATTTTATTAGCTTGCCATTGAAAATAGCGAATGTATGGTACCTGGAAGTGTGGGAGAAGACTGAGATCATCTGTAGAGAAAGAAGAATGTGTAATATCTTCCACAAATACCACAAGAGTATAATATCTACCTGTACAATATTGAATTTCCATCAATTCATTTCATAATTGGTTTCAAAATTTATACATTTTCAACAATTGAAAGTACTCACAAAATGCCACAGAGCATTTTGATGAAAGACTTTATTAAAGGCAGATGATATGGTTCTGCTGAAGACCCAAAAGCAAGCAGTGAACATATACTTGGAATTTTTCTCAGTCACACAGATTGCACTTGGTCTTTGGAGTATGAACCACTAAGATATGTGCAAGAAATCTTTGTTTTAGGAGAGCTACCACAAAAGTTTTCAGTGGGGTCTTTTAATCTCCCAGTTCATGTAGCCAAATCAAACTGCCTATCAGATTACACCAGGTAAAAGCCATCAGTAAACAAGTAGCCCTGCCAAGGAAGGTCAAACTAAAGAATGCCTTTAATTTATTCATTCTTATCTTGTCAAGAATTAATACCAGAATCCCCAGTCATGCCTGGAGCTAAGTATGGAGCTTTTCCGATCTAGCTAGAAAATAATTCGACTTTACACATAGTAGGCATTCAGTCAATATTTTTTAAATGCCTGTAGCGAGTGTAGAGACCTACCAAGCAATAACCATAAGTCCCAGTAGGTGAAAAATCTGCTCTGATGCAAACTACACTTGATTTTAAAAAAAATAAACCAGAATGAATAAATTCCATCCTAATAATATAGGATCTGTAGTAATAATTGCCAATAAATAAGGGAAGCCAATCTATTCATTCATTAGTTCCTTCAGTCAATTAACAAATATTTGTTGAGGACCTGCTATTGCTCCACATAGCACTCTCCCTGCTGCATTATTTATTTTTAAAAAAAAACATGTTTAACACGGATGTTTAGCAGGATCTCAGACTTTTATATATCAAGAAGTAGGCTTTCTGCAATTCAGGTTTCTTAAAACAACTTTGCATTAATCCATAAAGCCAATCCATTACTTCAAGAGTATTTTATTTGGATGCCAATAAAAATCATCCCAGGAGAAGAATATCAGTCACTGGGAAGTAAACTTTGAAATTAAAATGGTCATGCAAACATAGCTAAGGGCCATGGAAAAGGCTTATTTTAGCACTTAAATTACCATTTAGGTGGTTCAACTCAAATTAGGCTGGCCAACATTGTCTGGATCCACAGATTATCTCTAGCCAGTTCTTACAGAATGCAGAATGTAGCCTTAAGGTAAATTAACTGACTGAATAAATGTTTTTCTGAAGATAGGCTTACAAGTAAATTAGCCGAGGCCATTTAGCAGATTGTTACTGAGGTACTGACTTGAGAATAGGTTAGTAAAGAGTATGTCTATAAATATGTCACTTCATTTTGTAGACATGGGATATATTTTATTATGAAAAATATTTAATATGTTACAATGGGTTTGATATATAATTTTAGCATATTTCCCAAATTTAACATTATTCATGTAAATTGTTTTGTGAATGCAGTATTTTAGTAATATTGCTATTTCAATCAGTGTTCTGGAGGTTATCTTGCTATTCCTCTTATTAAGATGTTCTAATTGGGTTGCCTGGGTGGCTCAGTCCATTAAGCATCTGCCTTCCACTCAGGTCAAGATCTCAGGGTCCTGGGATGGAGCCCTGCAGGATCACGGGCTCAGCAGGAGTCTGCTTCAAGATTCAGCTTCTCTCTTTCCCTCTCCCTCTGCCCCTCCCTCCTGCTTTTGGGCTCATGCACTCTCTCTCTTTCTCTCTCAGATAAATAAATAAAATCTTTAAAAATATATATGTTCTAATTGCAGAAATCTGAAGAATTAAGAATGATTTTGTAATTAGTTTGCATGTTCTCTATATGTAACATCATAATATCCCACCAAAACAACAGTTGGGCTCAGAAATATCAATCAAGTAAATGTGGAGTTAGGTTATAGCAAGAATAATAATTAAAAAAAAACAAAAAACAAAAACAAAAAAAACCCCTATTTTTCAGCCAGTCTGTACTACCAGAAAAAAAACATAAAATTAAAGCTAGAAAAATTTGTTTTGTGTACCACTGACCGTACACTAAATTGAGGAAGGTTCTTCCGTTTCTTCCCACCCCACATCCAGCAGTAAATGTGAACTTTACTTGGAGACTATGATTCAATTAAAAATTCACATTATATTCAAATGTCTGTTATTACGGGAGGGGCTGGTATTATGTTTTACTGCATTTAAGGTGTTTTTAAAAGTGATAAAAAGAAGTCTGATTTAATACCACAGAATAAAAGCACTTTGCTGTAGCATTTCTTTATTTCTTTAATATAAATGCTTATATTCTCTAGCATTTGATTTTGACCTGAGGATATGCTTCTTGGTTTATGGTAATGAATTTGTGCATTGTCTTTTTTATTTTCATTGAAGATCTAAAATTATATCAGTAACCATAGGCCCTGTGTAGACTTAGTATCTCTGATCTCTAGTTCATCTTGATAATTTATTAAGTATTGTAACCAGAGGTTAGCATAAAGGCAACACTTTCAATTGTTCCCATAGGTTTGTTTTTTGAGGGGATAATTATGCAAACCTCAGAAGGTTTTTTAACGGTACAATCCTGATTTTTGCAAGTGTCATTGATGGAACCTGAGATGTATTTTCCAAAGTATTGCAGATTTACATTAAATATTTTAAATTATCTACTACATATAAAAATATGCTTCTCTACCTTCCTATCCTCGATAAAATGTATATTTGTATTGTTTTTAGAATGAATATTTTGACTTCTCACTTATAGCTCTGCTGCCAAATATGTATTATTTCATAGGAGAAGAAAATAAAAATACAGATTTAAACTGCCCTATGTTTTTCAGAAGACTATATTTTTATGGCCATTTAGAGCACTTTAACTACTTGTTTTTTGCTCTCCTTGCCAAATTTTTTCCCAAGCCACAGATGTCAATTCCTACTCATCTGCTGCTCTGTTTCTTACTGACACCCTACAGATTGCATGGGTTGTATTCCAGCTCAAATTGGATCATTTGAGTAAAAAAGGAATTTTAAAATCTGTTGCCTGTTTCTTTAACTTCTTTTTACCTCCTTCCCACACAACTTTATACTATTGTAAATAGACATTTTTTTATTTCAATTTCTAATGTGAGGCAACTCAAATGTGTGAGACTTGGTTCGGCTTTTGAAAATTCTCAAAATACAAGCAATTGTCTTTCCAGAATAATTTAAAACAGGAAACTGTATATATCAAAGGCTTTAAAATGCCAGTCAATTATGTAGACATTTAAAGCAGTGGACACAATAATTCTATTAAAAAAATCATTTTTATTAAAATGCATTTTAATAGCATTTGGCTTATAATGATCCAATTAATATTAATTTTCAATTATTTTAATGTTGTTTAAGTTAAACAATCTCTTTTTGGTAAAAGAAAATCTAAAAAAAGATTCTCAACATTCTAGAATACTTTAAGTGATTGATGATCTTTTGCAGTATTTTATGAATATTTAATTATGACAAAAAGTTAATGATTTAGAATCAAACACATTCAGTCACTGATATCACTCATTGGTATTTTAAGGTATGCAAGAATTATTACTATTTTACCATACCTTCTGTACACATGATCTCTCATCTCCAGTAGCGTTATAGCTCAACGACCTTAGATACCCAATATCTTCCTGCTCACTCCAAATCTTTCAGGATTAAAAAAAAAAAAAAAAGCCCAAACATATAATTCATTCATATTAAAGCCAACTTTGAAATTTTACTCCATATGTGTATTGCCTAAAATTTTTTTTAATAACTATTTTCTGTCTGCACTAGCAGAAATGTGAGATAGGTCTAGAAGTGTTTAAATAATTAGCAGACATGGTAATTCTGATTCCAGGAGTCCTCGGACCACGTTTTAGGAACTTTATACAAAACAATAGGTGATTAATTACAGCATAAAGTATTTACCACCTATAAGCATTTTTATTTTACTGTATTATTTTAAACAAAGGGGATTAGTCATTTATTAATGGACTGAGAATAAAAACAATGAGGAAGAGATTTTTTTGGGAAATCTTTAAATTGTGTCATATTAATACTTTTATATCATTTCTACATATTATGCCAGTATTGTCTCCAAAGTTTTTTTTTTTAAGATTTTATTTATTTATTTGACAGAGATAGAGACAGCCAGCAAGAGAGGGAACACAAGCAGGGGGAGTGGGAGAGGAAGAAGCAGGCTTCCAATGGAGAAGCCTGATGTGGGGCTTCATCCCAGAACTCCGGGATCACACCCTGAGCCGAAGGCAGATGCTTAATGACTGAGCCACCCAGGCGCCCCTCCAAAGTTATTTTAGATACAGATAGTAACTTGACTTTCTGGTATATGGGATAAAACAATTCACAAGAAAGTTTGCAAAATAACATACTCTTTATAGGCACAGGTTTTGGAGCCAGACTACCTAGAGTCAAGTCTCAGCAACTCAGTGGACTCAGTGACTTAAGGTGTAGTGTTCTGGTTAACATATCTATAAAATTCTTTTTAAAAATAGTGCTTCATAAATTTAATGTGAAGACGATATGGGTTAAATATATAAAATATATTCAGAAAAGTGTTGCGTGTATCATAAGTGCTTATGAGATGATTGACTACCTGTTATTTTATCGATTAAGTCAATTATTAATATTTTTTAAATTTTCACTGAGCACAATGAAATACATTGGTATCTTTGTACTATTTAACACAACAAAAGTTTAACAGTAAAACTTCCTTCTTTTTAAACATTTTAACAGAAATTTTTGATGTTTGCAAGAAACTCCATCTATATTATTTTTGAAAATCCCAGGGTATATTTAGAAATAGAACAATAATAAACTGTTGGGATATAAACAATCTGGAAGTTTGCTACCCACACTTAGACTCACAAAAACTTCTAAGAAATGAATCATGCAATAGATGTAGACAAAATTAGATATCCCATTAAATTCCTGCTATGCTTTAATGGCTTCAAAAGTTTAAAGATGGTGTATGTAATTAGGGAATTATAATGTATGATGGCTTAATTCCATGCAATTATTTTACCTTAAAGCTTTCTCAGATCATGTTATTTTTATTGTATATTTACCTAAAACAAGGCCTTCTTAACTTGATTCATATATTTATGAATATATAAATGTAAAATATGTATGTTTAAATCATTTGAGCATCTGCCTTTAGCAATATCATTTAAATCTTGATATTCTATAGTCTTTTGCTACAGATGGCTGAAAAATGGAATAGTCCACGTGGACCATTTCAGTTTTCTGGTCACTGCTTTATCATGTACCATCCCTGGGGCTCCTATGCCTCCTTTATTTTGTTTCTGGCAGCCTTGTGTAAATTGGAGTGTTCCTATTCTCATCTGCTCATTCCTTTACTGTCATAACAATCCCATTTTGTATTGGAAATTGGTCTTCTCTGAGGCTTAAATATTGCTTTATGTTCTTTATGGTTTCTATATTCTAAATGAAAACTAAGATTTATGATGCCCTGGACAGACCACTCGGTTTCAGTCCTTCAAAGAATAATGTTACATTAAAGACAGTGTTGGTAACCCTGCAGTGTATCAGAACATTTTATGAAATATTAACTGTGCTAGAAAGAGAGATAACAGCATGCTTAGTTATAGAGCTGAAAATTATTATATGTGTTAATGGGATATTAAGAATATTCACAACATTTCTTAAATTATTTTCTTTTTTCTAAGATGCCGTTCAACACTAGAGCTTCGCTAGAACTAACTCCCTCCCTCGCATCAGTTCTTAAAGTATTCTCTGTGTATCACTACACAGAAAGTGCTGAATAACCTCAAGGGAATTCATCTGTTGTCTTATAGAAGGATCTGTCTTTTAGGATAAATGTGAAGCATTAGTAAATTCCACAGGATGCCATATAAATTGCATTTCCATCCAAAGGAAAAACAACCATTATTTCTCAGGTTTCTCTCCAGTGAATTATTTTTATGTTATTTTCCCTAACTCCACTAGAGTAGTTCATGATAAGCCCACACTAAGTCTTTCTATTTAAGGTCAACACATGAGTATTATCATTTAAATCACTGTGTGTAATCTAAGCTCTATTTCTTTCATTTTTTTCTGCCTCTTTTAAGACTTAAAACATATGATGTTATAGCCAAGCATGGTCAGCTTTGGATAATTTTATTTTAAAGAAGAATTGTTTTTGAGACATTCTAACCATTCTTTCCAAGTCTGCATGATCTCACTACTTCACCAAAATTCTTTCACAAAGGTCATGAATGACCTTCCTATTGATAATGCAAGTTTTTTTTTTTTAATTTCTCTTTCTCACTTTATATCAGAACCATCGTATTGGATTTCTCTCTTCAAACTAGTTATGTGACACCATTTTCCTGTTGTTGGTTGCTTATCAAAGGCTATCTCCTTCATTTCTTTGTTGACAAGACTTCAGTTTTATGGAGACAATAACCATTGTGTTTACTTAGGGAAAGTATTTACCACCCTATGCCAACATTAAGAATCTTGGGTCATCTAAAATACAATGGTGGTCTTATTCTCCTTGCTAATGATTAGTATGGGGATGCACACTTTTGCCAGTTGTACCCTCAAGAACCTGAGAGCTGTGCTTGTTGG